>NW_026577895.1:1941526-2588702 GCF_029407905.1 Bubalus kerabau
TACAACAAGGCACTGTTAACCTAGATATCTTGAAAAAACTAGGAAAACAGCTAAGAGCTTATTGTGCTCAGCAAGGTTTGGAAAAAATCCCTACTTACACCTTTCCTCTGTGGAATATGACTAGAGATGTTTTAGATCCAGCTCATGAATTTGAAAAGGTACCTGTTAAAGTGGAAAGTAAAGTTGGAAAAGTACCTGTTAAACAAAAAAGCAAATCTGAAAAGGTACCTGTTATAAAGAAAAGTGAAAATGAAGAGGCTATACCTAGCTATCGACAGCTAAATGAATGGCTAGCCGCTATGACTGCCAATGAGCATGTAAAAGATAGGGATGAAAAGAAAGATCAGCTCTCCCCTCAATTTGAAAAAGGTTTAGAGGAAACAGCAGCTCGATGCCATTCTGATGAGGATTGTTTTTTTTTTTTTTTTTTAGCTAAAGATGCTCCTAAAAGTTTAAGAAAACATCCCTAATCAGACCATCCGCTCCTAGGAGGTTGAGGGAAACATCCCCGATCAGACAGTTCGTAAGATTTAGTTACCAAACAGTTAAAGGATCTCCGGAACAGAAGAGGAAAACTTCGGGACGCTCCCATCCCCCTATGCCTCCTCCTCCATGTCGGGGTAAAGGGCCACCGCTAGGAGTTTCCCGGAGAAGGATTTTCTCTAGTCCCAAGGATGAACTCGATCCTCACCTTGAGGCTTCTTTTCTAGTCCCCTCTGCAGTTTAGCCAGGGTAAAGAGGTTACAAAATAAATAAAAATATTCTCTAAAATTAAAAAAAAATTAAAAATGGATTTCTCTGCATCTAAGAATAGACAAATATTTATTGACTGTGGAATATGATTAGAAATGTCCTGGACCTCCGTCACGAGGCTGTTAAATAGCCTATGGGGGAGGCTATAGAGGTGGATGGTGGTGAGTCTCCATTTACTGCACAGATCATATTTTCTGCCATTGAAAAAAAAAAAAGGAGGGAGAAAGTGGTCTACCTCCCGAGGAAGGAGAGGGCTTACAGGACGCTGCGGCCGAGAGCCCTGGCGAGCTCCCTCCCCCTCTGCACAAACCTTTAAAAAACTTATCCACCACTTTCTGATTTAAGGAGACCGCCACCGCCTTTGATTGTGCCTCCCAGGACCCAGGAGTTCCCCACTTTGCCCCCAAAGCCTCCCAAAGTGTTGCCTAAGACTGAGGAAGATAAAAAGTTTTTTAAACAAAGGAGCTTTTAGTACACAATATTCAGAGCGTGCTCCGTGGAGAAAACTCCCTCAGGGGGGTCTCACCCAGGCTAGGAGAAAAGCGAAAAGGCAAGGAGATTTAATAACAATATTAACCCCTGATGTGCCGCTTACTCCAATTCCAACCTGAGTGGCTGGCCCCCTATCTGAGGACATTGTAAGATTTGTCCTGGGGCGTAGCTCGCTTTCTTTTAAAAAATAATTAAATAAAAAAAAAAGAAAGAAAAGAAATTTCGCTGGTGCATGGTGTAGTAGATTCTGATGATATTGAGAAATTAAAGTCTTGATCTCACTGCCTATCAAAACTGTACAAATTAATAAAGGTCAAAGAGTAACACAGCTTTTACTTTTACCTTACTATCAGACAAGGAAAAACTTGACTTCTCAAGCTAAGAGCCACAAAACATTTGGATCTAGTGATCTAGCCTTTTGGGTGCAGGAAATTACAGTTCCAAGGCCTTTAAAAGATCTTTTAATTCAAGAGAATAAAACGCCAGGGCTATTAGACACAGGAACAGACGTCTCTTAACATTGCTGGGAAAGACTGGCCCAGCTCCTGGCCAACACATAATACTGAAAATGAGTTGGTGGGATTAGAGAAAGTGGTATGTGGGGTGGAGATGCTGTACAGGTGGTACATTTAACAATACTTTATATATTGTTATAAATACATAATATAAATGTATTTGCCTAATTACAGTTTGCCTAATTAGGTATGGGTATAAATAAAATATAATAAAGGTATACCTAATTCTATTTATAGATCTATACTTAATTAATTTGTATATAAATTAATATGTATACTATATACACACACATATATATATATACTGTATAATTAAATATATATGGCAGAATATAATGTGTGTGTGGCTGATATTAATTGGTATGGATTGATGTGCTGTGATGATAAATGTTCTATATACTGTATAATTATAAATGTGTGACATGTATTATTACAGTATATTGGTTTGTGTTGGTTGGTATTAGCTGTGTATGTGTTGTATTGCTGTAATATATATTAATTAATATATTAATTATAAAGATTAATTCAAGTATATTGATTTATATATATTATATGTCAATAACTTTATACTTGTTGCCATATATAAATACATATATAAATGCATTTTGCATTTAGGTATATCTGTATACCTGTATACTAAAATGAGATAAGGAGGTTATACATTTATTACTTAAATTTATACAGAGACCTAAACTAAACATTAGACCTAAATTAACATATCCATAGGGAAACAGCTAGACAAATAGTGAAGTTATGTTCCAATTGTAATTAATCACTTAAACGTAAACACACAGGGGCAGACTACAATGATGAGACACTAGATGCCTGAATTACAGGCTACGACTCGGCCCCTGGTCAAGTAAAAAGGCCTCCTTACGGGAGAGTGAAAAAGGCCAGATGTGTTGCTAACTTGTGGGAGAGGGTATGCTTGTATATTTCTACAGAATGCAGATTCTCCGGTTTGGATCTCAGACAAATTCGTCATGTCACATTCCCCAAAGACCAGGTTTGCGGCGCGCGCACTCGCTCGCTCCCCCTCCCCCAGCCAGCTCTCGCCTCCGTGCCACCAGCAGTGCCTCGCACCCACCTCGCTGCACCCCGTGACCTAGAGCAAAGAAGTCTGTGCAGCGAGTGAGGGCCAGAGAGGAAAGCGCACCCGCGGAGTGCTGTCCAGACCAGCGTGGCCCCACCGGCGAGAGGGGACCGCCCTGAGCCCAAGCGGTGGCGGCTAGCCCTAAACCATGAACCCTGCCCCTCCGCCCACCATAGGCGCCTTGGCCCACAGCCTGCCGCTCGCGTTCTGCCTCCTGATGCTGGGGACACTGCTCCCCCGGGCTGACGCCTACAGCTGCTCCCTGGTTCATCTTGTTTAAACCCTCAATATAATGTTTGCTCCTTTGTAATGCTACAACATCCACCTTATCTTATGATGTAACCACTTATTGAATTATGGTCTTGCTGTATTACAACAACTACAGGATTTAATGCAAACACGACGGTTTGTGGGCTTAATTATCTTGGGAACAGCAGCTTTGATAAGTGCAATCACTTCTGTTACTGTGGCAGAAATATCATTGACTCAACAAGTACATACTGCTCAATATGTTGATTCTATGTCCAAAAATGTTTCTTTAACATTGGCAACACAGGAAGCTATAGAGAGAAAATTAGAAATGAGGGTAGACGCCCTAGAGGAAGCAGTAATACATATTGGGACTGAATTGCAGGCTTTAAAGGTGAAAATGGCATTGTCTTGTCATGCTGACTATCGGTGGATATGTGGAACACCCCTGAAAGTAAATGAGACAGATTTTGAATGGGAAAAGATTAAAAACCATATTTCAGGTATCTGGAACAGCTCTGACATTGGTTGAGACGTAGGGAAACTTCACTATCAAATAGCAACCATGGAGCACTCCCGATTAGATTTTACTGCTGCTGGAACAGCAAATGATTTCTTCCATACTTTCCCTAACTACATCTCAGGAAAGAATATTCTGTCTAATGTCTTTAGCTATGCTGCGGTGGCTGCTTTAATTCTGCTTCTCATAATCATTCTTCCTTGTATTGTCAGGATTCTTCGGCAGAGTATTCAGAGGCTCGCGACTGAGCTACATCTGGCTGTTTTAAGAAATACAAAACAGGGAGATGCCGGGAGCCGGCGAGAGACATTCCACTCGTGACAAAGGTCATGAGGAAGGAGGCTGGGCATACACAAAGGCGGGATCGAGCCTCGGGAGTCCTCCCGGATATTCTTGAGCATCTACCCCCCAAAACCAGTGTCTGCCTACTTTATTGCTTTGTGCTCTCACCTCTGACTTTACTGGGGGCTGTCCCCCACCACCATCTCATTCTTTCTGTCAAAGAGCTAACTTACAGCTCCAATTAATAAAGTTCCTGGGCAATTAGGAGTGTTTAAATCCAAACACGTCAGATGGCTCTCTAACTCGCCTGACAAGTTTACCCGGACTCCTACAGCAATGCATACAATTGTTTACAGTCTCCAAGCCTCGAGAGGCACGGGAAGTTTAAGATATTCAAATAGCTTAGAGCCTCTCAGAGAGTTAGAAACTGTCAGAATAAAACTAGTAAAAGATTTCATTGATGAACCAATGCTTGTTGCCAAGTTTCCACATCCCCTGAATTGTATAATTGAATGTGTATTAATTAATATAGTTGGTATGTAGAAGAAATAAGTAGTGGCCTTGGTGTTACTAACTTTAGACCCTTAAGGTAATAAATTCTTTCCTTTGTTGTAAACCCATTACATATCTGCCCTATAGGAATGCAATTTTATCTTCGAAAGATGGGGCCAAACCTTAAAATAATTACTCTTAGAGAAAATAAGTCTTACGGTTGATAAGTCTTTGTCAAGAGTCATAAAATGTTAATAGGTCTTCTGGCTAGAAGATGATGTAAATCACCTAAACCATTTGTATATGATACATTTGCAGGAAAGAAACCCTGGTTTTTGATAAGGATCAAAGGCTGCTGACTTTGCATCCCCATTATCCTCTATGTGTAACTTAGGGTATAAAAACCCCTGTTGAAACTAAAGCTACGGGCCTTGATTGCCAACGCTTAGTCTCCTAATGTCATTCTTCCCCTCAATTTTCAGATGAGTGTCCATCTGGAGCGCGGATATCCTCTGCGACCATTTATTTGCCTGGGCTTCGAAGACCACTTGAGAAGGTGTCTAAGGTGGGGCACTTTTCGCTATTGGAGAGGGAGACTGCGGCCTCCGTGGTAAGAGCTAACCTGGTGTCACGGGTTATACTGATTTTCCACATAAACCAAGCTACTCAGCTTCTTTTCTCCACTAAATTTTCCTACTGAGCTATCCTCATTCTATTACTCTTTATATCTTCGATAAATAAATCAATAGGTCGCCTACTCTGTCTCCCCTTCGAAAACCTTGGACCAGCCGAGGCTGGACCTTGTCAGAAGAGGGCCTCATCTCGATTTGAAGCAGGAACCTCAGGGTTGCTCTCCATTTCTGACTCTGAACACAGAGTCCCTACAGAGTTAGGACAGGAGAGTCAGGCCTCGTCTTGTGTGGAGGAATGGAACTCCACTGGACTCTCGAGTTGTTCACCAGATAACAGGCCACTTGTCGAGCTGTGTGTGGAACCTGCGGTTTTATCCGGACGATGCATGGGGGTGTCAGTTCCCCTTTGTTTTTTGCCTTCATACACAGGGTTGCCTTCGAAGAGGTATCCAGCCTTCAGGTTCTTATCAAGAGCAGACCAGGAAATCAGGGTCTTTCGGCATGTGGCACCACCCACAAGCCTACGTCTCGAATTTCTTCTTGAGACGGACCTCAACCTGAGGTGCACCAGGAAGGTCGGTAACCCTTTCAGACAAAGCAAGTGAATCGACCCTCTTGTCCCAATCAGGAGGGGAGAAGGGGCTCAGATGAAGTGGTGCCGGGAACCTCGATGTTCCCCTCGAGTAAAACTGGGATGTCGGGGAACTTTTGGAGTCACATCAAAGGTTCTAAGTACCGTTTCAAACTTCAAGACGGAACGTGAGACTTCTCTTGAGACGCTGTAGCTGGCAAGGGCCTCATCTTGTGGTGACAGGTTAACCACGTCGTTTTTCTCGAGTTGTGGCGGGATTCTCGAGTTAGGTCAGGAAATTCAGGCTTCCTCTTGTGTTGGCCCAGGGAAGTCCAGTCTTCCATTCGAGTTGCGAGGGAGAGCTAGGGATTGCGCTTGAGTTACTGCAGGGCAAAAGAGACCTTATCTAGGCTTGTGTCCAGGACATAATGTTCGTCTCCAGGGGGGACAGGGATCTCGGGGTTGCTTTCCTGATGCACCCGGGGAGTCAGTCCTTGTCTCGAGGGGAAGCGAAGGACTCCGCTCTCCTCTCGAGTTGCGACGGGTATCTCTTGGAGCCCACTGAGTGGCCTAAAGGGAGTCAAGCCTCCTGTGGAGTTTGGAGAGAGGACTCAGGATTGCTCTCCAGGCCATGCAGGAAAAGAAGGCCATCATCTCGCGATGAAGGGGGCGTCTCGTGGGTTTTCTCGAGCTGCAGCGCCAGTGTGGGGTTTCTCATGAGGTACTACGGGGAGCTCAGGGAGCCTCTCATGTGGCGCTTGGGAAGTCAGGTCTCCATGCGCATTGCGAGGGGGAGCGCGTCATTGCTCTAGAGTCATGGAAGGTGTATTGGGCCTCAAGAACCGTTAAAGAAGGACTTTCAAGGTGTTTCTTGGGTCACGGCAGTAAACCCTGGGTTCCCTCGACTAGTGCCGGTGGCCTCAGGGAGCTTCTCAGTGTGCCTCTGAGAAGTCAGGGATACCCTGGAGTTGGGAGGGCCCTCTCGGGACTCCACTGGGTTTGGTGCAATAGAAGAGGGCCTCATCTCGAGTGGAGGCAGGAACCTCAAGGTTCATCTCCATTTCTGACTCTGATCGCAGGGTCCCTGCAGAGTTAGGACAGGAGAGTCATGCCTCGTCTTGTAAGGAGGAATGGAACTCCGCTTGCCTCTCGAGTTATTCATGGGGTGACAGGCAACTTGTAGAACTGTGTTTGGAATCTGCGGGTTTTTCCGGACGATGCACGAGGGTGTCAGTGCCCCTTCGTGTTGTGCCTTCTTCCACAGGGTTGCCTTTGAAGAGGTGTCCGGGCATCGGGTTCTTATCAAGAGCGGACCGGGGAATCGGGATCTTTCAGCATGTGTTACCACCCATGAAGCTACGTCTCAAATATTCTCGTTAGACCGGCCTCATCCTGAGGTGCGCCGGGAAGGTTGGGAACCCCTTCCAGACAAAACACGGGAGTCGACCCTCCAGTCGCAATCAGGAGGGGAGAAGTGGCTCAGATGAAGTCGTACCGGGAACCTCGGTGTTCCCCTCGAGAGAGACCAGGGTGTTGGGGAACTTTTGGAATCGCATCAAGGGTGCCAAGTTTTCACACTTGAAGTGTGAAAACACTTCAAGAAGAAACCTGGGACTTCTCTTTAGACGCTGTAGCGGGCAAGGGCCTCATCTTGCGATGACGGGGTAACCATGTGGTTTTTCTCGAGTTTCGGCGGGATTCTCGAGTTATGATGGGGAATTCAGGCTTCCTCTTGTGTTGGCCCAGGGAAGTCCAATCTTCCATTAGAGTTGCGAGAGAGAGCTAGGGATTGCTCTCGAGTCACTTCAGGGCAAAAGAGACCTCATCTAAGCTTGTGTCCGGGACCTAATGTTCCTCTCCAGGGGCGACAGAGATCTCGGGGTTGCATTTTAGACGCACCCGAGGAGTCAGGCCTTATCTCGAGAGGAAGGAAAAGACTCTGCTCTGCTCTCGAGTCCCGACGGGTATTTCTTGGAGACCACTGAGTGGCCTAAAGGGAGTCAAGCCTCCTGTGGATTTTTTTTTTTTAATTTTATTTTATTTTTAAACTTTACATAATTGTATTAGTTTTTCCAAATATCAAAATGAATCCGCCTCAGGTATACATGTGCTCCCCATCCTGAACCCTCCTCCCTCCTCCCCCCCATAGCATCCCTCTGGGTCGTCCCAGAGCACTAGCCCCAAGCATCCAGTGTCATGCATCAAACCTGGACTGGCAACTCTTTTCATACATGATATTTTACATATTTCAATGCCATTCTCCCAAATCTTCCCACCTTCTCCCTCTCCCACAGAGTCCATAAGACTCTTCTATACATCAGTGTCTCTTTTGCTGTCTCATACTCAGGGTTATTGTTACCGTCTTTCAAAGTTCCATATATATGCGTTAGTATACTGTATTGGTGTTTTTCTTTCTGGCTTACTTCACTCTGTATAATAGGCTGCAGTTTCATCCACCTCATTAGAACTGATTCATTCTATTCTTTTTAATGGCGGAGTAATACTCCATTGTGTATATGTACCACAGCTTTCTTATCCATTCATCTGCTGATGGACATCTAGGTTGCTTCCATGTCCTGGCTATTAGAAACAGTGCTGCGATGAACATTGGGGTACACGTGTCTCTTTCCCTTCTGGTTTCCTCAGTGTGTATGCCCAGCAGTGGGATTGCTGGATCATAAGGCAGTTCTATTTCCAGTTGTTTAAGGAATCTCCACACTGTTCTCCATAGTGGCTGTACTAGTTTGCATTCCCACCAACAGTGTAAGAGGGTTCCCTTTTCTCCACACCCTCTCCAGCATTTATTATTTGTAGACTTTTGGATTGCAGCCATTCTGACTGGCGTGAAATGGTACCTCATAGTGGTTTTGATTTGCATTTCTATGATAATGAGTGATTTTGAGCATCTTTTCATGTGTTTGTTAGCCATCTGTATGTCTTCTTTGGAGAAATGTCTATTTAGTTCTTTGGCCCATTTTTTGATTGGGTCATCTATTTTTCTGGAGTTGAGCTGTAGGTGTTGCTTGTATATTTTTGAGATTAGTTGTTTGTCAGTTGCTTCATTTCCTATTATTTTCTCCCATTCCGAAGGCTGTCTTTTCACCTTGCTAATAGTTTGCTTTGATGTGCAGAAGCTTTTAAGGTTAATTAGGCCCCATTTGTTTATTTTTGTTTTTATTTCCAATATTCTGGGAGGTGGGTCATAGAGGATCCTGCTGTGATGTATTTCAGAGAGTGTTTTGCCTATGTTCTCCTCTAGGAGTTTTATAGTTTCGGGTCTTACGTTTAGATCTTTAATCCATTTTGAGTTTATTTTTGTGTATTGTGTTAGAAAGTGTTCTAGTTTCATTCTTTTACAAGTGGTTGACCAGATTTCCCAGCACCACTTGTTAAAGAGATTGTCTTTAATCCATTGTATATTTTTGCCTCCTTTGTCAAAGATAAGGTGTCCATATGTGTGTGGATTTATCTCTGGGCTTTCTATTTCGTTCCACTAATCTATATTTCTGTCTTTGTGCCAGTACCATACTGTCTTGATAACTGTGGCTTTGTAGCGGAGCCTGAAATCAGGTAGGTTGATTCCTCCAGTTCCATTCTTCTTTCTCAAGATCGCTTTGGCTATTCGAGGTTTTTTGTATTTCCATACAAATTGTGAAATTATTTGTTCTAGCTCTGTGAAGAATACTGTTGGTAGCTTGATAGGGATTGCGTTGAATCTATAAATTGCCTTGGGTAGTATACTCATTTTCACTATATTGATTCTTCCAATCCATGAACATGGTATATTTCTCCACCTATTAGTGTCCTCTTTGATTTCTTTCACCAGTGTTTTATAGTTTTCTATATATAGGTCTTTAGTTTCTTTAGGTAGGTATATTCCTAAGTATTTTATTCTTTCCGTTGCAATGGTGAATGAAATTGTTTCCTTAATTTCTCTTTCTGTTTTCTCATTATTAGTGTATAGGAATTCAAGGGATTTCTGTGTGTTGATTTTATATCCTGCAACTTTACTATAGTCATTGGCTAGTTCTAGTAATTTTCTGGTGGAGTCTTTAGGGTTTTCTATGTAGAGGATCATGTCATCTGCAAACAGTGAGAGTTTTACTTCTTCTTTTCCAATTTGGATTCCTTTTGTTTCTTTTTCTGCTCTGATTGCTGTGGCCAAAACTTCCAAAGCTATGTTGAATAGTAATGGTGAAAGTGGGCACCCTTGTCTTGTTCCTGACTTTAGAGGAAATGCTTTCAATTTTTCACCATTGAGGATAATGTTTGCTGTGGGTTTGTCATATATAGCTTTTATTATGTTGAGGTATATTCCTTCTATTCCTGCTTTCTGGAGATTTTTTATCATAAATGGATGTTGAATTTTGTCAAAGGCTTTCTCTGCATCTATTGAGAAAATCATATGGTTTTTATTTTTCAATTTGTTAAGGTGGTGTATTACATTGATTGATTTGCGGATATTGAAGAATCCTTGCATCCCTGGGATAAAGCCCACTTGGTCATGGTGTATGATCTTTTTAATGTGTTGTTGGATTCTGATTGCTAGAATTTTGTTAAGGATTTTTGCATCTATGTCATCAGTGATATTGGCCTGTAGTTTTCTTTTTTTGTGGGATCTTTGTCAGGTTTTGGTATTAGGCTGATGGTGGCCTCATAGAATGAGTTTGGAAGTTTACCTTCCTCTGCAATTTTCTGGAAGAGTTTGAGCAGGATAGGTGTTAGCTCTTCTCTAAATTTTTGGTAGAATTCAGCTGTGAAGCCGTCTGGACCTGGGCTTTTGTTGGCTGGAAGATTTTTGGTTACAGTTTCCATTTCCGTGCTTGTGATGGGTCTGTTAAGATTTTCTAGTTCTTCCCTGGTCCAGTTTTGGAAAGTTGTACTTTTCTAAGAATTTGTCCATTTCTTCCACGTTGTCCATTTTATTGGCATATAATTGTTGATAGTAGTCTCTTATGATCCTTTGTATTTCTGTGTTTTCTGTTGTGATCTCTCCATTTTCATTTCTAATTTTATTGATTTGATTTTTCTCCCTTTGTTTCTTGATGAGTCTGGCTAATGGTTTGTCAATTTTATTTATCGTTTCAAAGAACCAGCTTTTGGTTTTGTTGATTTTTGCTATGGTCTCTTTTGTTTCTTTTGCATTTATTTCTGCTCTAATTTTTAAGATTTCTTTCCTTCTACTAACCCTGGGGTTCTTCATTTCTTCCTTTTCTAGTTGCTTTAGGTGTAGAGTTAGTTTATTTATTTGACTTTTTTCTTGTTTCTTGAGGTGTGCCTGTATTGCTATGAACTTTCCCCTTAGGACTGCTTTTACCGTGTCCCACAAGTTTTGGGTTGTTCTGTTTTCATTTTCATCCGTTTCTATGCAAATTTTGATTTCTTTTTTGATTTCTTCTGTGATTTGTTGGTTATTCAGCAGCGTGTTGTTCAGCCTCCATATGTTGGAATTTTTAATAGTTTTTCTCCTGTAATTGAGATCTAATCTTACTGCATTGTGGTCAGAAAAGATGCTTGGAATGATTTCTATTTTTTCGAATTTACCAATGCTAGCTTTATGGCCCAGGATGTGATCTATCCTGGAGAAGGTTCCATGTGCACTTTAGAAAAAGTTGAAATTCATTGTTTTGGGATGAATTGTCCTATAGATATCAATTAGGTCTAACTGGTCTATTGTATCATTTAAAGTTTGTGTTTCCTTGTTAAATTTCTGTTTAGTTGATCTATCCATAGGTGTGAGTGGGGTATTAAAATCTCCAACTATTATTGTGTTAGTGTTAATTTCTCCTTTCATACTTGTTAGCATTTGTCTTACATACTGTGGTGCTCCCACGTTGGGTGCATATATATTTATAATTGTTATATCTTCTTCTTGGATTGATCCTTTGATCATTATGTAGTGACCTTCTTTGTCTCTTTTCACAGCCTTTGTTTTAAAGTCTATTTTATCTGACATGAGTATCGCTACTCCTGCTTTCTTTTGGTCCCTATTTGCATGGACAATCTTTTTCCAGCCCTTCACTTTCAGTCTGTATGTATCCCCTGTTTTGAGGTGGGTCTCTTGTAGACAACATATGTAGGGGTCTTGTTTTTGTATCCATTCAGCCAGTCTTTGTCTTTTGGTTGGAGCATTCAACCCATTTACGTTTAAGGTAATTACTGATAAGTATGATCCCATTGCCATTTACTTTATTGTTTGGGGTTCGAATTTATACACCGTTTTTGTGTTTCCTGTTTAGTATTTGTTGGAGAGCTGGTTTGGTGGTGCAGAATTCTCTCAGCTTTTGCTTGTCTGAAAAGCTTTTGATTTCTCATTCATACTTGAATGAGATCCTTGCTGGGTACAATAATCTGGGCTGTAGGTTATTTTCTTTCATCATTTTAAGTATGTCTTGCCATTCCCTCCTTGCTTGAAGAGTTTCTATTGAAAGATCAGCTGTTATCCTTATGGCAATTCCCTTGTGTGTTATTTGTTGTTTTTCCCTTGCTGCTTTTCATATTTGTTCTTTGTGTTTGATTTTTGTTAATGTGATTAATATGTGTCTTGGGGGGTTTCGCCTTGGCTTTATCCTGTTTGGGACTCTCTGGGTTTCTTGGACTTGAGTGAGTATTTCCTTCCCCATTTTAGGGAAGTTTTCAACTATTATCTCCTCAAGTATTTTCTCACGGTCTTTCTTTTTGTCTTCTTCTTCTGGGACCCCTATGATTCGAATGTTGTAGCGTTTAATATTGTCCTGGAGGTCTCTGAGATTGTGCTCATTTCTTTTAATTCGTTTTTCATGTATCCTCTCTGATTCATTTATTTCTACCATTCTATCTTCGAATTCACTAATCCTATCTTCTGCCTCTGTTATTCTACTATTTGTTGCCTCCAGAGTGTTTTTAGTTTCATTTATTGCATTATTCATTATATATTGACTCTTTTTTTATTTCTTCTAGGTCCTTGTTAAACCTTTCTTGCATCTTCTCAATCCTTGTCTCCAGGCTATTTATCTGTGATTCCATTTTAATTTCAAGATTTTAGATCCATTTCACTATCCTTACTCGGAATTCTTTATCAGGTAGATTCCCTATCTCTTCCTCTTTTGTTTGGTTTGGTGGGCATTTATCCTGTTCCTTTATCTGCTGGGTATTCCTCTGTCTCATATTGTTTAAATTGCTGAGTTTGGGGTGTCCTTTCTGTATTCTGGCAGTTTGTGGAGTTCTTTACTCTGGCATTTCCTCGTTGTGTGTGGGTTTGTACAGGTTTCTTGTCAAGGTTTCCTGGTTAGGGAAGCTTGTGTCCATGTTCTGGTGGGTGGAGCTGTATTTCTTCTCTCTGGAGTGCAATGAAGTGTCCAGTAATGAGTTATGAGATGTTTGTGGCTTTGGGGTGACTTTGGGCAGCCTGTATCTTGAAGCTCAGGGCTGCGTTCCTTTGTTGCTGCAGAATTTGCTTGGTATGTCTTGCCCTGGAACTTGTTGGCCCTTGTGTGGTGCTTGATTTCAGTGTCGGTATGGAGGCATTTGATGAGCTCCTGTCAATTAATGTTCCTTGGAGTCAGGAGTTCCCTGGAGGCAGGGTTTGGACTTAAGCCTCCTGCTTCCAGTTATCTGTCTTACTTTTACAGTAGTTTCAAAACTTCTCCTTCTATACAGCACCATTGATAAAACATCTACGTTAAAGAAGAAAAGTTTCTCTACTGTGAGGGTCACTCAGAAAGGTTCACAGCGTTACATGGAGAAGAGAAGAGGGAGGAGGGAGTTAGAGGTGACCCAAATGAGATGAGGTGGAATCAATAGTGGAGAGAGTGGGCTGGCCAGTAGTCACTTCCTTATGTGCACTCCACAACTGGACCGCTCAGAGATGTTCACAGAGTTATACAGAGACAAGAAGAAGGAGGAAGGAGACAGAGGTGGCCAGAAGGATAAAAGGGGGGAATGAAAAGGAGGGAGACAGATCCAGCCAGTAATCAGTTCCCTAAGTGTTCTCCACCGTCTGGAATACACAGAAATTCACAGAGTTGGGTAGAGTAGAGAGGGGTTAGGGAGGAGACACAGGCGACCTGGTGGAGAAAAAGGAGAGTCCAAAGGGAGAGAGAGCAGTCAAGCCAGTAATCTCGCTCCCTAGTGAAAAATGGGTACTGAAGATTGGGTTCTTAAAGGTACAAAATTGGTAACAAATACATAAAAGCAAAAATTAAAAATCTAGAGTAGAGTTTGGAATTTCAAAAATACGATGTTAAAGAAAAGAAGAAGGAAAAGAAAGAGAGAAAAAACGAACAAAGAAAAACAAACATGGTCGCAAAAATTATCAAGAAAATACAGGTAGAAAATTGATAACTAATACCAAAAAGCAAAAATTAAAAATCTAGAGTAGAGTTTGGAATTTCAAAAATACAATGTTAAAAAAAAGGAAGAAGAAAACTAAAGAGAAAACAAACAAACAAAAGCAAGCAATGTCGCAAAAATTATAAAGAAACTACAGGTACAAAATTGATATCAAATATCAAAAAGCATAAATTAAAAATCTAGAGTACAGTTTGGAATTTCAAAAATACAATGTTAAAGAAAAGAAGAAAAAAAAACAAAACAAAAAAACAAGGTCAAAAAATTATTATATATATATATATATAAATATATATATATGAAGTTTGCTGAAGAAGAAAAAAATAGGGTCTTTTTTTTGCAAAGTAATAGGTTATAAAAGTGAAAATTAAATGAACAATAGAGGACTTAAAATTAAAAAAATTAAAAAAAAGAAAGAATGATCATAAAAATATATCTAGGACTTTCTCTGGTTTTGTTGTGAGTATTATGGGTTCGGTTCATTTTTGGCTAGTTCCTTGGTCCGACTTATATTTCTCAAGATCTATAGGCGCCTTCCTATGTAGTCCTAATAACCACAGGGTTTTAATCTATTGCCTGTAGCTTCCAAGGCGTTTCCCTCTGTTATAGCTTCTTTTGTTTGCTGGTCTCTTCAGTGTCTGGTTTACGCCCTGACACAAAGGGGACGGTGGAGGACACTTTTTTTTTTTAGGCTCACTTGTTCAGTTGCGCTGTGGGGAGGGAGGGAGGGAGTGATGCTGCAAACAAATAACACTGGCGTGCGTTCGCAGTGCCTCAGCCACACTGGGTCTGCCCCCGCTCACGGCGCGTGTAGCCTTCCTGCCCACACTGCTCGGGCTCTAGGTTGTTCCACCGGGAACAATCCGAGGCTGGCCCTGGGCTGCATGCACCTCCCAGGTCCAAGCCGCTCAGGTTCAGGCACTCGGGTAGTCCTCAGAGGCACAGACTCAGTTCGGCCTGCGTTTTGTGCTCTTCCCAGGTCCGAGCAGCTCAGGTGATGAGGTGTTTGGCGAGCGCCAATGTTGTGACTTATCGCCTCCCCGCCACTCGGTTATCTGGGTGTAAAACAGGCGCACCTTCTCAGGCAGATGTTGACCGTCCAGATCCCCAAGAAGTTTTAGTTAGCAAAGAAGCCTGCTTACAGTTTTATAGATAATGTCTCTCTGGGGCTGCGATTGCCCCCTTCCGGCTCTGGCTGCCTGTCACTGGAGGGGGAAGGTCTGCAGCCGGCTATCTCTGTTCAGTCCTTTGTTCCGTGTGCAGGCCTGGCGGTGTCTTAGGTTAGGGCTGGCTTTTTGCGTGGTAGATATCGCAGAGTCTGGTTTGCTAGCCCAAGTTATTTCGTTCAGATAGCGCTCATGGTATTCAGGCCAGATTCTTACTCTAAGCGATGCAGCCCGCGCCGCGCCTCCCTGCCCAGCCCCTGCTTGCTAATGGTGTGAGCAGGCGTCTGCACTGCTTCGCGGCTGGGGGAGTTACCGTAGGGCTTGCAATCTGCGAGTTTTAATTGTTTATTTATTTTTATCCCCCTTATGTTGCCCTTTGTGCTTCCAAAGCTTGGCAAAGATTTGGCAGTGAAAAGCTTTCCTGGTGTTTGGAAACTTTTCTCTTTTTAAGACTATCTTCCCGGGACGGAAATCCCTCCCTCCCTCTTTTGTCTCTTTTTTTGTCTTTTATACTTTTTCCTACCTACTTTCCAAGAGTTGGGTTGCTTTTCTGGGTGCCTGATGTCCTCTGGCAGCATTCATAAGTTGTATTGTGGAATTTACTCGACGTTTAAATGCTCTTTTGATGAAATTGTTTGGGGAGGAAAAGAGTTCTCCCCGTCCTACTCCTCAGCAATCTTGGCTCCTCTCTTGTGGAGTTTGGAGAGAGCACGCGGGATTGCTCTCCAGGCCATGCAGGAAAAGAAGGCCCTCATCTCGCGATGTCGGGGGAGTCTCGTGGTTTTTCTGGAGCTGCGGTGCCAGTGTGGGGTTTCTCACAAGGTACGACCGGAAGCTCAGGGAGCCTCTCGTGTGGTGTCAGGGAAGTCAAGTCTCCATACGAGTGGCGAGGGGGCGCACGTCATTGCTCTCGAGTCATGGTAGAGGAATCAGGGCTCAACACAATGAAAAAGGACGCTCGAGGTCTTTCTCGGGTTGCGGCAGGAAACCCTGGGTTCCCTCGACTTGTGCCTGTGACCTCAGGTAGCTTCTCAGGGTGCCTCTGAGAAGTCAGGGATACTATGGAGCTGGGAGAGGCCTCTCGGGACTCCACTGGGTTTGCTGCAATGGAAGAGGGCCTAATCTTGAGATCAGGAAGGAACCTCAGGGTTCCTCTCCATTTCGGACTCAGATCGCAGGGTCCTTGCAGAGTTGGGACAGGAGAGTCAGGCCTCGTCTTGTGTGGAGGAATGGAACTCCGCTTGCCTCTCAAGTTGTTCAAGGAGTGACAGGCCACTTGTCGAGCTGTGTGTGGAACCTGCGGTTTTTTTCAGACAATGCACGGCGGTGTCAGTGCCCCTTCGTGATGTGCTTTCATCCACAGGGTTACCTTCGAAGTGGTGTGTGGGCATCAGGTTCTTATCAAGAGCGGACCAGGAAATCGGGGTCTTTTGGAATGCGGCACCACACACGAGGCTACGTCTCGAATTTCCTCATGAGACGGGCCTCATGCTGAGGTGCCCCTGGAAGGTGGGGAAAGCCTTCCAGACAAAGCAGGTTAATCGACCCTCCTGTCGCGATCAGGAGGGGAGAAGGGGCTCAGATGAAGTGGTGCCGGGAACCTCGGTGTTCCCCTTGAGTGAGACTGGTATGTCAGGGAACTTTTGGGGTCTCATGAAGCTTGCCAAATACTGTTTCAAACTTCAAGACGAAACGTGGGACTTCTCTTGAGACGCTGTGGTGGGCAAGGGCCTCATCTTGTGATGAAGGGGAAACCACGTGGTTTTTTTCGAGTTGCGATGGGATTGTTGACTTACGACGGGGAATTCAGGCTTCCTCTTCTGTTGGCCCAGGGAAGTCCATTCTTCCATTCGAGTTGCCAGAGAGAGCTGGGTGGGAATTGCTCTCGAGTCACGGCAGGTCAAAATAGACCTCATCTAGTCTTGTGTCCAGGACCTAATGTTCCTCTCCAGGGGCGATAGGGATCACGGGGACGCATTCCAGACTCACCCAGTGAGTCAGGCCTCGGCTCGAGGGGAAGCAAAGGATTCTGATATCCTCCTGGGTCACGATAGGTATCTCTTGGAGCCCACTGAGTGGCCTCCAGGGAGTCAAGCCTCCTGTGGAGTTGGAGAGAGGACTCGGGATTGCTCTCCAGGCCATACAGGAAGAGAAGGCCCTCAGCTCGCAATGACGGGGGCGTCTTGTGGGTTTTCTCGAGTTGGGGCGCAAGTATGAATTTTCTCACGAGGTACAACGGGGATCTCAGGGAGCCTCTCATGTGGCGCCAGGAAAGTCAGGTGTCTATGCGTGTGATGAGGGGGAGCCCATAAATGCTCTCGAGTCATGGTAGGGAAATCGGGACTCAAGACGCGTTGAAGAAGGAGTCTCAAGGTCTTTCTCAGGTTGTGGCAGGAAACCCTGGGTTCCCTCGACTTGTACCGGTGACCTAGGGAGCTTCTCAGGGTGCCTCTGAGAAGTCAGGCATACTGTGGACTTGGGAGGGGCTCTCGGAACTCCACTGGGTTTGGTGCAATGGCAAAGGTTCTCATCTCGAGTTGAGGCAGGAACCTAAGTGTTCCTCTCCATTTAAAACTCCGACCACAGGGTCCCTGAAGAATTGGGACAGGAGAGTCAGGCCTCGTCTTGTGTGGACGAATGGAACTCCACTTGCCTCTCGAGTTGTTCACAGGATAACAGACCATTTGTTGAGCTTTGAGTGGAACCTTCGGTTTTTTCCGTAAGATGCATGAGGGGGTCAGTGCCCCTTCGTGTTATGCCTTCATCCACAGGGTTGCCTTCAAAGAGGTGTCTGGACATCGGGTTCTTATCAATAGCGGAGCAGGAAATCGGGGTCTTTCAGAACGTGGCACCATCCATGAGGCTACGTCTCGAATTTCTTCGTTAGACTGGTGTCATCCTGAGGTGCGCCATGAAAATCGGGAACCCCTTCCAGACAAAGCAGGGGAATCGACCATCTTGTCGCGATCAGGAGGAGTGAAAGGGCTCAGTTGAAGTCGTGCCGGGAACCTCGGTGTTCCCCTCGAGTGGAACCGGTGTGTCGGGAAACTTTTGGGGTCGCTTCAAGGGTGCCAAGTACCGTTTTGCACTTCAATACGGACTTGGGGCTTCACTTGACACGCTGTAGAGGGCAAGGGCCTCATCTTGGGATGACGGGGGAATCACGTGGTTTTTCTCAAGGTGCGGCGGGATTCTCGAGTTATGACAGGGAATTCAGGCTTCCTCTTGTGTTGGCCCAGGGAAGTCCAATCTTCCATTCGAGTTTCGAGGGAGAGCTGGGGTTTGCTCTTGAGTCACTGCAGGGCAAAAGAGACCTCATCTAGGCTTGTGTCCAGGACCTAATATTCCTCTCCAGGGCCGACAGCGATCTCGGGTTTGCATTCCAGACGCATCCTGGGAGTCCGAGCTCGACTCAAGGGGAAGCAAAGGACCCCGCTCTCCTCTCGAGTCGCCACAGGTGTCTCTTGGAGCCCACTGAGTGGCCTAAAGGGAGTCAAGCCCCCTGTGGAGTTTGGAGAGAAGACTCGGGATTGCTCTCCAGGCCATGCAGGAAAAGAAGATCCTCATCTCGCGATGACAGGGGCGTCTTGTTGGTTTTCTCGAGCTGTGGTGCCAGTGTGCAGTTTCTGACGAGGTGCGACGGGAAGCTCAGAGAGCCTTTCGTGTGGCGCCAGGGAAGTCAGGTCTCCATGCGCATGGCAAGGGGGAGCGCGTCATTGCTCTCGAGATATGGTACGGGAATCGGGCCTCAAGATACGTTAAAGCAGGACTCTCAAGGTCTTTCTCAGGTTGGGGCAGGAAACCCTGGGTTCCGTCGACTTCTGCCGGTGACCTTAGGGAGCTTCTCAGGGTGCCTCTGAGAAGTCAGGCATACTGTGGATTTGGGACGGGCCTCTCGGGACTCCTCTGGTTTTGCGGCAATGGAAAAGGCCTCGTCTTGAGTGGAGGCAGGAACCTCAGGCTTCCTCTCCATTTCTGACTCGGTGCGCAAGGTCCCTAGAGTTGTGACAGGAGAGTCAGGCATCGTCTTGTGTGGAGGAATGGAACTCCGCTTGCTTCTCGAGTTGTTCACGAGGTGACAGACCACTTGTGGAGCTGTGTGAGAACCTGCGGGTTTTTCCGGAAGATGCACGGGGTGTCAGTGCCCCTACGTGTTGTGCCTTCATCCACAGGCTTGCCTTCGAAGAGGTGTCCAGGAGTCTGGTTTTGATCAAAAGTGGACCATGGAATCGGGGTCTTTCGGCATGTAGTATGGCCCTCGAGGCTACGTCTCGAATTTCCTCGTGAGACCGGCCTCATCCTGAGGTGCGCCGGGAAGGTCGGGAACCCCTTCGAGACAAAGCAGTGGAATCGACCCTCCTATCGCGATCATGAGAGGAGAAAGGCCTCAGATGAAGTGGTGCCGGGAACTTCAGTGTCCCCTCTAGTGAGATCGGTATATAGGGGAACTTTTGGGGTCACATCAAGGGTGCCAAGTACTGTTTTACACTTCAAGACGGAATGTGAGACTTCTCTTGAGACCCTGTAGGGGGCAAGGGCCTCATCTTGCAATACAGGGAACCACGTGATTTTTCTCGAGTTGCGGCGGGTTTCTCAAATTACAACTGGAAATTCAGGCTTCCTCTTGTGTTGGCTCAGAAAGGCCAATCTTCCATTCGAGTTGCAAGGGAAAGCTAGGGGTTTTGCTTGAGTCACTGCAGGGCCAAAGAGACCTCCTCTAGGCTTTTGTCCAGGACCTAAGGTTCCTCTCCAGGGGCGACAGGGATCCAGGGTTGCATTCCAGACTCACCCTCGTAGTCAGACCTCATCTCGAGGGGAAGCAAAGGACACCGCTCTCCTCCTGAGTATCGACGCGTATCTCTTGGAGCCCACTGAGTGACCTAAAGGGAGTCAAGCCTCCTTTGGAGTTTGGAGAGAGGATTCGGGATTGCTCTTCAGGTCATGCAGGAAAGAAGGCCCTCATTTCACCATGACAGGGGCGTCTCGTGGGTTTTCTCGAGCTGCGGCGCCAGTGTGGGGTTTCTCACGAGGTACGATGGGGAGCTCAGGGAGCCTCTCATGTGGTGCCGGGGAAGTCAGATCTTCATGCGCGTGGCGAGGGGGAGCGCGTCATTTTTCTCCAGTCATGGTAGGGGAATCGGGCCTCAAGACGCGTGAAGAAGGACTCTCGAGATTTTTCTCAGGTTACGGCAGGAAACCCTGGGTTCCCTCGACTTATGCCCGTGACCTCAGGGAGCTTCTCAGGGTGCCTCTGAGAAGTCAGGGATACTGTGCAGTTGGGAGGGGCCGCTCCGAACTCCCCTGGGTTTGGTGCAGTAGAAGAGGGCCTTATCTCGAGTTGAGGCAGGAACCTCATGGTTCCTCTCCATTTCTGAATCGGATCTCAGTGTCCATGCAGAGTTGGGACAGGAGAGTCAGGCCTTGTCTTGTGTGGAGGAATTTAACTCCTCTTGCCTCTCGAGTTGTTCACGGGGTGACAGGCCACTTGTCGATCTGTATGTGGAACTTGCGGGCTTTTCCAACGATGCAGGAGGGTGTCAGACCCCTTCGTTTTGTGCCTTCGTCCACAGGATTGCCTTCGAAGAGGTGTCCTAGCATTGGGTTCTTATCAAGAGCAGACAGGGAAATCGGGGTCTTTCGGCGTGTGGCACCAACCACAAGGCTACGTCTCGAATTTCCTCGTGAGACCGGCCTCATCCTGAGGTGCGCCGGGAAGGTCCGGAACCCCTTCCAGACAAAGCAGGGTAATCGACCCTCCCATCGCGATCAGGAGGGGATAAGGGGCTCAGAACAAGCGGTGCACCGAACCTTGGTGTTCCCCTCGAGTGAGACCAGGGTGTCGGGGAACTTTTGTGGTAACATCAAGGTTGCCAATTATCGTTTTAAACTTCAAGATGGAACGTGGGGCTTCTCCTGAGACGCTGTAGCTGGCAAGGGCCTCATCTTGCGATGACGGGGGAACCACGTGGTTTTCCTCGAGTTGCGGCGGGATTTTCGAATTACGATGGGGAATTCAGGTTTCCTCTTGTGTTGTCCCAGGGAAGTCCATTCTTCCATTCGAGGTGCGAGGGACAGCAGGGGATTGCTCTCGAGTCACTTCAGGGCAAATGAGACCTCATCTATGCTTGTGTCTAGGACCTAATGTTCCTCTCCAGGGGCGACAGGGATCTCGGGGTTGCATTCCAGACTCACCTGAGGAGTCAGGCCTGGTATATAGGGGAAGCAAAGAATTCCGCTCTCCTCTCGAGTCCCAATGGGTATCTCTTGGAGCCCACAGAGTGGCCTAAAGGGAGTCAGGCCTCCTGTGGAGTTTGAAGAGAGGCCTCGAGATTGCTCTCCAGGCCATGCAGGAAAAGAAGGCCTTCATCTCGCGATGACGGAGGCGTCTCGTGTGTTTTCTCGAGCTGGGGAGCCAGTGTGGGATTTCTCACGAGGTATGACGGGGAGCTCAGGGAGCCTCTCGTGTGGCGCCAGGGAAGTCAAGTCTCCATGCGAGTGGCGAGGGGGAATGCGTCATTGCTCTCGAGTCATGGTAGGGGAATCGGGATTCAAGATGCGTTGAAGGAGGATTTTCGAGGTCTTTCTCGGGTTGCGTCAGGAAACCCTGTGTTCCCTCGACTTGTGCCGGTGACCTCAGGGAGCTTCTAAGGGTGCCTCTGAGAAGTCGCGATACTGTGGATTTGGGAGGGGCCTCTCGGGCCTCCACTGTTTTTGGTGTAATGGAAGAGGGCCTCATCTCGAGTGGAGTCAGGAACCTCAGGGTTCCTCTCCATTTCGGACTCCGATCGCAGGGTCCCTTCAGAGTTGGGACCGGAGAGTCAGGCCTCGTCTTGAGTGGAGGAATGGAACTCTGCTTGCCTCTCGAGTTGTTCATGGGATGACAGGCCTCTTGTCGAGCTGTGTGTGGAACCTGCGGCTTTTACCGAATGATGCACGGGAGTGTCAGTGACCCTTCGTTTTGTGCCTTCGTCCACAGGGTTGCCTTCGAAGAGGTGTCCGGGCATCGGGTTCTTCTCAAGAGTGGGCCGGGAAATCGGGGTATTTCGGCATGTGACACCACCCCCGATGCTATGTCTCGAATTTCCTCGTGAGACCGGCCTCATCCTGAGGTGCGCCGGGAATGTGGGGAACCCCTTCCAAACAAAGCAGGGGAATAGACCCTCCTGTCTCGAACAGGAGGGGAGAAGGTGCTCAGATGAAGTGGTGCGGGAACCTAGGTGTTCCTGTCGAGTGAGACCGGCGTGTCCAGGAACGTTTGGTGTCGCATCAAGGGTGCAAAATACCGTTTCGCACTTCAAGACGGAACGTGGTTCTTTTCTTGAGAGGCCATAGCAGCAAGGGCCTCATCATGGGATGACGTTGGAAACACGTGGTTTTTCTCGAGTTTCGGCGGGATTCTCGAGTTACGAAGGGGATTTCTGGCTTCCTCTTGTGTTGGCCCAGGGAAGCCCAATCTTCCATTCGAGTTGCGAGGGAGAGCTGGGGGTTGCGTTCGAGTCACTGCAGGGCAAAAGAAACCTCATCCAGGCTTGTGTCTAGGACCTAATGTTCCTCTCAAGGGGTGACTGGGATCTTGGGGTTGCATTCCAGACTCACCCAGGAGTCAGGCGTCATCTCGAGGGGAAACAAAGGACTTATCTCTCTTCTCGAGTCGCGACGCGTATTTCTTGGAGCCCACTGAGTGGACTAAAGGGAGTCAAGCCTCCTCTGGAGTTTGGAGAGAGGACTCGGGATTGCACTCCAGGACATGCAGGAAAAGAAGGCCCTCATCTCACGATGACGGGGGGGGGTGTCTCAGTGGTTTTACCGAGCTGCAGCGCCTGTGTTGGTTTCTCAGGAGGTACGACGGGGAGCTCAGGGAGCCTCTTGTGTGGCGCCAGGGAAGTTAGGTCTCGATGCGTGTGGCAAGGGGGAGCGCGTCATTGCTCTCGAGTCATGGTAGGGGAATCAGGCCTCTAGATGCGTTGAAGAAGGACTCTCAAGATCTCTCTCGGGTCTTGGCAAGAATACCTGAGTTCCCTCGACTTGTGCCGGTGACCTCAGGGAGATTCTCCGGGTGCCTCTGAGAAGTCAGGGATACTGTGGAGTTGGGAAAGACCTCTCGGGACTCCACTGGGTTTGGTGAAATGGAAGGGGGCCTCATCTCGAGGGGAGGCAGGAACCTCAGGGTTCCTCTCCATTTCTGATTCCAATCGCAGCCCCCTGCATAGTTGGGAGAGGTGAGTCAGGCCTTGTCTTGTGTGCAGGAATGGACCTCCGCTTGCCTCTCGAGTTGTTCACTGGGTGACAGGAACTTGTTCAGCTGTATGAGTAACCTGCGGTCTTTTCCGGACGATGCACGGGGGTGTCAGTGCCCCTTCGTGTTGTGCCTTCATCCACACTATCTTCGAATAGGTGTCTGGGCATCGCGTTCTTATCAAGAGCGGATCGGGAAATCGCGGTCTTTCGGCATGTGGCACCACCATCGAGGCTACGTCTCGAATTTCCTCATGAGACAGCCTCATCTGAGGTGCGTGGAGAAGGTCGGGAACCCCTTGCAGACAAAGCAGGGGAATCGACCCTCCTTTCGCGATCAGGAGGGGAGAAGGGGCTCAGATGAAGTGGTGCCAGGAACCTCGGTGTTCCCCTCGAGTGCGACCCGTATGTCGGGGAACTTTTGGGGTAGCATTAAGGGTGCCAAATATCATTTCACACTTGAAGACAGAACGTGGGACTACTCTTGAGACGCTGGAGCGGGCAAGGGCCTCATCTTGCAATGAAGGGGAAACCACGTGGTTTTTCTCAAGTTGAGGTGGAATTCTCGAATTACTACTGGGAATTCAGGCTTCCTCTTGTGTTGGCCCAGGGAGATCCAATATTCCATTCGGGTTGCGAGGGAAAGCTGGGGAGTGCTCTCGAGTTACTGCAGGGCAAAAGCGACCTCATCTAGCCTTGTGTTCAGGACCCAGTGATCCTCTCCAAGGGCGACAGGGATCTCGGGTTTGCATTACAGACTCACCCAGGGAGTTAGGCCTCGTCTCGAGGGGAAGCAAAGGACTCGGCTCTCCTCTCGAGTAGCGACGCGTATCTCTTGGAGCCCACTGAGTGGTCTAAAGGGAGTCAACCCTCCTCTTCAGTTTGGAGAGAGGACTCGGGATTGCTCTCCAGGCCATGCAGGAAAAGAAGGCCCACATCTCGAGATGACGGGGGCGTCTCGTGTGTTTTCTCGAGCTGCGGCGCCAGTGTGGGGTTTCTCACGAGGTACGACGGGGAGTTCAGGTAGCCTCTCGTGTGGCAACAGGGAAGTCAGGTCTCCATTGGCGGGGCAAGTGGGAGCGCGTCATTGCTCTCAAGTCAGGGTAGGGGAATCGGGCCTCATGACGGGTAGAAAAAGAACTCTCGATGTCTTTCTAGGGTTGCGGCAGGAAACCCTGGGTTCCCTTGACTTGTGCCGGTGACCTCAGGGAGCGTCTCAGGGTGCCTCTGAGAAGTCAGGGATACTGTGGATTTGGGAGAGGCCTCTCGGGACTCCTCTGGGTTTGGTGCAATGGAAGTGGGCCTCATCTCGAGTTCAGGCAGGAACCTCAGGGTTCTGCTCCTGACTTCCTGGAGGCCGGATCTGACTCAGATCGCAGGGTCCCTGTTGAGTTTGCTCAGGAGTGTCAGGTCTCGTGTTCTGCGGAGGAATGGAACTCCGCTTACATCTCAAGTTGTTCAAGGATGACACCACTTTTCATGATGTGTGTGGAACCTGCGGGTTTTTCGGAGATGCACGGGGGCGTCAGTGCTCCTTCCTGTTGTGCCTTCATCCACAGGGTTGCCTTCGAAGAGGTGTCCGGGCATCGGGTTCTCCTCAAGTGCGGACCGGGAAATTGGGTTCTTTCAGCATGTTGCACCACCCACGAGGCTACGTCTCGAATTTCCTCGTGAGACCGGCCTCATCCTGAGGCGCGCAGGAAAGTCCGGGAACCCTTTCCAAACAAAGCAGGGGAATCGACCCTCCTTTCGGGATCAGGAGGAGAGAAAGGGCTCAGATGAAGTAGTGCCGGGAACCTCGGTGCTCTCCTTGAGTGAAAGTCGGGTAACTTTTCGCGTTGCATCAAGGGTGCCAAGTACCGTTTCGCACTTCAAGACGGAACCTGGGACTTCTCTTGAGATGCTGTAGTGGGCAAGGGCCTCATCTAGCGCTGACGGGGGACCCACGTGTTTTTTCTCGAGTTGCGGCAGGATTCTTGAGTTACGATGGGGAATACAGGTTTCTTCTTGTGTTGGCCCAGGGAAGTCCAGTCTTCCATTCGAGTTGCAAGTGAGAGCTGGAGATTGCTCTCAAGTCACTGCAGGGCAAAATAGAGCTCATCTAGGTTTGTGTCCAGGACCGAGTTTTTCTCTCCAGGGGCGAAAGGGATCTCGGGGTTGCATTCCAGACTCACCCGGGGAGTCAGGCCTCGTCTCGAAGGGAATGAATGGATTCCGCTCTCCTCTCGAGTCGCGACGGGTATCCCTTGGAGCCCAAGAGTGGCCTAAATGGAGTTAATCCTCCTGTGGAGTTTGGACAGAGGACTCGGGATTGCTCTCTAGGCCATGCAGGAAAAGAAGGCCCTCATCTCGCGATGACGGGGGCGTCTCGTGGGTTTTCTCAAGGTGCAGTGCCTGGTTGGGGTTTCTCACGAGATAGGACGGGGAGCTCAGGGAGACTCCTGTGGTGCCACGGAAGTCAGGTCTCCATGGACGTGGCGTGGGGGAGCGCCTCATTGCTCTCGAGTCATGGTAGGGGAATCAAGCCTCAAGACGCTTCGAAGAAGAACTCTCGAGGTCTTTCTCGGGGTGTGGCAGGAAACCCTGGGTTCCCTCGACTTGTGCCCATGACCTCAGGGAGCTTAGCGGGGTTCCTCTGAGAAGTCAGGGATACTGTGGAGTTGAGAGGGGCTTCTCGGGACATCACAGGGACTGGTGCAATTGAAGAGGACCTAATCTCGGATTGAGGCAGTAACGTCAGGGTTCCTCTCCATTTCTGACTCGGATAGCAGGGTCCCTGCAGAGTTGGGACAGGAGAGTCAGACCTCGTCTTGTGTGGAGTAATGGAACTCCGCTTGCCTCTCGAGTTGTTCACGGGATGACAGGCCACCTGTCGAGTTGTATGTGGAACCTGCGGTTTTGGGGGACGATGCAGAGGGGTGTCAGTGCCCCTTCGTGTTGTGCCTTCATCCACAGGGTTACCTTCGAAGAGGTGACCAGGCATCGGGATCTTATCAATAGCGGACCAGGAAATCGGGGTCTTTCGGCATGTGGCACAACCCACGAGGCTACGTCTCGACTTCCCTCGTGAGACTGGCCTCATCCTGAGGTTCGCCGGGAAGTCTGGGAACCCCTTCCAGACAAAGCAGGGGAATCGACCCTCCTGTCGCCATCAGGAGGGGAGAAGAGGCTCAGCTGAAGCGGTGCTGGGAACCTCCATGTTCTCCTCGAGTGAGACCGGGGTGTCAGGGAAATTTGGGGGTCGCATCAAGGGTGCCAACTACCGTTTCACACTTCAAGACGGAACATGGGACTTCCCTGGAGACGCTATAGCTGACAGGGGCCTCATATTTCGATGACGGAGGAGCCATGTTGTTTTTCTCCAGTTGCCGCGGGATTCTCGAATTACAACGGGGAATACAGGCTTCCTCTTGTGTTGGCCCAGGGAAGTCCAATCATCCATTCGAGTTGGGAGGGAGAGCTGGGGATTGCACTTGAGTCAATGCAGGACAAAAAAGACCTCATTTAGCCTTGTGTCCAGGACCGAGTTTTCCTCTACAGGGGCGACACGGATCTCGGGATCCCATTCCAGACTCACCCAAGTAGTCAGGCCTCTGCTCGAGGGGAAGCAACGGACTCCGCTCTCCTCTAGAGTAGCGACGTGTATCTCTTGGAGGCTACTGAGTGGCCTAAAGGGAGTCAGGCCTCCAGTGGAGTTTGGAGAGTGGACTCGGGATTGCTCTCTAGGTCATGTAGGAAAAGAAGGCCCTCATCTTACGATGATGGGGGCGTCTCGTGAGTTTTCTCGAGCGGCGGTGCCAGTGTGGGGTTTTCATGAGGTAGGACGGGGAGCGCAGGGAGCCTCTCGTGTGGCGCCAGGGAAGTTAGGTTTCAATGGGCGTGGCGAGGGGAATGCGTCATTGCTCTCCAGTCATGGTAGGGTATCGGGCCTCAAGATGCGGTAAAGAAGGTCTCTCGAGGTCTTGCTCAGAATGCAGCAGGAAACCCTGGGTTCACTCGACTTGTGCCAGTGACCGCAGAGAACTTCTGAGGGTGCCTCTGAGAATCAGGGATACTGTGGATTTGGGAGGGGCCTCTCGGAACTCCACTGGGTATGGCACAATGGAACAGGGCCTCATTTCGAGTTGATGCAGGAACGTCAGGTTTCATCTACATTTCTGACTCCGATCGCACGGTCCCTGCAGAGTTGGGAAAGGAGAGTCAGGCCTTCTCTTGTGTGGAGGAAAGGAACTCCGCATGCCTCTCTAGTTCTTCAAGGGATGACAGGACACTTGTCAATCTGTGTTTGGAATCTGCGTGTTTTTCCATACTATGCATGGGGATGTCAGTACCCCTTCGTGTTGTGCCTTCACCCACAGGGTTGCCTTCGAAGAGGGGTCTGGGCCTCAGGGCCTTCTCAAGAGCGGACCGGGGCATCGGGGGCGTTCGGCATGTGGCACCACCCACGTGGTTCGTCTCGAATTTCCTCGTGAGACCGGCCTCATCCTGAGGTGCGCTGCGAAGGTCGGAACCCCTTGCAGACAAAGCAGGGGAATCGACCCTCCTGTCTCGATCAGGAGGGGAGAAGGGGCACAGATGAGGTGATGCCGGGAACCTCGGTGTTCCCCTCCAGTGAGACCAGTGTGTTGGGGAACTTTTGGTGTCGCATCAAAGGTGCCAAGTACCGTATCGCACTTCAAGATGGAACGTAAGACTTCTTTTGAGACGCTGTAGCGGCAATGGCCGCATCTTGCGATGAATAGGGAACGATGTGGTTTTTCTCGAGTTGTGGCAGGATTCTTGAGTTACAATGGGAAATTCAGGCTTCCTCTTCTGTTGGCCCAGGGAAGTCCAGTCTTCCATTTGAGTTGCGAGGGAGAGTTGGGGATTGCTCTCGAATCACTGCAGGAAAAAAGAGACCTCATCTAGGCTTGTGTCCAGGACCTAATGTTTCTCTCCAGGGGCGACAGGGATCTCCGGTTCGCATATCAGACTCACCCGAGGAGTCAGGCCTCGCCTTGTGGGGAAGGAAAAGACTCCACTCTCCTCTCGACTCGCGACGGGTATGTCTTGGAGTCCACTGAGTGACCAAAAGGGAGTCAAGCCTACTGTGGAGTTTGGAGAGAGGACTCGGGATTGATCTCCAGGCCATGCTAGAAAAGAAGGCCGTCATGTCGCGAAAACGGGGGCGTCTCGTGGGTTTTCTCTATCTGCGGCGCCAGTGTGGGGTTTCTCACGAGGTATGACGGGGAGCTCAGGGAGCCTCTCGTGTGGCGCCAGGGAAGTCAGGGCTTCATGAGTGTAGCAGAGGGAGCGCGTCATTGCCCTCGAGTCATGGTAGGGGAATCAGGCCTCAAAATGCGTTGAAGAAGGACTCTTGAGTTCTTTCTATGGTGGCGGCAGTAAACCCTGGGTTCACACGAATTGTGCTGGTGACCTCAGGGAGCTTCTCAGGGTGCCTCTGAGAAGTCAGGGATACTGTGGAGCTGGGACGCGTCTCTCGGGACTCCACTGGTTTTCGTGCAATGGAAGAGGTCCTAATCTCGAGTGGAGGCAGGAACCTCAGCGTTCTTCTCGTGACTTCACTGGCGCTGGTCTGATTCGCCTCGCAAAGTCCCTGCAGAGTTGGGACAGGAGAGTCAGGCCTCGTCTTGTGTAGAGGAATGAAACCCCACTTGCCTCTCGAGTTCTTCAGGGGTGACAAGCCACTTGTTGAGCTGTATGTGGAACCTGCGGGTTTTTCCCGACGATGCACGAGGGTGTCAGTGCCCCTTTGTGTTGTGCCTTCATCCACAGGGTTGCCTTCGAAGAGGTGTCCAGGCATCGGGTTCTTATGAAGAGTGTACAGGGAAATCATAGTCTTTTGGCATGTGGCACCACCCGCGAGCTATGTCTCGAATTTCCTCGTGAGACCGGCCTCATCCTGAAGTGCCCCGTGAAGGTCGGGAACCCCTTACAAACAAAGCAGGGGAAGTGACCCTCCTATCACGAACAGGAGGGGAGAAGGGGCTCAGATAAACTGGTGCCGGGAACCTCGGTGTTCACCTCGAGTGAGACCGATATTTCGGGGAACTTTTGGGGTCACATCAAGGGTGTCAAGTATCGTTTCGCACTTCAAGACGGAACGTGGGACTTTTCTTGAGAAGCTGTAGCGGGCAAGGGCCTCATCTTGCGATGACGAGGGAACCAAGTGCTTTTTCTCGAGTTGCGGTGGGATTCTCGAGTTACGAAGGGGAATTCAGGCTTCCTCTTGTGTTGGCCCAGGGAAGTCCAATCTTCCATTCGAGTTGTCAGGGAGAGCGGGGGATTGCTCTCGAGTTACAGAAGGGCAAAAGAGACCTCATCTAGGCTTGTTTCCAGGACCTAATGTTCCTCTCCAGGGGAGACAGGGATCTCGGGGTTGCATTCCAGACCCACCTGGTGAGTCAGGCCTTGTCTCGAGGGGAAGCAAAGGACTCCATTCTCCTCTCGAGTCGCGATGGGTATCTCTTGGAGCCCACTAAGTGGCCTAAAGGGAGTCAAGCCTCCTGTGGAGTTTGAAAAGAGGATTCGGTATTCCTCTCCAGGCCATGCAGGAAAAGAAGGCCGTCATCTCGCGATGACAGGGGCGTATGGTGGGTTTTCTCAAGCTGCGGCGTCAGTGTGGGGTTTCTCACCAGGTACAACAGGGAGCTCAGGGAGCCTCTCTTATGGCGCCAGGGAAGTCAGGTCTCCATGTGCATGGCGAGGGGGTGCGTGTCATTTCTATAGAGCCATGGAAGCAGATTCGGGCTTCAAGACACGTTGAAGTAGGACTCTTGAGGTCTTTTTCGCATTGTGGCAGGAAACCCTGGGTTCCCTCGACATGTGCCGGTGACCTCATGGAGCTTCTCCGGGTGCCTCTGAGAAGTCAGGGGTACTGTGGAGTTGGGAGGAGCCTCTCTGGACTCCACTGGGTTTGGTGCAATGGATGAGAGCCTCATCTCGAGTGGAGGCAGGAACCTCATGTTTCCTCTCCTGGGTTTCCTTGCGCCGGTACTGACTCGGATCGCAGTTTCCCTGCAGAGTTGGTACAGAAAATCAGGTCTCGCCTTGTGTGGAGGAATGGAACTCCACTTGCCTCTCGAGTTGTTCATGGGGTGACAGACCACTTGTTGAACTGTGTTTGTAACCTGCGGGTTTTTCTGGATGATAAACGGGGGTGTCAGTGCCCCTTCGTGTTGTGCTTTCATCCACAGGTTTTCCTTCGTAAAGGTGTCAGGGCATCGCGTTCTTATCAAGAGTAGACCGGGAAATCGGGGTCTTTCGGCTTGTGGCACCACCCACGAGGCTATGTCTCGAATTTCCTCCTGAGACCTGCCTCATCCTTAGGCGCGCTGGAAAGGTCGGGAACGCCTTCCAGACATAGCAGGGGAATCAACACTCCTGTCGCGATCACGAGGGCAGAAGGAGCTCAAATGAAGTGGTTCCGGGAACCTCGGTGTTCCTTTCGAGTGAGACCGGTATGTCGGGGAATTTTGAGATTGCATCAAGGGTGCCAAGTACCGTTTCGCACTTCAAGACAGAACGTGGGACTTCTCTTGAGTCGCTGTAGCGGGCAAGGGCCTCATCTAGCGCTGATGGGGGAACCACGTGGATTTTCTCGAGTTTCGGCGGGATTCTCGAGTTACGATGTCGAATTCAGGCTTCCAATTGTATTGGCCCAGGGAAGTCCAATCTTCAATTCGATTTGCGAGGGAGAGCTGGCGATTGCTCTCTAGTAACTGCAGTGCAAAATAGACCTCATCTAGGCTTGTGTCCAGGACCGAGTTTTCCTCTTCAGGTGCGACAGGAACTCGGGGTTGCATTCCAGACTCACACGGGGAGTCAGGCCTCATCTCGAGGGGAAGCAAAGGACTCCTCTCTCCCTTCAAGTCCTGACAGGTATCTCTTGGAGCCAACTGAGAGGCCTAAAGAGAGTCAAGCCTCCTGTGGAGTCTGGAGAGAGGACTCGGTTTTGCTCTCCATGCCAGGCAGGAAAGAAGTCCCTCATCTCGTGATGATGGGGGCGTATCGTGGGTTTTCTCGAGCTGCGGTGCCTGAATGGGGTTTCCGAAGAGGTACGACGGGGAGCTCAGGGAGACTCTCTTCAGGCGTCAGGGAAGTCAGGTCTCCATGCGCATGGCGATGGGGAGCGGGTCTTTGCTCTCGAGTCATGGTAGGGGAATCGGGCCTCAAGACGCGCTGAAGGACTCTCAAGGTCTTTCTCGGGTCGCAGCAGGAAACCCTGGGTTCCCTTGACTTGTGCCGGTGACCTCAGGTAGATTCTCAATGTGCCTCTGAGAATTCAGGGATACTGTGGAGTTGGGAGGGGCCTCTCGCGACTCATCTGGGTTTGGTGCAATGGAAGAGGGCCTCACCTCGAGTTGAGACAGGAAGCTCAGGTTTCCTCTCCATTTCTAACTCGGATGGCAGGGTCCCTGAAGAGTTGGGACAGGAGAGTCAGGCCTCATCTTGTGTGGAGGAATCGAACTCTGCTTGCCTATAGAACTGTTCACGGGGTGACATTCCACTTGTCGAGCTGTGTGTAGAACCTGTGGGTTTTTCTGGACGATGCACGGGAGTTTTAGTAACCCTTCTGTGGTGCCTTCATCCACAGGGTTGCCTTCGAAGTGGTGTCCGGGCATCGGGTTCTTATCCAGATTGGACCGCACCATCGGGGTCTTTCGGCATGTGGCACCACCCACGAGGCTACGTCTCGAATTTCCTCCTGAGAAAGGCCTCATCCTTAGGTGCGCCGGGATGGGCGGGAACTCCTTCCAGACAAAGCAGGGGAATATACCCTCCTGTCGTGATCAGGAGGGGAGAAAGTGATCAGATGAAGTGGTGCCGGGAACTTCGGTGTTCCCCTCGGTGAGAACGGTGTGTTGGGGAACTTTTGGGGTTACATCAAGGGTGAAAAGTAGCATTTCGCACTTCAAGACGGAACGTGGGACTTCACTTGAGACGCTGTAGCGGGCCAGGGCCTCATCTTGGGATGACGAGTGAATCACGTGCTTTTGCTCGCATTGCGGCGGGAGTCTCGAGTTTCGACGGGGAATTCAGATTTCCTCCTGTGTTGGCCCATGGAAGTTCAATCTTCCATTCGAGTTGCGAGGGTGAGCTGGGATCCCACTCAAGTCACTGCGGGGCAAAATAGACCATATCTAGGCTTGTGTCCAGGACCGAATATTCCTCTCCAGGGGTGACAGGGATCTCGGGGTGGCATTCCAGACTCACCCAGGAAGTCCGGCCTTGTTTCTAGGGGAAGCAAAGTATTCCGCTTTCCTCTCGAGTCGCGACGGGTACCTATTGAGCGCACTGGGTAGCCTTAGTGAGTCAAGCCTCCCGTGGAGTTTGGAGAGACGACTTGGGATTGCCTTCCAGGCCATGCAGTTAATGATGGCCCTCATCTCACGATAACGGGGGCGTCTCGTGGGTTTTCTCGAGCTGCGGCGCCAGTGTGGGGTTTCTCCCGAGGCACGACGGGGATCTCAGGGAGCCTCTCGTGCGGCGCCAGGGAAGTCAGGACTCCATGCGCGTGGCGAGGGGGAGCGTGTCATGGCTCTCGAGTCACGGGAGGGGACTAGGGCCTCGAGATGCGTTGAAGAAGGACTCTCGAGGTCTTTCTCGGGGGGCGGTGGGAAACCCTCGTTTCCCTCGCCTTCTGCCGGGGACCTTAGGGAACTTCCCAGGGTGCCTCTGAGAGGCGAGGGATCCTGAGGAATTGGCGGGGCCTCTCGGGACTGCACTGGGTCTGGCGCAACGGAAGAGGGCCTCAGCTCGAGGGGAGGCAGGAACCTCAGGCTTCCTCTCCGTTTCGGACTCCGACCGCAGGGTCCCTGCAGAGTTGGCACAGGAGAGTCAGGCCTCGTCTTGTCTGAGGAAGGGAATCCCGCTGGCCTCTCGAGTTGCTCAGGGGGTCTCAGGTCCATCGTCGAGCTGTGTGTGGAACCCGCGGGCCTCTGCGGACGATGCACGGGGGTGGCAGTGCCCCTTCGTGTTGTGCCTTCACCCACAGGGTTGCCTTCGAAGAGGGGTCCGGGCCTCGGGTCCTTCTCAAGAGCAGACCCGGGAATCGGGGGCATTCTGCATGTGGCCCCACCCACGTGGCTCGTCTCGAATTTCCCCGTGAGGCCAGCCTCATCCTGAGGTGCGCCTGGAAGGCCGGGAACCCCTTCCAGACCACGCAGGGGAATCGCCTCTCCTGTCGCAATCCGGAGGGGAGAAGGGGCTCAGATGAAGCGGTGCCGGGACCCTCGGTGTTCCCCTCGAGGGAACCCGGCGTGTCGGTGAACTTGGGGGTCGCAGGAAGGCTGTCAGCGACCGTTTCGCCCTTCAGGGCGGAAGAGGGGACTTCCCTTGAGACGCCGTCGCGGGCAAGGGCCTCATCTTGCCAAGAGGTGGGAACCCCGTGGTTTTTCTCGAGTTGCGGCGGGAATCTCGAGTTACGACGGGGATCTCAGGCTTCCTCTTGGGTTGGCCCTGGGAAGGCCAATCTTCGCCTCGAGTTGCGAGGGAAAGCTGGGGGTTGCGCTCGAGTCACTGCAGGGCCGAAGAGACCTCACCTAGGCGTGTGTCCGGGACCTAATATTCCTCTCCAGGGAAGGCAGGGATCTCGGGGTTGCATTCCAGGCTCCCCCGGGGAGTCAGGCCTCGTCTCGAGGGAAAGCCAAGAATTCCGCTCTCCTCTCGAGTCGCGACGCGGGTCTCTTGGAGCCCCCTGAGCAGCCTCAATTGACCAGACTCCTCTTCCGTTTGGAGAGAGGACCCGGGATTGCTCTCCAGGCCATGCAGGAAAAGAAGGCCCTCAGCTCTCGAGTACGGGGCCGTCTCAGGGGTTTCCTCGAGCTGCGGCGCCCCTGGGGGTTTTCTCCCGAGGCACGATGAGAATCTCAGGGAGCCTCTCGTGCGGCGCCAGGGAAGTCAGGTCTCCATGCGCGTGGCGAGGGCGAGCGCGTCCTGGCTCTCGAGTCACGGGAGGGGACTAGGGCCTCGAGACGCGTTGAAGAAGGACTCTCGAAGTCTTTGTTGGAGGGCGGCGGGAAACCCTCGTTTCCCTCGCCTTCTGCCGGGAACCTTAGGGAACTTCCCAGGGTACCTCTGAGAGGCGAGGGATCCTGTGGAGTTGGCGGTGACCCTCGGGACTCCGCTGGGTCTGGCGCAATGGAAGAGGGCCTCAGCTCGAGGGGAGGCAGGAACCTCAGGCTTCCTCTCCGTTTCGGACTCCGACCGCAGGGTCCCTGCAGAGTTGGGACAGGAGAGTCAGGCCTCGTCTTGTCTGAAGAAGGGAACCCCGCTTGCCTCTCGAGTTGCTCAGGGGGTCTCAGGCCCCTCGTCGAGCTGTGTGTGGAACCCGCGGGTCTTTGCGGACGGTGCACGGGGTTGGCAGTACCCCTTCGTGTTGTGCCTTCACCCACAGGGTTGCCTTCGAAGAGGGGTCCGGGCCTCGGGTCCTTCTCAAGAGCGGACCGGGGAATCGGGGGCGTTGGGCATGTGGCACCACCCACGTGGCTCGTCTCCAATTTCCTCGTGAGGCCGGCCTCATCCTTAGGTGCGCCGGGAAGGCCGGGAACCCCTTCCAGACCACGCAGGGGAATCGCCTCTCCTGTCGCGATCAGGAGGGGAGAAGGGGCTCAGAGGAAGCGGTGCCGGGACCCTCGGTGTTCCCCTCGAGGGAACCCGGCGTGTCGGGGAACTTTTGGGGGTCGCATGAAGGCGGACAGGATCCTTTCCGCCCTTCAGGGCGGAAGAGGGGACTTCCCTTGAGACGCCGTCGCGGGCAAGGGTCTCATCTTGCCAAGAGTTGGGAACCACGTGGTTTTTCTCGAGTTGCGGCGGGATTCTCGAGTTACAATGGGGATCTCAGCCTTCCTCTTGGGTTGGTCCTGGGAAGCCCAATCTTCCCCTCGAGTTGCAAGGGAAATCTGGGGGTTGCGCTCGAGTCACTGCAGGGCCGAAGAGACCTCACCTAGGCGTGTGTCCAGGACCTACTATTCCTCTCCAGGGAAAGCAGGCATCTCGAGGTTGCATTCCAGGCTCCCCCGGGGAGTCAGACCTCATCTCGAGGGGAAGCCAAGGACTCCGCTCTCCTCTCGAGTCGCGACAAGGATCTGTTGGAGCCCCCTGAGCGGCCTCAACGGAGTCCAGCCTGCTCTTCAGTTTGGAGAGAGGACTCGTGATTGGTCTCCAGGCCATGCAGGAATATAAGGCCCTCATCTCGCGATGACCGGGGTGTCTCATGTGTTTCCTCGAGCTGCCGCGGCAGTGTGGGTTTCTTCACGAGGTACGATGAGGATCTCAGGGAGCCTCTCGTGCAGTGCCAGGTTAGTCAGGTCTCCATGCGCGTGAAGAGGGGGCGCGTGTCATGGCTCTCGAGTCATGGTAGGGGAATCGCGACTCAACACATTTTGAAGCACTCTCGAGGTCTTTCTCGAGTCATGGCAGAAAACCCAGGGTTCCCTCGACTTGTGCCTGTGACCTCAGGGAGCTTCTCATTGTGCCTCTGAGAACTCAGGGATACTGTGGAGTTGGTAGGGGCCTCTCGGGACTCCACTGGGTGTGGTGCAATGGAAGAGGGCCTCATCTCGAGTGGACGCAGGAACCTCAGGCTTCCTCTCCGTTTCTGACTCGGATCCCATGGTCCCTGCAGAGTAGGGACAAGAGAGTCACACCTAGTCTTCTGTTGAGGAATGGACCTTCGTTTGCCTTTCGAGTTGTTTACAGGGTGACAGGCCACTTGTCGAAATGTCTGTGGGACCTGCGGGTTTTTCTGGACGATGCACGCGGGTGTCAGTGCCCCTTCGTGTTGTGCCTTCATCCACAGGTTTTCCTTCAAAGAGGTGTGCTGGCATCGGGTTCTTTTCAAGAGTGGACCGTGAAATTGGGGTCTTTCGGCATGTGGCACCACCCACGAGGCTACGTCTCGAACTTCCTCATGAGACCGGCCTCATCCTGAGGTGCGCCCGGAAGGTCGGGAACCCCTTGCAGACAGAGAAGGGGAGTCGACCCTCCTGTCGCAATCAGGAGAGGAGAAGGGGTCAGATGAAGTGGTGCCGGGAACCTCGGTGTTCCCCTTGAGTGAGTCTGGTATGTCGCGGAACTTTTGGGGTCGCATCAAGGGTGCCAAGTACCGTTTCGCACTTCAGGATGGAACGTGGGACTTCTCTTGAGATGCTGTAGCGGACAAAGGGCCTCATCTTGCGATGACGAGGGAAGCACGTGGATTTTCTCGAGTTTCGGTGGGATTCTCGAGTTACGACGGGGAATTCAGGCTTCCTCTTGTGTTGGCCCAGGAAGTCTAATCTTCCATTCGAGTTGCCAGGGAGAGCTGTGGATTGGGCTCCATTCACTGAAGGGCAAACTAGACCTCATCTAGGCTTGTATCCAGGACTTAATGTTCCTCTCCATAGGCGACAGGGATTTGGGGTTGCATTCCATACTCACCCGGGGAGTCAGGCCTCATCTCGAGGGGAAGCAAAGGACTCCACTCTCTTCTCGAGCCGCGACAGGTATCACTTGGAGCCCACTGAGTGGTCTTTGCTCTGTAGGAGAGCTCTAGTGTACATAAGCCTGTACATAAGTGAACACAGACATTCTGTGTGCATGTTGCTGCGTACCCAAAATAGGGCCACAAGGAGCCTCATGCTCTCCATGCAGCGCGGAAGCTGTGCAGCCACGCAGCAGCTGAAGAATCCAACCAATTGCTCTTTTCTTACCTCTGACAGAGCTCGCATTGCCGTAGCCCTTGGCAGTTTGGAAACACTGGACCCTAACCCCTCTCAAAGTAGGCCTGGGTTCTAGTTCGAATAGAAAGTCAATAGCGGAGCTGAGGACAGGAACGCGGCAGTCATTTATCACACGCTCCTGCAGCCTGCTACTACAGGGACACTAACGCTAGAAGCTAGGAATGTCTTTGCAAGGTGCGCAAAGGACAAGGGAGAACCTCGACCCTGACTCTAGTATTTCAGCCCCCTGAGCAGATCTGAGGTTCTCCCGCTGTAGAAGCTAACCTATTCCTTTCAAATACAGGCTTCCTAACACAGGGCCAGTTGGCTGCTTGCTCTTCCACGAAGCAGGCTTCCTTAACTTGCAAACTGCGAATTCCGCTTAACAGCCTGGAGGAAAAATCGCTTCTTGGAAGATTTTTTTCAGAGGCTGTATCCCCGGAGCTGGGGCCAAGCTAGGGGACCCATACTGGCAAGGGAAGGCAAAACCACATCCAATGTCTTTGCTCTGGAGGACAGCTTTGGTGAGCCTAAGTCTTTTAGGAATATTTCTGGCTCCAACAGAGTCAAATTCTGTGTGTGAAGCTGCACAGCCAAAATAGGGGAACAGAGACCCTGATTCTCTCTGTATAGCTTTGAAGCTGTCATTCAAACAACAGCTTGAGAATCCATACAATGCTCTCCCTTACTGCTAAGAGAATTCTCATTGCTGTCGTCCTTGACAGTTTGTAGAAATCCGCACCCTAACCCTTCTCCAAGTAGGCCTGGGTCCTAGCTCGGAACAACAGGCAACGGCGGAGCTGAGGCCAGTAAGGCACAAGTGAGGTCTCACACACTCTTGCAGCCTGATCGTCCAGGAGCAGTAAGGCCTCTTTTTCCCTGCAGGAGGCTCGCTTGCCTTGCCTCCTGTGAACTGCATTTCCCAGCCTGGGCGCAAAGCTGTTCCTGGAGATTTTTTTCTCAGGGGCTGTTTCCCTGGAGCTGGGTCGGACCTCGGGGGCCCAACTCACAGGGGAAGACAAAACCACATGGACAGGTCTATGCTCTGTAGGAGAGCTCTAGTGAACCTCATCTCTCAGGAACATTCTTGGCTTCTACAGAGACACCTCTGTGCATGAAGCTACACACCCAACATAGTGGCAAAGGGAGTCTGATTCTCTCCGTGGGTGCTGATGCTTTGTGGCAAAGCACCTGCTAAGAATCCATCCGCATAGGCTTCCCTCACCTTGACAGAGGTCTCATTGCTGTAGTCCTTGGCAGTTTGGAAAGAAGCTGACCCTTACCCTTCACCAAGTAGGCCCTTGTCCTTGTTTGAATGGAAAGGCAGTAGCTGAGCTGAGGCCAGTAAGGCGCCAGTCAAGTCTGACATATTCCCGATGCCTGCTCCTTCATGGAAAATAACGTTAGAATCTGGGAATGTCTTTGCAAGGCTGGCAAAGGGCAGTCAGGAACCTCGACCCTGCCTCTGGAATTTCTATCTTCTCAGCACATCCGGAGGTCTCGGTCAGGAGAAACTAACCCATTCCTTGCAAATATAGGCTTCCAAACACAGGCCGGTTGGCTGTCTCTTCTTGCCGAAGGAAGCTTGCTTATCCCACCTCCTGCGAACTCCGCTTCCCAGCCTGGGGGATAAGAGGTTCTTGGAGATCTTTTCTCAGAGGCTGTTTCCACGGAGCAGGGTCCGATCCCGGAGACCCACACGCACAGGGGAAGGGAAAACCGCATGGATAAGTCTTTGCTCTCTAGGAGTGCTCTAGTGAACCTCACTCTATGGGGAATGTTCTTGACTCCAACGGGGACATCTCTGTGTGGGAAGCTGCATAGCCAACATAGAGACACAGAGACCTGATTCTCTCTGTGCAGCTTTGACGCTGTCGTTCAAACAACAAATTGAGAATTCACACAATGCTCTCCCTTACCACTGAGAGAGTTATCATTGCTGTAGCCCTTCGCAGTTTCTGGAAATCGGCACACAAACACTTCTCCAAGTAGACCTGGGTTCAAGTTCAGATGAACATGCAATAGCGGAGCTGAGGCCAGTAAGGCACCAGTCAGGTGTCACACACTCTGGCAGCCTGCTCCTCCAGGGACAGTAAGGCCTCTATTTCCCTTCAGGAGGCTCGCTTGCCTTACTTCCTGTGAACAGCGTTTCCCAGCCTGGGCGGAAAGCAGTTCCTGGAGATCTTTTCTCAGGGGCTGTTTCCCCGGAGTTGGGGCAGACCTCGGGGACCCAACTCACAGGGGAAGGCAAAACCAAATGGACAGGTCTATGCTCTGTAGGAGATCTCTAGTGAACTGCCGGGGTCCAGCCCCAGCTGATCCAGGGTATTCGAAGCAGAGACGGCGTAGGCGAGGGTCAGGGAACAACTGCTTAATTAAACGTTAATTAAGGATATAAAGAGTAATAAAATGAGGATAGCTCAGTAGGAAAATTCAGTGGAGAAAAGAGGCTGAGTAGCTTGGTTTACGCGGGGGACCAATAAAACTTCAAGACAAGAAGCTTGCACCACTTACGTAGGCCGCAGGCGTCCTTCCGTTCTCCCGAAGGAGAGGAGACACTGAGGCCTCCCCGGTCGGATCTTAGAAGCCCAGGCAAAATTAGTAAGCTTGGTGGGTTCCGCGCTCCAGATGGAGACTCAACCAGAGTGAGAGAGAGAGAGAGAGACATGGGGAGACCAGTATTTCGAGAAACTGATCCCATTTCTTTATTTTCCATGGTCTACTTTTATACACTGAGATGTTATGCCAAAGTCACGTGGGGTCAGCAGTCCTGACTTTTATCAAAGTCAGGTGCTTCATACAAAAGTATACAGAGGTCTTGGGGGTGTTACATCATCTTCTGGCCGGGGGGCCTGCTGACAATTTACGACCCTCTCCTTGTGACAGCGGTCAGTCAACCAGGACACTTATTTCTCCAGGGGTGATTATTCTTAAAACAGACGCCACCCAAATAAAGTTACATTCCTATAGGGTGAGGGTGTAGTGGGTTTTAGTTAAGGAAAGAATTTACTTAGCCTAAGGTCTAACGTGATTTATATCAAAGGTTAATACTTATTTCTTCTATATATTCATTAATGTGTATAAGGGCAGGGGATGTGGAGACTTAGCAGTAAACATCAGCTCAACAAATGAAAAACCCTTCACCAATATGATTTCTAATCAGCCCATTATACTTATACTAATAATTTTCTAACTTTTCTAAGGAACCTGTTTTTAGAAGGTTTAAAGCATCTCGTGCCTCTCATGGTTGGGAGGCTGTGAGCAATCACATGTGGCCGGACAAGCCTGTCAGGCAGGCTAGAGAACCTTCAGAGGAGTTTGTAGGTTAAAACACTCTTGTCACACCCAGGGGTTTTTATCAACTGGAGCTCTAGGTTAACTCCTTCTCCGAAAGAGGTGGTGGGGGACAGCCCCCCGTAAAGTCAGAGGTGTAGGTGAGAGCACAAAGTAGTAAGGTAGGCAGGCTCTGGTTATGGGGGTAGATGCTCGAGGATTTCCAGGGGGACTCCTGAGGCTCGATCCCGCCTTTGCGTATGTCGAGCCTCCTTCCTCATGACCTTTGCCATGGGCGGAGTGCCTCACTCTGGCCCCCAACAGTGAACCTCCTCTCTCAGGAACATTTTTGGCTCCTATCGAGACACCTCTGTGTGTGTAGCTACACACGCAACGTAGGGGCAAAGGGAGCCAGATTCTTTCCATGGGGTGCTGATGCTTTGTGGCAAAGCACCTGCTTGAGAATCTATCAGCTTACGCTTCCCTCGCCTTGACAGAGGTCTCATTGCTGTAGCCCTTGGCAGTTTGGAAAGAAGAGGACCCTTACCTTTCATAAAGTGGGCCCTTGTCCTAGTTTGAAAGGAAAGGCAAGAGCTGAGCTGAGGCCAATAAGGCGCCAGTCAAGTCTGACATATTCCCGAAGCCTGCTCCTTCATGGAAAATAACGCTGGAATCTAGGAATGTCTCTGCAAGGCTGGCAAAGGGCAGTCAGGAGCCTGCACCCTGCCTCTGGAATTACCGATTTCTAAGCAGATCTGGAGGTCTCCTTTAGGAGAATCTAACTCATTCCTTCCATATTGAGACTTCCAAAAACAGGCCGGTCGGCTGCCTCTTCGTGCCCGAAGGAGGCTTGCTTTTCCTGCCTCCTATGAACCCAGCTTCCCAGGCTCTGGGAAAAGCGGATATTGAAGATCTTTTCTCAGGGGTTTTTTCCATGGAGCTGGGGCCGAGACCAGAGACCCAATTGCACAGGGGAAGGAAAACCACATGGACAAGTCTTTGTTCTCCAGGAGACCTCTAAGTGAAACTTACTCTGTCAGGAACGTTCTTGACTCCTATGGAGACACCCCTGTGTGTGAAGCTGCGTACCCAACAAGGGGGCACAGAGAGACTGATTCTCTCTTTGCAGCTTTGAAGCTGTCATTCAAACAACAGCTTGAGAATCCATACAATGCTCTCCCTTACCTCTGAGAGAGTTCTCATTGCTGTAGCCCTTGGCAGTTTTTAGAAATCCGCACCCAAACCCTTCTCCAAGTAGGCCTGGGTCCTGGTTTGGATGGCCATGCAATGGCGGAGCTGAGGTCAGTAAGGCACCAGTCAGGTGTCATACATTCTGGTAGCCTGCTCCTCCAGGGACAGTAAGGCCTCTTTTTCCCTGCAGGAGTCTCCTTGCCTTGCCTCCTGTGAACTGCGTTTCCCAGCCTGGGCGAAAAGCGGTTCCTGGAGATCTTTTCTAAGGAGTTGTTTCCCCGGAGCTGGGGTGGACCTCGGGGACCAAACTCACAGGGGAAGGCAAAACTACACGGACAAGTCTATGCTCTGTAGGAGACGTTAGTGTGTCTCATCTCTTAGGAACATTCTTGGCTCGTACAGAGACACCTCTGTGTGTAAAGCTACACACCGAACATAGGGGCACAGGGAGCCTGATTCTCTCCGTGGGGTGCTGATGCTTTGTGGCAAAGCACCTCTTTGAGAATCCATCCGCTTACGCTTCCCTCGCCTTGACAGAGGTCTCATTGCTGTGTCCCTTGGCAGTTTGGAAAGAAGCAGACCCTTACCCTTTACCAAGTAGGCCCTGATCCTAGTTTGAAAGGAAAGGCAATAGCTGAGCTGAGGCCAGTAAGGCAGCCGTCAACTCTGACATATTCCCGATGCCTGCTCCTTCATGGAAAATAGCGCTAGAATCTAGGAATGTCTTTGCAAGGCTGGCAAAGGGCAGTCAGGAACCTCGACCCTGCCTCTGGAATATCTATCTTCTGAGCAGATCTGGAGGTCTCCTTCTGGAGAAGCTAACCCATTCCTTGCAAATATAGGCTTCCAAACACAGGCTAGTTGGCTGCCTCTTCTTGCCCGAAGGAGGCTTGCTTTTCCTGCCTCCTATGATCCCTGGTTCCCAGCATGGGGGAAAAGCAGATCTTGGAGATCTTTGCTCAGGGGTTGTTTCCACGGAGCTGAGGTTATGCCCGGAGACCCACACATACAGAGGAAAGCAAAACTACATGAACAAGTCTTTGCTCTCTAAGAGAGCTCTAGTGAGCCTCAGTCTTTGACGAACGTTCTTGGTTCCTACAGGGACAACTTATGGGGTCAGAGAGCCTGATTCCCTCTGTGAAGGTTTAACGCTGTCGTTCAGAAAACAGCTTGAGAATCCATACAATTCTCTCCCTTATCTCTGAGAGAGTTCTCATTGCTGTAGCCCTTGGCAGTTTTTTAGAAATCCGCACCCAAACCCTTCTCCTAGTAGGCCTGGGTCCTAGTTCAGAGGAACATGCAATGGCGGAGCTGAGGCCAGTAAGGCACCAGTCAGGTCTCACACACTCTTGCAGCCTGCTCCTCCAGGGGCAATAAGGCCTCTTTTTCTCTGCAGGAGGCTCGCTTGCCTTGCCTTCTGTGAACTGCGTTTCCCAGTCTGGACGAAAAGCAGTTCCTGGAGGTGTTTTCTCAGGGGTTTCTTCCTCGGAGCTGGGGCGAACATCGGGAACCCAACTCACAGGGGAAGGCAAAACCATATGGACAGGTCTATGCTCTGTAGCAGAGCTCTAGTGAACCTCATCTCCCAGGAACATTCTGGGCTCCTATAGAAACACCTCTGTGTTTGAAGCTACACACCCAACATAGGGGCAAATGCAGCCTGATTCTCTCCGTGGGGTACAGATGCTTTGTGGCAAAGCACCTGTTTGAGAATCCATCCGCTTCCACTTCCCTCTCTTTGACAGAGGTCTCTTTGCTGTAGCCTTTGGCAGTTTGGAAAGAAGCAGACCCTTACCCTTCACCAAGTAGGCCCTTGTCCTAGTTTGAACGGAAAGGCGATAGCTGAGCTGAGGCCAGTAAGGCGCCAGTCAAGTCTGACATATTCCTGAAGCCTGCTCCTTCATGGAAAATAACGCTAGAATCTAGAAATGTCTTTGCAAGGCTGGTAAAGGACAGTCAGGAACCTCGACCCGGCCTCTGGAATTTCCATCTTCTGAGCAGATCTGGAGGTCTTCTTTTGGAGAAGCTAACCATTCCTTCCAAATAGAGGCTTCCAAACACAGGCTAGTTGGCTGCATCTACTTGCCCGAAGGAGGCTTGCTTGTTCCGCTTCCTGTGAACTCCGCTTCCCGCCTGGGGGAAAAGTGGTTCTTGGAGATCTTTTTTCAGGGGCTATTTCAACGGAGTTGGAGCCGAGCCCGGAGACCCACACGCACAGAGGAAGGCAAAACCACATGGACAAGTCTTTGCTCTGTAGGAGAACTCTAGTTAACCTCAGTATGTGAGGAAAGTCTTGGATTCCACAGGGATACCTCTGTGTGTGGAGCTGCGTACCCAACAAGGGGGCACACAGGGCCTGATTCTCCCTTTGCAGCTTTGAAGCTGTCATTCAAACAACAGCTTAAGAATCCATACAATGCTCTCCCTTACCTCTGAGAGACTTCTCATTGCTGTAACCCTTGGCAGTTTTTACAAATCCGCACCCAAACACTTCTCCAAGTAGGCCTGGGTCCTGGTTTGGATGGCCATGCAGTGGCGGAGCTGAGGTCAGTAAGGCACCAGTCAGGTGTCACACACTCTGGCAGCGTGCTCCTCCAGGGACAGTAAGGCCTATTTTTCCCTGTGGGAGGCTCGCTTGCCTGGCCTCCTGTGAACTGCGTTTCCCAGCCTGGGCAAACAGCGGTTCCTGGAGATCTTTTCTCAGGGCCTCTCTCCCCAGAGCTGGGGTGGACCTCGGGGACCCATCTCACAGGGGAAGGAAAAACCACATGGACAGGTCTATGCTCTGAAGGAGACGTTAGTGTGTCTCATCTCTTAGGAACATTCTTGGCTCGTACAGAGACACCTCTGTGTGTAAAGCTACACACCGAACATAGGGGCACAGGGAGCCTGATTCTCTCCATGGGGTGCTGATGCTTTGTGGCAAAGCACCTCTTTGAGAATCCATCCGCTTACGCTTCCCTCGCCTTGACAGAGGTCTCATTGCTGTGTCTCTTGGCAGTTTGGAAAGAAGCAGACCTTTACCCTTCACCAAGTAGGCCCTGATCCTAGTTTGAAAGGAAAGGCAATAGCTGAGCTGAGGCCAGTGAGGCACCCGTCAACTGTGACATATTCCCGATGCCTGCTCCTTCATGGAAAATATTGCTAGAATCTAGGAATGTCTTTGCAAGGCTGGCAAAGGGCAGTCAGGAACCTCGACCCTGCCTCTGGAATATCTATCTTCTGAGCAGATCTGGAGGTCTCCTTCTGGAGAAGCTAACCCATTCCTTGCAAATAGAGGCTTCCAAACACAGGCCGGTTGGCTGCCTCTTCTTGCCTGAAGGAGGCTTGCTTTTCCTGCCTCCTATGATCCCTGGTTTCCAGCATGGGGGAAAAGCAGATCTTGGAGATCTTTGCTCAGGGGTTGTTTCCACGGAGCTGGGGTTATGCCCAGAGACCCACACATACAGGGGAAGGCAAAACCACATGAACAAGTCTTTGCTCTCTAAGAGAGCTCTAGTGAACCTCAGTCTTTGACGAACGTTCTTGGCTCCTATGCGGACACCTCTGTGTGTGAAACTGCGTACCCAACATGGCGGCAGAGAGCCTGATTCTCTCTGTGCAGGTTTAATGCTGTCGTTCAGAAAACAGCTTGAGAATCCATACAATTCTCGCCCTTACCTCTGAGAGAGTTCTCATTGCAGTAGCCCTTGGCAGTTTGTAGAAATCTGCACCTAAACCCTTCTCCAAGTAGGCCTGAGTCCCAGTTCGGAGGAACAAGCAATGGCGGAGCTAAGACCATTATGGCACCAGTCAGTTTTCACACACTCTGGCAGCCTGCTCCTCCAGGGACAGTAAGGCTTCTTTTTCTCTGCAGGAGGCTCACTTGCCTTACTTCCTGTGAACAGCTTTTCCCAGCCTGGGCGAAAAGCGGTTCCTGGAGATCTTTTCTCAGAGGCTGTTTTCTCGGAGCTGGGGCGGACCTCGGGGACCCAACTCACAGGGGAAGGTGAAACCACATGTACAGGTGAGCACTCTGTAGGATAGCTCTTGTGAGCCTCATCTCTCAGGAACATTCTTGGCTCCTGTAGAGACACCACTGTGTGTGAATCTACACACCCCACATAGGGGCAAAGGGAGCCTGATTCTCTCCGTGGGGTGCTGATGCTTGGTGGCAAAGAACCTTCCTGATAATCCATCCGCTTATGCTTCCCTCGCATTTACGGAGGTCTCATTGCTGTAGCCCTCGGCAGTTTGGAAAGAAGAAGACCCTTACCCTTCATAAAGTAGGCCTTTGTCCTACTTTGAATGGAAAGGCAATAGCTGAGCTGAGGCCAATAAGGCGCCAGTCAAGTCCGACATATTCCCAAAGCCTGCTTCTTCAGGAAGATAACTGTAGAATCTAGGAATGTCTTTGCAAGGTTGGCAAAGGGCAGTCAGGACCCTGCACACTGCCTCTGGAATTACCGACTTCTGAACAGATCTGGAGGTCTCCCTTAGGGGAAGCTAACCCATTCTTCCAAGTAGAGGCTTCAAAACGCAGGCCGCTTGGCTGCCTCTTGCTCTCTGAAGGAGGCCTGCTTTTCCCGCCTCCTATGAACCCCACATCCCAGCCTCTGGGAAAAGCGGATCTTGAAGATCTTTTCTCAGGGGTTGTTTCCACGGAGCTGGGGCCGAGCCTGGAGCCCCAAACGCACAGGGGAAGAAAAACCACATGGACAAGTCTTTGCTCTCTAGGAGAGCTCTAGTGAACCTCACTCTGTCAGGAACATTCTTGTTTCCTATGGAGACACCCCTGTCTGTGAAGCTGTGTACCGAACATGGAGACACAGAGTCTGATTCTCTCTGTGCAGCTTTGAAGCTGTCGTTCAAACAACAGCTTGAAAATCCATACAATGCTCTTCCTTACCCGTGACACAGTTCTCATTGCTATACCCCTTGGCAGTATTTAGAAATCCATACCCAAACCCTTCTCCTAGTAGGCCTGGGTCCTAGATCGGAGGAACATGCAATGGCGGAGCTGAGGCCAGTAAGGCACCAGTCATGTCTCACACACTCTGGCAGCCTGATCGTCCAGGGACACTAAGACCTGTTGTGCCTTGCAGGAGGCTCGCTTGCGTTACCTCCTGTGAACTGCGTTTGCCAGCCTGGGGGAATAGTGGTCCCTGGAGATCTTTTCTCAGGGGCTCCTTCCCCTGAGCTGGGGCGGACCTCGGGGACCCAACTCACAGGGCAAGGCAAAACCATATGGACAGGTCTATGCTCTGTAGCAGACCTCTAGTGAACCTCATCTCTCAGGAACATTCTTGGCTCCTATAGAGACACTTCTGTGTGTGAAGCTGCGTACCTAACATAGGGGCACAGAGAGCCTGATTCTCTCTGTTCATTTTGACGCAGTCATTCAGAAAACAGCTTGAGAATCCATAAAATGCTCTCCATTACCGCTGAGAGAATTCTCGCTGCTGTAGCCCTTGGCACTTTGTAGAAATCTGCAGCCAAACGCTTCTCCATATAGGCCTGGGTCCTAGTTCGGAGGAACAGGCAATGGTGGAACTGAGGCCAGTAAGGCAACAGTCAGGTTTCACACACTCTGGCAGCCTGCTCCTCCAGGGACAGTAAGGCCTCTTTTTCTCTGCAGGAGATTCGCTTGCCTTACTTCCTGTGAACAGCGTTTCCCAGCCTCAGCGAAGCGGTTCCTGGAGATCTTTTCTCAGGGACAGTTTCCCCGGAGGTGTGGTGGACCTCGGGGACCCAACTCACAGGGGAAGGAAAAACCACATGGACAGGTCTATACTCTGCAGGAGAGGTTTAGTGAACCTAATCTCTCAGGAACATTCTTGGCTCCTATAGAGACAACTCGGTGTGTGAAGCTACACTCCCAACATTGGGGAACAGGGATCTTGGTTCTCTCCGTGGGGTGCTGATGCTTTGTAGCAAAGCACCTGCTTGAGAATCCGTCCTCTTAGGCTTCCCTCACCTTGACAGAGGTCTCATTGCTGTAGCCCTTGGCAGTTTCAAAGAAGAAGACCCTTACACTTCATAAAGTAGGCCCTTGTCCTAGTTTGAATGGAAAGGCAATAGCTGAGCTGAGGCCAATAAGGAGCCAGTCCCCTCTGGCACATTCCCGAACCCTGCTCCTTCATGGAATATAACTCTAGAATCTTGGAATGTCTTTGCAAGGCTGGCAAAGGGCAGTCAGGAACCAGCACCCTGCCTCTGGAATTACCGACTTCTGAGCAGATCTGGAGGTCTCCTTTAGGAGAAGCTAACCCATTCCTTCCAAATAGAGGCTTCAAAACACAGGCAGGTTGGCAGCCTTTCGTGCCCGAAGGAGGCTTGCTTTTCTCTCCTCCTATGAACCCCAGTTCCCAGCCTCTGGGAAAAGCGGGTCTTGAAGATATTTTCTCAGGGGTTCTTTCCACGGAGCTGGGGCCGAGCCCGGGGCCCAAAGGCACAGGGGAAGGCAAGACCACATGGACAGGTCTATGCTCTGTAGCAGACCTCTAGTGAACCTCATCTCTCAGGAGCATTCTTGGCTCCTATAGAGACACCTCTGTGTGTGAAGCTGCGTACCTAACATAGGGGCACGGAGAGCCTGATTCTCTCTGTTCATTTTGACGCTGTCGTTCAGAAAACAGCTTGAGAATCCATAAAATGCTCTCCCTTACCACCGAGAGAATTCTCACTGCTGTAGCCCTTGGCACTTTGTAGAAATCTGCACCCAAACGCTTTTCCAAGTAGGCCTGGGTGCTAGCTCAGATGAACAGGCAATGGCGGAGCTGAGGCCAGTAAGGCAACAGTCAGGTTTCACACACTCTGGCAGCCTGCTCCTCCAGGGACTGTAAGGCCTCTTTTACTCTGCAGGAGATTCGCTTGCCTTACTTCCTGTGAACAGGATTTCCCAGCCTCGGCGAAGCGGTTCCTGGAGATCTTTTCTCAGGGACAGTTTCCCCGGAGGTGTGGTGGACCTCGAGGACCCAACTCACAGGGGAAGGCAAAACCACATTGACAGGTCTATGCTCTGTAGGAGAGGTTTAGTGAACCTAATCTCTCAGGAACATTCTTGGCTCCTATAGAGACAACTCTGTGTGTGAAGCTACACTCCCAACATTGGTGCACAGGGAGCTTGATTCTCTTCGTGGCGTGCTGATGCTTTGTGGCAAAGCACCTGCTTGAGAATCCATCCTCTTAGGCTTCCCTCACCTTGACAGAGGTCTCATTGCTGTAGCCCTTGGCAGTTTGCAAAGAAGAAGACCCTTACACTTCATAAAGTAGGGCCTTGCCCTAGTTTGAATGGAAAGGCAATAGCTGAGCTGAGGTCAATAAGGAGCCAGTCCCGTCTGACACATTCCCGAAGCCTGCTCCTTCATGGAAAATAACTCTAGAATCTAGGAATATCTTTGCAAGGCTAGCAAAGGGCAGTCAGGAACCAGTACCCTGCCTCTGGAATTACCGACTTCTGAGCAGATCTGGAGGTCTCCTTTAGGAGAAGCTAACCCATTCCTTCCAAATAGAGGCTTCAAAACACAGGCAGGTGGACTGCCTTTTCGTTCCCGATGGAGGCGTGCTTTTCTCTCCTCCTACGAACCCCGGTTCCCAGACACTGGGAAAAGTGGATCTTGAAGATATTTTCTCAGGGGTTGTTTCCACGGAGCTGGGGCCGAGCCTGGAGACCCAAAGGCACAGGGGAAGGCAAGACCACATGGACAAGCCTTTGCTCTTTAGTATAGCTCTAATGAACCTCACTCTGTCAGGATCTTTCTTGATTCCTACGGAGACACACCTGTGTGTGAAGCTGCGGCCACAGAGAGCCTGATTACCCCTGTGCAGCGCTGAGTCTGGGCGGCTAAACAACAGCTTGGGAATGCAGCCTGGGGCGCTTCCCTTCCCTCTGACAGAGCTCTCCTTCGGTCCCTAAGCCCTCTGCAAGGAGGCATGGATCATAGGGGCAAAGGGAAAGGAAGAGCGGAGCTGAGGCCAGTAAGGCGCCCGCCAGTCACGTCTCCCCCACTTCCGCAGTCTGTTCCTTCCCCTGCGCGAAAGCTAGAAGCTGGGAAGGGCTTGGCGAGGCTCGCCCAGGCAGAGCAGCCTCTAGGCCGGGGCTCTGCGATATCGCGCCTGGGTGCAGATCTGGAGCTCCGCCGGAGTGGAAGATCATTCGGTCCTTCCCAATACAGGCTTGCAAGCACCCGACGGCGGCCTGACTCTATTCTCCCGCGTGCTGGGAGTGGGCTTCCAATCCAGAGCACAGAGCACTGCCTGGAGCTCTCTGCTCAGGGGCTGGTTCCCCTACGCTGGGGCTGTGCTAGGGAGCCCAAAGGCACAGGGGAAGGCCCCAAAACACATCCACACGTCTCTGCTCTGCAACAGAGCTCCGGGGAAGCCCAGTCTGGCAGGCGCTTTCTGGGCACAAAGGGAGGAACACTCTGGCTGTGGAGCTTCCTCCCCAAGACAGGGGCACTAGGACCCTGATTCCCTCCGTTTACCGCTGAGTCTGCATTGCCAAGCAACAGCTTGGGAACGCAGCCTGGGGCGCTTCCCTTCCCTCGGACAGAGCTCTCCTTGCGGTAGGCCTTGGTAGTTTGCATACAATGGGGCCCTAAGCCCTCTGCAAGTTGGCCTGGCTCCTAGGTCCAAAGGGCAGGCCAGAGCGGAGCTGAGGCTGTCAGGCTCCAGACACATCTCCCATACTCCTACATCCTGCTCCTACCCGGGCGTGAACGCTAGAAGCTGGGAAGGTACCTGGACCGTGCAGGGGCGGGGCAAACGCGGGCGGCATGGGGCGGGAGTCGGCTTCTGGCGGGGGTGGGGGCGGGCTTCCCAGTTGTGCTCTCGGAGGTGGACACTGAGGCTGAAAACGCGCCGGGAGCGCGGCAGGGGCGGGGCTAACCCTGGCGGCGCGGGGCGGGGGTCAGCTCATGGGGGGGATGGGGAGGGGTTCCCAGTTGCGCTCTCGGGGGTTGCAACTGCGGCTGGGAACTCCCATTTCGTCCGCTCCTGGGTCCCCAAGGATCGCCATCCCATGGGTGCAGCGGAGGGCTGCGGACCACAGGTAAGGGAACTGGGATTGCGTGGAGCAGGGAACCAAGTATTCCGCCGTCAGTTGGCACATTCTCGGAGCTCCCCAAACTGGCGGTCGCAGAAAGGCCTTGCCTTTGGGGTCAAGGCCTTTACCGCTCCACCCCTCTGCTGAAAAATCTCAGAGTCTGCGCGGTTCTTCCAAGCAGCCTAGTGTCCGCTGGAAGTCCAAGGGACAGAACACTGAATTCTTGCCGGCTGGCCCAGCCCTGCTTCTGGCACTTTGTAAGCCAGCGGGCCCTTGAGCACCTGCTGGGATGGGAAAGGGAAGGGTCCACGAATTGCACCCTAGAAACTTAGTAGGGTGCATGGATTTCAAACCCTGGTGGCCGCCCAGGCAGCAAAGAAGGGGGGAGGGCACCTTGCTGCCCTTTCATGGCAGAATCTGTGGCTGTCCTGATGCGTGGGCCTTTTCATGGGGACCTTGTGCAATAAAAGTTTGGTGTTTTGGTACTGAATAATTAGAAATTGTAAAAAGTTTAAATTATGTGGTGGTGTAATTAAAAAACAAAACAAAACAAAACCAAGCCCCAAGTGTTTGGCACAGGGAGGTTTAAGTATTGAAGGCCTGTTTTCCTTGCACTGTGGCATTCTATCAAGAAGTGTGCAGGATTTTTTTTTTTTAAGAAAAGTGTTCGAAGAGCTTGAAACAGGAAACCCAGAGGTGCCCCTGTATTTTGGGGAAGGCCTTAGGAGGTCACTTGGAAATGCTGCTGGCTGTGGGGAAGGGGGGCAGATGGGCTGTGCAGTCTTGTCCTTTGCATTCATGTTCTTGTGTGTAGAAACCCAGCTCGGAGCCATCTCCTGATGTGTAAGAATTTCGCAGACAAACCTTGAGCTAAGCAATGCATTTGTTCCTGAGGAAATGTTTGTCTTAAGCGATGTAAATATCCTATGTATATCTGCTGGACTCTGGCTTCAGGTCGGTTCCCCCAATAGGCTCAGAAGCGACTTGAACAAAACTGTATGTTTTCCTCGTACCTTGTTCTCCTAATCTATGTTAAGGAAATGATATATTTGCCTGGAATACTGCCTTTCTTCAAGATTCATGTCAATCAGTTTTTGGCCCAGGATGACTCACCTGCTGCCAATGTGACCTCAAGGCATGTCGTGGGGGAGGGGCCTGGTGCCATTCCCTGAGACAGTGCCTTTCCTTCCTTAGCTGACTGCTAGTGCCTGTAGAATATCTGGCTAGAGACCAGCAGGGCCTACACCCCGCCTCAAGTCTAAGTCAGCAGCTTTCTCTATCTCATTTATACTTTAATAACACTTGATGACACAAAAGCTCTGAGCGATCAAATCATATCAAATCTTCATTTCAGATTGAAGATGCATTCCATGGTATTGCCATCTTAAGTCTTTCCATTGTTATGGAATATCTGTCCATGTATTCAGGATAGTTTTCAGCCAGGGTGTATAATTTCCAGGGTGCCAGTCTTGTCATCCTTGTTACATCCATGGCAAAGTGTTGTATTCATGTTGACATTATTGAAAGGGAATTTTTTTTAATTCCTTTTCAGATTATTATCTGCTAATATATACAGAAAAAACCGTGTAATCTTTCGTTTTTATCAGTTTGGACAGCTTGATAGTTGTCTTTAATTTCTTTCCTTTCTCATACTTTAAGATTTTCCGGGCACCATACATGTACTGCCTCACCCCTAATCTCAGTCATGTGTTCAAAGAACTTCTGTCCTTTATTTGTTTACTTATTTTTTGCAACATTGAATTCGTTTTGACTATGCTGGGTCTCTGCTGCAAGATGGAAGTTGCTAGGACCTCTGGACTGCAGTCTTCCATCTCTTACTGACCTCTTGTTGACCTCTGCAGAATCCTGGTTGGCGGGAGCTTGTTAGTTCCTTGTTCCTTACCAGGACCTCCTGTGGTAAGTGTTTTTCTCTTCTCTGTTGCCTTCTAAGGGTGGATGGTCATTGGCATCCCAAAGCTAGCTAGAAGTCAATTATTTAGGCAGGCTTGTGCATAGATATGGGAGAAGGCAATGGCACCCCACTCCAGTACTCTTGCGTGGAAAATCCCATGGATGGAGGAGCCTGGTAGGCTGCAGTCCATGGGGTGGTTAAGAGTCGGACACCACTGAGCGACTTCACATTCACTTTTCACTTTCATGCATGGGAGGAGGAAATGGCAACCCACTCCAGTATTCTTGCCTAGAGAACCCCAGGGACTGCGGGGCCTGGTGGGCTGCCATCTATGGGGTCGCACAGAGTCGGACACGACTGAAACGACTTAGCAGCAGCGGCGGCGGCAGCAGCAGCAGAAGCAGTGCATCGATATCAAAAGGGCTGCAAACAGTCAGGAAGGATCACATATGTCACCGTGAAACACTACTTCTCCACTTGGCCAAAGCTAACAAAAGATTTCTGTTCTAGGTCAACCTAGAAGAGATCACTTAAGAGGTAAAGAAACTTAAACTCCATTAGCAAAGGCAGTTCGACATCTCAAGAAAACTTGTGCTAGGCACAGAACTCTTTTCTGGGGGTCCACTTTCCCTACAACCTCCTTATCCCATTCTGTACCCATTCCTTTGCTTCTCCCATCCTGAAACTGCCACCTGTAAGACAGAACTACTTCGTTTTCCTTCCTCAAGTGCCATTGCATTCCACATACTTTCTTGATATAACAAGTCATACATTTCCCTTCAGCAACCAAGAACTGACTTTTATATTGGCATTGGCTATAGCCCGCCCCCCTCCCCCCACCCCCAAGAACAGAACAAAACAAAACAAAACAATTGCTTTCTTACATTTAACATGTCAGGATGGTGCCAGACACTATTCATGGAGAGTCAAAAATCTCTTTTGTTTCTGTGTAAAAGGGAGGTCCTTTCAAGTCGTGAATGTTTCAGAACTTTCATTTATTTGGAAATGACCTAGCTATTCAATACACTGTCGTCACAAGGATAGAAACTCGGGTAACCAAAACACCTGGAGAAACGTTTGTTAGTTCAGTTCAGTTCAGTTGCTCAGTCGTGTCTGACTCTTTGGGACCCCGTGGCCTGAAGGACGCTAGGCTTCCGTGTCCGTCACCAGCTCCAGGGGCTTGCTCAAACTCATGTCCATCGAGTCAGTGATGCCATCCAACCATCGTATCCTCTGTCATCCCCTTCTCCTCTGCCTTCAATCAAGACTATGAGAGGCAGATATTTTAGAGTATAATTATTGTAAAGAGTTTGTCTAAAAGCTCATATCACATTTACATTTTTTACTTTTGTTGTTGTCGTTTCCAGGTAGTTTCTTGCTGACAAGCTTGTGACAGATATAACAATAGAGCAATTTTTACCTCAAAAGAAACCTAGGCACTATGAACATGTTGTGCTTAATGTTGTTGACTCTTAGACATGTCTATAATGGAGGAGCAAAACCAAAAATACTAGATATTTCATATTGACTAGTTCCCAGTTCACGGGACTCTGACATTCATTTAGGTCAATGTTTTCTTGTATTTCCAGCAGTTTGATTTGGAAGGGCTGCCTTGTCTTGAGACCATTGAAATCAGAACTCAGAACTTGAGCAATATTATCAAAAAACACAGGGCTCACACTGACACATACCTTAATCCAAACAGACAGACAAGACATCTTCCAGGTTTCCGCCTGAGATTTAAAATATTTCTTTGAGCCAGTCTTCTGGGGAGTGGGGGGATGGGGGTGGCAGTAAGGCAGGCTTGGGTAACAAGCTAATTGTTGGTCATTGCATATGCAAAGAACCAGCTTTCCGGGTTCCAAGGAAAAAAGTTTCCTTGGTAACCAACTTTGTCTGGTTCTATAGAATATCATGGCCCTCCTAGGTCAGGTCATCTTGCCTTTCTGTAGTCCTCGTTTTATCCCTAAATCACAGACAGCTTGGATTGTCTCTGTGGGGTGTATGTATTGTCCTCATGTTTGACCTGGCGGCAGCAGCGAGGTCCGAGAGCCTCTCCTGGAACCGGGCGTGGGGACGGGGCTCACCGAGAGCCACTGGTGAAGGTGGGCAGCGCCCCTGGAGCGCGGCAGGGGCGGGGCGAACCCGGGTGGTGCAGGGCGGGTGTCGGCTCCTGACGGGGGTAGGGGAGGGCTTCCCAGTTGTGCTCTCGGAGATGGCCACTGCGGCTGGAAACGCGCCGGGAGCGCAGCCAGGGCGGGGTAAGCCTGGGCTGCACAGGTCGAGATTCCGCTCGCTGTGGGTGGGGGGTCGGTCCCTGTTGTGCTCCCGGGGGTCGCCAATGTGGCTGGGAACCCACCGGGAGCCCGGCAGGGCCGGGGCGAAATCTGGCGGTGCGGGGCGGGGTGGGGTTCCATTCGCAGTGGGGGTCGGCTCCTGGCGGGGGTGGGGGAGGGCTTTCCAGATGTGCTGTTGGGGGTCGCCATTGCGGCTGGGAATGCCCATTTCGTGAACTCCTGGATCCCCAAGGATCGGCATCCATTGGCCACAGCGGAGGGGTGCGGAACACAGGTAAGGGAACGGGGACTGCGTGGAGCAGGGAACCATGTATTCCGCCCTGTGTTGGCACAGTCTCAGAGCTCCCCAACCTGGCGGTCGCAGAAAGGCCTCGTCTTTGGGGTCAAGGCCTTTACCGCTCCACACCTCTGCTGAAAAACCTCAGAGTCTGCGCGGTTTTCCCAAGCAGCCTAGTGTCCGCTGGAAGTCCAAGGGACAGAACCCTGAATTCTGGCCGGCTGGCCCAGCCCTGCTTCTGGCACTTTGTAGGCCAGCGGGCCCTGGAGCACCTGCTAGGACGGGAAAGGGAAGGGTACGCGAATTGCACGCTGGTGGCCGCCGAGGCAGCAAAGAAGGGGGGAGGGCACCTTACTGCCCTTTAATGGCAGACAGAATCTGTGGCTGTCCTGCTGTGTGGGCCTTTTCATGGGGACCTTGTGCAATAAAAGTTTACCGGTGACCTTAGGGAACCCCCCAGTGTGCTTCTGACAGATGAGGGATGCTGTGGAGTTGGCGGGGCCTCTCAGGACTCCGCTGGGTTTGGCGCAATGGAAGAGGGCCTCATCTCCAGGGAAGGCAGGAACCTCAGGCTTCCTCTCCGTTTCAGACTCCGACCGCAGGGTCCCTGCAGAGTTGGGACAGGAGAGTCAGGAATCGTCTTGTCTGAGGAAGGGAACTCCGCTTGCCTCTTGAGGTGCTCAGGGGGTCTCAGGCCCCTTGTTGAGCTGTGTGTGGAACTTGCGGGTGTTTCCGGAAATGCACGACGGTGACAGTGCCCCTTCGTGTTGTGCCTTCACCCACTGGGTTGCCTTCAAAGAGGTGTCCGGGCCTCGGGTTCTTTTCAAGAGTGGACAGGGAAATCGGGGTCTTTCGGCATGAGGGACCACCCACGGGGCTAGTCTCAAATCTCCTAGTGAGGCCAGCTTCATCCTGAGTTGTGCTGGGAAGGCCGGGGACCCTTCCAGACAATGCAGGGGGATTGACTCTCCTGTCGCCATCAGGAGGGGAGAAGGGGCTCAGATGAAGTGGGGATGGAACCCTCGGTGTTACCCTCGAGGGAAACCGGCGTGTGGGGGACTTTTGGGGGTTGCATGAAAGGAGTCAGGTACCGTTTCGCACTTCAGGACAGAACCTGGGACTTCCCTTGAGACGCCGTAGCGGGCAAGGGCCTCATCTTGCGAAGACGTTGGGACCATGTGGATTTTCTTGAGTTGCGGCGGGATTCTCGAGTTACGAAGTGGATTTCAGGCTTCCTCTTGTGTTGGCCCCAGGAAGCCTAATCTTCCATTCGAGTTGCGAGGGAAAGCTGAGGGTTGCACTCGAGTCACTGCAGGGCCAAAGAGACCTCATCTAGGCCTGTGTCCGGGACTTAACGTTCCTCTCAAGGGAAGACAGGGATCTCAGGGTGGCGTTCCAGACTCCCCCGGGGAGTCAGGCCTCGCCTCGAGGGCAAGCCAAGGATGCCGCTCTCCTCTCAAGTCGCGACGCAGATCTCTTGGAGCCCACTGAGTGGCCTCAAGGGAGTCAGGCCTTCTCTTCAGTTTGGAGAGAGGACTCGGGATTGTGCTCTGGGTCAGGCAGGAAAAGAAGGCCCTCACCTCGCGAGGATGGGGGCTTCTCAGGGGTTTCCTCGAGCTGCGGCGCCCGTGGGGGTTTTCTCACGAGGCAAGACGAGGATCTCAGGGAGCCTCTCGTGCGGTGCCAGGGAAGTCAGGTCTCTGTGCACGTGGCGAGGGGGAGCGCGTCATGGCTCTCCAGTCATGGGAGAGGACTAGGGCCTCCAGAGGCGTTGAAGAAGGACACTCGAGGTCTTTCTGTGGTTGCGGCGGGAAAGCCTCGTTTCCCTCGACTTCTGCCGGGGACCTGAGGGAACTTCCCATGGTGCCTCTGATAGGTGAGGGATGCTGTGGAGTTGGCGGGGCCTCTCGGGACTCCGCTGGGCTTGGCGCAATGGAAGAGGGCCTCATCTCGAGGGGAGACAGGAAACATAGGCTTCCTCTCCTTTTCGGACTCCAACCACAGGGTCCCTGCAGAGTTGGGACAGGAGAGTCAGGCCTCGTCTTGTCTGAGGAAGGGAACTCTGCTTGCCTCTCGAATTGCTCAGGGTGTCTCACGCACCTCGTCAAGCTGTGTGTGGAAACCGCGGGTTTTTCCGGACGACGCACGGGGGTGTCAGTGCCCCTTCGAATGGTAACTTCACCCACAGGGTTGCCTTCGAAGAGGTGTCCGGGCATCGGGTTCTTATCCAGAGCGGACTGGGAAATCGGGGTCGTTCGGCATGTGGCACAACCCACGGGGCTCGTCTCGAATTTCCTCGGGAGGCCGGCCTCATCCTGAGGTGTGCCGGGAAAGCCGGGAACCCCTTCCAGAATACGCAGGGGAATCGACTCTCCTGTCGTGATGAGGAGGGGAGAAGGGGCTCAGATGAAGGGGTGCCAGGACCCTCGGTGTTCCCCTCGAGGGAACCCGGCGTGTCTGGGAAATTTTGGAGGTCGCATGAAGGGTGTCAGGTACCGTTTCGCTACTCAGGACGGAACGTGAGACTTCCCTTGAGACGCCGTAGCGGGCAAGGGCCCCATCTTGCTAAGATGTTGGGACCACGTGGTTTTTCTCGAGTTGCGGCGGGATTCTCGAGTTACGACGGGGATTTCAGGCTTCCTCTTGGGTTGGCCCTGGGAAGCCCCATCTTCCATTCGAGTTGCTAGGGAAAGCTGGGGGTTGCGCTCGAGTCACTGCAGGGCCCAAGAGACCTCATCTAGGCGTGTGTCCAGGACCTAGTAGTACTCTCAAGGGAAGACAGGGATCCCGGGGTTGCACTCCAGAGTCTCCCGTGGAGTCAGGCCTCGCCTCGAGGGGAAGCAAAGGACTCCGCTCTTCTCTTGAGCCACGACGCGGATCTCTTGGAGCCCTCTGAGTGGCCTCAAGGGAGTCAAGCCTAATCTTCAGTTTGGAGAGAGGACTCGGGATTGCTCTCCAGGAAAGGCAGGAAAAGAAGGCCCTCACCTCGCGAGGACGGGGGCTTCTCAGGGGTTTCCTCGAGCTGCGGCGTCCGTGGGGCTTTTCTCACGAGGCACGACGAGGTTCTCAGGGAGCCTCTCGTGCGGCGCCAGGGAAGTCAGGTCTCCATGAGCGTGGCAAGGGGGAGCGCGTCATTGTTCTCGAGTCCTGGGAGGGGACTAGGGCATCAAGGCGTGTAGAAGAAGGTCTCACGAGGTCTTTCTCGGCTTGCAGCGGGAAACCCTCGTTTCCCTCGACTTCTCCCGGTGACCTGAGGGAACTTCCCAGGGTTCCTCTTAGAGGTGAGGGATGCTGTGGAGTTGGTGGGCCATCTCGGGACTCCTCTGGGTTTGGCGCAATCGAAGAGGGCCTCATCTCGAGGGGAGACAGGAGCGCAGGCTTCCTCTCCGTTTCGTACTCCGACAGCAGTGTCCCTGCAGCGTTGGGGCAGGAGAGTCAGGCCTCGTCTTGTCTGAGGAAGGGAACTCCGCTTGCCTCTCGAGTTGCTCAGGGAGTCTCAGTCCCCTCATGGAGCTGTGTGTGGAAACCGCGGGTGTTTCCGGACGATGCACGGGAGTGTCAGTGCCCCTTCGTGTTGTTCCTTCACTCACAGGGTGGCCTTCGAAGAGGCGTCCGGGCATCGGGTTCTCCTCAACTGCGGACCGGGAAATCAGGGTCGTTCAACATGGGGCACCAGCCACGGGGCTTGTCTCGAATTTCCTCGCGAGGCCGGCCTCATCCTGAGGGGCGCCGTGCAGGCCGGGAACCCCTTCCAGACCACGCAGGGGAATCAACTCTCCTGTCGCGAACAGGAGAGGAGTAGGTGCTCAGAGGAAGTGGTGCTGGGACTCTCGGTGTTCCCCTCAAGGGAACCCAGCATGTCGGGGAACTTTTGGATGTCGCATGAAGGGTGTCAGGTACCGTGTCTCACTTCACGACGGAACATGGGACTTCCCTTGAGACGCCGTACCGGGCAAGGGCCTCATCTTGCGAAGACGTTGAAACCACCTCGTTTTTCTCGAGTTGCGGCAGGATTCTCGAGTTTCGACGAGGATTTCAGGCTTCCTCTTGGGTTGGCCTTGGGAAGCCCCATCTCCCATTCAAGTAGCGAGGGAAATCTGGGGGTAGCGCTCGAGTCACTGCAGGGCCAAAGAGACCTCATCAAGGCGTGTGTCCTGGAACTAATATTCCTCTCCAGGGAAGGCAGGAATCTCGGGGTTGCATTCCAGGCTCCCTCGGGGAGTCAGGCCTCGTCTCGAGGGGAAGCCAAGGACTCCGCTCTCCTCTCGAGTGGCGACGCGGATCTCTTGGAGCCCACTGAGTGGCCTCAAGGGAGTCCAGCCTCCTCTTCCGTTTGGAGAGAGGACCCGGGATTGCTCTCCAGGCCATGCAGGAATAGAAGGCCCTCATCTCGCCAGGACGGGGGCGTCTCCGGGGTTTCCTCGAGCTGCGGCGCCCGTGGGGGTTTTCTCCCGAGGCACGACGAGGATCTCAGGGAGCCTCTCGTGCGGCGCCAGGGAAGTCAAGTCTCCATGCGCGTGGCGAGGGGGAGCGCGTCCTGGCTCTCGAGTCACGGGAGGGGAATAGGGCCTCGAGACGCATTGAAGAAGGACTCTCGAGGTCTTTCTCGGGTGGCGGCGGGAAACCCTCGTTTCCCTCGCCTTCTGCCGGGGATCTTAGTGAACTTCCCAGGGTGCCCCTGAGAGGCGAGGGATCCTGTGAAGTTGGCGGGGCCCCTCGGGACTCCGCTGGGTCTGGCGCAACGGAAGAGGGCCTCACCTCGAGGGGAGGCAGGAACCTCAGGCTTCCTCTCCGTTTCGGCTCCGACCGCAGGGTCCCTGCAGAGTTGGGACAGGAGAGTCATGCCTCGTCTTGTCTGAGGAAGGGAACCCCGCTTGCCTCTCGAGTTGTCAGGGGTTTTCAGGCCCCTGGTCGAGCTGTGTGTGGAACCTGCGGGTCTTTCCGGATGATGCACGGGGGTGTCAGTGCCCCTTCGTGTTGTGCCTTCACCCACAGGGTTGCCTTCGAAGAGGGGTCCGGGCCTCGGGTCCTTCTCAAAAGCGGACCGGGGAATCGGGGGCATTTGGCATGTGGCACCACCCACGTGGCTCGTCTCGAATTTCCCTGTGAGACCGGCCTCATCCTGAGGTGCACCGGGAAGGCCGGGAACCCCTTCTGAACCACGCAGGGGAATCGACTCTCCTTTCGTGATCAGGAGGGGAGAACGGGCTCAGATGAAGCTGTGCCGGGACTCTCGGTGTTCCCTCGAGGGTACCCGGCGTGTCGGGGAGCTTTTGGGGGTCGCACGATGGGTGTCAGGTACTGTTTCGCACTTCAGGGCGGAACATGGGACTTCCCCTGAGACGCTGTAGTGGGCAAGGGCCTCATCTTGCGAAGACGTTGCAACCACGTGTTTTTTCTCGAGTTGCGCCGGGATTCTCGAGTGACGATGGGGATTACAGGCTTCCTCCTCTGTTGGCCCTGGGAAGCCCAGTCTTCCATTCGATTGGCGAGGGAAAGCTGGGGGTTGCGCTCGAGTCATTGCAGGGCCAAAGAGACCTCATCTAGGCTTGTGTCCAGGACCTAATGTTCCTCTCCAGGGAAGGCAGGGATCTCGGGGTTGCATTCCAGGATCCCCCTGGGTGTCAGGCCTCGTCTCGAGGGGAAGCAAAGGACTCTGCTGTCCTCCCGAGTCGCGACGCGGATCTCTTGGAGCCCCCTAGTGGCGTCAGTGGAGTCAAGCCTCCTCTTCATTTTGGAGAGAGGGCTCGGGATTGTTCTCCAGGCCATGCAGGAAAAGAAGTCCCTTCACATCGCGAGGACGGGGGCGTCTCAGGGGTTTCCTCGAGCTGCGGCGCCCGTGGGGGTTTTCTCGCGAGGCACGGCGAGGATCTCAGGGAGCCTCTCGTGCGGCGCCAGGGAAGTCAGGTCTCCCTGCGCGTAGCGAGGAGGAGCGCGTTGTGGCTCTCGGGTAATGGGAGGGGACTAGGGCCTCAAGACGCGTTGAAGAGGGACTCTCGAGGTCTTTCTCGGGTTGTGGCGGGAAAAAGTCGTTTCCCTCGACTTCTGCCGGGGACCTTAGGGAACTTCCCAGGGTGTCTCTGAGAGTTGAGGGATACTGTGGAGTTGGCGGTGCCTCTCGGGTCTCCGCTGGGTTTGTCACAATGGAAGAGGGGCTCATCTCGAGGGGAGGCAGGAACCTCAGACTTCCTCTCTGTTTCGGACTCCGACATCAGGGTCCCTGCAGAGTTGGGACAGGAGAGACAGGCTACGTCTTTTCTGAGGAATGGAACTCCGCTTGCCTCTCGAGATGTTCATGGGGTTTCAGGCCCCTTGTCAAACTGTGTGTCGAATCTGCAGGTTTTTCCAGACGATGCACGGGGGTGTCAGTGACCCTTCGTTTTGTGTCTTCATCCACAGGGTTGCCTTCGAAGAGGTGTCCGGGCATCGGGTTCTTATGAAGAGTGGACCGGGATATCGGGGTCGTTCAGCATTTGGCACCACCCACGTGGGTTGTCTCGAATTTCCTCATGAAACCGGCCTCATCCTGAAATGTGCCACGAAGTTCATGAAACTCTTCCAGACAAAGCAGAGGAATCGACCCTCCTGTGGCGATCAGGAGGGGAGAAGTGGCTCAGATGAAGTGCTGCTGGGAACCTCGGTGTTTCCCTCAAGTGAGACAGGTATGTCGGGTAACTTTTGGGGTCGCATAAAGCGTTCCAAGTACCGTTTCGCTCTTCACAATGGAACGTTGGACTTCTCTTGGGGTGCTCCAGCGGGCATGGGCCTCATCTTGGAATGACTGCGGAACCACTTGGTTTTTCTCGAGTTGCGGTGGGATATTTGAGTTACCACAGGGAATTCATGCTTCCTCTTGTGTTGGCCCACAAAATTCTTATCTTCCATTCGAGATTCGAGGAAGAGCTGGAGGTGCGCTCTAGTCACTGAAGGCAAAAGAGACCCCACCAAGGCTTGTGTGCAGGACCTAATGTTGATGTCCAGGCTCGACAGAAATCTCGGGGTTGCATTCCAGACTCACCCTGGAGTCAGGCCTCGTCTCGAGGGGAAGCAAAGGACTCTGCTCTCCTCTCGAGTCGGACGGGTATGTCTTGGAGCCCACTGAGTGGCTTAAAGGGAGTCAAACCTCCTTTGGTGTTTGGAGGGAGGACACGGGATTGCTCTCCAGGGAATGCATGAAATGAAGGCCCTCATCTCCCAATGACTGGGGCGTCTCGTAGGTTTTCTCGAGCTGTGGCGCTAGTGTGGGGTTTCTCACGAAGTAAGACTGGGAGCTCAGTGAGCCTCTCACGTGGTGCCAGGGCAGTCAGGTCTCTATGCACGTGGTGAGAGGGAGCCCGTCATTGTTCTCGAGTCATGGTAGTGGAATTGGGCCTGAAGACGTGTTAAAGAAGGACTCTCAAGGTCTTTCTTGGGTTGCAGCAGGAAACCCTGGGTTCCATCGACTTGTGCCAGTGACCTCAGGAAGCTTCTCAGCGTGCCTCTGAGAAGTCAGGGTCACTGTGGAGTTGGGAGGGGCCTCTCGGAACTCCACTGGGTTTGGTGCAATGGAAGAGGGCCTCATGACAAGTTGAGGCAGGAACCTCAGGGTTCCTCTCCTGGCTTCGAATGCGCCGGATCTGACTCGGATCCCAGAGTCCCTGCAGAGTTGGGACAGGAGAGTCAGGCCTCGTCTTGTGTGGAGGACTGGAACTCCGCTTGACTCTCGCGTTGTTAATGGGGTGACAGGCCACTTGTCGATTTGTATGTGGAACTTGTGGGTTTTTCTGGACGATGCACCGGGGTGTCACTGACCCTTCGTGTTGTGCCTTGATCCACAGGATTGCCTTCGAGTTGGGTTCTGCCATCGGGTTCTTATCAAGAGCGGACCAGGGAATTGGGGTCTTTTGGCATGCCGCACCACCCACGAGGCTATGTCTAAAATTTCCTCGTGAGACTGGCCTCATCATGCGCCAGGAAAGTCGGGAATGCCTTCCAGACAAAGCAGGGGAATCGAACCTCCTGTCGCAATCAAGAGGGGAGAAGAGTCTCAGATGAAGTGGTGCCGGGAACCTCGGTGTTCTCCTCAAGTGAGACTGGTATGTCGGGGAACTTTTGGGGTCGCATCAAGGGTTCCAAGTAACTTTTCGCTCTTCAATACGGAACGTGGGACTTCTCTTGAGACGCTGTAGCGGGCAAGGGCCTCATCTTTCGATGACGGGGGAACCACGTGGTTTTTCTTGAGTTGCGGCGGGATTCTCGAGTTACGACGGGGAATTCAGGCTTCCTGTTCAACTGGCCCAGGGAAGTCCAGTTTTCATTCGAATTGCGAGTTAGAACTGGGGATTGCTCTCGAGACACTGCAGGGCCAAATAGACCTCATCTAGGCTTGTGTCCAGGACCTAATGTTCCTCTGCTGGGGTGACAGCGATCTCGGCATTGCATTCTCGACTCACCCGGGGAATCAGGCCTCGTCTCGAGGGGAAGCCAAGGACACCGCTCTCCTGTCAAGTCGCGACGGGTATATCTTGGAGCTCACTGTGTGGCCTAAAATGAGTCAAGCCTCCTGTGGAGTTTGGAGAGAGGACTCAGGATTGCTCTCCAGGCCATACAGCAAAAGAAGGCCCTCATCTCGTGAGGACTGGGGCGTCTCGTGGGTATTCTCGAGCTGCGGCTCCAGTGTGGTGTTGCTCACGAGGTATAATGGGGAGCTCAGGGAGCCTCTCCTGTGGCGCCAGGGAAGTCAGGTTTCTATGCGCGTGGCTAGGCGGAGTGCGTCATTGCTCTCGAGTCATGGTAGGGGAATCGCACCTCAAGACGCATTGAAGAAGGACTCTCGAGGTCTTTTACGGGTTGGGGCAGGAAACCCTTGGTTCCCTCGACTTGTGCCGGTGAACTCAGGAAGGTCTAAGGGTGCCTCTGAGAAGTCAGGGATACTGTGCAGTTGGGAGGGGCCTCTCGGGACTCCACTGGGTTCGGTGCAATGGAAGAGGGCCTCATCTTGAGTGGAGGCAGGAAACTCATGTTTCCTCTCCTGACTTCCCCTGGGCCAGATCTGACTCGGATTGCAGTTTCGCTGCAGAGTTCGAACAGGAGAGTCAGGCCTCGTCTTGTGTGGAGGAATGGAACGCTGCTTGCCTCTCCAGTTGTTCACGGGGTGACAGGTCACTTCTCGAGCTGTGTGTGGTACCTGCGGGTTTCTCCGGACGATACCCGGGGGTGTCAGTGCCCCTTCGTGTTGTGCCTTCATCAAAAGGGTTATCTTCAAAGAGGTGTCCGGGCACTGGGATCTTATCAAGAGCGAACCGGGAAATCGGGGTCTTTCGGCATGTGTCACCATCCACGAGGCTATGTCTCGAATATCCTCGTGAGACCGGCCTCATCCTGAGATGCACCGGGAAAGGCGGGAACCCCTTCAAGACAAAACAGGGGAATCGACCCTCCTGTCGCGATCAGGAGGGGAGAAGGGGCCCAGATGTAGTGGTGCCGGGAACCTCGGTGTTCTCCTCGAGTCAGACCAGTGTGTCGAGGAACTTTTGAGGTTGCATCAAGGGTGCCGATACCATTTCGCACTTCAAGACGGAACGTGGGACTTCTCTTGAGACGCTGTAGGGGGCAAGGGCCTCATCTTGGGATGACGGGGGAGCCACGTAGCGTTTCTCGAGTTGTGGCGGGATTCTCGAGTTTCGACGGGGAATACAGTCTTCCTCATGTGTTGGCCCAGGGAAGTCCTATCTTCCATTCGAGTTTCAAGGGAGAGCTGGGGATTGCCCTCGAGTCACTGCAGGGCAAAATAGACCTCATCTAGGCTTGTGTCCAGGACTTAATGTTCATCCCTAGGGGCGACAGGGATCTCGGGCTTGCATACCAGACTCACCCGGGGAATCAGGCCTCGTCTCGAGGGGAAGCAAAGAACTCCGCTGTCCTTTTGAGTCGCGATGGGTATCTCTTGGAGCCCACTGTGTGCCCTAAAGGGAGTCGAGCCTCCTGTGTTGTTTGGATAGAGGACTCGGGATTCCTCTCCAGGCCATGCAGGAAAAGAAGGCCCTCATCTCGCGATGACGGCGGCCCCTTGTGGGTTTTCTAGACTGCCGCGCTAGTGCCGGGTTTCTGACGAGGTACGAGAGGGAGCTCAGGGAGCCTCTCGTGTGGCGCCAGGGAAGTCAGGTCCCCATGAGATGGCTAGGGGGAGTTCGTCATTGCTCTCGAGTCATGGTAGGGTAATCGGGCCCTCAAGACGGGTTGAAGAAGGACTCTCGAGGTCTTTCTCAGGTCACTGCATAAAACCCAGGGTTCCCTTGACTTGTGCCTGCGACCTCAGGGAGCTTCTCAGAGTGCCTCTGAGAAGTCAGGGATACTGTGCAGTTTGGAGGGGCCTCTCGAGACTCCTCTGCATTTGGTGGAATGTAAGAGGGACTCATCTCGAGTTGAAGCAGGAACCTCAGTGTTCCTCTCCATTTCTGACTCAGATCGCAAGGTCCCTGCATGTTGGTACAGGAGAGTCAGGCCTCGTCTTTTCTGGAGGATGGGACTCCTCTTGCCTCTCGAGTTGTTCTCGAGGTGACAGGCCACTTGTCGAGCTGTGTATGTAACCTGCCCTTTTTTCCGGATGATGCACAGGTGTGTTAGTGCCCCTTCGTGTTGTACCTTCATACTCAAGGCTGCCTTCCAAGAGGTGTCCGAGCATCGGATTCTTATCAAGAGCGGACCGGGAAATTGGAGTCTTTCGGCAAGTGGCACCACCCACAAAGCTACGTATCGAATTTCCCCATGAGACCGGCCTCATCCTGAGTTGTGCAGGGAAGGTCGGGCCCCCTTGCAGACAAAGCAGGGGAATCGACCCACGGGTCACGATCAGGAGGGGAGAAGGGGCTTAAATGAAGTGGTGCCGGGAAACTCGGTGTTCCCCTTGAGTGAGACCGGCGTGTTGGGGGACTTTTGGGTCGCATCAAGGGTGCCAAGTACCGTTTCGCATTTCAAGACGGAACCTGGGACATCTTTTGAAACGCTGTAGCGGGCAAGGGCCTCATCTTGCGATGACGGGAGAACCACGTGGTTTTGCTCGAGTTGCGGCGGGATTCTCGAGTTATGACCGGGAATTTAGGCTTCCTCTTGTTGGCCTTGAAATCCAATCTTCCATTCGGGTTGCGAGGGGGAGCTGGGGATTGCGCTAGAGTCACTGCAGGGCAAAAGAGACCTAATCTAGGCTTGTGTCCAGGATCTAACGTTGCTCTCCAGGGGCGAGAGGGATCTCGGGTTTGCATTCCAGACTCATCCGGGGAGTCAGTTCTCACCTCGAGGGTAAGCAAAGAATTCCGCTCTTGTCTCGAGTCGCGATGGGTATCTCTTGGAGCCCACTGTGTGTACTAAAGGGAGTCAAGCCTCCTGTGGAGTTTGGAGAGAGGACTCGGGATTGGACTCCAGGCCATGCAGGAAAAGAAGGCCCTCATCTCGAGATGACGGTGGCGTCTCGTGGGTTTTCTCGAGCTGCGGCGCCAGTGTGGGGTGTCTCATGAAGTACCACAGGGATTTCAGGGAGCCTCTTGTGTGGCGTCAGGAAAATCCAGTATTCCATTCGAGTTGCAAGTTAGAACTGGGGATTGCTCTCCAGTCACTGCAGGGCAAAATAGACCTCATCTACGCTTGTGTCCAGGACCTAGTGTTCCACTACTGGGCCGACAGGGATCTCAGGGTTGCATTCTCGACTCACCCGGAGAGTCAGGCCTCGTCTTGAGGGGCAAAAAAGGACTCCGCTCTCCTGTCGAGTCGCGACGGGTATCTCTTGGAGCCCACTGCGTGGCGTAAAGGGAGTGAAGCCTCCTATGGAGTTTGGAGAGATGACTCGGGAATGTTTTCCTGGCCATGCAGGAAAAAAGGCCCTCGTCTCGCGATGACGGGGGCGTCTCGTGGGTTTTCTCCAGCTGCGGCGCCAGTATCAGATTTCTCACGAGGTACGACGGGGAGCTCAGAGAGCCTCTCGTGTGGTGCTAGGGACGTCAGGTCTCCGTGCGTGTGGTGAAGGGGAGTGCGTGATTGCTCTCGAGTCATAGTAGGCGAATCGGGCCTCAAGACGCATTGAAGAAGGACTCTCGAGGTCTTTCTCGGGTTGCGGCAGGGAACCCTGGGTTCCCTCGACTTGTGTCGGTGACCTCAGGCAACTTCTCAGGGTGGCTCTGAGAAGTCAGGGACACTGTGGATTTGGGAGGGGCCTTTCATTACTCAACTGGGTTTGGTGCAATCGAAGAGGGCCTCATCTCGAATGGAGGCAGGAACCTCAGGGGTCCTCTCCATTTCTGACTCGGGTCGCAGAGTACCCGCCGAGTACGGACAAGAGAGTCACGCCTCGTCTTCCGTGGAGGAATGGATCTCCGCTTGCCTTTCGAGTTGTTCACGGAGTGACAGGCCACTTGTTGAGCTGTGTGTGGAACCTGCGGGTTTTTCCGGACGATGCACGGGGGTGTCAGTGCCCCTTCGTGTTGTGCCTTCATCCACAGGGTTGCCTTCAAAGAGGTGTCCGGGCATCGGGTTCTTTTCAAGAGCGTACCAGAAAATTGGGGTCTTTCAGCATGTGGTACCACCCACGAGGCTACGTCTCGAATTTCTTCGGGAGACCAGCCTCATCCTGAGGTTCGCCGGGAAGGTAGGGAACCCTTGCAGACAAAGCAGTGGAATCGACACACCGGTCGCGATCAGAAGGGGAGAAGGGGCTCAGATGAAGTGGTGCCGGGAACCTCGGTGGTCCCCTCGAGTGAGACCGGTATGTCATGGCACTTTTGAGGTCGCATCAAGGGTGCCAAGTACAGTTTTGCACTTCAAGATGAAACGTGGGAATTCTCTGGAGATGCTCTAGCGGGCAAGGGCCTCATATTGCGATGACGAGGGAAACACGTGGTTTTTCTCGAGTTGCGGCGGGATTCTCGAGTTACGACGGGGAATTCAGGCTTCCTCTTGTGTTGGCCCAGGAAGTCCAATCTTCCATTCAACTTGTCAGAGAGAGCTGTGGGTTGCTCTCGAGTCACTTCAGGGCAAAGAGTCCTCATCTAGGCTTGGGGCCAGGATGTAGTGTTCCTCTCCAGGGGCAACAGGGATATTGGGGTCGCATTCCAGTCTCACCCGGTGGGTCACGCCTCGTCTCGAGTGGAAGCAAAGGACTCCACTATCCTCTCGATTCGCGACGTGTAACTCTTGGAGCCCAATGAGTGGCCTAAAGGGAGTCAAGCGTCCTGTGTAGCTTGGACAGAAGGTTCACGCTTGATCTGCATACCATTCAGTTAAAGATGGCCCTCCTCTCGTGATGACGGGAGCGTCTCATGGGTTTTCTCGAGCTGCGGCGCCAGTGTGGGGTTTCTCACGAGATATGATGGGGAGCTCAGGGAGCCTCTCGTGCGGCGCCAGAGAAGTCAGGCCTCCATGCGTGTGGCCAGGCAGATCGCGTCATTGCTCTGGAGTCATGGGAGGGACTAGGGCCTCCAGACGCATTTAAGAAGGACTCTCGAGGTCTTTCTTGGGTTGGGGCGGGAAACACTCGTTTCCCTCGACCTCTACCGGGGACCTTAGGGAACTTCCCAGGTGCCTCTGAGAGGTGAGGGATACTGAGGAGTTAGAGGGGCCTCTCGGGACTCGACTAGGTTTGACGAAATGAAAGAGGGCCTCATCTCGATTGGAGGCAGGAACCTCAGGCTTCCTCTCCATTTCTGACTCCGACCGCAGGGTCCCTGCAGGGTTGGGACAGGAGAGTCAGGCCTCGTCTTGTCTGAGTAATGGAACTCTGCTTGCCTCTCGAGTCGTTCAGTGGGTCTCAGGCCCCTTGTCGAGCTGTGTGTGGAACCTGCGGTTGTTTCCAGAAGATGCACGGGGGTGTCATTGCCCCTTCATTTGGTGCCTTCCCCCACAGGGTTGCCTTCAAAGAGGTGTCCAGCATCAGGTTCATTTCAAGAGCGGACCGGGAAATCGGGGTCATTCAGCATGTGGCACCACCCACGTGGCTCATCTCGAATTTCCTCGTGAGACCAGCATCATCCTGAGGTGCGCCGGGAAGGCCGGGAACCCCTTCCACACAAAGAAGGGGAATCGACTCTCCTGTCGCGATCAGGAGGGGAGATGGGGCTCAGATGAAGTGGGGCCGGGACTCTAGGTGTTCCACTCGAGGGAACCCGGCGTTTCAGGGAACTTTAGGGGTCGCATCAAGGGAGCCAAGTACCATTTCCCACTTCAGGACGGAACATGGGACTTCCCTGGAGACGCTGTAGCGGGCAAGAGCCTCATCCTGTGAAGACGTTGGAACCACGTCGTTTTTCTCGAGTTGCGTCTGGATTCTCGAAAACGACGGGGATTTCAGGCTTCCTCTTGGTTTGGCCCTGGGAAGCCCAATCTTCCCCTGGAGTTGCGAGGGAAAGCTGGGGGTTCTGCTCGAGTCACTACAGGGCCAAAGAGACCTCATCGAGGCGTGTGTCCAGGACCTAATATTCCTCTCAAGGGAAGACAGAGATCTCGGGTTTCCATTCCAGACTCCCCCGGGGAGTCAGGCCTTGCCTCGAGGGGAAGCAGAGGACTCCACTTTCCTCTCAAGTCGCGACACGGATCTCTTGGAGCCCACTGAGTGGACTCAAGGGTGTCGAGCCTCCTCTTCAGTTTGGAGAGAGGACTCGGGATTGCTCTCCAGGTCAGGCAGGAAAAGAAGGCCCTCATCTCGCGATGACGGGGGCATCTCATGGGTTTCTTCAGGCTGCGGCGCCCGTGGGGGTTTTCTCACGAGGCACGACGAGGACCTCAGGGAGCCTCTCGTGCGGCGCCAGGGAACTCATGTCTCCATGCGCATGGCGAGGGGGAGCTGGTCATCACTCTCGAGTCATGGGAAGTGACTAGGGCCTCAAGACGCGTTGAAGAAGGACTCTCGAGGTCTTTCTCGGGTGGCGGCGGGAAACCCTCGTTTCCCTCGACTTCTGCAGGGGACTATAGGGAACTTACCAGGGTGCCTCTGAGAGGTGAGGAATGCTGTGGAGTTGGCAGGGCCTCTCGGGACTCTGCTGGGTTCGGCGCAATGGAAGAGGGCCTCATCTCGAGGGGAGGCAGGAACCTCAGGCTTCCTCTCCAATTCTGACTCCGACTGCACGGTCCCTGCAGTGTTGGGACAGGAGAGTCATGCCTCGTCTTGTCTGAGGAATGGAATTCTGGTTGCCTCTCGAGTTGTTCCGGGAGTCTCAGGCCCCTTGTCGAGCTGTGTGTAGACCCTGCGGGTTTTTCCGGATGATGCACGGGGGTGTCAGTGCCCCTTCGTGTTGTGCCTTCACTCACAGGGTTGCCTTCGAAGAGGTGTCCGGGCATCAGGTTCTTATCAAGAGCGGACCGGAAAATCGGTGTCGTTCGGCACGTGGCACCTCACACATGGCTGGTCTCGAATTTCCTCCTGAGACCGGCCTCATCCTGAGGTGCACCAGGAAGGCCGGGAACCCCATCCAGAGAAAGCAGGGGAATCGACTCTCCTGTCACGATCAGGAGTGGAGAAGGTGCTCAGATGAAGTGGTGCCGGGACCCTCGGTGTTCCCCTCGAGGGAACCCAGCGTGTCGGGAACTTTTGCGGTCGCATCAAGGGTGTCAAGTACCGTTTCGCACTTAAGGACAGAACATGGGACTTCCCTGGAGACGCTGGGAATTTCGGTGTTCCCCTGGAGTGAGACCAGTATGTTGGGGAACTTTGGGGTCGCATCAAGGGTGCCAAGTAGCATTTCGAACTTTAAGATGGAACGTGGGACTTCTCTTGAGACTCTAGCTGGCAAGGGCCTCATATTGCGATGAAGGGGGAACCACATGGTTTTTAAGACTTGAGGCTGAATTCTCGAATTACGATGGGATATTCAGACTTCCTCATGTGTTGACCGTGGGAAGCCCAATCTTCCATTCAAATTGTGAGGGAGAGATGGAGGTTGCTCTCGATCACTGTAGGGCAAAATAGACCTCATCTAGGCTTGTGTCTAGGACATAATATTCCACTCCAGGGGCGACAGGGATCTCGGGGTTGCATTCCAAACTCACCCGGGGAGTCAGGCCTCGTCTCCAGGGAAGCAAAGGACTCCGCTCTCCTCTCGAGTCGCACCGGGTATTTCTTGGACCCAACTGAGTGGCCTAAAGGGAGTCAATCCTCCTGTGAAGTTTGGAGAGAGGACCAGGGATTGCTCTCCAGGTCAGGCAGGAAAAGAAGGCCCCCATCTCTCCTTGACGGGGGCATCTTGTGGTTTTTCTCGAACTGCGGCGCCACTGTGGGTTTTCTCACGAGGTACGATGGGGTACTCAGGGAGCCTCTTGTGTGGTACTAGGGAAGTCAGTTTTCCTGCTTGTGGCGAGGGGAGCACGTCCTTGCTCTGGAGTCATGGTAGGGGAATCGGGCATCAAGAGACGTTGAAAAAGGACTCTCCAAGTCTTTCTCGGGTTACTTCAGGAAACTCTGGGTTCCCTCGACTTGTGCCAGTGACCTCAGGTAGCTTCTCAGGGAGCCTCTGAGAATTCAGGGATACTGTGGTGTTGGGAGGGGCCTCTCGGGACACCACTGAGTTTGGTTCAATGGAAGAGGGCCTCTTCTCTAGTTGAGGTAGGAACCTCAGGGTTCCTCTCCATTTCTGACTCCGATCGCAGGGTCCCTGAAGAGTTGGGCCAGGAGGGTAAGGCCTCGTCTTGTGTGAAGTAATGCAACTTCACTTGCCTCTCGAGTTGTTCACGGGGTGACAGTCCACATTTGGAGCTGTGAGTGGAATCGGCGGGTTTTTCCAGACGATGCATGGGGATGTCAGTGTCCCTTCGTGTTGTGCCTTCATCCACAGGGTTGCCTTCGAAGAGATGTCCGGGCGTCAGGTTCTTATCTAGAGTGGACCGGGAATTCGGGATCTTTCAACATGTGGCACCAACCATGAGGCTACTTTTCGAATTTCCTCATGAGACTGGCCTCATCCGGAGGTTTGCGGGGAACGTCGGGAACCCCTTGCAGACAAAGCATGGGAGTCGACCCTCCTGTCGCGATCAGGAGGGGTGAAGGGGCTCACAGGAAGTGGTGCCATGAACTTTGGTGTTTCCCTCGACTGAGACCGGTATGTCAGGGAACTTTGGGGGTCGCATCAAGGGTGCCAAGTACCGTTTTGTACTTCAGGATGGAACGTGGGACTTCTCTTGATACGCTGTAGCGCCCAAGGGCCTCATCTTGCGATGACGGGGGAGCCACGTGGTTTTTCTCGAGTTGCGGCGGGATTCTCGAGTTACGACGGGGATTTCAGGCTTCCTCTTGTGTTGGACCAGGGAAGTCCAATCATCCATTTGAGTTGCGAGGGAGAGCTGGGGGTTGCGCTCGAGTCACTGCAGGGCAAAGGAGACCTCATCTAGGCTTGTGTCCAGGACCTAATGTTCCTCTCCAAGGGCCACAGGGATCTCAGGTTTGCATTCCAGACTCACCCAGGGAGTCAGGCCTCGTGTCGAAGGGAAGCAAAGGACTCTGCTCTCCTTTCGAGTTGCGACGGGCACCTCTTGGAGCCCACTTTGTGGCCTAAAGGGAATCAAGCCTCCTGTGAAGTTTGGAGAGAGGACTTGGGAGTGCTCTCCAGGCCATGCAGGAAAAGATGGCCCTCATCTCGCGATGACGGAGGGGTCTTGTGGGTTTTCTCGAGCTGCGGCGCCAGTGTGGGGTTTCACACGAGGTATGACAGGGAGCTCAGGGAGCCTCTCATGTGGCGCCAGGGAAGTCAGTTCTCCATGTGCGTGGCGAGGGGGAGCGCGTTATTGCTCTCGAGCCATGGTAGGGGAATCTGACCTCAAGACGCATTGAAGAAGGACTCTCGAGGTCTTTCTTCGGTTGTGGCAGGAAACCCTTATTTCCCTCGACGTTTGCCGGTGGCCTCAAGGAGCTTCTCAGAATGCCTATGAGAAGCCAGGGATACTGTGGAGATGGGAGTGGCCTCTCGGGACTCCACTGGGTTTGTTTTAATGGAAGAGGGCCTCATCTCGGGTTGAGGCAGGAACCTCAGGTTTCCTCTCCATTTCTGACTCAGATCGAAGCGTGCCTGCAGAGTTGGGATTGGATACTCAGGCCTCGTCTTGTCTGAGGAAGGGAGCTCCGCTTTCCTCTCTCATTGTTTAAGGGGTGACAGGCCAGTTGTGGAGCTGTATGTGGATCCTGTGGGATTTTCCGGACGATGAACAGGGTTGCCAGTGCCCCCTCGTGTAGTGCCTTCATCCACAGGGTTGCCTTAGAAGAGGTGTCCGGGCATCGGGTTCTTATCAAGAGCAAGACCGAGAAATCGGGGTCTTTTGGCACGTGGCACCAACACGAGGCTACGTCTCGAATTTCTTCGTGAGACTGGCCTCATCCTGAGGTGCGCCATGAAGGTCGGGAACCCCTTCTAGACAAAGCAGGGGAATCGACCTTCCTGCCGTGATCAGGAGCGGAGAAGGGGCTCAAATGAAGTGGTGCCAGGAACTTCGGTGTTCCCTTGGATTGAGACCGGTATATTGGGGAACTTTTGGGGTCGCATCAAGGGTGCCAAGTAGCATTTCGAACTTTATGACGAAACATGGGACTTCTCTTGAGACTCTGTAGCGGGCAAAGGCCTCATATTGCGATGAATGGGGAACCACGTGGTTTTTAAGAGTTGCGGCGGGATTCTCGAGTTACAACGGGAAATTCAGACTTCCTCTTGTGTTGGCCCAGTGAAGACCAATCTTCCATTCGAATTGCGAGGGAGAGATGGGTGTTGCTCTCGATTCACTGTAGGGCAAAATAGACCTCATCTAGGCTTTTGTCCAGGACATAATGTTCCTCTCCAGGGGCAACAGGGATCTCGGGGTTGCATTCCAGACTCACCCAAGGTAAGGCCTCATCTCGAGGGGAAACAAAGTACTCTGCTCTCCTCTCAAGTCGCGACAGGTATCTCTTGGAGCCCATTGAGTGGCCTAAAGGGAGTAAAGCCTCCTGTGAAGTTTGGAGAAAGGACCAGGGATTGCTCTCCAGGTCAGGCAGGAAAAGATGTCCCCAATCTCGCGATGACGGTGGCGTCTCGTGGGTTTTCCCGAGCTGTGGCGCCAGTGTGGGGTTTCTCACGAGGTATGACGGGGAGCTCAGGGAGCCTCTCATGTGGCGCCAGGGAAGTCAGGTGTCCATGCGCATGGCGAGGGGGAGCGTGTCATTGCTCTCGAGTCATGGTAGGGGAATCCGGCCTCAAGACGTGTTGAAGACGGACTCTTGAGGTCTTTCTCGGGTTGCGGCAGGATACCCTGTGTTCCCTCGACTTGTGCCGGTGACCTCAGGGAGTTGCTCAGGGTGCCTCTGAGAAGACACTCATACTGTGGTGTTGGGAGGGGCCTCTCGGGACTCCACTGCGTTTGGTGCAATGGAAGATTGCCGGGAGCCAGCGAGAGATATTCCACTCGTGACAAATGTCATGAGGAAAGAGTCTCGGCATACGCAAAGGCGGGATCGAGCCTCCGGGAGTTCCCCCGTATATTCTTCAGCATCTACCCCCAAAAACCAAAGTCTGCCTTCTTTATTGCTTTGTTCTCTCACCTCTGACATTACTGGGGATGTCCCCCACCACCATCTCACTCTCTCTGTCAAAGAGCTAACTTACAGCTCCAACTAATAATGTTCCTGGGCAATTAGGAGTGTTTAAATCCAAACCCCTCAGATGGTTTTCTAACTCGCCTGACAAGTTTACCCGGTCTCCTACAGCTATGCATACGATTGTGTACAGTCTCCCAGCCTCGAGACGCACGGGAAGTTTAAGATATTCAAATAGCTTAGAGCCTCTCAGAGAGTTAGAAACTGTCAGAATAAAACTAGTAAAAGATTTCATTGATGAACCAATGCTTTTTGCCAAGTTTCCACATCCCCTGAATTGTATCCTTGAATGTGTGCTAATGTGTGGATTACGTTTAATAAAAAGCAAAGTGCATACAGAGATTTACAACAATTTTAAAGACAATAAAATGGTCCTATTACGTGGTCCCAACAGTAAACTCAAAAGTCTAGTTGGTATGTAGAAAAAATAAGTAGTGGCCTTGATGTTGGTAACTTTAGACCCTTAAGGTAATAAATTCTTTTCTTTGTTGTAAACCCATTACACATCCTCCCTATAGGAATGCAATTTTATCTTCGAAAGATGGCGCCAAACCTTAAACAATTACTCTTAGAGAAAATAACTCTTATGGTTGATAAGTCTTTGTCAAGAGTCATAAAATGTTAATAGGTCTTCTGGCCAGAAGATGATGTAAATCATCTAAACCATTTTAATACGATAAATCTGCAGAAAAGAAACCCTGGTTTTTGATAAGGATTAAAGACTGCTGACTTTGCATCCCCTATTATCCTCTATGTGTAACTTAGGGTATTAAAACCTGTGTTGAAAATAAAGTTACGGGCCTTGCTCGCCAACGCTTGGTCTCCCCATGTCATTATTCCCCTCAATTTTCAGATGAGTGTCCATCTGGAGCGCGGATATCCTCTGCGACCATTTATTTGCCTGGGCTTCGAAGACCCACTCGATAAGGTGTCTAAGGTGGGGCACCTTCCTCTATTCTAGAGGGCACTTGCAGCCTCCGTGGTCAGAGCTAACCTGGTGTCACGGGTTATATTGATTTTCCGCGTAAACCAAGCTACTCAGCTGCTTTTCTCCACTGAATTTTCCTACTGAGCTATCCTCATTCTATTACTCTTTATATCTTTGATGAATAAATAAATATATAAATAGGTCGCCTACTCCATCTTCCCTTCGAATACCCTGGATCAGCTGGGGCTGGACCTCTGCAGGTGGCGCCCGAGACAGGCATTTCGAAGGTAAATCCCCAACCCCATTCCCCCAGTGTTCAGTTTTGGGGACAGATAGGATCCCACTTAGGGGGCTGCAGATCCCCCTGTAGAATAGACAGGGCGAGAGGAGTGGGAAGTGTTGAAGAGTTAGAGAGAAAAAACGGTTTCTAAAAAGGCTGACAAAAAAGGCCTAATCTTTAGATAGCTAAAAGCAAAATCTTTTACTATCCTTAAGTTTCTGACATGGGCAACACTGAATCAAATGAAAGACAGCTCTTTATAGGAGTAATTTTACAGTTATTAAGTAAAAGAAGAATCAAGGTTAAAAAATCTTCCATTCAATCATTTTTTACATTTGTACAAGACCACTGCCCTTGGTTTCTACAACAAGGCACTGTTAACCTCGATATCTTGAAAAAACTAGGAAGACAGCTAAGAGCTTATTGTGCTCAGCAAGGTTTGGAAAAAATCCCTACTTACACCTTTCCTCTGTGGAATATGACTAGAGATGTTTTAGATCCAGCTCATGAATTTGAAAAGGTACCTGTTAAAGAGGAAAGTAAAGTTGGAAAAGTACCTGTTAAACAAAAAAGCAAATCTGAAAAGGTACCTGTTATAAAGAAAAGTGAAAATGAAGAGGCTATACCTAGCTATCGACAGCTAAATGAATGGCTGGCCGCTATGACTGCCAATGAGCATGTAAAAGATAGGGATGAAAAGAAAGATCAGCTCTCCCCTCAATTTGAAAAAGGTTTAGAGGAAACAGCAGCTCGATGCCATTCTGATGAGGATTTTTTATTTTTTAAGCTAAAGATGCTCCTAAAAGTTTAAGAAAACATCCCTAATCAGACCATCCGCTCCTAGGAGATTGAGGGAAACATCCCCGATCAGACAGTTCGTAAGATTTAGTTACCAAACAGTTAAAGGATCTCCGGAACAGAAGAGGAAAACTTCGGGACGCTCCCATCCCCCTATGCCTCCTCCTCCATGTCGGGGTAAAGGGCCACTGCTAGGAGTTTCCCGGAGAAGGATTTTCTCTAGTCCCAAGGATGAACTCGATCCTCACCTTGAGGCTTCTTTTCTAGTCCCCTCTGCAGTTTAGCCAGGGTAAAGAGGTTACAAAATAAATAAAAATATTCTCTAAAATTAAAAAAAAATTAAAAATGGATTTCTCTGCATCTAAGAATAGACAAATATTTATTGACTGTGGAATATGATTAGAAATGTCCTGGACCTCCGTCACGAGGCTGTTAAATAGACTATGGGGGAGGCTATAGAGGTGGATGGTGGTGAGTCTCCATTTACTGCACAGATCATATTTTCTGCCATTGAAGAAAAAAAAAAAAGGAGGGAGAAAGTGGTCTACCTCCCGAGGAAGGAGAGGGCTTACAGGACGCTGCGGCCGAGAGCCCTGGCGAGCTCCCTCCCCCTCTGCGCAAACCTTTAAAAAACTTATCCACCACTTTCTGATTTAAGGCGACTGCCACCGCCTTCGATTGTGCCTCCCAGGACCCAGGAGTTCCCCACTTTGCCCCCAAAGCCTCCCAAAGTGTTGCCTAAGACTGAGGAAGATAAAAAGTTTTTTAAACAAAGGAGCTTTTAGTACACAATATTCAGAGCGTGCTCCTTGGAGAAAACTCCCTCAGGGGGGTCTCACCCAGGCTAGGAGAAAAGCGAAAAGGCAAGGAGATTTAATAAAAATATTAACCCCTGATGTGCCGCTTACTCCAATTCCAACCGGAGTGGCTGGCCCCCTATCTGAGGACATTGTAAGATTTGTCCTGGGGCGTAGCTCGCTTTCTTTTAAAAAAAAGTTAAAAAAAAAAAAAGAAAGAAAAGAAATTTCGCTGGTGCATGGTGTAGTAGATTCTGATGATATTGAGAAATTAAAGTCTTGATCTCACTGCCTATCAAAACTGTACAAATTAATAAAGGTCAAAGAGTAACACAGCTTTTACTTTTACCTTACTATCAGACAAGGAAAAACTTGACTTCTCAATCTAAGAGCCACAAAACATTTGGATCTAGTGATCTAGCCTTTTGGGTGCAGGAAATTACAGTTCCAAGGCCTTTAAAAGATCTTTTAATTCAAGAGAATAAAACGCCAGGGCTATTAGACACAGGAACAGACGTCTCTTAACATTGCTGGGAAAGACTGGCCCAGCTCCTGGGCAACACATAATACTGAAAATGAGTTGGTGGGATTAGAGAAAGTGGTATGTGGGGTGGAGATGCTGTACAGGTGGTACATTTAACAATACTTTATATATTGTTATAAATACATAATATAAATGTATTTGCCTAATTACAGTTTGCCTAATTAGGTATGGGTATAAATAAAATATAATAAAGGTATACCTAATTCTATTTATAGATCTATACTTAATTAATTTGTATATAAATTAATATGTATACTATATACACACACACATATATATACTGTATAATTAAATATATATGGCAGTAATATAATGTGTGTGTGGCTGATATTAATTGGTATGGATTGATGTGCTGTGATGATATATGTTCTATATACTGTATAATTATAAATGTGTGACATGTATTATTACAGTATATTGGTTTGCGTTGGTTGGTATTAGCTGTGTATGTGTTGTATTGCTGTAATATATATTAATTAATATATTAATTATAAAGATTAATTCAAGTATATTGATTTATATATATTATATGTCAATAACTTTATACTTGTTGCCATATATAAATACATATATAAATGCATTTTGCATTTAGGTATATCTGTATACGTGTATACCAAAATGAGATAAGGAGGTTATACATTTATTACTTAAATTTATACAGAGACCTAAACTAAACATTAGACCTAAATTAACATATCCATAGGGAAACAGCTAGACAAATAGTGAAGTTATGTTCCAATTGTAATTAATCACTTAAACGTAAACACACAGGGGCAGACTACAATGATGAGACACTAGATGCCTGAATTACAGGCTACGACTCGGCCCCTGGTCAAGTAAAAAGGCCTCCTTACGGGAGAGTGAAAAAGGCCAGATGTGTTGCTAACTTGTGGGAGAGGGTATGCTTGTATATTTCTACAGAATGCAGATTCTCCGGTTTGGATCGCAGACAAATTCGTCATGTCACATTCCCCAAAGACCAGGTTCGCGGCGCGCGCACTCGCTCGCTCCCCCTCCCCCAGCCAGCTCTCGCCTCCGCGCCACCAGCAGCGCCTCGCACCCACCTCTCTGCACCCCGTGACCTAGAGCAAAGAAGTCTGTGCAGCGAGTGAGGGCCAGAGAGGAAAGCGCGCCCACGGAGTGCCGTCCAGACCAGCGTGGCCCCACCGGCGAGAGGGGACCGCCCTGAGCCCAAGCGGTGGCGGCTAGCCCTAAACCACGAACCCTGCCCCTCCGCCCACCATAGGCGCCTTGGCCCACAGCCTGCCGCTCGCGTTCTGCCTCCTGATGCTGGGGACACTGCTCCCCCGGGCTGACGCCTACAGCTGCTCCCTGGTTCATCTTGTTTAAACCCTCAATATAATGTTTGCTCCTTTGTAATGCTACAACATCCACCTTATCTTATGATGTAACCACTTATTGAATTATGGTCTTGCTGTATTACAACAACTACAGGATTTAATGCAAACACGACGGTTTGTGGGCTTACTTATCTTGGGAACAGCAGCTTTGATAAGTGCAATCACTTCTGTTACTGTGGCAGCAATATCATTGACTCAACAAGTACATACTGCTCAATATGTTGATTCTATGTCCAAAAATGTTTCTTTAACATTGGCAACACAGGAAGCTATAGAGAGAAAATTAGAAATGAGGGTAGACGCCCTAGAGGAAGCAGTAATACATATTGGGACTGAATTGCAGGCTTTAAAGGTGAAAATGGCATTGTCTTGTCATGCTGACTATCGGTGGATATGTGTAACACCCCTGAAAGTAAATGAGACAGATTTTGAATGGGAAAAGATTAAAAACCATATTTCAGGTATCTGGAACAGCTCTGACATTGGTTGAGACGTAGGGAAACTTCACTATCAAATAGCAACCATGGAGCACTCCCGATTAGATTTTACTGCTGCTGGAACAGCAAATGATTTCTTCCATACTTTCCCTAACTACATCTCAGGAAAGAATATTCTGTCTAATGTCTTTAGCTATGCTGCGGTGGCTGCTTTAATTGTGCTTCTCATAATCATTCTTCCTTGTATTGTCAGGATTCTTCGGCAGAGTATTCAGAGGCTCGCGACTGAGCTACATCTGGCTGTTTTAAGAAATACAAAACGGGGAGATGCCGGGAGCTGGCGAGAGACATTCCACTCGTGACAAAGGTCATGAGGAAGGAGGCTGGGCATACACAAAGGCGGGATCGAGCCTCGGGAGTCCTCCCGGATATTCTTGAGCATCTACCCCCCAAAACCAGAGTCTGCCTACTTTATTGCTTTGTGCTCTCCCCTCTGACTTTACTGGGGGCTGTCCCCCACCACCATCTCACTCTCTCTGTCAAAGAGCTAACTTACAGCTCCAATTAATAAAGTTCCTGGGCAATTAGGAGTGTTTAAATCCAAACACGTCAGATGGCTCTCTAACTCGCCTGACAAATTTACCCGGTCTCCTACAGCAATGCATACAATTGTTTACAGTCTCCGAGCCTCGAGAGGCACGGGAAGCTTAAGATATTCAAATAGCTTAGAGCCTCTCAGAGAGTTAGAAACTGTCAGAATAAAACTAGTAAAAGATTTCATTGATGAACCAATGCTTGTTGCCAAGTTTCCACGTCCCCTGAATTGTATCCTTGAATGTGTATTAATTAATATAGTTGGTATGTAGAAGAAATAAGTAGTGGCCTTGGTGTTACTAACTTTAGACCCTTAAGGTAATAAATTATTTCCTTTGTTGTAAGCCCATTACACATCTGCCCTGTAGGAATGCAATTTTATCTTCGAAAGATGGGGCCAAACCTTAAAATAATTACTCTTAGAGAAAATAAGTCTTACGGTTGATAAGTCTTTGTCAAGAGTCATAAAATGTTAATAGGTCTTCTGGCTAGAAGATGATGTAAATCACCTAAACCATTTGTATACGATACATTTGCAGGACAGAAACTCTGGTTTTTGATAAGGATCAAAGGCTGCTGTCTTTGCATCCCCATTATCCTCTATGTGTAACTTAGGGTATAAAAACCCCTGTTGAAAATAAAGCTACGGGCCTTGATTGCCAACGCTTAGTCTCCTAATGTCATTCTTCCCCTCAATTTTCAGATGAGTGTCCATCTGGAGCGCGGATATCCTCTGCGACCATTTATTTGCCTGGGCTTCGAAGACCACTTGAGAAGGTGTCTAAGGTGGGGCACTTTTCGCTATTTGAGAGGGAGCCTGTGGCCTCCGTGGTCAGAGCTAACCTGGTGTCACGGGTTATACTGATTTTCCGCATAAACCAAGCTACTCAGCTTCTTTTCTCCACTAAATTTTCCTACTGAGCTATCCTCATTCTATTACTCTTTATATCTTCGATAAATAAATCAATAGGTCGCCTACTCTGTCTCCCCTTCGAAAACCCTGGACCAGCCGAGGCTGGACCTTGTCAGAAGAAGGCCTCATCTCGATTTGAAGCAGGAACCTCAGGGTTGCTCTCCATTTCTGACTCTGAACACAGAGTCCCTACAGAGTTAGGACAGGAGAGTCAGGCCTCGTCTTGTGTGGAGGAATGGAACTCCACTGGACTCTCGAGTTGTTCACCGGATAACAGGCCACTTGTCGAGCTGTGTGTGGAACCTGTGGTTTTATCCGGATGATGCATGGGGGTGTCAGTTCCCCTTCGTTTTTTGCCTTCATACACAGGGTTGCCTTCGAAGAGGTATCCAGCCTTCAGATTCTTATCAAGAGCAGACCAGGAAATCAGTGTCTTTCGGCATGTGGCACCACCCACAAGCCTACGTCTCGAATTTCTTCTTGAGACGGACCTCAACCTGAGGTGCACCAGGAAGGACGGTAACCCTTTCAGACAAAGCAAGTGAATCGACCCTCTTGTCCCAATCAGGAGGGGAGAAGGGGCTCAGATGAAGTGGTGCCGGGAACCTCGATGTTCCCCTCGAGTAAAACTGGGATGTCGGGGAAGTTTTGGAGTCACATCAAAGGTGCTAAGTACCGTTTCAAACTTCAAGACGGAATGTGAGACTTCTCTTGAGATGCTGTAGCTGGCAAGGGCCTCATCTTGTGGTGACGGGTTAACCACGTCGTTTTTCTCGAGTTGTGGCGGGATTCTCGAGTTAGGTCAGGAAATTCAGGCTTCCTCTTGTGTTGGCCCAGGGAAGTCCAGTCTTCCATTCGAGTTGCGAGGGAGAGCTAGGGATTGCGCTTGAGTTACTGCAGGGCAAAAGAGACCTTATCTAGGCTTGTGTCCAGGACATAATGTTCGTCTCCAGGGGGGACAGGGATCTCGGGGTTGCTTTCCTGATGCACCCGGGGAGTCAGTCCTTGTCTCGAGGGGAAGCGAAGGACTCCACTCTCCTCTCGAGTTGCGACGGGTATCTCTTGGAGCCCACTGAGTGGCCTAAAGGGAGTCAAGCCTCCTGTGGAGTTTGGAGAGAGGACTCGTGATTGCTCTCCAGGCCATGCAGGAAAAGAAGGCCATCATCTCGCGATGAAGGGGGCGTCTCGTGGGTTTTCTCGAGCTGCAGCGCCAGTGTGGGGTTTCTCATGAGGTACTATGGGGAGCTCAGGGAGCCTCTCATGTGGCGCTTGGGAAGTCAGGTCTCCATGCGCATTGTGAGGGGGAGCGCGTCATTGCTCTAGAGTCATGGAAGGTGTATCGGGCCTCAAGAACCGTTAAAGAAGGACTTTCAAGGTGTTTCTTGGGTCACGGCAGTAAACCCTGGGTTCCCTCGACTAGTGCCGGTGGCCTCAGGGAGCTTCTCAGTGTGCCTCTGAGAAGTCAGGGATACCCTGGAGTTGGGAGGGCCCTCTCGGGACTCCACTGGGTTTGGTGCAATAGAAGAGGGCCTCATCTCGAGTGGAGGCAGGAACCTCAGGGTTCGTCTCCATTTCTGACTCTGATCGCAGGGTCCCTGCAGAGTTGGGACAGGAGAGTCAGGCCTCGTCTTGTAAGGAGGAATGGAACTCCGCTTGCCTCTCGAGTTATTCACGGGGTGACAGGCAACTTGTCGAACTGTGTTTGGAATCTGCGGGTTTTTCCGGACGATGCACGAGGGTGTCAGTGCCCCGTCGTGTTGTGCCTTCTTCCACAGGGTTGCCTTTGAAGAGGTGTCCGGGCATCGGGTTCTTATCAAGAGTGGACCAGGGAATCGGGGTCTTTCAGCATGTGTTACCACCCATGAAGCTACGTCTCAAATATTCTCGTTAGACCGGCCTCATCCTGAGGTGCGCTGGGAAGGTTGGGAACCCCTTCCAGACAAAGCACAGGAGTCGACCCTCCAGTCGCAATCAGGAGGGGAGAAGTGGCTCAGATGAAGTCATACCGGGAACCTCGGTGTTCCCCTCGAGAGAGACCAGGGTGTCGGGGAACTTTTGGAATCGCATCAAGGGTGCCAAGTTTTCACACTTGAAGTGTGAAAACACTTGAAGAAGAAACCTGGGACTTCTCTTTAGACGCTGTAGCGGGCAAGGGCCTCATCTTGCGATGACAGGGTAACCATGTGGTTTTTCTCGAGTTTCGGCGGGATTCTCGAGTTACGATGGGGAATTCAGGCTTCCTCTTGTGTTGGCCCAGGGAAGTCCAATCTTCCATTGGAGTTGCGAGAGAGAGCTAGGGATTGCTCTCGAGTCACTTCAGGGCAAAAGAGACCTCATCTAAGCTTGTGTCCAGGACCTAATGTTCCTCTCCAGGGGCGACAGAGATCTCGGGGTTGCATTTTAGACGCACCCGAGGAGTCAGACCTCATCTCGAGAGGAAGGAAAGGACTCTGCTCTGCTCTCGAGTCCCGACGGGTATTTCTTGGAGACCACTGAGTGGCCTAAAGGGAGTCAAGCCTCCTGTGGATTATTTTTTAATTTTATTTTATTTTTAAACTTTACATAATTGTATTAGTTTTTCCAAATATCAAAATGAATCTGCCTCAGTTATACATGTGCTCCCCATCCTGAACCCTCCTCCCTCCTCCCCCCCCATAGCATCCCTCTGGGTCGTCCCAGTGCACTAGCCCCAAGCATCCAGTGTCATGCATCAAACCTGGACTGGCAACTCTTTTCATACATGATATTTTACATGTTTCAATGCCATTCTCCCAAATCTTCCCACCTTCTCCCTCTCCCACAGAGTCCATAAGACTCTTCTATACATCAGTGTCTCTTTTGCTGTCTCGTACTCAGGGTTATTGTTACCGTCTTTCAAAGTTCCATATATATGCGTTAGTATACTGTATTGGTGTTTTTCTTTCTGGCTTACTTCACTCTGTATAATAGGCTCCAGTTTCATCCACCTCATTAGAACTGATTCATTCTATTCTTTTTAATGGCGGAGTAATACTCCATTGTGTATATGTACCACAGCTTTCTTATCCATTCATCTGCTGATGGACATCTAGGTTGCTTCCATGTCCTGGCTATTAGAAACAGTGCTGCGATGAACATTGGGGTACACGTGTCTCTTTCCCTTCTGGTTTCCTCAGCGTGTATGCCCAGCAGTGGGATTGCTGGATCATAAGGCAGTTCTATTTCCAGTTTTTTAAGGAATCTCCACACTGTTCTCTATAGTGGCTGTACTAGTTTGCATTCCCACCAACAGTGTAAGAGGGTTCCCTTTTCTCCACACCCTCTCCAGCATTTATTATTTGTAGACTTTTGGATTGCAGCCATTCTGACTGGCGTGAAATGGTACCTCATAGTGGTTTTGATTTGCATTTCTATGATAATGAGTGATTTTGAGCATCTTTTCATGTGTTTGTTAGCCATCTGTATGTCTTCTTTGGATAAATGTCTATTTAGTTCTTTGGCCCATTTTTTGATTGGGTCATCTATTTTTCTGGAGTTGAGCTGTAGGTGTTGCTTGTATATTTTTGAGATTAGTTGTTTGTCAGTTGCTTCATTTCCTATTATTTTCTCCCATTCCAAAGGCTGTCTTTTCACCTTGCTAATAGTTTGCTTTGATGTGCAGAAGCTTTTAAGGTTAATTAGGTCCCATTTGTTTATTTTTGTTTTTATTTCCAATATTCTGGGAGGTGGGTCATAGAGGATCCTGCTGTGATGTATTTCAGAGAGTGTTTTGCCTATGTTCTCCTCTAGGAGTTTTATAGTTTCTGGTCTTACGTTTAGATCTTTAATCCATTTTGAGTTTATTTTTGTGTATTGTGTTAGAAAGTGTTCTAGTTTCATTCTTTTACAAGTGGTTGACCAGATTTCCCAGCACCACTTGTTAAAGAGATTGTCTTTAATCCATTGTATATTTTTGCCTCCTTTGTCAAAGATAAGGTGTCCATATGTGTGTGGATTTATCTCTGGGCTTTCTATTTTGTTCCACTAATCTATATTTCTGTCTTTGTGCCAGTACCATACTGTCTTGATAACTGTGGCTTTGTAGTGGAGCCTGAAATCAGGTAGGTTGATTCCTCCAGTTCCATTCTTCTTTCTCAAGATCGCTTTGGCTATTCGAGGTTTTTTGTATTTCCATACAAATTGTGAAATTATTTGTTCTAGCTCTGTGAAGAATACTGTTGGTAGCTTGATAGGGATTGCATTGAATCTATAAATTGCCTTGGGTAGTATACTCATTTTCACTATATTGATTCTTCCAATCCATGAACATGGTATATTTCTCCACCTATTAGTGTCCTCTTTGATTTCTTTCACCAGTGTTTTATAGTTTTCTATATATAGGTCTTTAGTTTCTTTAGGTAGGTATATTCCTAAGTATTTTATTCTTTCCGTTGCAATGGTGAATGAAATTGTTTCCTTAATTTCTCTTTCTGTTTTCTCATTATTAGTGTATAGGAATTCAAGGGATTTCTGTGTGTTGATTTTATATCCTGCAACTTTACTATAGTCATTGACTAGTTCTAGTGATTTTCTGGTGGAGTCTTTAGGGTTTTCTATGTAGAGGATCATGTCATCTGCAAACAGTGAGAGTTTTACTTCTTCTTTTCCAATTTGGATTCCTTTTGTTTCTTTTTCTGCTCTGATTGCTGTGGCCAAAACTTCCAAAGCTATGTTGAATAGTAATGGTGAAAGTGGGCACCCTTGTCTAGTTCCTGACTTTAGAGGAAATGCTTTCAATTTTTCACCATTGAGGATAATGTTTGCTGTGGGTTTGTCATATATAGCTTTTATTATGTTGAGGTATATTCCTTCTATTCCTGCTTTCTGGAGAGTTTTTATCATAAATGGATGTTGAATTTTGTCAAAGGCTTTCTCTGCATCTATTGAGAAAATCATATGGTTTTTATTTTTCAATTTGTTAAGGTGGTGTATTACATTGATTGATTTGCGGATATTGAAGAATCCTTGCATCCCTGGGATAAAGCCCACTTGGTCATGGTGTATGATCTTTTTAATGTGTTGTTGGATTCTGATTGCTAGAATTTTGTTAAGGATTTTTGCATCTATGTCATCAGTGATATTGGCCTGTAGTTTTCTTTTTTTGTGGGATCTTTGTCAGGTTTTGGTATTAGGCTGATGGTGGCCTCATAGAATGAGTTTGGAAGTTTACCTTCCTCTGCAATTTTCTGGAAGAGTTTGAGCAGGATAGGTGTTAGCTCTTCTCTAAATTTTTGGTAGAATTCAGCTGTGAAGCCGTCTGGACCTGGGCTTTTGTTGGCTGGAAGATTTTTGGTTACAGTTTCCATTTCCGTGCTTGTGATGGGTCTGTTAAGATTTTCTAGTTCTTCCCTGGTCCAGTTTTGGAAAGTTGTACTTTTCTAAGAATTTGTCCATTTCTTCCACGTTGTCCATTTTATTGGCATATAATTGTTGATAGTAGTCTCTTATGATCCTTTGTATTTCTGTGTTTTCTGTTGTGATCTCTCCATTTTCATTTCTAATTTTATTGATTTGATTTTTCTCCCTTTGTTTCTTGATGAGTCTGGCTAATGGTTTGTCAATTTTATTTATCGTTTCAAAGAACCAGCTTTTGGTTTTGTTGATTTTTGCTATGGTCTCTTTTGTTTCTTTTGCATTTATTTCTGCTCTAATTTTTAAGATTTATTTCCTTCTACTAACCCTGGGGTTCTTCATTTCTTCCTTTTCTAGTTGCTTTAGGTGTAGAGTTAGTTTATTTATTTGACTTTTTTCTTGTTTCTTGAGGTGTGCCTGTATTGCTATGAACTTTCCCCTTAGGACTGCTTTTACCGTGTCCCACAAGTTTTGGGTTGTTCTGTTTTCATTTTCATCCGTTTCTATGCAAATTTTGATTTCTTTTTTGATTTCTTCTGTGATTTGTTGGTTATTCAGCAGCGTGTTGTTCAGCCTCCATATGTTGGAATTTTTAATAGTTTTTCTCCTGTAATTGAGATCTAATCTTACTGCATTGTGGTCAGAAAAGATGCTTGGAATGATTTCTATTTTTTCGAATTTACCAATGCTAGCTTTATGGCCCAGGATGTGATCTATCCTGGAGAAGGTTCCATGTGCACTTTAGAAAAAGTTGAAATTCATTGTTTTGGGATGAATTGTCCTATAGATATCAATTAGGTCTAACTGGTCTATTGTATCATTTAAAGTTTGTGTTTCCTTGTTAAATTTCTGTTTAGTTGATCTATCCATAGGTGTGAGTGGGGTATTAAAATCTCCAACTATTATTGTGTTAGTGTTAATTTCTCCTTTCATACTTGTTAGCATTTGTCTTACATACTGTGGTGCTCCCACGTTGGGTGCATATATATTTATAATTGTTATATCTTCTTCTTGGATTGATCCTTTGATCATTATGTAGTGACCTTCTTTGTCTCTTTTCACAGCCTTTGTTTTAAAGTCTATTTTATCTGATATGAGTATCGCTACTCCTGCTTTCTTTTGGTCCCTATTTGCATGGAAAATCTTTTTCCAGCCCTTCACTTTCAGTCTGTATGTATCCCCTGTTTTGAGGTGGGTCTCTTGTAGACAACATATGTAGGGGTCTTTTTTTTGTATCCATTCAGCCAGTCTTTGTCTTTTGGTTGGAGCATTCAACCCATTTACGTTTAAGGTAATTACTGATAAGTATGATCCCATTGCCATTTACTTTATTGTTTGGGGTTTGAATTTATACACCGTTTTTGTGTTTCCTGTTTAGTATTTGTTGGAGAGCTGGTTTGGTGGTGCAGAATTCTCTCAGCTTTTGCTTGTCTGAAAAGCTTTTGATTTCTCATTCTTACTTGAATGAGATCCTTGCTGGGTACAATAATCTGGGCTGTAGGTTATTTTCTTTCATCATTTTAAGTATGTCTTGCCATTCCCTCCTTGCTTGAAGAGTTTCTATTGAAAGATCAGCTGTTATCCTTATGGCAATTCCCTTGTGTGTTATTTGTTGTTTTTCCCTTGCTGCTTTTCATATTTGTTCTTTGTGTTTGATTTTTGTTAATGTGATTAATATGTGTCTTGGGGGGTTTCGCCTTGGCTTTATCCTGTTTGGGACTCTCTGGGTTTCTTGGACTTGAGTGAGTATTTCCTTCCCCATTTTAGGGAAGTTTTCAACTATTATCTCCTCAAGTATTTTCTCACGGTCTTTCTTTTTGTCTTCTTCTTCTGGGACCCCTATGATTCGAATGTTGTAGCGTTTAATATTGTCCTGGAGGTCTCTGAGATTGTGCTCATTTCTTTTAATTCGTTTTTCATGTATCCTCTCTGATTCATTTATTTCTACCATTCTATCTTCGAATTCACTAATCCTATCTTCTGCCTCTGTTATTCTACTATTTGTTGCCTCCAGAGTGTTTTTAATTTCATTTATTGCATTATTCATTATATATTGACTCTTTTTTTATTTCTTCTAGGTCCTTGTTAAACCTTTCTTGCATCTTCTCAATCCTTGTCTCCAGGCTATTTATCTGTGATTCCATTTTAATTTCAAGATTTTAGATCCATTTCACTATCCTTACTCGGAATTCTTTATCAGGTAGATTCCCTATCTCTTCCTCTTTTGTTTGGTTTGGTGGGCATTTATCCTGTTCCTTTATCTGCTGGGTATTCCTCTGTCTTATCTTGTTTAAATTGCTGAGTTTGGGGTGTCCTTTCTGTATTCTGGCAGTTTGTGGAGTTCTTTACTGTGGCATTTCCTCGCTGTGTGTGGGTTTGTACAGGTGTCTTGTCAAGGTTTCCTGGTTAGGGAAGCTTGTGTCCGTGTTCTGGTGGGTGGAGCTGTATTTCTTCTCTCTGGAGTGCAATGAAGTGTCCAGTAATGAGTTATGAGATGTTTGTGGTTTTGGGGTGACTTTGGGCAGCCTGTATCTTGAAGCTCAGGGCTGCGTTCCTTTGTTGCTGCAGAATTTGCTTGGTATGTCTTGCCCTGGAACTTGTTGGCCCTTGTGTGGTGCTTGATTTCAGTGTCGGTATGGAGGCATTTGATGAGCTCCTGTCAATTAATGTTCCTTGGAGTCAGGAGTTCCCTGGAGTCAGGGTTTGGACTTAAGCCTCCTGCTTCCAGTTATCTGTCTTACTTTTACAGTAGTTTCAAAACTTCTCCTTCTATACAGCACCATTGATAAAACATCTACGTTAAAGAAGAAAAGTTTCTCTACTGTGAGGGTCACTCAGAAAGGTTCACAGCATTACATGGAGAAGAGAAGAGGGAGGAGGGAGTTAGAGGTGACCCAAATGAGATCAGGTGGAATCAATAGTGGAGAGAGTGGGCTGGCCAGTAGTCACTTCCTTATGTGCACTCCACAACTGGACCGCTCAGAGATGTTCACAGAGTTATACAGAGATGAGAAGAAGGAGGAAGGAGACAGAGGTGGCCAGAAGGATAAAAGGGGGGAATGAAAAGGAGGGAGACAGATCCAGCCAGTAATCAGTTCCCTAAGTGTTCTCCACCGTCTGGAATACACAGAAATTCACAGAGTTGGGTAGAGTAGAGAGGGGTTAGGGAGGAGACACAGGCGACCTGGTGGAGAAAAAGGAGAGTCCAAAGGGAGAGAGAGCAGTCAAGCCAGTAATCTCGCTCCCTAGTGAAAAATGGGTACTGAAGATTGGGTTCTTAAAGGTACAAAATTGGTAACAAATACATAAAAGCAAAAATTAAAAATCTAGAGTAGAGTTTGGAATTTCAAAAATACGATGTTAAAGAAAAGAAGAAGGAAAAGAAAGAGAGAAAAAACGAACAAAGAAAAACAAACATGGTCGCAAAAATTATCAAGAAAATACAGGTACAAAATTGATAACTAATACCAAAAAGCAAAAATTAAAAATCTAGAGTAGAGTTTGGAATTTCAAAAATACAATGTTAAAAAAAAGGAAGAAGAAAACTAAAGAGAAAACAAACAAACAAAAACAAGCAATGTCGCAAAAATTATAAAGAAACTACAGGTACAAAATTGATATCAAATATCAAAAAGCATAAATTAAAAATCTAGAGTACAGTTTGGAATTTCAAAAATACAATGTTAAAGAAAAGAAGAAAAAAAACAAAACAAAAAAACAAGGTCAAAAAATTATTATATATATATATATATATGAAGTTTGCTGAAGAAGAAAAAAATAGGGTCTTTGTTTTGCAAAGTAATAGGTTATAAAAGTGAAAATTAAATGAACAATAGAGAACTTAAAATTAAAAAAATTAAAAAAAGTAAGAATGATCATAAAAATATATCTAGGACTTTCTCTGGTTTTGTTGTGAGTATCGTGGGTTCGGTTCATTTTTGGCTAGTTCCTTGGTCCGACTTATATTTCTCAAGATCTATAGGCGCCTTCCTATGTAGTCCTAGTAACCACAGGGTTTTAATCTATTGCCTGTAGCTTCCAAGGCGTTTCCCTCTGTTATAGCTTCTTTTGTTTGCCTGTCTCTTCAGTGTCTGGTTTACGCCCTGACACAAAGGGGACGGTGGAGGACACTTTTTTTTTTTTAGGCTCACTTGTTCAGTTGCGCTGTGGGGAGGGAGGGAGGGAGTGATGCTGCAAACAAATAACACTGGCGTGCGCTCGCAGTGCCTCAGCCACACTGGGTCTGCCCCCGCTCACGGCACGTGTAGCCTCCCTGCCCACACTGCTCGGGCTCTAGGTTGTTCCACCGGGAACAATCCGAGGCTGGCCCTGGGCTTCATGCACCTCCCAAGTCCAAGCCGCTCAGGTTCAGGCACTCGGGTAGTCCTCAGAGGCACAGACTCGGTTGGGCCTGCGTTTTGTGCTCTTCCCAGGTCCGAGCAGCTCAGGTGATGAGGTGTTTGGCGAGCGCCAATGTTGTGACTTATCGCCTCCCCGCCACTCGGTTATCTGGGTGTAAAACAGGCGCACCTTCTCAGGCAGATGTTGACCGTCCAGATCCCCAAGAAGTTTTAGTTAGCAAAGAAGCCTGCTTACAGTTTCATAGATAATGTCTCTCTGGGGCTGCGATTGCCCCCTTCTGGCTCTGGCTGCCTGTCACCGGAGGGGGAAGGTCTGCAGCCGGCTATCTCTGTTCAGTCCTTTGTTCCATGCGCGGGCCTGGCGGTGTCTTAGGTTAGGGCTGGCTTTTTGCGTGGTAGATATCCCAGAGTCTGGTTTGCTAGCCCAAGTTATTTCGTTCAGATAGTGCTCAGGGTATTCAGGCCAGATTCTTACTCTAAGCGATGCAGCCCGCGCCGCGCCTCCCTGCCCAGCCCCTGCTTGCTAATGGTGTGAGCAGGTGTCTGCACTGCTTTGCGGCTGGGGGAGTTACCGTAGGGCTTGCAATCTGCGAGTTTTAATTGTTTATTTATTTTTATCCCCCTTATGTTGCCCTTTGTGCTTCCAAAGCTTGGCAAAGATTTGGCAGTGAAAAGCTTTCCTGGTGTTTGGAAACTTTTCTCTTTTTAAGACTATCTTCCCGGGACGGAAATCCCTCCCTCCCTCTTTTGTCTCTTTTTTTGTCTTTTATACTTTTTCCTACCTACTTTCCAAGAGTTGGGTTGCTTTTCTGGGTGCCTGATGTCCTCTGGCAGCATTCATAAGTTGTATTGTGGAATTTACTCGACGTTTAAATGCTCTTTTGATGAATTTGTTTGGGGGGGAAAGAGTTCTCCCCGTCCTACTCCTCAGCAATCTTGGCTCCTCTCTTGTGGAGTTTGGAGAGAGCACGCGGGATTGCTCTCCAGGCCATGCAGGAAAAGAAGGCCCTCATCTCGCGATGTCGGGGGAGTCTCGTGGTTTTTCTGGAGCTGCGGTGCCAGTGTGGGGTTTCTCACAAGGTACGACCGGGAGCTCAGGGAGCCTCTCGTGTGGTGTCAGGGAAGTCAAGTCTCCATACGAGTGGCGAGGGGGCGCACGTCATTGCTCTCGAGTCATGGTAGTGGAATCAGGGCTCAACGCAATGAAAAAGGACGCTCGAGGTCTTTCTCGGGTTGCGGCAGGAAACCCTGGGTTCCCTCGACTTGTGCCTGTGACCTCAGGTAGCTTCTCAGGGTGCCTCTGAGAAGTCAGGGATACTATGGAGCTGGGAGAGGCCTCTCGGGACTCCACTGGGTTTGCTGCAATGGAAGAGGGCCTAATCTCGAGATCAGGAAGGAACCTTAGGGTTCCTCTCCATTTCTGACTCAGATTGCAGGGTCCCTGCAGAGTTGGGACAGGAGAGTCAGGCCTCGTCTTGTGTGGAGGAATGGAACTCCGCTTGCCTCTCGAGTTGTTCAAGGAGTGACAGGCCACTTGTCGAGCTGTGTGTGGAACCTGCGGTTTTTTCCAGACAATGCACGGGGGTGTCAGTGCCCCTTCGTGATGTGCTTTCATCCACAGGGTTACCTTCGAAGTGGTGTGCGGGCATCGGGTTCTTATTAAGAGCGGACCAGGAAATCGGGGTCTTTTGGAATGCGGCACCACACACGAGGCTACGTCTCGAATTTCCTCGTGAGACGGGCCTCATGCTGAGGTGCCCCTGGAAGGTCGGGAAAGCCTTCCAGACAAAGCAGGTTAATCGACCCTACTGTCACGATCAGGAGGGGAGAAGGGGCTCAGATGAAGTGGTGCCGGGAACCTCGGTGTTCCCCTTGAGTGAGACCGGTATGTCAGGGAACTTTTGGGGTCTCATGAAGCTTGCCAAATACTGTTTCAAACTTCAAGATGAAACGTGGGACTTCTCTTGAGACGCTGTGGCGGGCAAGGGCCTCATCTTGTGATGAAGGGGAAACCACGTGGTTTTTTTCGAGTTGCGATGGGATTGTTGACTTACGACGGGGAATTCAGGCTTCCTCTTCTGTTGGCCCAGGGAAGTCCATTCTTCCATTCGAGTTGCCAGGGAGAGCTGGGTGGGAATTGCTCTCAAGTCACGGCAGGTCAAAATAGACCTCATCTATGCTTGTGTCCAGGACCTAATGTTCCTCTCCAGGGGCGATAGGGATGACGGGGACGCATTCCAGACTCACCCAGTGAGTCAGGCCTCGGCTCGAGGGGAAGCAAAGGATTCTGATATCCTCCTGGGTCGCAATAGGTATCTCTTGGAGCCCACTGAGTGGCCTCCAGGGAGTCAAGCCTCCTGTGGAGTTGGAGAGAGGACTCCGGATTGCTCTCCAGGCCATACAGGAAAGAAGGCCCTCAGCTCGCAATGACGGGGGCGTCTTGTGGGTTTTCTCGAGTTGGAGCGCAAGTATGAGTTTTCTCACGAGGTACGACGGGGAGCTCAGGGAGCCTCTCGTGTGGTGCCAGGAAAGTCAGGTGTCTATGCGCGTGATGAGGAGGAGCCCATAAATGCTCTCGAGTCATGGTAGGGAAATCGGGACTCAAGACGCGTTGAAGAAGGAGTCTCGAGGTCTTTCTCAGGTTGCGGCAGGAAACCCTGGGTTCCCTCGACTTGTACCGGTGACCTCAGGGAGCTTCTCAGGGTGCCTCTGAGAAGTCAGGCATACTGTGGACTTGGGAGGCGCTCTCGGAACTCCACTGGGTTTGGTGCAATGGCAAAGGTTCTCATCTCGAGTTGAGGCAGGAACCTAAGGGTTCCTCTCCATTTAAAACTCCGACCACAGGGTCCCTGAAGAGTTGGGACAGGAGAGTCAGGCCTCGTCTTGTGTGGAGGAATGGAACTCCACTTGCCTCTCGAGTTGTTCACAGGATAACAGACCATTTGTCGAGCTGTGAGTGGAACCTTCGGTTTTTTCCGTAAGATGCATGAGGGGGTCAGTGCCCCTTCGTGTTGTGCCTTCATCCACAGGGTTGCCTTCAAAGAGGTGTCCGGACATCGGGTTCTTATCAATAGCAGAGCAGGAAATCGGGGTCTTTCAGAACGTGGCACCATCCATGAGGCTACATCTCGAATTTCTTCATTAGACTGGTGTCATCCTGAGGTGCGCCATGAAGATCGGGAACCCCTTCCAGACAAAGCAGGGGAATCGACCATCTTGTCGCGATCAGGAGGAGTGAAAGGGCTCAGTTGAAGTCGTGCCGGGAACCTCGGTGTTCCCCTCGAGTGGGACCGGTGTGTCGGGAAACATTTGGGGTCACTTCAAGGGTGCCAAGTACCGTTTTGCACTTCAATACGGACTTGGGGCTTCTCTTGACACGCTGTAGAGGGCAAGGGCCTCATCTTGGGATGACGGGGGAATCACGTGGTTTTTCTCAAGGTGCGGCGGGATTCTCGAGTTACGACGGGGAATTCAGGCTTCCTCTTGTGTTGGCCCAGGGAAGTCCAATCTTCCATTCGAGTTTCGAGGAAGAGCTGGGGTTTGCTCTTGAGTCACTGCAGGGCAAAAGAGACCTCATCTAGGCTTGTGTCCAGGACCTAATATTCCTCTCCAGGGCCGACAGCGATCTTGGGGTTGCATTCCAGACGCATCCTGGGAGTCAGAGCTCGACTCAAGGGGAAGCAAAGGACCCCGCTCTCCTCTTGAGTCACCGCAGGTGTCTCTTGGAGCCCACTGAGTGGCCTAAAGGGAGTCAAGCCCCCTGTGGAGTTTGGAGAGAGGACTCAGGATTGCTCTCCAGGCCATGCAGGAAAAGAAGACCCTCATCTCGCGATGACAGGGGCGTCTTGTTGGTTTTCTCGAGCTGCGGTGCCAGTGTGCGGTTTCTGACGAGGTGCGACGGGAAGCTCAGGGAGCCTTTCGTGTGGCACCAGGGAATTCAGGTCTCCATGCGCATGGCAAGGGGGAGCGCGACATTGCTCTCGAGATATGATACGGGAATCGGGCCTCAAGACACGTTAAAGCAGGACTCTCAAGGTCTTTCTCGGGTTGCGGCAGGAAACCCTGGGTTCCGTCGACTTCTGCCAGTGACCTTAGGGAGCTTCTCAGGGTGCCTCTGAGAAGTCAGGCATACTGTGGATTTGGGACGGGCCTCTCGGGACTCCACTGGTTTTGTGGCAATGGAAAAGGGCCTCATCTTGAGTGGAGGCAGGATCCTCAGGCTTCCTCTCCATTTCTGACTCGGTGCGCAAGGTCCCTAGAGTTGTGACAGGAGAGTCAGGCATCGTCTTGTGTGGAGGAATGGAACTCCGCTTGCTTCTCGAGTTGTTCACGAGGTGACAGACCACTTGTGGAGCTGTGTGAGGAACCTGCGGGTTTTTCCGGAAGATGCACGGGGTGTCAGTGCCCCTACGTGTTGTGCCTTCATCCACAGGCTTGCCTTCGAAGAGGTGTCCAGGAGTCTGGTTTTGATCAAAAGTGGACCATGGAATCGGGGTCTTTCGGCATGTAGTATGGCCCTCGAGGCTACCTCTCGAATTTCCTCATGAGACCGGCCTCATCCTGAGGTGTGCCGGGAAGGTCGGGAATCCCTTCGAGACAAAGCAGTGGAATCGACCCTCCTATCGCGATCAGGAGAGGAGAAAGGCCTCAGATGAAGTGGTGCCGGAAACTTCAGTGTCCCCTCTAGTGAGATCGGTATATAGGGGAACTTTTGGGGTCGCATCAAGGGTGCCAAGTACTGTTTTGCACTTCAAGACGGAATGTGAGACTTCTCTTGAGACGCTGTAGGGGGCAAGGGCCTCATCTTGCAATACGGGGAACCACGTGATTTTTCTCGAGTTGCGGCGGGTTTCTCAAATTACAACTGGAAATTCAGGCTTCCTCTTGTGTTGGCTCAGAAAGGCCAATCTTCCATTCGAGTTGCAAGGGAAAGCTAGGGGTTGCGCTTGAGTCACTGCAGGGCCAAAGAGACCTCATCTAGGCTTTTGTCCAGGACCTAAGGTTCCTCTCCAGGGGCGACAGGGATCCAGGGTTGCATTCCAGACTCACCCTCGTAGTCAGGCCTCATCTCGAGGGGAAGCAAAGGACACCGCTCTCCTCCTGAGTATCGACGGGTATCTCTTGGAGCCCACTGAGTGACCTAAAGGGAGTCAAGCCTCCTTTGGAGTTTGGAGAGAGGATTCGGGATTGCTCTTCAGGTCATGCAGGAAAGGCCCTCATTTCACCATGACAGGGGCGTCTCGTGGGTTTTCTCGAGCTGCGGCGCCAGTGTGGGGTTTCTCACGAGGTACGATGGGGAGCTCAGGGAGCCTCTCATGTGGTGCCGGGGAAGTCAGATCTTCATGCGCGTGGCGAGGGGGAGCGCGTCATTTTTCTCCAGTCATGGTAGGGGAATCGGGCCTCAAGACGCGTGAAGAAGGACTCGTGAGGTTTTTCTCAGGTTACGGCAGGAAACCCTGGGTTCCGTCGACTTATGCCCGTGACCTCAGGGAGCTTTTCAGGGTGCCTCTGAGAAGTCAGGGATACTGTGCAGTTGGGAGGGGCCGCTCCGAACTCCACTGGGTTTGGTGCAGTAGAAGAGGGCCTTATCTCGAGTTGAGGCAGGAACCTCATGGTTCCTCTCCATTTCTGAATCGGATCTCAGTGTCCATGCAGAGTTGGGACAGGAGAGTCAGGCCTCGTCTTGTGTGGAGGAATTTAACTCCTCTTGCCTCTCGAGTTGTTCACGGGGTGACAGGCCACTTGTCGATCTGTATGTGGAACTTGCGGGCTTTTCCAACGATGCAGGAGGGTGTCAGACCCCTTCGTTTTGTGCCTTCGTCCACAGGATTGCCTTCGAAGAGGTGTCCTAGCATTGGGTTCTTATCAAGAGCAGACAGGGAAATCGGGGTCTTTCGGCGTGTGGCACCAACCACAAGGCTACGTCTCGAATTTCCTCGTGAGACCGGCCTCATCCTGAGGTGCGCCGGGAAGGTCCGGAACCCCTTCCAGACAAAGCAGGGTAATCGACCCTCCCGTCGCGATCAGGAGGGGATAAGGGGCTCAGAACAAGCGGTGCACCGAACCTTGGTGTTCCCCTCGAGTGAGACCAGGGTGTCGGGGAACTTTTGTGCTAACATCAAGGTTGCCAATTATCGTTTTAAACTTCAAGATGGAACGTAGGGCTTCTACTGAGACGCTGTAGCTGGCAAGGGCCTCATCTTGCGATGACGGGGGAACCACGTGGTTTTCCTCGAGTTGCAGTGGGATTTTCGAATTACGACGGGGAATTCAGGTTTCCTCTTGTGTTGTCCCAGGGAAGTCCATTCTTCCATTCGAGGTGCGAGGGAGAGCAGGGGATTGCTCTCGAGTCACTTCAGGGCAAATGAGACCTCATCTATGCTTGTGTCTAGGACCTAATGTTCCTCTCCAGGGGCGACAGGGATCTCGGGGTTGCATTCCAGACTCACCTGAGGAGTCAGGCCTGGTATATAGGGGAAGCAAAGAATTCCGCTCTCCTCTCGAGTCCCAACGGGTATCTCTTGGAGCCCACAGAGTGGCCTAAAGGGAGTCAGGCCTCCTGTGGAGTTTGAAGAGAGGCCTCGAGATTGCTCTCCAGGCCATGCAGGAAAAGAAGGCCTTCATCTCGCGATGACGGAGGCGTCTCGTGTGTTTTCTCGAGCTGGGGAGCCAGTGTGGGATTTCTCACGAGGTATGACGGGGAGCTCAGGGAGCCTCTCGTGTGGCGCCAGGGAAGTCAAGTCTCCATGCGAGTGGCGAGGGGGAATGCGTCATTGCTCTCGAGTCATGGTAGGGGAATCGGGATTCAAGATGCGTTGAAGGAGGATTTTCGAGGTCTTTCTCGGGTTGCGTCAGGAAACCCTGTGTTCCCTCGACTTGTGCCGGTGACCTCAGGGAGCTTCTAAGGGTGCCTCTGAGAAGTCGCGATACTGTGGATTTGGGAGGGGCCTCTCGGGCCTCCACTGTTTTTGGTGTAATGGAAGAGGGCCTCATCTCGAGTGGAGTCAGGAACCTCAGGGTTCCTCTCCATTTCGGACTCCGATCGCAGGGTCCCTTCAGAGTTGGGACTGGAGAGTCAGGCCTCGTCTTGAGTGGAGGAATGGAACTCTGCTTGCCTCTCGAGTTGTTCATGGGATGACAGGCCTCTTGTCGAGCTGTGTGTGGAACCTGCGGCTTTTACCGAATGATGCACGGGAGTGTCAGTGACCCTTCGTTTTGTGCCTTCGTCCACAGGGTTGCCTTCGAAGAGGTGTCCGGGCATCGGGTTCTTCTCAAGAGTAGGCCGGGAAATCGGGGTATTTCGGCATGTGACACCACCCACGACGCTATGTCTCGAATTTACTCGTGAGACCGGCCTCATCCTTAGGTGCGCCGGGAATGTGGGAAACCCCTTCCAAACAAAGCAGGGGAATAGACCCTCCTGTCTCGAACAGGAGGGGAGAAGGTGCTCAGATGAAGTGGTGCGGGAACCTCGGTGTTCCTGTCGAGTGAGACCGGCGTGTCCGGGAACATTTGGTGTCGCATCAAGGGTGCAAAGTACCGTTTCGCACTTCAAGACGGAACGTGGTTCTTTTCTTGAGACGCCATAGCAGCAAGGGCCTCATCTTGGGATGACGTTGGAAACACGTGGTTTTTCTCGAGTTGCGGCGGGATTCTCGAGTTACGAAGGGGATTTCTGGCTTCCTCTTGTGTTGACCCAGGGAAGCCCAATCTTCCATTCGAGTTGCGAGGGAGAGCTGGGGGTTGCGCTCGAGTCACTGCAGGGCAAAAGAAACCTCATCCAGGCTTGTGTCTAGGACCTAATGTTCCTCTCAAGGGATGACTGGGATCTTGGGGTTGCATTCTAGACTCACCCAGGAGTCAGGCGTCCTCTCGAGGGGAAAGAAAGGACTTCTCTCTCTTCTCGAGTCGCGACGGGTATTTCTTGGAGCCCACTGAGTGGACTAAAGGGAATCAAGCCTCCTCTGGAGTTTGGAGAGAGGACTCGGGATTGCACTCCAGGACATGCAGGAAAAGAAGGCCCTCATCTCACGATGACAGGGGGGGTCTCGGTGGTTTTACCGAGCTGCAGCGCCTGTGTTGGTTTCTCAGGAGGTACGACGGGGAGCTCAGGGAGCCTCTTGTGTGGCGCCAGGGAAGTTAGGTCTCGATGCGTGTGGCGAGGGGGAGCGCGTCATTGCTCTCGAGTCATGGTAGGGGAATCAGGCCTCTAGACGCGTTGAAGGACTCTCAAGATCTCTCTCGGGTCTTGGCAAGAATACCTGGGTTCCCTCGACTTGTGCCGGTGACCTCAGGGAGATTCTCCGGGTGCCTCTGAGAAGTCAGGGATACTGTGGAGTTGGGAAAGACCTCTCGGGACTCCACTGGGTTTGGTGAAATGGAAGGGGGCCTCATCTCGAGGGGAGGCAGGAACCTCAGGGTTCCTCTCCATTTCTGATTCCGATCGCAGCCCCCTGCATAGTTGGGAGAGGTGAGTCAGGCCTTGTCTTGTGTGCAGGAATGGACCTCCGCTTGCCTCTCGAGTTGTTCACTGGGTGACAGGCACTTGTTGAGCTGTATGAGTAACCTGCGGTCTTTTCCGGACGATGCACGGGGGTGTCAGTGCCCCTTCGTGTTGTGCCTTCATCCACACTATCTTCGAATAGGTGTCTGGGCATCGCGTTCTTATCAAGAGCGGATCGGGAAATCGCGGTCTTTCGGCATTGGGCACCACCATCGAGGCTATGTCTCGAATTTCCTCGTGAGACAGCCTCATCTGAGGTGCGTGGAGAAGGTCGGGAAGCCCTTGCAGACAAAGCAGGGGAATTGACCCTCCTTTCACGATCAGGAGGGGAGAAGGGGCTCAGATGAAGTGGTGCCAGGAACCTCGGTGTTCCCCTCTAGTGCGACCCGTATGTCGGGGAACTTTTGGGGTAGCATTAAGGGTGCCAAATATCATTTCGCACTTGAAGACAGAACGTGGGACTACTCTTGAGACGCTGGAGCGGGCAAGGGCCTCATCTTGCAATGACGGGGGAACCACGTGGTTTTTCTCAAGTTGAGGCGGAATTCTCGAATTACTACTGGGAATTCAGGCTTCCTCTTGTGTTGGCCCAGGGAGGTCCAATCTTCCATTCGGGTTGCGAGGGAAAGCTGGGGAGTGCTCTCGAGTTACTGCAGGGCAAAAGCGACCTCATCTAGCCTTGTGTTCAGGACCCAGTGATCCTCTCCAAGGGCGACAGGGATCTCGGGTTTGCATTACAGACTCACCCGGGGAGTTAGGCCTCGTCTCGAGGGGAAGCAAAGGACTTGGCTATCCTCTCGAGTTGCGACGCGTATCTCTTGGAGCCCACTGAGTGGTCTAAAGGGAGTCAACCCTCCTCTTCAGTTTGGAGAGAGGACTCGGGATTGCTCTCCAGGCCATGCAGGAAAAGAAGGCCCACATCTCGAGATGACGGGGGCGTCTCGTGGGTTTTCTCGAGCTGCGGCGCCAGTGTGGGGTTTCTCACGAGGTACGACGGGGAGTTCAGGTAGCCTCTCGTGTGGCAACAGGGAAGTCAGGTCTCCATGGGCGGGGCAAGGGGGAGCGCGTCATTGCTCTCAAGTCAGGGTAGGGGAATCGGGCCTCATGACGGGTTGAAAAAGAACTCTCGATGTCTTTCTAGGGTTGCGGCAGGAAACCCTGGGTTCCCTTGACTTGTGCCGGTGACCTCAGGGAGCGTCTCAGGGTGCCTCTGAGAAGTCAGGGATACTGTGGATTTGGGAGAGGCCTCTCGGGACTCCTTTGGGTTTGGTGCAATGGAAGTGGGCCTCATCTCGAGTTGAGGCAGGAACCTCAGGGTTCTGCTCCTGACTTCCTGGAGGCCGGATGTGACTCAGATCGCAGGGTCCCTGTTGAGTTTGCTCAGGAGTGTCAGGTCTCGTGTTCTGCGGAGGAATGGAACTCCGCTTACATCTCAAGTTGTTCAAGGATAACACCACTTTTCGTGATGTGTGTGGAACCTGCGGGTTTTTCGGAGATGCACGGGGGCGTCAGTGCTCCTTCCTGTTGTGCCTTCATCCACAAGGTTGCCTTCGAAGAGGTGTCCGGGTATCGTGTTCTCCTCAAGTGCGGACCGGGAAATTGGGGTCTTTCAGCATGTTGCACCACCCACTAGGCTACGTCTCGAATTTTCTCGTGAGACCGGCCTCATCCTGAGGCGCGCAGGAAAGTCCGGGAACCCTTTCCAAACAAAGCAGGGGAATCGACCCTCCTTTCGGGATCAGGAGGAGAGAAAGGGCTCAGATGAAGTAGTGCCGGGAACCTCGGTGCTCTCCTTGAGTGAAAGTCGGGTAACTTTTCGCGTTGCATCAAGGGTGCCAAGTACCGTTTCGCACTTCAAGACGGAACCTGGGACTTCTCTTGAGATGCTGTAGTGGGCAAGGGCCTCATCTAGCACTGACGGGGGACCCACGTGTTTTTTCTCGAGTTGCGGCAGGATTCTTGAGTTACGATGGGGAATACAGGTTTCCTCTTGTGTTGGCCCAGGGAAGTCCAATCTTCCATTCGAGTTGCAAGTGAGAGCTGGAGATTGCTCTCGAGTCACTGCAGGGCAAAATAGAGCTCATCTAGGTTTGTGTCCAGGACCGAGTTTTTCTCTCCAGGGGCGACAGGGATCTCGGGGTTGCATTCCAGACTCACCCGGGGAGTCAGGCCTCATCTCGAAGGGAATGAATGGACTCCGCTCTCCTCTCGAGTCGCGACGGGTATCCCTTGGAGCCCAAGAGTGGCCTAAATGGAGTTAAGCCTCCTGTGGAGTTTGGAGAGAGGACTCGGGATTGCTCTCTAGGCCATGCAGGAAAAGAAGGCCCTCATCTCGCGATGATGGGGGCGTCTCGTGGGTTTTCTCAAGGTGCAGTGCCTGGTTGGGGTTTCTCACGAGATAGGACGGGGAGCTCAGGGAGACTCCTGTGGTGCCACGGAAGTCAGGTCTCCATGGACGTGGCGTGGGGGAGCGCCTCATTGCTCTCGAGTCATGGTAGGGGAATCAAGCCTCAGGACGCTTCGAAGAAGAACTCTCGAGGTCTTTCTCGGGGTGTGGCAGGAAACCCTGGGTTCCCTCGACTTGTGCCCATGACCTCAGGGAGCTTAGCGGGGTTCCTCTGAGAAGTCAGGGATACTGTGGAGTTGAGAGGGGCTTCTCGGGACATCACAGGGACTGGTGCAATTGAAGAGGACCTAATCTCGGATTGAGGCAGTAACGTCAGGGTTCCTCTCCATTTCTGACTCGGATAGCAGGGTCCCTGCAGAGTTGGGACAGGAGAGTCAGACCTCGTCTTGTGTGGAGTAATGGAACTCCGCTTGCCTCTCGAGTTGTTCACAGGATGACAGGCCACCTGTCGAGTTGTATGTGGAACCTGCGGTTTTGGGGGACGATGCACAGGGGTGTCAGTGCCCCTTCGTGTTGTGCCTTCATCCACAGGGTTACCTTCGAAGAGGTGACCGGGCATCGGGATCTTATCAATAGCGGACCAGGAAATCGGGGTCTTTCGGCATGTGGCACAACCCACGAGGCTACGTCTCGACTTCCCTCGTGAGACTGGCCTCATCCTGAGGTTCGCCGGGAAGTCTGGGAACCCCTTCCAGACAAAGCAGGGGAATCGACCCTCCTGTCGCCATCAGGAGGGGAGAAGAGGCTCAGCTGAAGCGGTGCTGGGAACCTCCATGTTCTCCTCGAGTGAGACCGGGGTGTCAGGGAAATTTGGGGGTCGCATCAAGGGTGCCAAGTACCGTTTCACACTTCAAGACGGAACATGGGACTTCCCTGGAGATGCTATAGCTGACAGGGGCCTCATATTTCGATGACGGAGGAGCCACGTTGTTTTTCTCCAGTTGCCGCGGGATTCTCGAATTACAATGGGGAATACAGGCTTCCTCTTGTGTTGGCCCAGGGAAGTCCAATCATCCATTCGAGTTGCGAGGGAGAGCTGGGGATTGCACTTGAGTCAATGCAGGACAAAAAAGACCTCATTTAGGCTTGTGTCCAGGACCGAGTTTTCCTCTACAGGGGCAACACGGATATCGGGATCCCATTCCAGACTCACCCAAGTAGTCAGGCCTCGGCTCGAGGGGAAGCAACGGACTCTGCTCTCCTCTAGAGTAGCGACGTGTATCTCTTGGAGGCTACTGAGTGGCCTAAAGGGAGTCAGGCCTCCAGTGGAGTTTGGAGAGTGGACTCGGGATTGCTCTCTAGGTCATGTAGGAAAAGAAGGCCCTCATCTTACGATGATGGGGGCGTCTCGTGAGTTTTCTCGAGCGGCGGTGCCAGTGTGGGGTTTTCATGAGGTAGGACGGGGAGCGCAGGGAGCCTCTCGTGTGGCGCCAGGGAAGTTAGGTTTCAATGGGCGTGGCGAGGGGAATGCGTCATTGCTCTCCAGTCATGGTAGGGTATCGGGCCTCAAGACGCGGTAAAGAAGGACTCTCAAGGTCTTTCTCAGTATGCAGCAGGAAACCCTGGGTTCACTCGACTTGTGCCAGTGACCGCAGAGAGCTTCTGAGGGTGCCTCTGAGAATCAGGGATACTGTGGAGTTTTAGGGGCCTCTCGGGACTCCACTGGGTATGGCGCAATGGAAGAGGGCCTCATTTCGAGTTGATGCAGGAACGTCAGGTTTCATCTACATTTCTGACTCCGATCACACGGTCCCTGCAGAGTTGGGAAAGGAGAGTCAGGCCTTCTCTTGTTTGGAGGAACGGAACTCCGCATGCCTCTCTAGTTCTTCAAGGGATGACAGGACACTTGTCGATCTGTGTTTGGAATCTGCGTGTTTTTCCGTACTATGCATGGGGATGTCAGTACCCCTTCGTGTTGTGCATTCATCCACAGGTTTGCTTTCGAAGAGGTGTCCTGGCATCGGGTTCCTATTAAGAGCGGACTGGGAAATCGGGGTCTTTCCGCATGTGGCACCACCCACCAGGCTACGTCTCGAATTTCCTAGTGAGACCGGCCTCATCCTGAGGTGCGCCGGGAAGGTCGGAACCCCTTGCAGACAAAGCAGGGGAATCGACCCTCCTGTCTCGATCAGGAGGGGAGAAGGGGCACAGATGAGGTGATGCCGGGAACCTCGGTGTTCCCCTCCAGTGAGACCAGTGTGTTGGGGAACTTTTGGGGTCGCATCAAAGGTGCCAAGTACCGTATCGCACTTCAAGATGGAACGTAAGACTTCTTTTGAGACGCTGTAGCGGCAATGGCCGCATCTTGCGATGAAGAGGGAACGACGTGGTTTTTCTCGAGTTGTGGCGGGATTCTTGAGTTACAACGGGAAATTCAGGCTTCCTCTTCTGTTGGCCCAGGGAAGTCCAGTCTTCCATTCGAGTTGCGAGGGAGAGTTGGGGATTGCTCTCGAGTCACTGCAGGAAAAAAGAGACCTCATCTAGGCTTGTGTCCAGGACCTAATGTTTCTCTCCAGGGGCGACAGGGATCTCCGGTTCACATATCAGACACACCCGAGGAGTCAGGCCTCGCCTCGAGGGGAAGGAAAAGACTCCGCTCTCCTCTCGAGTCGCGACGGGTGTGTCTTGGAGTCCACTGAGTGACCAAAAGGGAGTCAAGCCTACTGTGGAGTTTGGAGAGAGGACTCGGGATTGCTCTCCAGGCCATGCTAGAAAAGAAGGCCGTCATGTCGCGAAAATGGGGGCGTCTCGTGGGTTTTCTCTATCTGTGGCGCCAGTGTTTGGTTTCTCACGAGGTATGACGGGGAGCTCAGGGAGCCTCTCGTGTGGCGCCAGGGAAGTCAGGGCTTCATGAGTGTAGCAGAGGGAGCGTGTCATTGCCCTCGAGTCATGGTAGGGGAATCAGGCCTCAAAATGCGTTGAAGAAGGACTCTTGAGTTCTTTCTATGGTGGCGGCAGTAAACCCTGGGTTCACTCGAATTGTGCTGGTGACCTCAGGGAGCTTCTCAGGGTGCCTCTGAGAAGTCAGGGATACTGTGGAGCTGGGACGCGTCTCTCGGGACTCCACTGGGTTTCGTGAAATGGAAGAGGTCCTAATCTCGAGTGGAGGCAGGAACCTCAGAGTTCCTCTCGTGACTTCACTGGCGCTGGTCTGATTCGGATCGCAAAGTCCCTGCAGAGTTGGAACAGGAGAGTCAGGCATCGTCTTGTGTAGAGGAATGAAACCCCACTTGCCTCTCGAGTTCTTCAGGGGTGACAAGCCACTTGTTGAGCTGTATGTGGAACCTGTGGGTTTTTCCGGACGATGCACGAGGGTGTCAGTGCCCCTTTGTGTTGTGCCTTCATCCACAGGGTTGCCTTCAAAGAGGTGTCCAGGCATCGGGTTCTTATCAAGAGCGTACCGGGAAATCATAGTCTTTTGGCATGTGGTACCACCCGCGAGCTACGTCTCGAATTTCCTCGTGAGACTGGCCTCATCCTGAAGTGCCCCGTGAAGGTCGGGAACCCCTTACAAACAAAGCAGGGGAAGTTACCCTGCTATCACGAACAGGAGGGGAGAAGGGGCTCAGATAAACTGGTGCCGGGAACCTCGGTGTTCACCTCGAGTGAGACCGATATTTCGGGGAACTTTTGGGGTCACATCAAGGGTGTCAAGTATCGTTTTGCACTTCAAGACGGAACGTGGGACTTTTCTTGAGAAGCTGTAGCGGGCAAGGGCCTCATCTTGTGATGACGAGGGAACCAAGTGCTTTTTCTCGAGTTGCGGCGGGATTCTCGAGTTACGAAGGGGAATTCAGGCTTCCTCTTGTGTTGGCCCAGGGAAGTCCAATCTTCCATTCGAGTTGTCAGGGAGAGCGGGGGATTGCTCTCGAGTTACAGAAGGGCAAAAGAGACCTCATCTAGGCTTGTTTCCAGGACCTAATGTTCCTCTCCAGGGGAGACAGGGATCTCGGGGTTGCATTCCAGACCCACCTGGTGAGTCAGGCCTTGTCTCGAAGGGAAGCAAAGGACTCCATTCTCCTCTCGAGTCGCGACGGGTATCTCTTGGAGCCCACTAAGTGGCCTAAAGGGAGTCAAGCCTCCTGTGGAGTTTGGAAAGAGGATTCGGGATTCCTCTCCAGGCCATGCAGGAAAAGAAGGCCCTCATCTCGCGATGACAGGGGCGTATGGTGAGTTTTCTCAAGCTGCGGCGTCAGTGTGGGCTTTCTCACGAGGTACGACAGGGAGCTCAGGGAGCCTCTCTTATGGCGCCAGGGAAGTCAGGTCTCCATATGCGTGGCGAGGGGGTGCGTGTCATTTCTATAGAGCCATGGAAGCAGATTCGGGCTTCAAGACACGTTGAAGTAGGACTCTCGAGGTCTTTTTCCCATTGTGGCAGGAAACCCTGGGTTCCCTCGACATGTGCCGGTGACCTCATGGAGCTTCTCCGGGTGCCTCTGAGAAGTCAGGGGTACTGTGGAGTTGGGAGGGGCCTCTCTGGACTCCACTGGGTTTGGTGCAATGGATGAGAGCCTCATCTCGAGTGGAGGCAGGTACCTCATGTTTCCTCTCCTGGGTTTCCTGTCGCTGGTACTGACTCGGATCGCAGTTTCCCTGCAGAGTTGGTACAGAAAATCAGGTCTCGTCTTGTGTGGAGGAATGGAACTCCACTTGCCTCTCGAGTTGTTCACGGGCTGACAGACCACTTGTCGAACTGTGTTTGTAACCTGCGGGTTTTTCTGGACGATGCACGGTGTCAGTGCCCCTTCGTGTTGTGCTTTCATCCACAGGTTTTCCTTCGTAAAGGTGTCACGGCATTACGTTCTTATCAAGAGCAGACCCGGAAATCGGGGTCTTTCGGCTTGTGGCACCACCCACGAGGCTATGTTTCGAATTTCCTCGTGAGACCTGCCTCATCCTTAGGCGCGCTGGAAAGGTCGGGAACGCCTTCCAGACATAGCAGGGGAATCGACACTCCTGTCGCGATCACGAGGGGAGAAGGAGCTCAAATGATGTGGTTCCGGGAACCTCGGTGTTCCTTTCGAGTGAGACCGGTATGTCGGGGAATTTTGAGATTGCATCAAGGGTGCCAAGTACCGTTTCGCACTTCAAGACAGAAAGTGGGACTTCTCTTGAGTCGCTGTAGCGGGCAAGGGCCTCATCTAGCGCTGATGGGGGAACCACGTGGATTTTCTCGAGTTTCGGCGGGATTCTCGAGTTACGATGTCGAATTCAGGCTTCCAATTGTATTGGCCCAGGGAAGTCCAATCTTCAATTCGATTTGCGAGGGAGAGCTGGCGATTGCGCTCTAGTAACTGCAGTGCAAAATAGACCTCATCTAGGCTTGTGTCCAGGACCGAGTTTTCCTCTCCAGGTGTGACAGGAACTCGGGGTTGCATTCCAGACTCACACGGGGAGTCAGGCCTCGTCTCGAGGGGAAGCAAAGGACTCTGCTCTCCCTTCAGGTCCTGACAGGTATCTCTTGGAGCCAACTGAGAGGCCTAAAGAGAGTCAAGCCTCCTGTGGAGTCTGGAGAGAGGACTCGGTTTTGCTCTCCATGCCAGGCAGGAAACAAGTCCCTCATCTCGTGATGACGGGGGCGTATCGTGGGTTTTCTCGAGCTGCGGTGCCTGAATGGGGTTTCCGAAAAGGTACGACGGGGAGCTCAGGGAGACTCTCTTCAGGAGTCAGGGAAGTCAGGTCTCCATGCGCATGGCGATGGGGAGCGGGTCTTTGCTCTCGAGTCATGGTAGGGGAATCGGGCCTCAAGACGCGCCGAAGGACTCTCAAGGTCTTTCTCGGGTCGCAGCAGGAAACCCTGGGTTCCCTGGACTTGAGCCGGTGACCTCAGGTAGATTCTCAAGGTGCCTCTGAGAATTCAGGGATACTGTGGAGTTGGGAGGGGCCTCTCGCGACTCATCTGGGTTTGGTGCAATGGAAGAGGGCCTCACCTCGAGGGGAGACAGGAACCTCAGGATTCCTCTCCGTTTCGGACTCCGACCGCAGGGTTCCTGCAGAATTGGGACAGGAGAGTCAGTCCTCGTCTTGTCTGAGGAAGGGAAGCCCGCTGGACTCTCGAGTTGCTCAGGGGGTCGCAGGCCCCTCGTCGAGCTGTGTGTGGAACCCGCGGGTCGTTGCGGACGATGCACGGGGGTGGCAGTGCCCCTTCGTGTTGTGCCTTCACCCACAGGGTTGCCTTCGAAGAGGGGTCCGGGCCTCGGGTCCTTCTCAAGAGCGGACCGGGGAATCGGGGGCGTTCGGCATGTCGCACCACCCACGTGGCTCATCTCGAATTTCTTCGTGAGACCGGCCTCATGCTGAGGTGCGCTGGGAAGGCCGGGAACCCCTTCCAGACCATGCGGGGGAATCGACTCTCCTGTCGCGATCAGGAGGGGAGAAGGGGCTCAGAGGAAGCGGTGCCGGGACCCTCGGTATTCCCCTCGGGGGACCCCGGCGTGTCGGGGGACTTTTGGGGGTGGCAGGAAGGCTGTCAGGGACCGTTTCGCCCTTCAGGGTGGAACAGGGGACTTCCCTTGAGACGCCGAGGCGGGCAAGGGCCTCATCTTGCCAAGAGGTGGGAACCACGTGGTTTTTCTCGAGTTGCGGCGGGATTCTCGAGTTACGACGGGGATCTCAGCCTTAGCCTTGGCTTGGCCCTGGGAAGCCCAATCTTCCCCTCGGGTTGCGAGGGAAAGCTGGGGGTTGCGCTCGAGTCACTGCAGGGCCGAAGAGACCTCCCCTAGGCGTGTGTCCGGGACCTAATATTCCTCTCCAGGGAAGGCAGGGATTTCGGGGTTGCATTCCAGGCTCCACTGGGGAGTCAGGCCTCGTCTCGAGGGGAAGCCAAGGACTCCGCTCTCCTCTCGAGTCGCGACGAGGGGCTCTTGGAGCCCCCTGAGCGGCCTCAAGGGAGTCCAGCCTCCTCTTCCGTTTGGAGAGAGGACCCGGGATTGCTCTCCAGGCCATGCAGGAAAAGAAGGCCCTCAGCTCGCGAGGACAGGGGCGTCTCAGGGGTTTCCTCGAGCTGTGGCGCCCGTGGGGGTTTTCTCCCGAGGCACGACGAGGATCTCAGGGAGCCTCCCGTGCGGCGCCAGGAAAGTCAGGTCTCCATGCGCATGGCGAGGGGGAGCGCGTCCTGGCTCTCGAGTCACGGGAGGGGACTAGGGCCTGGAGACGCGTTGAAGAAGGACTCTCGAGGTCTTTCTCGGGGGTCGGCGGGAAACCCTCGTTTCCCTCGCCTTCTGCCGGGGACTTAGGGAACTTCCCAGGGTGCCTCTGAGAGGCGAGGGATCCTGTGGAGGTGGCGGGGCCCCTCGGGTCTCCGCTGGGTCTGGCGCAACGGAAGAGGTCCTCATCTGGTTGGGAGGCAAGAACCTCAGGATTCCTCTCCGTTTTGGACTCCGACTGCAGGGTCCCTGCACAGTTGGGACAGGAAAGTCAGGCCTCGTCTTGTCTGAGGAAGGGAACCCCGCTTGCCTCTCGAGTTGTTCAGGGGGCCACAGGCCCCTCGTCGAGCTGTGTGTGGAACCCGCGGGTCTTTCCGGACGATGCACGGTGATGTCAATGCCGCTTAGGTCTGTGCCTTCACCCACAGGGTTGCCTTCTAAGAGGGGTACTTCATCGGGTTCTTCTCAAGAGCGGACCGGGGAATCGGGGTCGTTCGGCGTGTGGCACCACCCACGTGGCTCATTTCAAATGTCCTCGTGAGACCGGCCTCCTCCTGAGGTGCGCCAGGAAGGCCAGGAACCCCTTCCAGTCCACGCAGGGGAATCGACTCTCCTGTCGCTCTCAGGAGGGGAGAAGGGGCTCAGATGAAGCGGTGCCAGGACCCTCGGTGTTCCCCTCAAGGGAACCAGGCGTGTCGGGGAACTTTTGGGGTCACATGAAGGCTGTCAGGTCCCGTTTCGCACTTCAGGGCGGAACAGGGGACTTCCCTTGAGACGCCTTCACGGGCAAGGGCATCATCTTGCGAAGAGGTAGGAACCACGTGGTTTTTCTCGAGTTGCGGCGGGATTCTTGTGTTACGACGGGGGATTACAGGCATCCTCTTGTGTCGGCCCTGGGTAGCCCAATCTTCTATTCTAGTGGCGAGCGAAAGCTGGGGGTTGCGCTCGAGTCACTGCAGGGCCAAAGAGACCTCATCTAGGCCTGTGTCCAGGACCTAATGCTCCTCTCCAGGGAAGACAAGGATCTCGGAGTTGAATCCCATGCTCCCCCGGGGAGTCAGGCCTCGCCTCGAGGGGAAGCAAAGGACTCCGCTCTCCTCCCGAGTCGCGACCCGGATATCTTGGTGCCCCCTGAGTGGCCTCAAGGGAGTCCAGCCTGCTCTTCACTTTTGAGAGAGGACTCGTGATTACTCTCCAGGCCAGGCAGGAAAAGAAGGCCCTCACCTCGAGAGGAGGGGCCATCTCAGGGGTTTCCTCGTGCTGCGGCACCCGTGGGGGTTTTCTCCCGAGGCACGACGAGGATCTCAGGGAGCCTCTCGTGCGGTTCCAGGGAAGTCATGTCTCCATGCACATGGCGAGAAGGAGCGCGTCATTGTTCTCGAGTCATGGGAGGGGACTAGGGCCTCAAGACACGTTGAAGAAGGACTCTCGATGTCTTTTTCGGTTGCAGCGGGAAACCCTCGTTTCCCCCGACTTCTGCCGGGGACCTGAGGAAACTTCCCAGGGTGCTTCTGAGAGGTGAGGGACGCTGTGGATTTGGCGGGGCCTTTCGGGACTCCACTGGGTTTGTCGCAATGGAAGAGGGCCTCATCTCGAGTGGAGGCAGGAACCTCAGGCTTCCTCTCCAATTCTGACTCTGATCGTAGTGTCCCTGCAGAGTTGGGACAGGAGAGTCAGGCTATGTCTTTTCTGAGGAATGGAACTCCGCTTGCCTCTCGAGTTGTTCATGGGGTTTCAGGCCCCTTGTCAAACTGTGTGTGGAATCTGCAGGTTTTTCCAGACGATGCATGGGGGTGTCAGTGACCCTTCGTTTTGTGTCTTCATCCACAGGGTTGCCTTCGAAGAGGTGTCCGGGCATCGTGTTCTTATGAAGAGCGGACTGGGAAATCGGGGTCGTACAGCATTTGGCACCACCCACGTGGCTAGTCTCGAATTTCCTCATGAAACCGGCCTCATCCTGAGGTGTGCCGCGAAGGTCATGAAACCCTTCCAGACAAAGCAGAGGAATCGACGCTCCTGTGGCGATCAGGAGGGGAGAAGTGGCTCAGATGAAGTGCTGCTGGGAACCTCGGTGTTTCCCTCAAGTGAGACAGGTATGTCGGGTAACTTTTGGGGTCGCATAACGCGTTCCAAGTACCGTTTCGCTCTTCAAATTGGAACGTGGGACTTCTCTTGGGGTGCTCCAGCGGGCAAGGGCCTCATCTTGGAATGACTGGGGAACCACTTGGTTTTTCTCTAGTTGCGGTGGGATATTTGAGTTACCACAGGGAATTCATGCTTCCTCTTGTGTTGGCCCACAAAAGTCTTATCTTCCATTCGAGATTCGAGGAAGAGCTGGAGGTGCGCTCTAGTCACTGAAGGCAAAAGAGACCCCACCAAGGCTTGTGTGCAGGACCTAATGTTCATGTCAAGGGGCGACAGGAATCTCGGGGTTGCATTCCAGACTCACCCTGGAGTCAGGCCTCGTCTCGAGGGGAAGCAAAGGACTCTGCTCTCCTCTCGAGTCGGACGGGTATGTCTTGGAGCCCACTGAGTGGCTTAAAGGGAGTCAAACCTCCTCTGGTGTTTGGAGGGAGGACACGGGATTGCTCTCCAGGCAATGCAGGAAATGAAGGCCCTCATCTCGCGATGACTGGGGCGTCTCGTAGGTTTTCTCGAGCTGTGGCGCTAGTGTGGGGTTTCTCACGAAGTAAGACTGGGAGCTCAGTGAGCCTCTCATGTGGTGCCAGGGCAGTCAGGTCTCTATGCACGTGGTGAGAGGGAGCCCGTCATTGTTCTCGAGTCATGGTAGGGGAATTGGGCCTGAAGACGTGTTACAGAAGGACTCTCGAGGTCTTTCTTGGGTTGCAGCAGGAAACCCTGGGTTCCATCGACTTGTGCCAGTGACCTCAGGAAGCTTCTCAGCGTGCCTCTGAGAAGTCAGGGTCACTGTGGAGTTGGGAGGGGCCTCTCGGAACTCCACTGGGTTTGGTGCAATGGAAGAGGGCCTCATGACAAGTTGAGGCAGGAACCACAGGGTTCCTCTCCTGGCTTCGAATGCGCCGGATCTGACTCGGATCCCAGAGTCCCAGCAGAGTTGGGACAGGAGAGTCAGGCCTCGTCTTGTGTGGAGGAATGGAACTCCACTTGACTCTCGCGTTGTTCATGGGGTGACAGGCCACTTGTCGATTTGTATGTGGAACTTGCGGGTTTTTCTGGACGATGCACCGTGGTGTCTCTGCCCCTTCGTGTTGTGCCTTGTTCCACAGAATTGCCTTCGAGTTGGGTTCTGCCATCGGGTTCTTATCAAGAGCGGACCAGGGAATCGGGGTCTTTTGGCATGCCGCACCACCCACGAGGCTATGTCTCGAATTTCGTCGTGAGACTGGCCTCATCTTGATGTGCACCAGGAAGGTCGGGAACGCCTTCCAGAGAAAGCAGGGGAATTGAACCTCCTGTCGCGATCAAGAGGGGAGAAGAGTCTCAGATGAAGTGGTGCCGGGAAGCTCGGTGTTCTCCTCAAGTGAGACTGGTATGTCGGGGAACTTTTGGGGTCGCATCAAGGGTTCCAAGTAACTTTTCGCTCTTCAATACGGAACGTGGGACTTCTTTTGAGACGCTGTAGCGGGCAAGGGCCTCATCTTTCGATGACGGGGGAACCACGTGGTTTTTCTTGAGTTGGGGCGGGATTCTCGAGTTACAACCGGGAATTCAGGCTTCCTCTTCAACTGGCCCAGGGAAGTCCAGTTTTCATTCGAATTGTGATTTAGAACTGGGGATTGCTCTCGAGACACTGCAGGGCCAAATAGACCTCATCTAGGCTTGTGTCCAGGACCTAATGTTCCTCTGCTGGGGCGAAAGCGATCTCAGCATTGCATTCTCGACTCACCCGGGGAGTCAGGCCTCATCTCGAGGGGAAGCCAAGGACACCGCTCTCCTGTCAAGTCGCGACGGGTATATCTTGGAGCTCACTGTGTGGCCTAAAATGAGTCAAGCCTCCTGTGGAGTTTGGAGAGAGGACTCAGGATTGCTCTCCAGGCCATACAGCAAAAGAAGGCCCTCATCTCGTGAGGACTGGGGCGTCTCGTGGGTATTCTCGAGCTGCGGCTCCAGTGTGGTGTTGCTCACGAGGTATAATGGGGAGCTCAGGGAGCCTCTCCTGTGGCGCCAGGGAAGTCAGGTTTCTATGCGCGTGGCTAGGGGGAGCGCGTCATTGCTCTCGAGTCATGGTAGGGGAATCGCACCTCAAGACGCGTTGAAGAAGGACTCTCGAGGTCTTTTACGGGTTGGGGCAGGAAACCCTTGGTTCCCTCGACTTGTGCCGGTGATCTCAGGAAGGTCTAAGGGTGCCTCTGAGAAGTCAGGGATACTGTGCAGTTGGGAGGGGTCTCTCGGGACTCCACTGGGTTCGGTGCAATGGAAGAGGGCCTCATCTCGAGTGGAGGCAGGAAACTCATGTTTCCTCTCCTGACTTCCCCTGGGCCAGATCTGACTCGGATCGCAGTTTCGCTGCAGAGTTCGAACAGGAGAGTCAGGCCTCGTCTTGTGTGGAGGAATGGAACTCTGCTTGCCTCTCCAGTTGTTCACGGGGTGACAGGTCACTTCTCGAGCTGTGTGTGGTACCTGCGGGTTTCTCTGGACGATACCCAGGGGTGTCAGTGCCCCTAAGTGTTGTGCCTTCATCAAAAGGGTTATCTTCAAAGAGGTGTCCGGGCATCAGGATCTTATCAAGAGCGGACCGGGAAATCGGGGTCTTTTGGCATGTGTCACCATCCACGTGGCTATGTCTCGAATATCCTCGTGAGACCGGCCTCATCCTGAGATGCACCGGGAAAGGCGGGAACCCCTTCAAGACAAAACAGGGGAATCGACCCTCCTGTCGCGATCAGGAGGGGAGAAGGGGCCCAGATGTAGTGGTGCCAGGAACCTCGGTGTTCTCCTCGAGTCAGACTGGTGTGTCGAGGAACTTTTGAGGGCGCATCAAGGGTGCCAATACCGTTTCGCACTTCAAGACGGAACGTGGGACTTCTCTTGAGACGCTGTAGGGGGCAAGGGCCTCATCTTGCGATGACGGGGGAACCACGTGGCGTTTCTCGAGTTGTGGCGGGATTCTCGAGTTTCGACGGGGAATACAGTCTTCCTCATGTGTTGGCCCAGGGAAGTCCTATCTTCCATTCGAGTTTAAAGGGAGAGCTGGGGATTGCTCTCGAGTCACTGCAGGGCAAAATAGACCTCATCTAGGCTCGTGTCCAGGACTTAATGTTCGTCCCTAGGGGCGACAGGGATCTTGGGTTGCATACCAGACTCACCCGGGGAATCAGGCCTCGTCTCGAGGGGAAGCAAAGAACTCCGCTGTCCTTTTGAGTCGCGATGGGTATCTCTTGGAGCCCACTGTGTGCCCTAAAGGGAGTCAAGCCTCCTGTGCTGTTTGGATAGAGGACTCGGGATTCCTCTCCAGGCCATGCAGGAAAAGAAGGCCCTCATCTCGCGATGACGGCGGCGTCTCGTGGGTTTTCTAGACTGCTGCGCTAGTGCCGGGTTTCTGACGAGGTACGAGAGGGAGCTCAGGGAGCCTCTCGTGTGGCGCCAGGGAAGTCAGGTCCCCATGAGATGGCTAGGGGGAGCTCGTCATTGCTCTCAAGTCATGGTAGGGTAATCGGGCCTCAAGACGGGTTGAAGAAGGACTCTCGAGGTCTTTCTCGGGTCACTGCATAAAACCCAGGGTTCCCTTGACTTGTGCCTGCGACCTCAGGGAGCTTCTCAGAGTGCCTCTGAGAAGTCAGGGATACTGTGCAGTTTGGAGGGGCCTCTCGAGACTCCTCTGCATTTGGTGGAATGTAAGAGGGACTCATCTCGAGTTGAAGCAGGAACCTCAGTGTTCCTCTCCATTTCTGACTCAGATCGCAAGGTCCCTGCATGTTGGTACAGGAGAGTCAGGCCTCGTCTTTTCTGGAGGATGGGACTCCTCTTGCCTCTCGAGTTGTTCTCGAGGTGACAGGCCACTTGTCGAGCTGTGTGTGTAACCTGCCCGTTTTTCCGGATGATGCACAGGTGTGTTAGTGCCCCTTCGTGTTGTACCTTCATACTCAAGGCTGCCTTCCAAGAGGTGTCCGAGCATCGGATTCTTATCAAGAGCGGACCGGGAAATTGGAGTCTTTCAGCAAGTGGCACCACCCACAAAGCTACGTATCGAATTTCCCCATGAGACCGGCCTCATCCTGAGTTGTGCAGGGAAGGTCGGGCCCCCTTGCAGACAAAGCAGGGGAATCGACCCACCGGTCACGATCAGGAGGGGAGAAGGGGCTTAAATGAAGTGGTGCCGGGAACCTCAGTGTTCCCCTTGAGTGAGACCGGCGTGTTGGGGGACTTTTGGGGTCGCATCAAGGGTGCCAAGTACCGTTTCGCATTTCAAGACGGAACCTGGGACATCTTTTGAAACGCTGTAGCGGGCAAGGGCCTCATCTTGCGATGACGGGAGAACCACGTGGTTTTGCTCGAGTTGCGGCGGGATTCTGGAGTTATGACCGGGAATTTAGGCTTCCTCTTGTTGGCCTTGAAATCCAATCTTCCATTCGGGTTGCGAGGGGGAGCTGGGGATTGCGCTAGAGTCACTGCAGGGCAAAAGAGACCTAATCTAGGCTTGTGTTTAGGATCTAACATTGCTCTCCAGGGGCGACAGGGATCTCGGGTTTGCATTCCAGACTCATCCGGGGAGTCAGTTCTCACCTCGAGGGTAAGCAAAGAATTCTGCTCTCGTCTCGAGTCGCGATGGGTATCTCTTGGAGCCCACTGTGTGTACTAAAGGGAGTCAAGCCTCCTGTGGAGTTTGGAGAGAGGACTCAGGATTGGACTCCAGGCCATGCAGGAAAAGAAGGCCCTCATCTCGAGATGACGGTGGCGTCTCGTGGGTTTTCTCGAGCTGCGGCGCCAGTGTGGGGTGTCTCATGAAGTACCACGGGGATCTCAGGGAGCCTCTTGTATGGCGCCAGGAAAATCCAGTATTCCATTCGAGTTGCAAGTTAGAACTGGGGATTGCTCTCCAGTCACTGCAGGGCAAAATAGACCTCATCTACGCTTGTGTCCAGGACCTAGTGTTCCACTACTGGGCCGACAGGGATCTCAGGGTTGCATTCTCGACTCACCCGGAGAGTCAGGCCTCGTCTTGAGGGGCAAAAAAGGACTCCGCTCTCCTGTCGAGTCGCGACGGGTATCTCTTGGAGCCCACTGCGTGGCGTAAAGGGAGTGAAGCCTCCTATGGAGTTTGGAGATGACTCGGGATTGTTTTCCTGGCCATGCAGGAAAAAAGGCCCTCATCTCGCGATGATGGGGGCATCTCGTGGGTTTTCTCCAGCTGCGGCGCCAGTATCAGATTTCTCACGAGGTACAACGGGGAGCTCAGAGAGCCTCTCGTGTGGTGCTAGGGACATCAGGTCTCCGTGCGTGTGGTGAAGGGGAGTGCGTGATTGCTCTCGAGTCATAGTAGGCGAATCGGGCCTCAAGACACATTGAAGAAGGACTCTTGAGGTCTTTCTCGGGTTGCGGCAGGGAACCCTGGGTTCCCTTGATTTGTGTCAGTGACCTCAGGCAACTTCTAAGGGTGCCTCTGAGAAGTCAGGGACACTGTGGATTTGGGAGGGGCCTTTCGTTACTCAACTGGGTTTGGTGCAATCGAAGAGGGCCTCATCTCGAATGGAGGCAGGAACCTCAGGGGTCCTCTCCATATCTGACTCGGGTCGCAGGGTACCTGCAGAGTATGGACAAGAGAGTCACGCCTCGTCTTCTGTTGAGGAATGGATTTCCCCTTGCCTTTCGAGTTGTTCACGGAGTGACAGGCCACTTGTTGAGCTGAGTGTGGAACCTGCGGGGTTTTCCGGACGATGCACGGGGGTGTCAGTGCCCCTTCGTGTTGTGCCTTCATCCACAGGGTTGCCTTCAAAGAGGTTTCCGGGCATCGGGTACTTTTCAAGAGCGTACCGGAAAATTGGGGTCTTTCAGCATGTGGTACCACCCACGAGGCTACGTCTCGAATTTCCTCGGGAGACCGGCCTCATCCTGAGGTGCGCCGGGAAGGTCGGGAACCCCTTGCAGACAAAGCAGGGGAATCGACCCACCGCTCGCGATCAGAAGGGGAGAAGGGGCTCAGATGAAGTGGTGCCGGGAACCTCGGTGGTCCCCTCGAGTGAGACCGGTATGTCACGGCACTTTTGAGGTCGCATCAAGGGTGCCAAGTACAGTTTCGCACTTCAAGATGGAACGTGGGAATTCTCTGGAGATGCTGAAGCGGGCAAGGGCCTCATATTGCGATGACGAGGGAAACACGTGGTTTTTCTCGAGTTGAGGCGGGATTCTCGAGTTACAACGGGGAATTCAGGCTTCCTCTTGTGTTGGCCCAGGAAGTCCAATCTTCCATTCAACTTGTCAGAGAGAGCTGGGGGTTGCTCTCGAGTCACTTCAGGGCAAAGAGTCCTCATCTAGGCTTGGGTCCAGGACGTAATGTTCCTCTCCAGGGGCGACAGGGATATCGGGGTCGCATTCCAGTCTCACCCGGTGGGTCACACCTCGTCTCGAGTGGAAGGAAGCAAAGGACTCCACTATCCTCTCGAGTCGGGACGCGTAACTCTTGGAGCCCAATGAGTGGCCTAAAGGGAGTCAAGCGTCCTGTGTAGCTTGGACAGAAGGTTCACGCTTGATCTGCATACCATGCAGTTAAAGATGGCCCTCCTCTCGTGATGACGGGGGCGTCTCATGGGTTTTCTCGAGCTGCGGCGCCAGTGTGGGGTTTCTCACGAGATATGATGGGGAGTTCAGGGAGCCTCTCGTGCGGCGCCAGAGAAGCCTGACTCCATGCGTGTGGCCAGGCAGATCGCGTCATTGCTCTCGAGTCATGGGAGGGACTAGGGCCTCAAGAGGCATTTAAGAAGGACTCTCAAGGTCTTTCTTGGGTTGGGGCGGGAAACACTCGTTTCCATCGACCTCTACAGGGGACCTTAGGGAACTTCCCAGGTGCCTCTGAGAGGTGAGGGATACTGAGGAGTTAGAGGGGCCTCTCGGGACTCCACTAGGTTTGACGAAATGAAAGAGGGCCTCATCTCGATTGGAGGCAGGAACCTCAGGCTTCCTCTCCATTTCTGACTCCGACCACAGGGTCCCTGCAGAGTTGGGACAGGAGAGTCAGGCCTCGTCTTGTCGGAGTAATGGAACTCTGCTTGCCCCTTGAGTCGTTCAGGGGGTCTCAGGGCCCTTGACAAGCTGTGTGTGGAACCTGCGGGTGTTTCCAGAAGATGCATGGGGGTGTCAGTGCCCCTTCGTTTGGTGCCTTCCCCCACAGGTTTTCCTTCAAAGAGGTGTCCGGGCATCGGGTTCATTTCAAGAGCGGACCGGGAAATCGGGGTCATTCGGCATGTGGCACCACCCACGTGGCTCATCTCGAATTTCCTCGTGAGACCAGCATCATCCTGAGGTGCGGCGGGAAGGCCGGGAACACCTTCCACACAAAGTAGGGGAATCGATTCTCCTGTCGCGATCAGGAGGGGAGATGGGGCTCAGATGAAGTGGTGCCGGGACCCTCGGTGTTCCACTCGAGGGAACCCGGCGTTTCAGGGAACTTTAGGGGTCGCATCAAGGGAGCCAAGTACCGTTTCCCACTTCAGGACGGAACATGGGACTTCCCTGGAGACGCTGTAGCGGGCAAGGGCCTCATCCTGTGAAGACGTTGGAACCACGTCGTTTTTCTCGAGTTGCATTGGGATTCTCAAAAACGACAGGAATTTCAGGCTTCCTCTTGGGTTGGCCCTGGGAAGCCCAATCTTCAATTCGAGTTGCGATGGAAAGCTGGGGGTTCTGCTCGAGTCACTACAGGGCCAAAGAGACCTCATCGAGGCGTGTGTCCAGGACCTAATATTCCTCTCAAGGGAAGACAGGGATCACGGGTTTCCATTCCAGACTCCCCCGGGGGGTCAGGACTCTCCTGGAGGGGAAGCAAAGACTCCGCTTTCCTCTCAAGTCGCGACACGGATCTCTTGGAGCCCACTGAGTGGACTCAAGGGTGTCGAGCCTCCTCTTCAGTTTGGAGAGAGGACTCGGGATTGCTCTCCAGGCCAGGCAAGAAAGAAGGCCCTCATCTCGCGATGACGGGGGCGTCTCATGGGTTTCCTCAGGCTGCTGCGCCCATGGGGGTTTTCACACGAGGCACGATGAGGACCTCAGGGAGCCTCTCGTGCGGCGCCAGGCAAGTCAGGTCTCCATGCGCATGGCGAGGGGGAGCTGGTCATCACTCTCGAGTCATGGGAAATGGCTAGGTCCTCAAGAGGCGTTGAAGAAGGACTCTCGAGGTCTTTCTCGGGTTGCGGCGGGAAACCCTTGTTTCCCTCGACTTCTGCAGGGGACCTTAGGGAACTTCCCACGGTGCTTCTGAGAGGTGAGGGATGCTGTGCAGTTGGCAGGGCCTCTCGTGACTCTGCTGGGTTCGGCGCAATGGAAGAGGGCCTCATCTCAAGGGGAGGCAGGAACCTCAGGCTTCCTCTCGGATTCGGACTCCGACTGCACGGTCCCTGCAGTGTTGGGACAAGAGAGTCATGCCTCGTCTTGTCTGAGGAATGGAATTCTGGTTGCCTCTCGAGTTGTTCCGGGAGTCTCAGGCCCCTTGTCGAGCTGTGTGTAGACCCCGCGGGTTTTTCCGGATGATGCACGGGGTTGTCAGTGCCCCTTCGTGTTGTGCCTTCACCCACAGGGTTGCCTTCGAAGAGGTGTCCGGGCATCGGGTTCTTATCAAGAGCGGACAGGAAAATCGGAGTCGTTCGGCACGTGGCACTTCACATGTGGCTAGTCTCGAATTTCCTCCTGAGACCGGCCTCATCCTGAGGTGCGCCAGGAAGGCCGGGAACCCCTTCCAGACAAAGCAGGGGAATCGACTCTCCTGTCGCGATCAGGAAGGGAGACGGGGCTCAGATGAAGGGGTGCCAGGACCCTCGGTGTTCCCCTCGAGGGAACCCAGCGTGTCGGGGAACTTTTGCGGTCGCATCAAGGGTGTCAAGTACCGTGTCGCCCTTCAGGGCGGAACATGGGACTTCCCTGGAGACACCGGGAACTTCGGTGTTCCCCTGGAGTGAGACCGGTATGTTGGGGAACTTTGGGGTCACATCAAGGGTGCCAAGTAGCATTTCGAACTTTAAGATGGAACGTGGGACTTCTCTTGAGACTCTAGCTGGCAAGGGCCTCATATTGCGATGAAGGGGGAACCACATGGTTTTTAAGACTTGAGGCTGAATTCTCGAATTACGATGGGAAATTCAGACTTCCTCTTGTGTTGACCGTGGAAAGACCAATCTTCCATTCAAATTGTGAGGGAGAGATGGAAGTTGCTCGAGTCACTGTAGGGCAAAATAGACCTCATCTAGGCTTGTGTCTAGGACATAATGTTCTACTCCAGGGCTGACATGGATCTCGGGGTTGCATTCCAAACTCACCCGGGGAGTCAGGCCTCGTCTCCAGGGAAGCAAAGGACTCCACTCTCCTCTCGAGTCGCACCGGGTATTTCTTGGTCCCAACTGAGTGGCCTAAAGGGAGTCAATACTCCTGTGAAGTTTGGAGAGAGGACCAGGAATTGCTCTCCAGGTCAGGCAGGAAAAGAAGGCCCCCATCTCTCCTTGACGGGGGCATCTTGTGGTTTTTCTCGAACTGCGGCGCCACTGTGGGTTTTCTCACGAGGTACGATGGGGTACTCAGGGAGCCTCTTGTGTGGTACTAGGGAAGTCAGTTTTCCTGCTCGTGGCTAGGGGAACGCGTCCTTGCTCTGGAGTCATGGTAGGGGAATCGGGCATCAAGAGACGTTGAAAAAGGACTCTCCAAGTCTTTCTCGGGTTACTTCAGGAAACTCTGGGTTCCCTCGACTTGTGCCAGTGACCTCAGGTAGCTTCTCAGGGAGCCTCTGAGAATTCAGGGATACTGTGGTGTTGGGAGGGGCCTCTCGGGACACCACTGAGTTTGGTTCAATGGAAGAGGGCCTCTTCTCTAGTTGAGGCAGGAACCTCAGGGTTCCTCTCCATTTCTGACTCCAATTGCAGGGTCCCTGAAGAGTTGGGACAGGAGAGTAAGGCCTCGTCTTGTGTGAAGGAATGCAACTTCACTTGCCTCTCGAGTTGTTCACGAGGTGACAGTCCACATTTGGAGCTGTGAGTGGAATCTGCGGGTTTTTCCACACGATGCATGGGGATGTCAGTGTCCCTTCGTGTTGTGCCTTCATCCACAGGGTTGCCTTCGAAGAGATGTCCGGGCGTCAGGTTCTTATCTAGAGTGGACCGGGAATTCGGGATCTTTCAGCATATGGCACCAACCATGAGGCTACTTTTCGAATTTCCTCATGAGACCGGCCTCATCCGGAGGTTCGCGGGGAACGTCGGGAACCCCTTGCAGACAAAACATGGGAATCGACCCTTCTGTCGCGATCAGGAGGGGTGAAGGGGCTCACAGGAAGTGGTGCCGTGAACTTTGGTGTTTCCCTCGAGTGAGACCGGTATGTCAGGGAACTTTGGGGGAGGCATCAAGGGTGCCAAGTACCGTTTTGTACTTCAGGATGGAACGTGGGACTTCTCTTGATACGCTGTAGCGGCCACGGGCCTCATCTTGCGATGACGGGGGAGCCACGTGGTTTTTCTCGAGTTGCGGTGGGATTCTCGAGTTACGACGGGGATTTCAGGCTTCCTCTTGTGTTGGGCCAGGGAAGTCCAATCATCCATTCGAGTTGCGAGGGAGAGCTGGGGGTTGCGCTCGAGTCACTGCAGGGCAAAGGAGACCTCATCTAGGCTTGTGTCCAGGACCTAGGCTTGTGTTCCTCTCCAAGGGCCACAGGTATCTCAGGTTTGCATTCCAGACTCACCCAGGGAATCAGGCCTCATGTCGAAGGGAAGCAAAGGACTCCGCTCTCCTTTCGAGTCGCGACGGGCACCTCTTGGAGCCCACTTTGTGGCCTAAAGGGAGTCAAGCCTCCTGTGAAGTTTGGAGAGAGGACTTGGGACTGCTCTCCAGGCCATGCAGGAAAAGATGGCCCTCATCTCGCGATGACGGAGGGATCTTGTGGGTTTTCTCGAGCTGCGGCGCCAGTGTTGGGTTTCACACGAGGTACGACGGGGAGCTCAGGGAGCCTCTCGTGTGGCGCCAGGGAAGTCAGGTCTCCATGTGCGTGGCGAGGGGGAGCGCATTATTGCTCTCGAGCTATGGTAGGGGAATCTGACCTCAAGACACATTTTGAAGCACTCTCGAGGTCTTTCTTCGGTTGTGGCAGGAAACCCTTATTTCCCTCGACTTTTGCCGGTGGCCTCAAGGAGCTTCTCAGAATGCCTATGAGAAGTCAGGGATACTGTGGAGATGGGAGGGGACTCTCGGGACTCCACTGGGTTTGTTTTAATGGAAGAGGGCCTCATCTCGGGTTGAGGCAGGAACCTCAGGTTTCCTCTCCATTTCTGACTCAGATCGAAGCGTGCCTGCAGAGTTGGGATTGGATACTCAGGCCTCGTCTTGTCTGAGGAAGGGGACTCCGCTTTCCTCTCTCATTGTTTAAGGGGTGACAGGCCAGTTGTGGAGCTGTATGTGGATCCTGCGGGGTTTTCCGGACGATGAACAGGGTTGCCAGTGCCCCCTCGTGTAGTGCCTTCATCCACAGGGTTGCCTTAGAAGAGGTGTCCGGGCATCGGGTTCTTATCAAGAGCAAGACCGAGAAATCGGGGTCTTTTGGCACGTGGCACCAACACGAGGCTACGTCTCGAATTTCTTCGTGAGACTGGCCTCATCCTGAGGTGCGCCATGAAGGTCGGGAACCCCTTCTAGACAAAGCAGGGGGATCGACCTTCCTGCCGTGATCAGGAGCGGAGAAGGGGCTCAAATGAAGTGGTGCCAGGAACTTCGGTGTTCCCTTGGAGTGAGACCGGTATATTGGGGAACTTTTGGGGTCGCATCAAGGGTGCCAAGTAGCATCTCGAACTTTATGATGAAACATGGGACTTCTCTTGAGACTCTATAGCGGGCCAAGGCCTCATATTGCGATGAATGGGGAACCACGTGGTTTTTAAGAGTTGCGGTGGGATTCTCGAGTTACAACGGGAAATTCAGACTTCCTCTTGTGTTGGCCCAATGAAGACCAATCTTCCATTCGAATTGCGAGGGAGAGATGGGTGTTGCTCTCGAGTCACTGTAGGGCAAAATAGACCTCATCTAGGCTTTTGTCCAGGACATAATGTTCCTCTCCAGGGACAACAGGGATCTCGGGGTTGCATTCCAGACTCACCCGAGGTAAGGCCTCGTCTCGAGGGGAAACAAAGTACTCTGCTCTCCTCTCAAGTCGCGACAGGTATCTCTTGGAGCCCATTGAGTGGCCTAAAGGGAGTAAAGCCTCCTGTGAAGTTTGGAGAAAAGACCAGGGATTGTTCTCCAGGTCAGGCAGGAAAAGAAGTCCCCAATCTCGCGATGACGGTGGGTTTTTCCCTAGCTGCGGCGCCAGTGTGGGGTTTCTCACGAGGTATGACGGGGAGCTCAGGGAGCCTCTCATGTGGCGCCAGGGAAGTCAGGTGTCCATGCGCATGGCGAGGGGGAGCGTGTCATTGCTCTCGAGTCATGGTAGGGGAATCCGTCCTCAAGACGCATTGAAGAAGGACTCTTGAGGTCTTTCTCGGGTTGCGGCAGGATACCCTGTGTTCCCTCGACTTGTGCCGGTGACCTCAGGGAGTTGCTCAGGGTGCCTCTGAGAAGACACTGATACTGTGGAGTTGGGAGGGGCCTCTCGGGACTCCACTGGGTGTGGTATAATACAAGAGGGCCTCATCTCGTGTTGAGGAAGGAACCTCAGGGTTCCTCTCCATTTCAGACTCCGATCTCAGGATTCCTGCAGAGTTGGGACAGGAGAGTCAGGCCTCGTATTCTGTGGAGAAATGAAACTTAGCTTGCCTCTCGAGTTGTTCACGAGGTAACAGGTCACTTGTCGAGCTGTATGTGGAACCTGCAGAATTTTCCAAAAGATGCACGGGTGTTCAGGGTCCCTCCTTGTTGTGCCTTCATCCTACGGGATGCATTCCAAGACGTGTACGGGCATCGGGTTCTTATTAATAGCTGACCGGGAAATGGGGTCTTTCCGCATGTGGCACCACCCACGAGGCTACATCTCCAATTTCCTCGTGAGACAGGCCTCATCCTGATGTGCGCTGGGAAGATCGGTAACCCCTTCCACACAAAGCAGGAGAAAAGACACTCCTGTTGCAATCAGGAGGGGAGAAGGGGCTCAAATGATGTGGTGCGGGGAACATGGGTGTTACCCTCGAGTGAGGCCTGTATGTTGGGGAACTTTGGGGGTGCCATCATGGGTGCCAAGTACCGTTTTGCACTTCAGTAGGAACGTGGGACTTCTTTTGAGACGCTGTGGCGGGCAAGGGCCTCATGCTGAGAAGACGATGGAACCACGTGGTTTTTATCGAGTTGCGGCGGGATTCTCGAGTTACGACGTGGATCTCAGGCTTCCTCTTGTGTTAGCCCTGGGAAGCCCAAACTTCCCTTCGAGTTGCGAATGAAAGCTGGATGTTGTGCTCGAACCACTGCAAGGCCAAAGAGACCTCATTTAGGCGTGTGTCCAGGACCTAATAGTCCTCTCAAGGGAAGACAAGGATCTCGGGATTGCACTCCAGACTCCCCCGGGGAGTCAGGCCTCGCCTCGAGGGGAAGCAAAGGACTGCGCTCTCCTCTAGAGCCCCAACGCGGATCTCTTGGAGCCCACTGAGTCGCCTCAAGGGAATCCATCCTACTCTTCAGTTTGGAGAGAGGACTCGGGATTGCACTCCAGGCCAGGCAGGAAAAGAAGGCCCTCAGCTAGCGAGGACGGGGGCGTCTCAGGGGTTTCCTCAAGCTGCGGTGCCCAAGGGGGTTTTCTCCCGAGGCACGACGAGTATCTTAGGGAGCCTCTCATGCGGCGCCAGGGAAGCCAGGTCTGCATGCGCGAGGCGAGGGGGAGCGCATCATTGCTCTCTAGTCCAGAGAGGGGACAAGGGCCTCAAGACACTTTGAAGAAGGACTATCGAGGTCTTTCTCGAGTGGAGGCGGGAAACCCTTATTTCCCTCGACTTCTGCCGGGGACCTGAGGGAACTTCCCAGGGTGCCTCTGAGAGGTGAGGGATGCTGTGGAGTTAGCGGGGTCTCTCGGGACTCCGCTGGGGTTTGCGCAATGGAAGAGGGCCTCATCTCGAGGGGAGGCAGGAACATCAGGCTTCCTCTCTGTTTCTGACTCCGACCCTCCGACTTCAGGGTCCCTGCAGAGTTGGGAGCGGAGGGTCAGGCCTCGTCTTGTCTGAGGAAGGGAACCCCGCTGGCCTCTCGAGTTGCTCAGGGGGTCTCAGGCCCCTCGTCGAGCTGTGTGTGGAACCCGCGGGTCTTTGCGGACGATGCACGGGGGTGGCAGTGCCCCTTCGTGTTGTGCCTTCACCCACAGGGGTGCCTTCGAAGAGGGGTCCGGGCCTCGGGTCCTTCTCCAGGGCGGACCAGGGATTCGGGGGCGTTCGGCATGTGGCCCCACCCACGTGGCTCGTCTCGAATTTCCTCGTGAGACCGGCCTCATCCTGAGGTGCGCCGGGAAGGCCGGGAACCCCTTCCAGACCACGCAGGGGAATCGCCTCTCCTGTCGCGATCAGGAGGGGAGAAGGGGCTCAGAGGAAGCGGTGCCGGGACCCTCGGTGTTCCCCTCGGGGGAACCCGGCGTGTCGGGGGACTTTTGGGGGTCGCAGGAAGGCTGTCAGGGACCGTCTCGCCCTTCAGGGCGGAACAGGGGACTTCCCTTGAGACGCCGTCGCGGGCAAGGGCCTCATCTTGCCAAGCGGTGGGAACCACGTGGTTTTTCTCGAGTTGCGGCGGCATTCTCGAGTTACGACGGGGATCTCAGCCTTCCCCTTGGGTTGGCCCTGGGAAGCCCAATCTTCCCCTCGGGTTGCGAGGGAAAGCTGGGGGTTGCGCTCGAGTCACTGCAGGGCCGAAGAGACCTCACCTAGGCGTGTGTCCGGGACCTCATATTCCTCTCCAGGGAAGGCAGGGATCTCGGGGTTGCATTCCAGGCTCCCCCGGGGAGTCAGGCCTCGTCTCGAGTGGAAGCCAAGGACTCCGCTCTCCTCTCGAGTCGCGACGCGGGGCTCTTGGAGCCCCCTGAGCGGCCTCAAGGGAGTCCAGCCTCCTCTTCCGTTTGGAGAGAGGACCCGGGATTGCTCTCCAGGCCATGCAGGAAAAGAAGGCCCTCAGCTCGCGAGGACGGGGGCGTCTCAGGGCTTTCCTCGAGCTGCGGCGCCCGTGGGGGTTTTCTCCCGAGGCACGACGAGGATCTGAGGGAGCCTCTCGTGCGGCGCCAGGGAAGTCAGGTCTCCATGCGCGTGGCGAGGGGGAGCGCGTCCTGGCTCTCGAGTCACGGGAGGGGACTAGGGCCTCGAGACGCGTTGAAGAAGGACTCTCGAGGTCTTTCTCGGGGGGCGGCGGGAAACCCTCCTGTCCCTCGCCTTCTGCCGGGGACCTTAGGGAACTTGCCAGGGTGCCTCTGAGAGGCGAGGGATCCTGTGGAGGTGGCGGGGCCCCTCGGGACTCCGCTGGGTCTGGCGCAACGGAAGAGGGCCTCACCTCGAGGGGAGGCAGGAACCTCAGGCTTCCTCTCCGTTTCGGACTCCGACCGCAGGGTCCCTGAAGAGTTGGGACAGGAGAGTCAGGCCTCATCTTGCCTGAGGAAGGGAACCCCGCTGGCCTCTCGAGTTACTCAGGGGCTCTCAGGCCCCTCGTCGAGCTGTGTGTGGAACCCGCGGGTCTTTGCGGACGATGCAGGGGGGTGTCAGTGCCCCTTCGTGTTGTGCCTTCACCCACAGGGTTGCCTTCGAAGAGGGGTCCGGGCCTCGGGTCCTTCTCAAGGGCGGACCGGGGAATCGGGGGCGTTCGGCATGTGGCCCCACCCACGTGGCTCGTATCGAATTTCCTCGTGAGACCGGCCTCCTCCTGAAGTGCGCCGGGAAGGCCGGGAACCCCTTCCAGACCACGCAGGGGAATCGCCTCTCCTGTCGCGATCAGGAGGGGAGAAGGGGCTCAGAGGAAGCGGTGCCGGGACCCTCGGAGTTCCCCTCGAGGGAACCCGGCGTGTCGAGGGACTTTTGGGGGTCGCAGGAAGGCTGTCAGGGACCGTTTCGCCCTTCAGGGCAGAACAGGGGACTTCCCTTGAGACGCCGTGGCGGGCAAGGGCCTCATCTTGCCAAGAGGTGGGAACCACGTGGTTTTTCTCGAGTTGCGGCGGGATTCTCGAGTTACGATGGGGATCTCAGCCTTCCCCTTGGGTTGGCCCTGGGAAGCCCAATCTTCCCCTCGGGTTGCGAGGGAAAGCTGGGGGTTGCGCTCGAGTCACCGCAGGGCCGAAGAGACCTCACCTAGGCGTGTGTCCGGGACCTAATATTCCTCTCCAGGGAAGGCAGGGATCTCGGGGTTGCATTCCAGGCTCCCCGGGGAGTCAGGCCTCGTCTCGAGGGGAAGCCAAGGACTCCACTCTCCTCTCGAGTCGCAACGCGGGTCTCTTGGAGCCCCCTGAGCGGCCTCAAGGGAGTCCAGACTCCTCTTCCGTTTGGAGAGAGGACCCGGGATTGCTCTCCAGGCCATGCAGGAAAAGAAGGCCCTCAGCTCGCGAGGACGGGGGCGTCTCAGGGGTTTCCTCGAGCTGCGGCGCCCGTGGGGGTTTTCTCCCGAGGCACGACCAGGATCTCAGGGAGCCTCTCGTGCGGCGCCAGGGAAGTCAGGTCTCCATGCGCGTGGCGAGGGGGTGCGCGTCCTGGCTCTCGAGTCACGGGAGGGGACTAGGGCCTCGAGACGCGTTGAAGAAGGACTCTCGAGGTCTTTCTCGGGGGGCGGCGGGAAACCCTCGTGTCCCTCGCCTTCTGCCGGGGACCTTAGGGAACTTGCCAGGGTGCCTCTGAGAGGCGAGGGATCCTGTGGAGGTGGCGGGGCCCCTCGGGACTCCGCTGGGTCTGGCGCAACGGAAGAGGGCCTCACCTCGAGGGGAGGCAGGAACCTCAGGCTTCCTCTCCGTTTCGGACTCCGACCGCAGGGTCCCTGCAGAGTTGGGACAGGAGAGTCAGGCCTCGTCTTGTCTGAGGAAGGGAACCCCGCTGGCCTCTCGAGTTGCTCAGGGGGTCTCAGGCCCCTCGTCGAGCTGTGTGTGGAACCCGCGGGTCTTTGCGGACGATGCACGGGGGTGGCAGTGCCCCTTCGTGTTGTGCCTTCACCTACAGGGTTGCCTTCGAAGAGGGGTCCGGGCCTCGGGTCCTTCTCCAGGGCGGACTGGGGAATCGGGGGCGTTCGGCATGTGGCCCCACCCACGTGGCTCGTCTCCAATTTCCTCGTGAGACCGGCGTCATCCTGAGGTGCGCCGGGAAGGCCGGGAACCCCTTCCAGACCACGCAGGGGAATCGCCTCTCCTGTCTCGATCAGGAGGGGAGAAGGGGCTCAGAGGAAGCGGTGCCGGGACCCTCGGTGTTCCCCTCGAGGGAACCCGGCGTGTCGGGGGACTTTTGGGGGTCGCAGGAAGGCTGTCAGGGACCGTTTCGCCCTTCAGGGCGGAACAGGGGACTTCCCTTGAGACGCCGTGGCGGGCAAGGGCCTCATCTTGCCAAGAGGTGGGAACCACGTGGTTTTTCTCGAGTTGCGGCGGGATTCTCGAGTTACGACGGGGATCTCAGCCTTCCCCTTGGGTTGGCCCTGAGAAGCCCAAACTTCCCCTCGGGTTGCGAGGGAAAGCTGGGGGTTGCGCTCGAGTCACCGCAGGGCCGAAGAGACCTCACCTAGGCGTGTGTCCGGGACCTAATATTCCTCTCCAGGGAAGGCAGGGATCTCGGGGTTGCATTCCAGGCTCCCCCGGGGAGTCAGGCCTCGTCTCGAGGGGAAGCCAAGGACTCCACTCTCCTCTCGAGTCGCAACGCGGGTCTCTTGGAGCCCCCTGAGCGGCCTCAAGGGAGTCCAGCCTCCTCTTCCGTTTGGAGAGAGGACCCGGGATTGCTCTCCAGGCCATGCAGGAAGAGAAGGCCCTCAGCTCGCGAGGACGGGGGCGTCTCAGGGGTTTCCTCGAGCTGCGGCGCCCGTGGGGGTTTTCTCCCGAGGCACGACGAGGATCTGAGGGAGCCCCTCGTGCAGCGCCAGGGAAGTCAGGTCTCCATGCGCGTGGCGAGGGGGAGCGCGTCCTGGCTCTCGAGTCACGGGAGGGGACTAGGGCCTCGAGACGCGTTGAAGAAGGACTCTCGAGGTCTTTCTCGGGGGGCGGCGGGAAACCCTCGTGTCCCTCGCCTTCTGCCGGGGACCTTAGGGAACTTGCCAGGGTGCCTCTGAGAGGCGAGGGATCCTGTGGAGGTGGCGGGGCCCCTCGGGACTCCGCTGGGTCTGGCGCAACGGAAGAGGGCCTCACCTCGAGGGGAGGCAGGAACCTCAGGCTTCCTCTCCGTTTCGGACTCCGCCCGCAGGGTCCCTGCAGAGTTGGGACAGGAGAGTCAGGCCTCGTCTTGTCTGAGGAAGGGAACCCCGCTGGCCTCTCGAGTTGCTCAGGGGGTCTCAGGCCCCTCGTCGAGCTGTGTGTGGAACCCGCGGGTCTTTGCGGACGATGCACGGGGGTGGCAGTGCCCCTTCGTGTTGTGCCTTCACCCACAGGGTTGCCTTCGAAGAGGGGTCCGGGCCTCGGGTCCTTCTCCAGGGCGGACCGGGGAATCGGGGGCGTTCGGCATGTGGCCTCACCCACTTGGCTCGTCTCGAATTTCCTCGTGAGACCGGCCTCATCCTGAGGTGCGCGGGGAAGGCCGGGAACCCCTTCCAGACCACGCAGGGGAATCGCCTCTCCTGTCGCGATCAGGAGGGGAGAAGGGGCTCAGAGGAAGCGGTGCCAGGACCCTCGGTGTTCCCCTCGAGGGAACCCGGCGTGTCGGGGGACTTTTGGGGGTCGCAAGAAGGCTGTCAGGGACCGTTTCGCCCTTCAGGGCGGAACAGGGGACTTCCCTTGAGACGCCGTGGCGGGCAAGGGCCTCATCTTGCCAAGAGGTGGGAACCACGTGGTTTTTCTCGAGTTGCGGCGGGATTCTCGAGTTACGGCGGGGATCTCAGCCTTCCCCTTGGGTTGGCCCTGGGAAGCCCAATCTTCCCCTCGGGTTGCGAGGGAAAGCTGCGGGTTGCGCTCGAGTCATCGCAGGGCCGAGGAGACCTCACCTAGGCGTGTGTCCGGGACCTAATATTCCTCTCCAGGGAAGGCAGGGATCTCGGGGTTGCATTCCAGGCTCCCCCGGGGAGTCAGGCCTCGTCTCGAGGGGAAGCCAAGGACTCCGCTCTCCTCTCGAGTCGCGATGCGGGTCTCTGGTAGCCCCCTGAGTGGCCTCAAGGGAGTCCAGCCTCCTCTTTCGTTTGGAGACAGGACCCGGGATTGCTCTCCAGGCCATGCAGGAAAAGAAGGCCCTCTGCTCGCGAGGATGCGGTGTCTCAGGGGTTTCCACAAGCTGTGGCGCCCCTAGGGGTTTTCTCCCTAGGCACGACGAGGATCTCAGGAAGCCTCTCGTGCGGCGCCAGGGAAGTCAGGTCTCCATGCGCGTGGCGAGGGGGAGCGCGTCATGGCTCTCGAGTCATGGGAGGGGACTAGGGCCTCGAGACGCGTTGAAGAAGGACTCTCGAGGTCTTTCTCGGGGGGCGGCAGGAGACCCTCGTTTCCCTCGCCTTCTGCCGGGGACCTTAGGGAACTTCCCAGGGTGCCTCTGAGTGGCGAGGGATCCTGTAGAGGTGGCGGGGCCTCTCGGGACTCTGCTGGATCTGGCGCAACGAAAGAGATCCTCACCCGAGGGGAGGCAGGAAGCCCAGGCTTCCTCTCCGTTTCGGACTCCGACCGTAGGGTCCCTGCAGAGTTGGGACAGGAGAGTCAGGCCTCATCTTGTCTGAGGAAGGGAACCCCGCTTGCCTCTCGAGTTGTTCAGAGGGCCACAGGCCCCTCGTCGAGCTGTGTGTGGAACCCGCGGTTGTTTCCGGACGATGCATGGGGGAGTCAGTGCCGCTTCGGGCTGTGCCTTCACCCACAGGGTTGCCTTCGAAGAGGGGTCGTCATCGGGTTCTTCTCAAGAGCGGACCGGGGAATCGGGCTCGTTCGGCATGTGGCACCACCCACGTGGCTCGTCTCGAATGTCCTCGTGTGACCGGCCTCCTCTTGAGGTGTGCCGGCAAGTCCGGGAACCCCTTCCAGACCACGCAGGGGAATCGCCTCTCCTGTCGCGATCAGGAGGGGAGAAGGGGCTCAGAGGAAGCGGTGCCGGCACCCTCGGTGTTCCACTCGAGGGAACCCGGCGTATCGGGGAACTTTTTGGGGTCGCATGAAGGCTGTCAGGTTCCGTTTCGCACTTCAGGGCGGAACAGGGGACTTCCCTTGAGACGCCGTCACGGGCAAGTGCCTCATCTTGCCAAGAGGTGGGAACCACGTGGTTTTTCTCGAGTTGCGGCGGGATTCTCATGTTACGACAGGGGATTACAGGCTTCCTCTTGTGTCGGCCCTGGGTAACCCAACCTTCTATTCTACTGGCGAGGGAAAGCTGGGGGTTGCCCTCGAGTCACTGCAGGGCCAAAGAGACCTCATCTAGGCGTGTGTCCAGGACCTAATGCTCCTCTCCAGGGAAGACAAGGATCTCGGGGTTGCATCCCATGCTCCCCCGGGGAGTCAGGCCTCGCCTCGAGAGGAAGCAAAGGACTCCGCTCTCCTCCCGAGTCGCGACGCTGATATCTTGCTGCCCCCTGAGTGGCCTCAAGGGCGTCCAGCCTCCTCTTCACTTTTGAGAGAGGACTCCTGATTGCTCTCCAGGCCAGGCAGGAAAAGACGGCCCTCACCTCGCGAGGACGGTGGCATCTCAGGGGTTTCCTCGAGCTGCGGCACCCGTGGGGGTTTTCTCCCGAGGCACGACGAGGATCTCAGGGAGCCTCTCGTGCGGCGCCAGGGAAGTCATGTCTCCATGCACGTGGCGAGAAGGAGCGCGTCATTGTTCTCGAGTCATGGGAGGGGACTAGGGCCTCAAGACGCGTTGAAGAAGGACTCTCGATGTCTTTCTCGTGTTGCAGCGGGAAACCCTCGTTTCCCCCGACTTTTGTCGGGGACCTGAGGGAACTTCCTAGGGTGCCTATGAGAGGTGAGGGTCGCTGTCGTGTTGGTGGGGCCTCTCGGGACTCCACTGGGTTTGTCGCAATGGAAGAGGGCCTCATCTCGAGTGGAGTCAGGAACCTCAGTCTTCCTCTCCAATTCTGACTCTGATCGTAGTGTCCCTGCAGAGTTGGGACAGGAGAGTCAGGCTATGTCTTTTCTGAGGAATGGAACTCCGCTTGCCTCTCGAGTTGTTCATGGGGTTTCAGGCCCCTTGTCAAACTGTGTGTGAAATCTGCAGGTTTTTCCAGACGATGCATGGGGGTGTCAGTGACCCTTCGTTTTGTGTCTTCATCCACAGGGTTGCCTTCAAAGAGGTGTCCGGGCATCGTGTTCTTATGAACAGCGGACTGGGAAATCGGGGTCGTTCAGCATTTGGCACCACCCACGTGGCTAATCTCGAATTTCCTCATGAAACCGGCCTCATCCTGAGGTGTGCTGCGAAGGTCATGAAACCCTTCCAGACAAAGCAGAGGATTCGACCCTCCTGTGGCGATCAGGAGGAGAGAAGTGGCTCAGATGAAGTGCTGCTGGGAACCTCGGTGTTTCCCTCAAGTGAGACAGGTATGTCGGGTAACTTTTGGGGTCGCATAACGCGTTCCAAGTACCGTTTCTCTCTTCAAATTGGAACGTGGGACTTCTCTTGGGGTGCTCCAGCGGGCAAGGGCCTCATCTTGGAATGACTGGGGAACCACTTGGTTTTTCTCTAGTTGCGGTGGGATATTTGAGTTACCATAGGGAATTCATGCTTCCTCTTGTGTTGGCCCACAAAAGTCTTATCTTCCATTCGAGATTCGAGGAAGAGCTGGAGGTGCGCTCTAGTCACTGAAGGCAAAAGAGACCCCACCAAGGCTTGTGTGCAGGACCTAATGTTCATGTCAAGGGGCGACAGGAGTCTCGGGGTTGCATTCCAGACTCACCCTGGAGTCAGGCCTCGTCTCGAGGGGAAGCAAAGGACTCTGCTCTCCTCTCGAGTCGGATGGGTATGTCTTGGAGCCCACTGAGTGGCTTAAAGGGAGTCAAACCTCCTCTGGTGTTTGGAGGGAGGACACGGGATTGCTCTCCAGGCAATGCAGGAAATGAAGGCCCTCGTCTCCCGATGACTGGGGCGTCTCGTAGGTTTTCTCGAGCTGTGGCGCTAGTGTGGGGTTTCTCACGAAGTAAGACTGGGAGCTCAGTGAGCCTCTCATGTGGTGCCAGGGCAGTCAGGTCTCTATGCACGTGGTGAGAGGGAGCCCGTCATTGTTCTCGAGTCATGGTAGGGGAATTGGGCCTGAAAACGTGTTAAAGAAGGACTCTCGAGATCTTTCTTGGGTTGAAGCAGGAAACCCTGGGTTCCATCGACTTGTGCCAGTGACCTCAGGAAGCTTCTCAGCGTGCCTCTGAGAAGTCAGGGTCACTGTGGAGTTGGGAGGGGCCTCTCGGAACTCCACTGGGTTTGGTGCAATGGAAGAGGGCCTCATGACAAGTTGAGGCAGGAACCTCAGGGTTCCTCTCCTGGCTTCGAATGCGCCGGATCTGACTCGGATCGCAGAGTCCCTGCAGAGCTGGGACAGGAGAGTCAGGCCTCGTCTTGTGTGGAGGACTGGAACTCCGCTTGACTCTCGCGTTGTTCATGGGGTGACAGGCCACTTGTCGATTTGTATGTGGAACTTGCGGGTTTTTCTGGACGATGCACTGGGGTGTCACTGCCCCTTCGTGTTGTGCCTTGTTCCACAGGATTGCCTTCGAGTTGGGTTCTGCCATCGGGTTCTTATCAAGAGCGGACCAGGGAATCGGGGTCTTTTGGCATGCCGCACCACCCACGAGGCTATGTCTCGAATTTCCTCGTGAGACTGGCCTCATCTTGATGTGCGCCAGGAAGGTCGGGAACGCCTTCCAGACAAAGCAGGGGAATCGAACCTCCTGTCGCGATCAAGAGGGGAGAAGAGTCTCAGATGAAGTGGTGCCGGGAACCTCGGTGTTCTCCTCAAGTGAGACTGGTATGTCGGGGAACTTTTGGGGTCGCATCAAGGGTTCCAAGTAACTTTTCGCTCTTAAATACGGAACGTGGGACTTCTCTTGAGACGCTGTAGTGGGCAAGGGCCTCATCTTTCGATGACGGGGGAACCACGTGGTTTTTCTTGAGTTGCGGCGGGATTCTCGAGTTACAACCGGGAATTCAGGCTTCCTCTTCAACTGGCCCAGGGAAGTCCAGTTTTCATTCGAATTGTGAGTTAGAACTGGGGATTGCTCTCGAGACACTGCAGGGCCAAATAGACCTCATCTAGGCTTGTGTCCAGGACCTAATGTTCCTCTGCTGGGGCGAAAGTGATCTCAGCATTGCATTCTCGACTCACCCGGGGAGTCAGGCCTCGTCTCGAGGGGAAGCCAAGGACACCGCTCTCCTGTCAAGTCGCGACGGGTATATCTTGGAGCTCACTGTGTGGCCTAAAATGAGTCAAGCCTCCTGTGGAGTTTGGAGAGAGGACTCAGGATTGCTCTCCAGGCCATACAGCAAAAGAAGGCCCTCATCTCGTGAGGACTGGGGCGTCTCGTGGGTATTCTCGAGCTGTGGCTCCAGTGTGGTGTTGCTCACGAGGTATAATGGGGAGCTCAGGGAGCCTCTCCTGTGGCGCCAGGGAAGTCAGGTTTCTATGCGCGTGGCTAGGGAGAGCGCGTCATTGCTCTCGAGTCATGGTAGGGGAATGGCACCTCAAGACGCGTTGAAGAAGGACTCTCGAGGTCTTTTACGGGTTGGGGCAGGAAACCCTTGGTTCCCTCGACTTGTGCCGGTGATCTCAGGAAGGTCTAAGGGTGCCTCTGAGAAGTCAGGGATACTGTGCAGTTGGGAGGGGTCTCTCGGGACTCCACTGGGTTCGGTGCAATGGAAGAGGGCCTCATCTCGAGTGGAGGCAGGAAACTCATGTTTCCTCTCCTGACTTCCCCTGGGCCAGATCTGACTCGGATCGCAGTTTCGCTGCAGAGTTCGAACAGGAGAGTCAGGCCTCGTCTTGTGTGGAGGAATGGAACTCTGCTTGCCTCTCCAGTTGTTCACGGGGTGACAGGTCACTTCTCGAGCTGTGTGTGGTACCTGCGGGTTTCTCCGGACGATACCCAGGGGTGTCAGTGCCCCTAAGTGTTGTGCCTTCATCAAAAGGGTTATCTTCAAAGAGGTGTCCGGGCATCAGGATCTTATCAAGAGCGGACCGGGAAATCGGGGTCTTTTGGCATGTGTCACCATCCACGTGGCTATGTCTCGAATATCCTCGTGAGACCGGCCTCATCCTGAGATGCACCGGGAAAGGCGGGAACCCCTTCAAGACAAAACAGGGGAATCGACCCTCCTGTCGCGATCAGGAGGGGAGAAGGGGCCCAGATGTAGTGGTGCCAGGAACCTCGGTGTTCTCCTCGAGTCAGACTGGTGTGTCGAGGAACTTTTGAGGGCGCATCAAGGGTGCCAATACCGTTTCGCACTTCAAGACGGAACGTGGGACTTCTCTTGAGACGCTGTAGGGGGCAAGGGCCTCATCTTGCGATGACGGGGGAACCACGTGGCGTTTCTCGAGTTGTGGCGGGATTCTCGAGTTTCGACGGGGAATACAGTCTTCCTCATGTGTTGGCCCAGGGAAGTCCTATCTTCCATTCGAGTTTAAAGGGAGAGCTGGGGATTGCTCTCGAGTCACTGCAGGGCAAAATAGACCTCATCTAGGCTCGTGTCCAGGACTTAATGTTCGTCCCTAGGGGCGACAGGGATCTTGGGTTGCATACCAGACTCACCCGGGGAATCAGGCCTCGTCTCGAGGGGAAGCAAAGAACTCCGCTGTCCTTTTGAGTCGCGATGGGTATCTCTTGGAGCCCACTGTGTGCCCTAAAGGGAGTCAAGCCTCCTGTGCTGTTTGGATAGAGGACTCGGGATTCCTCTCCAGGCCATGCAGGAAAAGAAGGCCCTCATCTCGCGATGACGGCGGCGTCTCGTGGGTTTTCTAGACTGCTGCGCTAGTGCCGGGTTTCTGACGAGGTACGAGAGGGAGCTCAGGGAGCCTCTCGTGTGGCGCCAGGGAAGTCAGGTCCCCATGAGATGGCTAGGGGGAGCTCGTCATTGCTCTCAAGTCATGGTAGGGTAATCGGGCCTCAAGACGGGTTGAAGAAGGACTCTCGAGGTCTTTCTCGGGTCACTGCATAAAACCCAGGGTTCCCTTGACTTGTGCCTGCGACCTCAGGGAGCTTCTCAGAGTGCCTCTGAGAAGTCAGGGATACTGTGCAGTTTGGAGGGGCCTCTCGAGACTCCTCTGCATTTGGTGGAATGTAAGAGGGACTCATCTCGAGTTGAAGCAGGAACCTCAGTGTTCCTCTCCATTTCTGACTCAGATCGCAAGGTCCCTGCATGTTGGTACAGGAGAGTCAGGCCTCGTCTTTTCTGGAGGATGGGACTCCTCTTGCCTCTCGAGTTGTTCTCGAGGTGACAGGCCACTTGTCGAGCTGTGTGTGTAACCTGCCCGTTTTTCCGGATGATGCACAGGTGTGTTAGTGCCCCTTCGTGTTGTACCTTCATACTCAAGGCTGCCTTCCAAGAGGTGTCCGAGCATCGGATTCTTATCAAGAGCGGACCGGGAAATTGGAGTCTTTCAGCAAGTGGCACCACCCACAAAGCTACGTATCGAATTTCCCCATGAGACCGGCCTCATCCTGAGTTGTGCAGGGAAGGTCGGGCCCCCTTGCAGACAAAGCAGGGGAATCGACCCACCGGTCACGATCAGGAGGGGAGAAGGGGCTTAAATGAAGTGGTGCCGGGAACCTCAGTGTTCCCCTTGAGTGAGACCGGCGTGTTGGGGGACTTTTGGGGTCGCATCAAGGGTGCCAAGTACCGTTTCGCATTTCAAGACGGAACCTGGGACATCTTTTGAAACGCTGTAGCGGGCAAGGGCCTCATCTTGCGATGACGGGAGAACCACGTGGTTTTGCTCGAGTTGCGGCGGGATTCTGGAGTTATGACCGGGAATTTAGGCTTCCTCTTGTTGGCCTTGAAATCCAATCTTCCATTCGGGTTGCGAGGGGGAGCTGGGGATTGCGCTAGAGTCACTGCCGGGCAAAAGAGACCTAATCTAGGCTTGTGTCCAGGATCTAACGTTGCTCTCCAGGGGCGACAGGGATCTCGGGTTTGCATTCCAGACTCATCCGGGGAGTCAGTTCTCACCTCGAAGGTAAGCAAAGAATTCTGCTCTCGTCTCGAGTCGCGATGGGTATCTCTTGGAGCCCACTGTGTGTACTAAAGGGAGTCAAGCCTCCTGTGGAGTTTGGAGAGAGGACTCGGGATTGGACTCCAGGCCATGCAGGAAAAGAAGGCCCTCATCTCGAGATGACGGTGGCGTCTCGTGGGTTTTCTCGAGCTGCGGCGCCAGTATCAGATTTCTCACGAGGTACAACAGGGAGCTCAGAGAGCCTCTCGTGTGGTGCTAGGGACGTCAGGTCTCCGTGCGTGTGGTGAAGGGGAGTGCGTGATTGCTCTCGAGTCATAGTAGGCGAATCGGGCCTCAAGACGCATTGAAGAAAGACTCTTGAGGTCTTTCTCGGGTTGCGGCAGGGAACCCTGGTTTCCCTTGATTTGTGTCGGTGACCTCAGGCAACTTCTCAGGGTGCCTCTGAGAAGTCAGGGACACTGTGGATTTGGGAGGGGCCCTTCGTTACTCAACTGGGTTTGGTGCAATCGAAGAGGGCCTCATCTCGAATGGAGGCAGGAACGTCAGGGGTCCTCTCCATTTCTGACTAGGGTCGCAGGGTACCTGCAGAGTATGGACAAGAGAGTCACGCCTCGTCTTCTGTGGAGGAATGGATTTCCCCTTGCCTTTAGAGTTGTTCACGGAGTGACAGGCCACTTGTTGAGCTGAGTGTGGAACCTGCGGGGTTTTCCGGACGATGCACGGGGGTGTCAGTGCCCCTTCGTGTTGTGCCTTTATCCACAGGGTTGCCTTCAAAGAGGTTTCCGGGCATCGGGTTCTTCTCAAGAGCGTACCGGAAAATTGGGGTCTTTCAGCATGTGGTACCACCCACGAGGCTACGTCTCGAATTTCCTCGGGAGACCGGCCTCATCCTGAGGTGCGCCGGGAAGGTCGGGAACCCCTTGCAGACAAAGCAGGGGAATCGACCCACCGCTCGCGATCAGAAGGGGAGAAGGGGCTCAGATGAAGTGGTGCCGGGAACCTCGGTGGTCCCCTCGAGTGAGACCGGTATGTCACGGCACTTTTGAGGTCGCATCAAGGCTGCCAAGTACAGTTTCGCACTTCAAGACGGAACGTGGGAATTCTCTGGAGATGCTCTAGCGGGCAAGGGCCTCATATTGCGATGACGAGGGAAACACGTGGTTTTTCTCGAGTTGAGGCGGGATTCTCGAGTTACAACGGGGAATTCAGGCTTCCTCTTGTGTTGGCCCAGGAAGTCCAATCTTCCATTCAACTTGTCAGAGAGAGCTGGGGGTTGCTCTCGAGTCACTTCAGGGCAAAGAGTCCTCATCTAGGCTTGGGTCCAGGACGTAATGTTCCTCTCCAGGGGCGACAGGGATATCGGGGTCGCATTCCAGTCTCACCCGGTGGGTCACGCCTCGTCTCGAGTGGAAGCAAAGGACTCCACTATCCTCTCGAGTCGCGACGCGTAACTCTTGGAGCCCAATGAGTGGCCTAAAGGGAGTCAAGAGTCCTGTGTAGCTTCGACAGAAGGTTCACGCTTGATCTGCATACCATGCAGTTAAAGATGGCCCTCCTCTCGAGATGATGGGGGCGTCTCATGGGTTTTCTCGAGCTGCGGCGCCAGTGTGGGGTTTCTCACGAGATATGATGGGGAGTTCAGGGAGCCTCTTGTGCAGCGCCAGAGAAGCCTGACTCCATGCGTGTGGCCAGGCAGATCGCGTCATTGCTCTCGAGTCATGGGAGGGACTAGGGCCTCAAGAGGCATTTAAGAAGGACTCTCAAGGTCTTTCTTGGGTTGGGGCGGGAAACACTCGTTTCCCTCGACCTCTACAGGGGACCTTAGGGAACTTCCCAGGTGCCTCTGAGAGGTGAGGGATACTGAGGAGTTAGAGGGGCCTCTCGGGACTCGACTAGGTTTGACGAAATGAAAGAGGGCCTCATCTCGATTGGAGGCAGGAACCTCAGGCTTCCTCTCCATTTCTGACTCCGACCGCAGGGTCCCTGCAGAGTTGGGACAGGAGAGTCAGGCCTCGTCTTGTCTGAGTAACGGAACTCTGCTTGCCTCTCGAGTCGTTCAGGGGGTCTCAGGGCCCTTGACAAGCTGTGTGTGGAACCTGCGGGTGTTTCCAGAAGATGCATGGGGGTGTCAGTGCCCCTTCGTTTTGTGCCTTCCCCCACAGGGTTACCTTCAAAGAGGTGTCCGGGCATCGGGTTCATTTCAAGAGCGGAGCGGGAAATCGGGGTCATTCGGCATGTGGCACCAACTACGTGGCTCATCTCGAATTTCCTCATGAGACCAGCATCATCCTGAGGTGCGCCAGGAAGGCCGGGAACCCCTTCCACACAAAGTAGGGGAATGGATTCTCCTGTCGCGATCAGGAGGGGAGATGGGGCTCAGATGAAGTGGTGCCGGGACCCTCGGTGTTCCACTCGAGGGAACCCGGCGTTTCAGGGAACTTTAGGTGTCGCATCAAGGGAGCCAAGTACCGTTTCCCATTTCAGGACGGAACATGGGACTTCCCTGGAGACGCTGTAGCGGGCAAGGGCCTCATCCTGTGAAGACGTTGGAACCACGTCGTTTTTCTTGAGTTGCATCGGGATTCTCGAAAACGACAGGAATTTCAGGTCTCTCTTGGGTTGGCCCTGGGAAGCCCAATCTTCAATTCGAGTTGCGATGGAAAGCTGGGGGTTCTGCTCGAGTCACTACAGGGCCAAAGAGACCTCATCGAGGCGTGTGTCCAGGACCTAATATTCCTCTCAAGGGAAGACAGGGATCCAGGGTTTCCATTCCAGACTCCCCCGGGGAGTCAGGACTCGCCTGGAGGGGAAGCAAAGGACTCCGCTTTCCTCTCAAGTCGCGACACGGTTCTCTTGGAGCCCACTGAGTGGACTCAAGGGTGTCGAGCCTCCTCTTCAGTTTGGAGAGAGGACTCGGGATTGCTCTCCAGGCCAGGCAGGAAAAGAAGGCCCTCACCTCGCGAGGATGGGGGCTTCTCAGGGGTTTCCTCGAGCTGCGGCGCCCGTGGGGGTTTTTCACGAGGCAAGACGAGGATCTCAGGGAGCCTCTCGTGCGGTGCCAGGGAAGTCAGGTCTCTGTGCGGGTGGCGAGGGGGAGCGCGTCATGGCTCTCGAGTCATGGGAGAGGACTAGGGCCTCCAGACGCGTTGAAGAAGGACTCTCGAGGTCTTTCTGGGGTTGCGGCGGGAAAGCCTCATTTCCCTCGACTTCTGCCAGGGACCTGAGGGAACTTCCCATGGTGCCTCTGATAGGTGAGGGATGCTGTGGAGTTGGCGGGGCCTCTCGGGACTCCGCTGGGCTTGGCCCAATGGAAGAGGGCCTCATCTCGAGGGGAGACAGGAAACTTAGGCTTCCTCTCCTTTTCGGACTCCAACCACAGGGTCCATGCAGAGTTGGGACAGGAGAGTCAGGCCTCGTCTTGTCTGAGGAAGGGAACTCCGCTTGCCTCTCGAATTGCTCAGGGTGTCTCACGCACCTCGTCGAGCTGTGTGTTGAAACCGCGGGTTTTTCCGGACGACTCACGGGGGTGTCAGTGCCCCTTCGAGTGGTACCTTCACCCACAGGGTTGCCTTCGAAGAGGGGTCCGGGCCTCGGGTCCTTCTCAAGAGCGGACCGGGGAATCGGGGGCGTTCGGCATGTGGCACCACCCACGTGGCTCGTCTCGAATTTCCCCGTGAGACCGGCCTCATCCTGAGGTGCGCCGGGAAGGCCGGGAACCCCTTCTGGACCACGCAGGGGAATCGCCTCTCCTGTCGCGATCAGGAGGGGAGAAGGGGCTCAGATGAAGCTGTGCCGGGACTCTCGGTGTTCCCCTCGAGGGAACCCGGCGTGTCGGGGAACTTTTGGGTGTCGTACGAAGGGTGTCAGGTACCGTTTCGCACTTCAGGGCGGATCATGGGACTTCCCTTGACACGCCGTAGTGGGCAAGGGCTCATCTTGCGAAGACGTTAGAACCACGTGTTTTTTCTCGATTTGCGGTGGGATTCTCGAGTGACGACGGGGATTACAGGCTTCCTCCTCTGTTGGCCCTGGGAAGCCCCGTCTTCCATTCGAGTGGCGAGGGAAAGCTGGGGGCTGCCTTGAGTCACTGCAGGGCCAAAGAGACCTCATCTAGGCGTGTGTCCAGGACCTAATGTTCCTATCCAGGGAAGGCAGGGATCTCGGGGTTGCATTCCAGGATCCCCCGGGGTGCCAGGCCTCGTCTCGAGGGGAAGCCAAGGACTCCGCTGTCCTCCCGAGTCGCGACGCGGATCTCTTGGAGCCCCCTAGTGGCCTCAGTGGAGTCAAGCCTCCTCTTCATTTTGGAGAGAGGGCTCGGGATTGTTCTCCAGGCCATGTAGGAAAAGAAGGCCCTTCACCTCGTGAGGACGGGGGCGTCTCAGGGCTTTCCTCGAGCTGCGGCGCCCTTGGGGGTTTTCTCGCGAGGCACGACGAGGATCTCAGGGAGCCTCTCGTGCGGCGCCAGGGAAGTCAGTTCTCCCTGTGCGTGGCGAGGGGGAGCGCGTCATGGCTCTCGAGTCACGGGAGGGGACTAGGGCCTCGAGACGCGTTGAAGAGGGACTATCGAGGTCTTTCTCGGGTTGTGTCGGGAAAAGTCATTTCCCTCGACTTCTGCCGGGGACCTTAGGGAACTTCCCAGGGTGTCTCTGAGAGTTGATGGATACTGTGGAGGTGGCGGGGCCTCTCGGGACTCCGCTGGGTTTGTCGCAATGGAAGAGGGCCTCATCTCGAGGGGAGGCAGGAACCTCAGACTTCCTCTCTGTTTCGGACTCAGACCGCAGGGTCCCTGCAGAGTTGGGACAGGAGAGTCAGGCTACGTCTTTTCTGAGGAATGGAACTCCGCTTGTCTCTGGAGTTGTTCATCGGGTTTCAGGCCCCTTGTCAAACTGTGTGTGGAATCTGCAGGTTTTTCCAGACGATGCACGGGGGTGTCAGTGATCCTTCGATTTGTGCCTTCATCCACAGGGTTGCCTTCGAAGAGGTGTTTGGGCATCGGGTTCTTATGAAGAGCGGACTGGGAAATCGGGGTTGTTCAGCATTTGGCAGCACCCACGTGGGTTGTCTCGAATTTCCTCATGAAACCGGCCTCATCCTGAGGTGTGCCGCGAAGGTCATGAAACCCTTCCAGACAAAGCAGAGGAATTGACCCTCCTTTGGCGATCAGGAGGGGAGAAGTGGCTCAGATGAAGTGCTGCTGGGAACCTCGGTGTTTCCCTCAAGTGAGACAGGTATGTCGGGTAACTTTTGGGGTTGCATAAAGCGTTCCAAGTACCATTTCACTCTTCAAAATGGAACGTTGGACTTCTCTTGGGGTGCTCCAGCGGGCAAGGGCCTCATCTTGGAATGACTGCGGAACCACTTGGTTTTTCTCGAGTTGCGGTGGGATATTTGAGTTACCACAGGGAATTCATGCTTCCTCTTGTGTTGGCCCACAAAAGTCTTATCTTCCATTCGAGATTCGAGGAAGAGCTGGAGGTGCGCTCTAGTCACTGAAGGCAAAAGAGACCCCACCAAGGCTTGTGTGCAGGACCTAATGTTCATCTCAAGACTCGACAGAAATCTCGGGGTTGCATTCCAGACTCACCTTGGAGTCAGGCCTCGTCTCGAGGGGAAGCAAAGGACTCTGCTCTCCTCTCGAGTCGGACGGGTATGTCTTGGAGCCCACTGAGTGGCTTAAAGGGAGTCAAACCTCCTCTGGTGTTTGGAGGGAGGACACGGGATTGCTCTCCAGGCAATGCATGAAATGAAGGCCCTCATCTCCCAATGACTGGGGCGTCTCGTAGGTTTTCTCGAGCTGTGGCGCTATGTGGGGTTTCTCACGAAGTAAGACTGGGAGCTCAGTGAGCCTCTCACGTGGTGCCAGGGCAGTCAGGTCTCTATGCACGTGGTGAGAGGGAGCCCGTCATTGTTCTCGAGTCATGGTAGTGGAATTGGGCCTGAAGACGTGTTAAAGAAGGACTCTCAAGGTCTTTCTTGGGTTGCAGCAGGAAACCCTGGGTTCCATCGACTTGTGCCAGTGACCTCAGGAAGCTTCTCAGCGTGCCTCTGAGAAGTCAGGGTCACTGTGGAGTTGGGAGGGGCCTCTCGGAACTCCACTGGGTTTGGTGCAATGGAAGAGGGCCTCATGACAAGTTGAGGCAGGAACCTCAGGGTTCCTCTCCTGGCTTCGAATGCGCCGGATCTGACTCGGATCCCAGAGTCCCTGCAGAGTTGGGACAGGAGAGTCAGGCCTCGTCTTGTGTGGAGGAATGGAACTCCGCTTGACTCTCGCGTTGTTCATGGTGTGACAGGCCACTTGTCGATTTGTATGTGGAACTTGCGGGTTTTTCTGGACGATGCACCGGGGTGTCACTGCCCCTTCGTGTTGTGCCTTGTTCCACAGGATTGCCTTCGAGTTGGGTTCTGCCATCGGGTTCTTATCAAGAGCGGACCAGGGAATCGGGGTCTTTTGGCATGTCGCACCACCCATGAGGCTATGTCTCGAATTTCCTCGTGAGACTGGCCTCATCTTGATGTGCGCCAGGAAGGTCGGGAACGCCTTCCAGACAAAGCAGGGGAATCGAACCTCCTGTCGCGATCAAGAGGGGAGAAGAGTCTCAGATGAAGTGGTGCCGGGAAACTCGGTGTTCTCCTCAAGTGAGACTGGTATGTCGGGGAACTTTTGGGGTCGCATCAAGGGTTCCAAGTAACTTTTCGCTCTTCCATACGGAACGTGGGACTTCTCTTGAGACGCTGTAGCGGGCAAGGGCCTCATCTTTCGATGACGGGGGAACCACGTGGTTTTTCTTGAGTTGTGGCGGGTTTCTCGAGTTACGACGGGGAATTCAGGCTTCCTCTTCAACTGGCCCAGGGAAGTCCAGTTTTCATTCGAATTGCGAGTTAGAACTGGGGATTGCTCTCGAGACACTGCAGGGCCAAATAGACCTCATCTAGGCTTGTGTCCAGGACTTAATGTTCCTCTGCTGAGGCGACAGCGATCTCGGCATTGCATTCTCGACTCACCCTGGGAATCAGGCCTCGTCTCGAGGGGAAGCCAAGGACACCGCTCTCCTCTCGAGTCGCGACGGGTATATCTTGGAGCTCACTGTGTGGCCTAAAATGAGTCAAGCCTCCTGTGGAGTTTGGAGAGAGGACTCAGGATTGCTCTCCAGGCCATACAGCAAAAGAAGGCCCTCATCTCGTGAGGACTGGGGCGTCTCGTGGGTATTCTCGAGCTGCGGCTCCAGTGTGGTGTTGCTCACGAGGTATAATGGGGAGCTCAGGGAGCCTCTCCTGTGGCGCCAGGGAAGTCAGGTTTCTACGCGCGTGGCTAGGGGGAGCGCGTCATTGCTCTCGAGTCATGGTAGGGGAATCGCACCTCAAGACGCGTTGAAGAAGGACTCTCGAGGTCTTTTACGGGTTGGGGCAGGAAACCCTTGGTTCCCTCGACTTGTGCCGGTGATCTCAGGAAGGTCTAAGGGTGCCTCTGAGAAGTCAGGGATACTGTGCAGTTGGGAGGGGTCTCTCGGGACTCCACTGGGTTCGGTGCAATGGAAGAGGGACTCATCTCAAGTGGAGGAAGGAAACTCATGTTTCCTCTCCTGACTTCCCCTGGGCCAGATCTGACTCGGATCGCAGTTTCGCTGCAGAGTTCGAACAGGAGAGTCAGGCCTCGTCTTGTGTGGAGGAATGGAACTCTGCTTGCCTCTCCAGTTGTTCACGGGGTGACAGGTCACTTCTCGAGCTGTGTGTGGTACCTGCGGGTTTCTCCGGATGATACCTGGGGGTGTCATTGCCCCTTCGTGTTGTGCCTTCATCAAAAGGGTTATCTTCAAAGAGGTGTCCGGGCATTGGGATCTTATCAAGAGTGAACCGGGAAATCGGGGTCTTTCGGCATGTGTCACCATCCACGAGGCTATGTCTTGAATATCCTCGTGAGACCGGCCTCATCCTGAGATGCACCGGGAAAGGCGGGAACCCCTTCAAGACAAAACAGGGGAATCAACCCTCCTGTCACGATCCGGAGGGGAGAAGGGGCCCAGATGTAGTGGTGCCGGGAACCTCGGTGTTCTCCTCGAGTCAGACCGGTGTGTCGAGGAACTTTTGAGGTCGCATCAAGGGTGCCAATACCGTTTCGCACTTCAAGACGGAACGTGGGACTTCTCTTGAGACGCTGTAGGGGGCAAGGGCCTCATCTTGCGATGACGGGGGAACCACGTGGCGTTTCTCGAGTTGTGGCGGGATTCTCGAGTTTCGACGGGGAATACAGTCTTCCTCATGTGTTGGCCCAGGGAAGTCCTATCTTCCATTCGAGTTTCAAGGGAGAGCTGGGGATTGTCCACGAGTCACTGCAGGGCAAAATAGACCTCATCTAGGCTTGTGTCCAGGACTTAATGTTCGTCCCTAGGGGCGACAGGGATCTGGGGGTTGCATACCAGACTCACCCGGGGAATCAGGCCTCGTCTCGAGGGGAAGCAAAGAACTCCGCTGTCCTTTTGAGTCACGATGAGTATCTCTTGGAGCCCACTGTGTGCCCTAAAGGGAGTCAAGCCTCCTGTGGAGTTTGGAGAGAGGACTCGGGATTGGACTCCAGGCCATGCAGGAAAAGGAGGCCCTCATCTCGAGATGACGGTGGCGTCTCGTGGGTTTTCTCGAGCTGCGGCGCCAGTGTGGGGTGTCTCATGAAGTACCACGGGGATCTCAGGGAGCCTCTTGTGTGGCGCCAGGAAAATCCAGTATTCCTTTCGAGTTGCGAGTTAGAACTGGGGATTGCTCTCCAGTCACTGCAGGGCAAAATAGACATCATCTACGCTTGTGTCCAGGACCTAGTGTTCCACTACTGCGCCGACAGGGATCTCAGGGTTGCATTCTCGACTCACCCGGAGAGTCAGGCCTCGTCTTGAGGGGAAAAAAAGGACTCCGCTCTCCTGTCGATTCGCGACGGGTATCTCTTGGAGCCCACTGCGTGGCGTAAAGGGAGTGAAGCCTCCTATGGAGTTTGGAGAGATGACTCAGGATTGTTTTCCTGGCCATGCAGGAAAAAAGGCCCTCATCTCGCGATGACGGGGGCGTCTCGTGGGTTTTCTCCAGCTGCGGCGCCAGTATCAGATTTCTCACGAGGTACGACGGGGAACTCAGAGAGCCTCTCGTGTGGTGCTAGGGACGTCAGGTCTCCGTGCGTGTGGTGAAGGGGAGTGCGTGATTGCTCTCGAGTCATAGTAGGCGAATCGGGCCTCAAGACGCATTGAAGAAGGACTCTTGAGGTCTTTCTCGGGTTGCGGCAGGGAAGCCTGGGTTCCCTTGATTTGTGTCGGTGACCTCAGGCAACTTCTAAGGGTGCCTCTGAGAAGTCAGGGACACTGTGGATTTGGGAGGGGCCTTTCGTTACTCAACTGGGTTTGGTGCAATCGAAGAGGGCCTCATCTCGAATGGAGGCAAGAACCTCAGGGGTCCTCTCCATTTCTGACTCGGGTCGCAGAGTATCTGCTGAGTATGGACAAGAGAGTCACGCCTCGTCTTCTGTGGAGGAATGGATCTCCGCTTGCCTTTCGAGTTGTTCACGGAGTGACAGGCCACTTGTTGAGCTGTGTGTGGAACCTGCGGGTTTTTCCAGACGATGCACAGGGGTGTCAGTGCCCCTTCGTGTTGTGCCTTCATCCACAGGGTTGCCTTCAAAGAGGTGTCCGGGCATCGGGTTCTTTTCAAGAGCGTACCAGAAAATTGGGGTCTTTCAGCATGTGGTACCACCCACGAGGCTACGTCTCGAATTTCCTCGGGAGACCGGCCTCATCCTGAGGTTCGCCGGGAATGTAGGGAACCCCTTGCAGACAAAGCAGGGGAATCGATCCACCGGTCACGATCAGAAGGGGAGAAGGGGCTCAGATGAAGTGGTGCCGGGAACCTCGGTGGTCCCCTCGAGTGAGACCGGTATGTCACGGCACTTTTGAGGTCGCATCAAGGGTGCCAAGTACAGTTTCGCACTTCAAGACGGAACGTGGGAATTCTCTGGAGATGCTCTAGCGGGCAAGGGCCTCATATTGCGATGACGAGGGAAACACGTTGTTTTTCTCGAGATGCGGCGGGATTCTCGAGTTACGACGGGGAATTCAGGCTTCCTCTTGTGTTGGCCCAGGAAGTCCAATCTTCCATTCAACTTGTCACAGAGAGCTGTGGGTTGCTCTCGAGTCACTTCAGGGCAAAGAGTCCTCATCTAGGCTTGGGTCCAGGACGTAGTGTTCCTCTCCAGGGGCAACAGGGATATCGGGGTCGCATTCCAGTCTCACCTGGTGGGTCACGCTTCGTCTCGAGTGGAAGCAAAGGACTCCACTATCCTCTCGAGTCACGACGTGTAACTCTTGGAGCCCAATGAGTGGCCTAACGGGAGTCAAGCGTCCTGTGTAGCTTGGACAGAAGGTTCACGCTTGATCTGCATACCATGCAGTTAAAGATGGCCCTCCTCTCTTGATGACGGGAGCATCTCATGGGTTTTCTCGAGCTGCGGCGTCAGTGTGGGGTTTCTCACGAGATATGATGCGGAGCTCAGGGAGCCTCTCGTGTGGCGCCAGAGAAGTCAGTCCTCCATGCGTGTGGCCAGGCAGATCGCGTCATTGCTCTGGAGTCATGGGAGGGACTAGGGCCTCAAGACGCATTGAAGAAGGACTCTCGAGGTCTTTCTTGGGTAGGGGCGGGAAACACTTATTTCCCTCGACCTCTACCGGGGACCTTAGGGAACTTCCCAGGTGCCTCTGAGAGGTGAGGGATACTGAGGAGTTAGAGGGGCCTCTCGGGACTCGACTAGGTTTGACGAAATGAAAGAGGGCCTCATCTCGATTGGAGGCAGGAACCTCAGGCTTCCTCTCCATTTCTGACTCCGACCGCAGGGTCCCTGCAGGGTTGGGACAGGAGAGTCAGGCCTCGTCTTGTCTGAGTAATGGAACTCTGCTTGCCTCTTGACTCGTTCAGTGGGTTTCAGGCCCCTTGTCGAGCTGTGTGTGGAACCTGCGGGTGTTTCCAGAAGATGCACAGGGGTGTCATTGCCCCTTCATTTTGTGCCTTCCCCCACAGGGTTGCCTTCAAAGAGGTGTCCGGGCATCGGGTTCATTTCAAGAGCGGACCAGGAAATCGGGGTCGTTCGGCATGTGGCAGCACCCACGTGGCTCATCTCGAATTTCCTCGTGAGACCAGCATCATCCTGAGGTGCGCCGGGAAGGCCGGGAACACCTTCCACACAAAGAAGGGGAATCGACTCTCCTGTCGTTATCAGGTGGGGAGATGGGGCTCAGATGAAGTGGGGCCGGGACTCTAGGTGTTCCACTCGAGGGAACCCGGCATTTCAGGGAACTTTAGGGGTCGCAACAAGGGAGCCAAGTACCGTTTCCCACTTCAGGACGGAACATGTGACTTCCCTGGGGACGCTGTAGCGGGCAAGGGCCTCATTCTGTGAAGACGTTGGAACCACGTCATTTTTCTCGAGTTGAGTCTGGATTCTCGAAAACGACGGGGATTTCAGGCTTCCTCTTGGGTTGGCCCTGGGAAGCCCAATCTTCCCCTGGAGTTGCGAGGGAAAGCTGGGGGTTCTGCTCGAGTCACTACAGGGCCAAAGAGACCTCATCGAGGCGTGTGTCCAGGACCTAATATTCCTCTCAAGGGAAGACAGGGATCTCGGGTTTCCATTCCAGACTCCCCCAGGGAGTCAGGCCTCGCCTCGAGGGGAAGCAGAGGACTCCGCTTTCCTCTCAAGTCGCGACACGGATCTCTTGGAGCCCACTGAGTGGACTCAAGGGTGTCGAGCCTCCTCTTCAGTTTGGAGAGAGGACTCGGGATTGCTCTCCAGGCCAGGCAGGAAAAGAAGGCCCTCATCTAGCGATGACGGGGGCGTCTCATGTGTTTCCTCAGGCTGCGGCGCCCATGGGGGTTTTCTCACGAGGCACGACGAGGACCTCAGGGAGCCTCTCGTGCGGTGCCAGGGAACTCATGTCTCCATGCGCATGGCGAGGGGGAGCTGGTCATCACTCTCGAGTCATGGGAAGTGACTAGGGCCTCAAGACGCGTTGAAGAAGGACTCTCGAGGTCTTTCTCGGGTGGCGGCGGGAAACCCTCGTTTCCCTCGACTTCTGCAGGGGACTATAGGGAACTTCCCATGGTGACTCTGAGAGGTGAGGGATGCTGTGGAGTTGGCAGGGCCTCTCGGGACTCTGCTGGGTTCTGCGCAATGGAAGAGGGCCTCATCTCGAGGGGAGGCAGGAACCTCAGGCTTCCTCTCCGATTCTGACTCCGACTGCACGGTCCCTGCAGTGTTGGGACAGGAGAGTCATGCCTCGTCTTGTCTGAGGAATGGAATTCTGGTTGCCTCTCGAGTTGTTCCGGGAGTCTCAGGCCCCTTGTCGAGCTGTGTGTAGACCCTGCGGGTTTTTCCGGATGATGCACGGGGGTGTCAGTGCCCCTTCGTGTTGTGCCTTCACTCACAGGGTTGCCTTCGAAGAGGTGTCCGGGCATCGGGTTCTTATCAAGAGCGGACCGGATAATCGGGGTCGTTCGGCACGTGGCACCTCACACATGGCTAGTCTCGAATTTCCTCCTGAGACCGGCCTCATCCTGAGGCGCGCCAGGAAGGCCGGGAACCCCTTCCAGAGAAAGCAGGGGAATCGACTCTCCTGTCGCGATCAGGAGGGGAGAAGGGGCTCAGATGAAGTGGTGCCGGGACCCTCGGTGTTCCCCTCGAGGCACCCAGCGTGTCGGCGAACTTTTGCGGTCTCATCAAGGGTGTCAAGTACCGTTTCACACTTAAGGACGGAACATGGGACTTCCCTGGAGACGCCGGGAATTTCGGTCTTCCCCTGGAGTGAGACCGGTATGTTGGGGAACTTTTGGGGTCGCATCAAGGGTGCCAAGTAGCATTTCGAACTTTAAGATGGAACGTGGGACTTCTCTTGAGACTCTAGCTGGCAAGGGCCTCATATTGCGATGAAGGGGGAACCACATGGTTTTTAAGACTTGAGGCTGAATTCTCGAATTACGATGGGAAATTCAGACTTCCTCTTGTGTTGACCGTGGGAAGGCCAATCTTCCATTCAAATTGTGAGGGAGAGATGGAGGTTGCTCTCGAGTCACTGTAGGGCAAAATAGACCTCATCTAGGCTTGTGTCTAGGACATAATGTTCCACTCCAGGGGCGACAGGGATCTCGGGGTTGCATTCCAAACTCACCCGGGGAGTCAGGCCTCGTCTCGAGGGAAGCAAAGGACTCCGCTCTCCTCTCGAGTCGCACCGGGTATTTCTTGGACCCAACTGAGTGGCCTAAAGGGAGTCAATCCTCCTGTGAAGTTTGGAGAGAGGACCAGGGATTGCTCTCCAGGTCAGGCAGGAAAAGAAGGCCCCCATCTCTCCTTGACGGGGGCATCTTGTGGTTTTTCTCGAACTGCGGCGCCACTGTGGGTTTTCTCACGAGGTACGATGGGGTACTCAGGGAGCCTCTTGTGTGGTACTAGGGAAGTCAGTTTTCCTGCTTGTGGCAAGGGGAGCGCGTCCTTGCTCTGGAGTCATGGTAGGGGAATCGGGCATCAAGAGACGTTGAAAAAGGACTCTCCAAGTCTTTCTCGGGTTACTTCAGGAAACTCTGGGTTCCCTCGACTTGTGCCAGTGACCTCAGGTAGCTTCTCAGGGAGCCTCTGAGAATTCAGGGATACTGTGGTGTTGGGAGGGGCCTCTCGGGACACCACTGAGTTTGGTTCAATGGAAGAGGGCCTCTTCTCTAGTTGAGGCAGGAACCTCAGGGTTCCTCTCCATTTCTGACTCCGATCGCAGGGTCCCTGAAGAGTTGGGCCAGGAGGGTAAGGCCTCGTCTTGTGTGAAGGAATGCAACTTCACTTGCCTCTCGAGTTGTTCACGGGGTGACAGTCCACATTTGGAGCTGTGAGTGGAATCGGCGGGTTTTTCCAGACGATGCATGGGGATGTCAGTGTCCCTTCGTGTTGTGCCTTCATCCACAGGGTTGCCTTCGAAGAGATGTCCGGGTGTCAGGTTCTTATCTAGAGTGGACCGGGAATTCGGGATCTTTCAGCATGTGGCACCAACCATGAGGCTACTTTTCGAATTTCCTCATGAGACCGGCCTCATCCAGAGGTTCGCGGGGAACGTCGGGAACCCCTTGCAGACAAAGCATGGGAGTCGACCCTCCTGTTGCGATCAGGAGGGGTGAAGGGGCTCACAGGAAGTGGTGCCGTGAACTTTGGTGTTTCCCTCGAGTGAGACCGGTATGTCAGGGAACTTTGGGGGTCGCATCAAGGGTGACAAGTACCGTTTTGTACTTCAGGATGGAACGTGGGACTTCTCTTGATACGCTGTAGCGGCCAAGGGCCTCATCTTGCGATGACGGGGGAGCCACGTGGTTTTTCTCGAGTTGCGGTGGGATTCTCGAGTTACGACGGGGATTTCAGGCTTCCTCTTGTGTTGGGCCAGGGAAGTCCAATCATCCATTCGAGTTGCGAGGGAGAGCTGGGGGTTGCGCTCGAGTCACTGCAGGGCAAAGGAGACCTCATCTAGGCTTGTGTCCAGGACCTAATGTTCCTCTCCAAGGGCCACAGGGATCTCAGGTTTGCATTCCAGACTCACCCAGGGAGTCAGGCCTCGTGTCGAAGGGAAGCAAAGGACTCCGCTCTCCTTTCGAGTCGCGACGGGCACCTCTTGGAGCCCACTTTGTGGCCTAAAGGGAGTCAAGCCTCCTGTGAAGTTTGGAGAGAGGACTTGGGACTGCTCTCCAGGCCATGCAGGAAAAGATGGCCCTCATCTCGCGATGACGGAGGGGTCTTGTGGGTTTTCTCGAGCTGCGGCGCCAGTGTGGGGTTTCACACGAGGTACGTCAGGGAGCTCAGGGAGCCTCTCATGTGGCGCCAGGGAAGTCAGGTCTCCATGTGCGTGGCGAGGGGGAGCGCGTTATTGCTCTCGAGCCATGGTAGGGGAATCTGACCTCAAGACGCATTGAAGAAGGACTCTCGAGGTCTTTCTTCGATTGTGGCAGGAAACCTTTATTTCCCTCGACGTTTGCCGGTGGCCTCAAGGAGCTTATCAGAATGCCTATGAGAAGTCAGGGATACTGTGGAGATGGGAGGGGCCTCTCGGGACTCCACTGGGTTTGTTTTAATGGAAGAGGGCCTCATCTCGGGTTGAGGCAGGAACCTCAGGTTTCCTCTCCATTTCTGACTCAGATCGAAGCGTGCCTGCAGAGTTGGGATTGGATACTCAGGCCTCGTCTTGTCTGAGGAAGGGAACTCCGCTTTCCTCTCTCATTGTTTAAGGGGTGACAGGCCAGTTGTGGAGCTGTATGTGGATCCTGCGGGGTTTTCCGGACGATGAACAGGGTTGCCAGTGCCCCCTCGTGTAGTGCCTTCATCCACAGGGTTGCCTTAGAAGAGGTGTCCGGGCATCGGGTTCTTATCAAGAGCAAGACCGAGAAATCGGGGTCTTTTGGCACGTGGCACCAACACGAGGCTACGTCTCGAATTTCTTCGTGAGACTGGCCTCATCCTGAGGTGCGCCATGAAGGTCGGGAACCCCTTCTAGACAAAGCAGGGGGATCGACCTTCCTGCCGTGATCAGGAGCGGAGAAGGGGCTCAAATGAAGTGGTGCCAGGAACTTCGGTGTTCCCTTGGAGTGAGACCGGTATATTGGGGAACTTTTGGGGTCGCATCAAGGGTGCCAAGTAGCATTTCGAACTTTATGACGAAACATGGGACTTCTCTTGAGACTCTGTAGCGGGCAAAGGCCTCATATTGCGATGAATGGGGAACCACGTGGTTTTTAAGAGTTGCGGCGGGATTCTCGAGTTACAACGGGAAATTCAGACTTCCTCTTGTGTTGGCCCAGTGAAGACCAATCTTCCATTCGAATTGCGAGGGAGAGATGGGTGTTGCTCTCGAGTCACTGTAGGGCAAAATAGACCTCATCTAGGCTTTTGTCCAGGACATAATGTTCCTCTCCAGGGGCAACAGGGATCTCGGGGTTGCATTCCAGACTCACCCGAGGTAAGGCCTCATCTCGAGGGGAAACAAAGTACTCTGCTCTCCTCTCAAGTCGCGACAGGTATCTCTTGGAGCCCATTGAGTGGCCTAAAGGGAGTAAAGCCTCCTGTGAAGTTTGGAGAAAGGACCAGGGATTGCTCTCCAGGTCAGGCAGGAAAAGAAGTCCCCAATCTCGCGATGACGGTGGCGTCTCGTGGGTTTTCCCGAGCTGCGGCGCCAGTGTGGGGTTTCTCACGAGGTATGACGGGGAGCTCAGGGAGCCTCTCATGTGGCGCCAGTGAAGTCAGGTGTCCATGCGCATGGCGAGGGGGAGCGTGTCATTGCTCTCGAGTCATGGTAGGGGAATCCGGCCTCAAGACGCGTTGAAGACGGACTCTTGAGGTCTTTCTCGGGTTGCGGCAGGAGACCCTGTGTTCCCTCGACTTGTGCCGGTGACCTCAGGGAGTTGCTCAGGGTGCCTCTGAGAAGACACTGATACTGTGGTGTTGGGAGGGGCCTCTCGGGACTCCACTGCGTTTGGTGCAATGGAAGATTGCCGGGAGCCAGCGAGAGACATTCCACTCGTGACAAATGTCATGAGGAAAGAGTCTCGGCATACGCAAAGGCGGGATCGAGCCTCCGGGAGTTCCCCCGTATATTCTTGAGCATCTACCCCCAAAAACCAAAGTCTGCCTTTTTTATGACTTTGTTCTCTCACCTCTGACATTACTGGGGATGTCCCCTACCACCATCTCACTCTCTCTGTCAAAGAGCTAACTTACAGCTCCAACTAATAATGTTCCTGGGCAATTAGTAGTGTTTAAATCCAAACCCCTCAGATGGTTTTCTAACTCGCCTGACAAGTTTACCCGGTCTCCTACAGCTATGCATACGATTGTGTACAGTCTCCCAGCCTCGAGACGCACGGGAAGTTTAAGATATTCAAATAGCTTAGAGCCTCTCAGAGAGTTAGAAACTGTCAGAATAAAACTAGTAAAAGATTTCATTGATGAACCAATCCTTTTTGCCAAGTTTCCACATCCCCTGAATTGTATCCTTGAATGTGTGTTAATTAATATAGTTGGTATGTAGAAAAAATAAGTACTGGCCTTGATGTTAGTAACTTTAGACCCTTAAGGTAATAAATTATTTTCTTTGTTGTAAACCCATTACACATCCTCCCTATAGGAATGCAATTTTATCTTCGAAAGATTGCGCCAAACCTTAAACAATTACTCTTAGAGAAAATAACTCTTATGGTTGATAAGTCTTTGTCAAGAGTCATAAAATGTTAATAGGTCTTCTGGCCAGAAGATGATGTAAATCATCTAAACCATTTTAATACGATAAATCTGCAGAAAAGAAACCCTGGTTTTTGATAAGGATTAAAGACTGCTGACTTTGCATCCCCTATTATCCTCTATGTGTAACTTAGGGTATTAAAACCTGTGTTGAAAATAAAGTTACGGGCCTTGCTCGCCAAAGCTTGGTCTCCCCATGTCATTATTCCCCTCAATTTTCAGATGAGTGTCCATCTGGAGCGCGGATATCCTCTGCGACCATTTATTTGCCTGGGCTTCGAAGACCTACTCGATAAGGTGTCTAAGGTGGGGCAACTTCCTCTATTCTAGAGGGCACTTGCAGCCTCCGTGGTAAGAGCTAACCTGGTGTCATGGGTTATATTGATTTTCCGCATAAACCAAGCTACTCAGCTGCTTTTCTCCACTGAATTTTCCTACTGCGCTATCCTCATTGTATTACTCTGTATATCTTTGATGAATAAATAAATATATAAATAGGTCGCCTACTCCATCTTCCCTTCAAATACCCTGGATCAGCTGGGGCTGGACCTCTGCAGGTGGCGCCCGAGACAGGCATTTCGAAGGTAAATCCCCAACCCCATTCCCCCAGTGTTCAGTTTTGGGGACAGATAGGATCCCACTTAGGGGGCTGCAGATCCCCCTGTAGAATAGACAGGGCGAGAGGAGTGGGAAGTGTTGAAGAGTTAGAGAGAAAAAACGGTTTCTAAAAAGGCTGACAAAAAGGGCCTAATCTTTAGATAGCTAAAAGCAAAATCTTTTACTATCCTTAATTTTCTGACATGGGCAACACTGAATCAAATGAAAGACAGCTCTTTATAGGAGTAATTTTACAGTTATTAAGTAAAAGAAGAATCAAGGTTAAAACATCTTCCATTCAATCATTTTTTACATTTGTACAAGACCACTGCCCTTGGTTTCTACAACAAGGCACTGTTAACCTAGATATCTTGAAAAAACTAGGAAAACAGCTAAGAGCTTATTGTGCTCAGCAAGGTTTGGAAAAAATCCCTACTTACACCTTTCCTCTGTGGAATATGACTAGAGATGTTTTAGATCCAGCTCATGAATTTGAAAAGGTACCTGTTAAAGTGGAAAGTAAAGTTGGAAAAGTACCTGTTAAACAAAAAAGCAAATCTGAAAAGGTACCTGTTATAAAGAAAAGTGAAAATGAAGAGGCTATACCTAGCTATCGACAGCTAAATGAATGGCTAGCCGCTATGACTGCCAATGAGCATGTAAAAGATAGGGATGAAAAGAAAGATCAGCTCTCCCCTCAATTTGAAAAAGGTTTAGAGGAAACAGCAGCTCGATGCCATTCTGATGAGGATTGGTTTTTTTTTTTTTTTAGCTAAAGATGCTCCTAAAAGTTTAAGAAAACATCCCTAATCAGACCATCCGCTCCTAGGAGGTTGAGGGAAACATCCCCGATCAGACAGTTCGTAAGATTTAGTTACCAAACAGTTAAAGGATCTCCGGAACAGAAGAGGAAAACTTCGGGACGCTCCCATCCCCCTATGCCTCCTCCTCCATGTCGGGGTAAAGGGCCACCGCTAGGAGTTTCCCGGAGAAGGATTTTCTCTAGTCCCAAGGATGAACTCGATCCTCACCTTGAGGCTTCTTTTCTAGTCCCCTCTGCAGTTTAGCCAGGGTAAAGAGGTTACAAAATAAATAAAAATATTCTCTAAAATTAAAAAAAAATTAAAAATGGATTTCTCTGCATCTAAGAATAGACAAATATTTATTGACTGTGGAATATGATTAGAAATGTCCTGGACCTCCGTCACGAGGCTGTTAAATAGCCTATGGGGGAGGCTATAGAGGTGGATGGTGGTGAGTCTCCATTTACTGCACAGATCATATTTTCTGCCATTGAAAAAAAAAAAAGGAGGGAGAAAGTGGTCTACCTCCCGAGGAAGGAGAGGGCTTACAGGACGCTGCGGCCGAGAGCCCTGGCGAGCTCCCTCCCCCTCTGCACAAACCTTTAAAAAACTTATCCACCACTTTCTGATTTAAGGAGACCGCCACCGCCTTTGATTGTGCCTCCCAGGACCCAGGAGTTCCCCACTTTGCCCCCAAAGCCTCCCAAAGTGTTGCCTAAGACTGAGGAAGATAAAAAGTTTTTTAAACAAAGGAGCTTTTAGTACACAATATTCAGAGCGTGCTCCTTGGAGAAAACTCCCTCAGGGGGGTCTCACCCAGGCTAGGAGAAAAGCGAAAAGGCAAGGAGATTTAATAACAATATTAACCCCTGATGTGCCGCTTACTCCAATTCCAACCGGAGTGGCTGGCCCCCTATCTGAGGACATTGTAAGATTTGTCCTGGGGCGTAGCTCGCTTTCTTTTAAAAAATAATTAAATAAAAAAAAAGAAAGAAAAGAAATTTCGCTGGTGCATGGTGTAGTAGATTCTGATGATATTGAGAAATTAAAGTCTTGATCTCACTGCCTATCAAAACTGTACAAATTAATAAAGGTCAAAGAGTAACACAGCTTTTACTTTTACCTTACTATCAGACAAGGAAAAACTTGACTTCTCAAGCTAAGAGCCACAAAACATTTGGATCTAGTGATCTAGCCTTTTGGGTGCAGGAAATTACAGTTCCAAGGCCTTTAAAAGATCTTTTAATTCAAGAGAATAAAATGCCAGGGCTATTAGACACAGGAACAGACGTCTCTTAACATTGCTGGGAAAGACTGGCCCAGCTCCTGGCCAACACATAATACTGAAAATGAGTTGGTGGGATTAGAGAAAGTGGTATGTGGGGTGGAGATGCTGTACAGGTGGTACATTTAACAATACTTTATATATTGTTATAAATACATAATATAAATGTATTTGCCTAATTACAGTTTGCCTAATTAGGTATGGGTATAAATAAAATATAATAAAGGTATACCTAATACTATTTATAGATCTATACTTAATTAATTTGTATATAAATTAATATGTATACTATACACACACACATATATATATATACTGTATAATTAAATATATATGGCAGAATATAATGTGTGTGTGGCTGATATTAATTGGTATGGATTGATGTGCTGTGATGATAAATGTTCTATATACTGTATAATTATAAATGTGTGACATGTATTATTACAGTATATTGGTTTGTGTTGGTTGGTATTAGCTGTGTATGTGTTGTATTGTTGTAATATATATTAATTAATATATTAATTATAAAGATTAATTCAAGTATATTGATTTATATATATTATATGTCAATAACTTTATACTTGTTGCCATATATAAATACATATATAAATGCATTTTGCATTTAGGTATATCTGTATACCTGTATACTAAAATGAGATAAGGAGGTTATACATTTATTACTTAAATTTATACAGAGACCTAAACTAAACATTAGACCTAAATTAACATATCCATAGGGAAACAGCTAGACAAATAGTGAAGTTATGTTCCAATTGTAATTAATCACTTAAACGTAAACACACAGGGGCAGACTACAATGATGAGACACTAGATGCCTGAATTACAGGCTACGACTCGGCCCCTGGTCAAGTAAAAAGGCCTCCTTACGGGAGAGTGAAAAAGGCCAGATGTGTTGCTAACTTGTGGGAGAGGGTATGCTTGTATATTTCTACAGAATGCAGATTCTCCGGTTTGCATCTCAGACAAATTCGTCATGTCACATTCCCCAAAGACCAGGTTTGCGGCGCGCGCACTCGCTCGCTCCCCCTCCCCCAGCCAGCTCTCGCCTCCGTGCCACCAGCAGCGCCTCGCACCCACCTCGCTGCACCCCGTGACCTAGAGCAAAGAAGTCTGTGCAGCGAGTGAGGGCCAGAGAGGAAAGCGCGCCCGCGGAGTGCCGTCCAGACCAGCGTGGCCCCACCGGCGAGAGGGGACCGCCCTGAGCCCAAGCGGTGGCGGCTAGCCCTAAACCACGAACCCTGCCCCTCCGCCCACCATAGGCGCCTTGGCCCACAGCCTGCCGCTCGCGTTCTGCCTCCTGATGCTGGGGACACTGCTCCCCCGGGCTGACGCCTACAGCTGCTCCCTGGTTCATCTTGTTTAAACCCTCAATATAATGTTTGCTCCTTTGTAATGCTACAACATCCACCTTATCTTATGATGTAACCACTTATTGAATTATGGTCTTGCTGTATTACAACAACTACAGGATTTAATGCAAACACGACGGTTTGTGGGCTTAATTATCTTGGGAACAGCAGCTTTGATAAGTGCAATCACTTCTGTTACTGTGGCAGCAATATCATTGACTCAACAAGTACATACTGCTCAATATGTTGATTCTATGTCCAAAAATGTTTCTTTAACATTGGCAACACAGGAAGCTATAGAGAGAAAATTAGAAATGAGGGTAGACGCCCTAGAGGAAGCAGTAATACATATTGGGACTGAATTGCAGGCTTTAAAGGTGAAAATGGCATTGTCTTGTCATGCTGACTATCGGTGGATATGTGGAACACCCCTGAAAGTAAATGAGACAGATTTTGAATGGGAAAAGATTAAAAACCATATTTCAGGTATCTGGAACAGCTCTGACATTGGTTGAGACGTAGGGAAACTTCACTATCAAATAGCAACCATGGAGCACTCCCGATTAGATTTTACTGCTGCTGGAACAGCAAATGATTTCTTCCATACTTTCCCTAACTACATCTCAGGAAAGAATATTCTGTCTAATGTCTTTAGCTATGCTGCGGTGGCTGCTTTAATTGTGCTTCTCATAATCATTCTTCCTTGTATTGTCAGGATTCTTCGGCAGAGTATTCAGAGGCTCGCGACTGAGCTACATCTGGCTGTTTTAAGAAATACAAAACAGGGAGATGCCGGGAGCCGGCGAGAGACATTCCACTCGTGACAAAGGTCATGAGGAAGGAGGCTGGGCATACACAAAGGCGGGATCGAGCCTCGGGAGTCCTCCCGGATATTCTTGAGCATCTACCCCCCAAAACTAGTGTCTGCCTACTTTATTGCTTTGTGCTCTCACCTCTGACTTTACTGGGGGCTGTCCCCCACCACCATCTCATTCTTTCTGTCAAAGAGCTAACTTACAGCTCCAATTAATAAAGTTCCTGGGCAATTAGGAGTGTTTAAATCCAAACACGTCAGATGGCTCTCTAACTCGCCTGACAAGTTTACCCGGACTCCTACAGCAATGCATACAATTGTTTACAGTCTCCAAGCCTCGAGAGGCACGGGAAGTTTAAGATATTCAAATAGCTTAGAGCCTCTCAGAGAGTTAGAAACTGTCAGAATAAAACTAGTAAAAGATTTCATTGATGAACCAATGCTTGTTGCCAAGTTTCCACATCCCCTGAATTGTATAATTGAATGTGTATTAATTAATATAGTTGGTATGTAGAAGAAATAAGTAGTGGCCTTGGTGTTACTAACTTTAGACCCTTAAGGTAATAAATTCTTTCCTTTGTTGTAAACCCATTACATATCTGCCCTATAGGAATGCAATTTTATCTTCGAAAGATGGGGCCAAACCTTAAAATAATTACTCTTAGAGAAAATAAGTCTTACAGTTGATAAGTCTTTGTCAAGAGTCATAAAATGTTAATAGGTCTTCTGGCTAGAAGATGATGTAAATCACCTAAACCATTTGTATACGATACATTTGCAGGAAAGAAACCCTGGTTTTTGATAAGGATCAAAGGCTGCTGACTTTGCATCCCCATTATCCTCTATGTGTAACTTAGGGTATAAAAACCCCTGTTGAAACTAAAGCTACGGGCCTTGATTGCCAACGCTTAGTCTCCTAATGTCATTCTTCCCCTCAATTTTCAGATGAGTGTCCATCTGGAGCGCGGATATCCTCTGCGACCATTTATTTGCCTGGGCTTCGAAGACCACTTGAGAAGGTGTCTAAGGTGGGGCACTTTTCGCTATTCGAGAGGGAGACTGCGGCCTCCGTGGTAAGAGCTAACCTGGTGTCACGGGTTATACTGATTTTCCGCATAAACCAAGCTACTCAGCTTCTTTTCTCCACTAAATTTTCCTACTGAGCTATCCTCATTCTATTACTCTTTATATCTTTGATAAATAAATCAATAGGTCGCCTACTCTGTCTCCCCTTCGAAAACCCTGGACCAGCCGAGGCTGGACCTTGTCAGAAGAGGGCCTCATCTCGATTTGAAGCAGGAACCTCAGGGTTGCTCTCCATTTCTGACTCTGAACACAGAGTCCCTACAGAGTTAGGACAGGAGAGTCAGGCCTCGTCTTGTGTGGAGGAATGGAACTCCACTGGACTCTCGAGTTGTTCACCAGATAACAGGCCACTTGTCGAGCTGTGTGTGGAACCTGCGGTTTTATCCAGACGATGCATGGGGGTGTCAGTTCCCCTTTGTTTTTTGCCTTCATACACAGGGTTGCCTTCGAAGAGGTATCCAGCCTTCAGGTTCTTATCAAGAGCAGACCAGGAAATCAGGGTCTTTCGGCATGTGGCACCACCCACAAGCCTACGTCTCGAATTTCTTCTTGAGATGGACCTCAACCTGAGGTGCACCAGGAAGGTCGGTAACCCTTTCAGACAAAGCAAGTGAATCGACCCTCTTGTCCCAATCAGGAGGGGAGAAGGGGCTCAGATGAAGTGGTGCCGGGAACCTCGATGTTCCCCTCGAGTAAAACTGGGATGTCGGGGAACTTTTGGAGTCACATCAAAGGTTCTAAGTACCGTTTCAAACTTCAAGACGGAACGTGAGACTTCTCTTGAGACGCTGTAGCTGGCAAGGGCCTCATCTTGTGGTGACGGGTTAACCACGTCGTTTTTCTCGAGTTGTGGCGGGATTCTCGAGTTAGGTCAGGAAATTCAGGCTTCCTCTTGTGTTGGCCCAGGGAAGTCCAGTCTTCCATTCGAGTTGCGAGGGAGAGCTAGGGATTGCGCTTGAGTTACTGCAGGGCAAAAGAGACCTTATCTAGGCTTGTGTCCAGGACATAATGTTCGTCTCCAGGGGGGACAGGGATCTCGGGGTTGCTTTCCTGATGCACCCGGGGAGTCAGTCCTTGTCTCGAGGGGAAGCGAAGGACTCCGCTCTCCTCTCGAGTTGCGACGGGTATCTCTTGGAGCCCACTGAGTGGCCTAAAGGGAGTCAAGCCTCCTGTGGAGTTTGGAGAGAGGACTCAGGATTGCTCTCCAGGCCATGCAGGAAAAGAAGGCCATCATCTCGCGATGAAGGGGGCGTCTCGTGGGTTTTCTCGATCTGCAGCGCCAGTGTGGGGTTTCTCATGAGGTACTACGGGGAGCTCAGGGAGCCTCTCATGTGGCGCTTGGGAAGTCAGGTCTCCATGCGCATTGCGAGGGGGAGCGCGTCATTGCTCTAGAGTCATGGAAGGTGTATCGGGCCTCAAGAACCGTTAAAGAAGGACTTTCAAGGTGTTTCTTGGGTCACGGCAGTAAACCCTGGGTTCCCTCGACTAGTGCCGGTGGCCTCAGGGAGCTTCTCAGTGTGCCTCTGAGAAGTCAGGGATACCCTGGAGTTGGGAGGGCCCTCTCGGGACTCCACTGGGTTTGGTGCAATAGAAGAGGGCCTCATCTCGAGTGGAGGCAGGAACCTCAAGGTTCATCTCCATTTCTGACTCTGATCGCAGGGTCCCTGCAGAGTTAGGACAGGAGAGTCATGCCTCGTCTTGTAAGGAGGAATGGAACTCCGCTTGCCTCTCGAGTTATTCATGGGGTGACAGGCAACTTGTCGAACTGTGTTTGGAATCTGCGGGTTTTTCCGGACGATGCACGAGGGTGTCAGTGCCCCTTCGTGTTGTGCCTTCTTCCACAGGGTTGCCTTTGAAGAGGTGTCCGGGCATCGGGTTCTTATCAAGAGCGGACCGGGGAATCGGGGTCTTTCAGCATGTGTTACCACCCATGAAGCTACGTCTCAAATATTCTCGTTAGACCGGCCTCATCCTGAGGTGCGCCGGGAAGGTTGGGAACCCCTTCCAGACAAAACACGGGAGTCGACCCTCCAGTCGCAATCAGGAGGGGAGAAGTGGCTCAGATGAAGTCGTACCGGGAACCTCGGTGTTCCCCTCGAGAGAGACCAGGGTGTTGGGGAACTTTTGGAATCGCATCAAGGGTGCCAAGTTTTCACACTTGAAATGTGAAAACACTTCAAGAAGAAACCTGGGACTTCTCTTTAGACGCTGTAGCGGGCAAGGGCCTCATCTTGCGATGACGGGGTAAACATGTGGTTTTTCTCGAGTTTCGGCGGGATTCTCGAGTTATGATGGGGAATTCAGGCTTCCTCTTGTGTTGGCCCAGGGAAGTCCAATCTTCCATTAGAGTTGCGAGAGAGAGCTAGGGATTGCTCTCGAGTCACTTCAGGGCAAAAGAGACCTCATCTAAGCTTGTGTCCGGGACCTAATGTTCCTCTCCAGGGGCGACAGAGATCTCGGGGTTGCATTTTAGACGCACCCGAGGAGTCAGGCCTTATCTCGAGAGGAAGGAAAAGACTCTGCTCTGCTCTCGAGTCCCGACGGGTATTTCTTGGAGACCACTGAGTGGCCTAAAGGGAGTCAAGCCTCCTGTGGATTTTTTTTTTTAATTTTATTTTATTTTTAAACTTTACATAATTGTATTAGTTTTTCCAAATATCAAAATGAATCCGCCTCAGGTATACATGTGCTCCCCATCCTGAACCCTCCTCCCTCCTCCCCCCCATAGCATCCCTCTGGGTCGTCCCAGAGCACTAGCCCCAAGCATCCAGTGTCATGCATCAAACCTGGACTGGCAACTCTTTTCATACATGATATTTTACATATTTCAATGCCATTCTCCCAAATCTTCCCACCTTCTCCCTCTCCCACAGAGTCCATAAGACTCTTCTATACATCAGTGTCTCTTTTGCTGTCTCATACTCAGGGTTATTGTTACCGTCTTTCAAAGTTCCATATATATGCGTTAGTATACTGTATTGGTGTTTTTCTTTCTGGCTTACTTCACTCTGTATAATAGGCTGCAGTTTCATCCACCTCATTAGAACTGATTCATTCTATTCTTTTTAATGGCGGAGTAATACTCCATTGTGTATATGTACCACAGCTTTCTTATCCATTCATCTGCTGATGGACATCTAGGTTGCTTCCATGTCCTGGCTATTAGAAACAGTGCTGCGATGAACATTGGGGTACACGTGTCTCTTTCCCTTCTGGTTTCCTCAGTGTGTATGCCCAGCAGTGGGATTGCTGGATCATAAGGCAGTTCTATTTCCAGTTGTTTAAGGAATCTCCACACTGTTCTCCATAGTGGCTGTACTAGTTTGCATTCCCACCAACAGTGTAAGAGGGTTCCCTTTTCTCCACACCCTCTCCAGCATTTATTATTTGTAGACTTTTGGATTGCAGCCATTCTGACTGGCGTGAAATGGTACCTCATAGTGGTTTTGATTTGCATTTCTATGATAATGAGTGATTTTGAGCATCTTTTCATGTGTTTGTTAGCCATCTGTATGTCTTCTTTGGAGAAATGTCTATTTAGTTCTTTGGCCCATTTTTTGATTGGGTCATCTATTTTTCTGGAGTTGAGCTGTAGGTGTTGCTTGTATATTTTTGAGATTAGTTGTTTGTCAGTTGCTTCATTTCCTATTATTTTCTCCCATTCCGAAGGCTGTCTTTTCACCTTGCTAATAGTTTGCTTTGATGTGCAGAAGCTTTTAAGGTTAATTAGGCCCCATTTGTTTATTTTTGTTTTTATTTCCAATATTCTGGGAGGTGGGTCATAGAGGATCCTGCTGTGATGTATTTCAGAGAGTGTTTTGCCTATGTTCTCCTCTAGGAGTTTTATAGTTTCGGGTCTTACGTTTAGATCTTTAATCCATTTTGAGTTTATTTTTGTGTATTGTGTTAGAAAGTGTTCTAGTTTCATTCTTTTACAAGTGGTTGACCAGATTTCCCAGCACCACTTGTTAAAGAGATTGTCTTTAATCCATTGTATATTTTTGCCTCCTTTGTCAAAGATAAGGTGTCCATATGTGTGTGGATTTATCTCTGGGCTTTCTATTTCGTTCCACTAATCTATATTTCTGTCTTTGTGCCAGTACCATACTGTCTTGATAACTGTGGCTTTGTAGCGGAGCCTGAAATCAGGTAGGTTGATTCCTCCAGTTCCATTCTTCTTTCTCAAGATCGCTTTGGCTATTCGAGGTTTTTTGTATTTCCATACAAATTGTGAAATTATTTGTTCTAGCTCTGTGAAGAATACTGTTGGTAGCTTGATAGGGATTGCGTTGAATCTATAAATTGCCTTGGGTAGTATACTCATTTTCACTATATTGATTCTTCCAATCCATGAACATGGTATATTTCTCCACCTATTAGTGTCCTCTTTGATTTCTTTCACCAGTGTTTTATAGTTTTCTATATATAGGTCTTTAGTTTCTTTAGGTAGGTATATTCCTAAGTATTTTATTCTTTCCGTTGCAATGGTGAATGAAATTGTTTCCTTAATTTCTCTTTCTGTTTTCTCATTATTAGTGTATAGGAATTCAAGGGATTTCTGTGTGTTGATTTTATATCCTGCAACTTTACTATAGTCATTGGCTAGTTCTAGTAATTTTCTGGTGGAGTCTTTAGGGTTTTCTATGTAGAGGATCATGTCATCTGCAAACAGTGAGAGTTTTACTTCTTCTTTTCCAATTTGGATTCCTTTTGTTTCTTTTTCTGCTCTGATTGCTGTGGCCAAAACTTCCAAAGCTATGTTGAATAGTAATGGTGAAAGTGGGCACCCTTGTCTTGTTCCTGACTTTAGAGGAAATGCTTTCAATTTTTCACCATTGAGGATAATGTTTGCTGTGGGTTTGTCATATATAGCTTTTATTATGTTGAGGTATATTCCTTCTATTCCTGCTTTCTGGAGATTTTTTATCATAAATGGATGTTGAATTTTGTCAAAGGCTTTCTCTGCATCTATTGAGAAAATCATATGGTTTTTATTTTTCAATTTGTTAAGGTGGTGTATTACATTGATTGATTTGCGGATATTGAAGAATCCTTGCATCCCTGGGATAAAGCCCACTTGGTCATGGTGTATGATCTTTTTAATGTGTTGTTGGATTCTGATTGCTAGAATTTTGTTAAGGATTTTTGCATCTATGTCATCAGTGATATTGGCCTGTAGTTTTCTTTTTTTGTGGGATCTTTGTCAGGTTTTGGTATTAGGCTGATGGTGGCCTCATAGAATGAGTTTGGAAGTTTACCTTCCTCTGCAATTTTCTGGAAGAGTTTGAGCAGGATAGGTGTTAGCTCTTCTCTAAATTTTTGGTAGAATTCAGCTGTGAAGCCGTCTGGACCTGGGCTTTTGTTGGCTGGAAGATTTTTGGTTACAGTTTCCATTTCCGTGCTTGTGATGGGTCTGTTAAGATTTTCTAGTTCTTCCCTGGTCCAGTTTTGGAAAGTTGTACTTTTCTAAGAATTTGTCCATTTCTTCCACGTTGTCCATTTTATTGGCATATAATTGTTGATAGTAGTCTCTTATGATCCTTTGTATTTCTGTGTTTTCTGTTGTGATCTCTCCATTTTCATTTCTAATTTTATTGATTTGATTTTTCTCCCTTTGTTTCTTGATGAGTCTGGCTAATGGTTTGTCAATTTTATTTATCGTTTCAAAGAACCAGCTTTTGGTTTTGTTGATTTTTGCTATGGTCTCTTTTGTTTCTTTTGCATTTATTTCTGCTCTAATTTTTAAGATTTCTTTCCTTCTACTAACCCTGGGGTTCTTCATTTCTTCCTTTTCTAGTTGCTTTAGGTGTAGAGTTAGTTTATTTATTTGACTTTTTTCTTGTTTCTTGAGGTGTGCCTGTATTGCTATGAACTTTCCCCTTAGGACTGCTTTTACCGTGTCCCACAAGTTTTGGGTTGTTCTGTTTTCATTTTCATCCGTTTCTATGCAAATTTTGATTTCTTTTTTGATTTCTTCTGTGATTTGTTGGTTATTCAGCAGCGTGTTGTTCAGCCTCCATATGTTGGAATTTTTAATAGTTTTTCTCCTGTAATTGAGATCTAATCTTACTGCATTGTGGTCAGAAAAGATGCTTGGAATGATTTCTATTTTTTCGAATTTACCAATGCTAGCTTTATGGCCCAGGATGTGATCTATCCTGGAGAAGGTTCCATGTGCACTTTAGAAAAAGTTGAAATTCATTGTTTTGGGATGAATTGTCCTATAGATATCAATTAGGTCTAACTGGTCTATTGTATCATTTAAAGTTTGTGTTTCCTTGTTAAATTTCTGTTTAGTTGATCTATCCATAGGTGTGAGTGGGGTATTAAAATCTCCAACTATTATTGTGTTAGTGTTAATTTCTCCTTTCATACTTGTTAGCATTTGTCTTACATACTGTGGTGCTCCCACGTTGGGTGCATATATATTTATAATTGTTATATCTTCTTCTTGGATTGATCCTTTGATCATTATGTAGTGACCTTCTTTGTCTCTTTTCACAGCCTTTGTTTTAAAGTCTATTTTATCTGACATGAGTATCGCTACTCCTGCTTTCTTTTGGTCCCTATTTGCATGGAAAATCTTTTTCCAGCCCTTCACTTTCAGTCTGTATGTATCCCCTGTTTTGAGGTGGGTCTCTTGTAGACAACATATGTAGGGGTCTTGTTTTTGTATCCATTCAGCCAGTCTTTGTCTTTTGGTTGGAGCATTCAACCCATTTACGTTTAAGGTAATTACTGATAAGTATGATCCCATTGCCATTTACTTTATTGTTTGGGGTTCGAATTTATACACCGTTTTTGTGTTTCCTGTTTAGTATTTGTTGGAGAGCTGGTTTGGTGGTGCAGAATTCTCTCAGCTTTTGCTTGTCTGAAAAGCTTTTGATTTCTCATTCATACTTGAATGAGATCCTTGCTGGGTACAATAATCTGGGCTGTAGGTTATTTTCTTTCATCATTTTAAGTATGTCTTGCCATTCCCTCCTTGCTTGAAGAGTTTCTATTGAAAGATCAGCTGTTATCCTTATGGCAATTCCCTTGTGTGTTATTTGTTGTTTTTCCCTTGCTGCTTTTCATATTTGTTCTTTGTGTTTGATTTTTGTTAATGTGATTAATATGTGTCTTGGGGGGTTTCGCCTTGGCTTTACACTGTTTGGGACTGTCTGGGTTTCTTGGACTTGAGTGATTATTTCCTTCCCCATTTTAGGGAAGTTTTCAACTATTATCTCCTCAAGTATTTTCTCACGGTCTTTCTTTTTGTCTTCTTCTTCTGGGACCCCTATGATTCGAATGTTGTAGCGTTTAATATTGTCCTGGAAGTCTCTGAGATTGTGCTCATTTCTTTTAATTCGTTTTTCATTTATCCTCTCTGATTCATTTATTTCTACCATTCTATCTTCGAATTCACTAATCCTATCTTCTGCCTCTGTTATTCTACTATTTGTTGCCTCCAGAGTGTTTTTAGTTTCATTTATTGCATTATTCATTATATATTGACTCTTTTTTTATTTCTTCTAGGTCCTTGTTAAACCTTTCTTGCATCTTCTCAATCCTTGTCTCCAGGCTATTTATCTGTGATTCCATTTTAATTTCAAGATTTTAGATCCATTTCACTATCCTTACTCGGAATTCTTTATCAGGTAGATTCCCTATCTCTTCCTCTTTTGTTTGGTTTGGTGGGCATTTATCCTGTTCCTTTATCTGCTGGGTATTCCTCTGTCTCATCTTGTTTAAATTGCTGAGTTTGGGGTGTCCTTTCTGTATTCTGGCAGTTTGTGGAGTTCTTTACTCTGGCATTTCCTCATTGTGTGTGGGTTTGTACAGGTGTCTTGTCAAGGTTTCCTGGTTAGGGAAGCTTGTGTCCATGTTCTGGTGGGTGGAGCTGTATTTCTTCTCTCTGGAGTGCAATGAAGTGTCCAGTAATGAGTTATGAGATGTTTGTGGCTTTGGGGTGACTTTGGGCAGCCTGTATCTTGAAGCTCAGGGCTGCGTTCCTTTGTTGCTGCAGAATTTGCTTGGTATGTCTTGCCCTGGAACTTGTTGGCCCTTGTGTGGTGCTTGATTTCAGTGTCGGTATGGAGGCATTTGATGAGCTCCTGTCAATTAATGTTCCTTGGAGTCAGGAGTTCCCTGGAGGCAGGGTTTGGACTAAGCCTCCTGCTTCCAGTTATCTGTCTTACTTTTACAGTAGTTTAAAAACTTCTCCTTCTATACAGCACCATTGATAAAACATCTACGTTAAAGAAGAAAAGTTTCTCTACTGTGAGGGTCACTCAGAAAGGTTCACAGCGTTACATGGAGAAGAGAAGAGGGAGGAGGGAGTTAGAGGTGACCCAAATGAGATGAGGTGGAATCAATAGTGGAGAGAGTGGGCTGGCCAGTAGTCACTTCCTTATGTGCACTCCACAACTGGACCGCTCAGAGATGTTCACAGAGTTATACAGAGATGAGAAGAAGGAGGAAGGAGACAGAGGTGGCCAGAAGGATAAAAGGGGGGAATGAAAAGGAGGGAGACAGATCCAGCCAGTAATCAGTTCCCTAAGTGTTCTCCACCGTCTGGAATACACAGAAATTCACAGAGTTGGGTAGAGTAGAGAGGGGTTAGGGAGGAGACACAGGCGACCTGGTGGAGAAAAAGGAGAGTCCAAAGGGAGAGAGAGCAGTCAAGCCAGTAATCTCGCTCCCTAGTGAAAAATGGGTACTGAAGATTGGGTTCTTAAAGGTACAAAATTGGTAACAAATACATAAAAGCAAAAATTAAAAATCTAGAGTAGAGTTTGGAATTTCAAAAATACGATGTTAAAGAAAAGAAGAAGGAAAAGAAAGAGAGAAAAAACGAACAAAGAAAAACAAACATGGTCGCAAAAATTATCAAGAAAATACAGGTAGAAAATTGATAACTAATACCAAAAAGCAAAAATTAAAAATCTAGAGTAGAGTTTGGAATTTCAAAAATACAATGTTAAAAAAAAGGAAGAAGAAAACTAAAGAGAAAACAAACAAACAAAAGCAAGCAATGTCGCAAAAATTATAAAGAAACTACAGGTACAAAATTGATATCAAATATCAAAAAGCATAAATTAAAAATCTAGAGTACAGTTTGGAATTTCAAAAATACAATGTTAAAGAAAAGAAGAAAAAAAAAACAAAACAAAAAAACAAGGTCAAAAAATTATTATATATATATATATATAAATATATATATATGAAGTTTGCTGAAGAAGAAAAAAATAGGGTCTTTTTTTTGCAAAGTAATAGGTTATAAAAGTGAAAATTAAATGAACAATAGAGGACTTAAAATTAAAAAAATTAAAAAAAAGAAAGAATGATCATAAAAATATATCTAGGACTTTCTCTGATTTTGTTGTGAGTATCGTGGGTTCGGTTCATTTTTGGCTAGTTCCTTGGTCCGACTTATATTTCTCAAGATCTATAGGCGCCTTCCTATGTAGTCCTAATAACCACAGGGTTTTAATCTATTGCCTGTAGCTTCCAAGGCGTTTCCCTCTGTTATAGCTTCTTTTGTTTGCTGGTCTCTTCAGTGTCTGGTTTACGCCCTGACACAAAGGGGACGGTGGAGGACACTTTTTTTTTTAGGCTCACTTGTTCAGTTGCGCTGTGGGGAGGGAGGGAGGGAGTGATGCTGCAAACAAATAACACTGGCGTGCGTTCGCAGTGCCTCAGCCACACTGGGTCTGCCCCCGCTCACGGCGCGTGTAGCCTTCCTGCCCACACTGCTCGGGCTCTAGGTTGTTCCACCGGGAACAATCCGAGGCTGGCCCTGGGCTGCATGCACCTCCCAGGTCCAAGCCGCTCAGGTTCAGGCACTCGGGTAGTCCTCAGAGGCACAGACTCGGTTGGGCCTGCGTTTTGTGCTCTTCCCAGGTCCGAGCAGCTCAGGTGATGAGGTGTTTGGCGAGCGCCAATGTTGTGACTTATCGCCTCCCCACCACTCGGTTATCTGGGTGTAAAACAGGCGCACTTTCTCAGGCAGATGTTGACCGTCCAGATCCCCAAGAAGTTTTAGTTAGCAAAGAAGCCTGCTTACAGTTTTATAGATAATGTCTCTCTGGGGCTGCAATTGCCCCCTTCCGGCTCTGGCTGCCTGTCACCGGAGGGGGAAGGTCTGCAGCCGGCTATCTCTGTTCAGTCCTTTGTTCCGTGCGTGGGCCTGGCGGTGTCTTAGGTTAGGGCTGGCTTTTTGCGTGGTAGATATCCCAGAGTCTGGTTTGCTAGCCCAAGTTATTTCGTTCAGATAGCGCTCATGGTATTCAGGCCAGATTCTTACTCTAAGCGATGCAGCCCGCGCCGCGCCTCCCTGCCCAGCCCCTGCTTGCTAATGGTGTGAGCAGGCGTCTGCACTGCTTCGCGGCTGGGGGAGTTACCGTAGGGCTTGCAATCTGCGAGTTTTAATTGTTTATTTATTTTTATCCCCCTTATGTTGCCCTTTGTGCTTCCAAAGCTTGGCAAAGATTTGGCAGTGAAAAGCTTTCCTGGTGTTTGGAAACTTTTCTCTTTTTAAGACTATCTTCCCGGGACGGAAATCCCTCCCTCCCTCTTTTGTCTCTTTTTTTGTCTTTTATACTTTTTCCTACCTACTTTCCAAGAGTTGGGTTGCTTTTCTGGGTGCCTGATGTCCTCTGGCAGCATTCATAAGTTGTATTGTGGAATTTACTCGACGTTTAAATGCTCTTTTGATGAAATTGTTTGGGGAGGAAAAGAGTTCTCCCCGTCCTACTCCTCAGCAATCTTGGCTCCTCTCTTGTGGAGTTTGGAGAGAGCACGCGGGATTGCTCTCCAGGCCATGCAGGAAAATAAGGCCCTCATCTCGCGATGTCGGGGGAGTCTCGTGGTTTTTCTGGAGCTGCGGTGCCAGTGTGGGGTTTCTCACAAGGTACGACCGGAAGCTCAGGGAGCCTCTCGTGTGGTGTCAGGGAAGTCAAGTCTCCATACGAGTGGCGAGGGGGCGCACGTCATTGCTCTCGAGTCATGGTAGAGGAATCAGGGCTCAACACAATGAAAAAGGACGCTCGAGGTCTTTCTCGGGTTGCGGCAGGAAACCCTGGGTTCCCTCGACTTGTGCCTGTGACCTCAGGTAGCTTCTCAGGGTGCCTCTGAGAAGTCAGGGATACTATGGAGCTGGGAGAGGCCTCTCGGGACTTCACTGGGTTTGCTGCAATGGAAGAGGGCCTAATCTTGAGATCAGGAAGGAACCTCAGGGTTCCTCTCCATTTCGGACTCAGATCGCAGGGTCCTTGCAGAGTTGGGACAGGAGAGTCAGGCCTCGTCTTGTGTGGAGGAATGGAACTCCGCTTGCCTCTCAAGTTGTTCAAGGAGTGACAGGCCACTTGTCGAGCTGTGTGTGGAACCTGCGGTTTTTTTCAGACAATGCACGGCGGTGTCAGTGCCCCTTCGTGATGTGCTTTCATCCACAGGGTTGCCTTCGAAGTGGTGTGTGGGCATCAGGTTCTTATCAAGAGCGGACCAGGAAATCGGGGTCTTTTGGAATGCGGCACCACACACGAGGCTACATCTCGAATTTCCTCGTGAGACGGGCCTCATGCTGAGGTGCCCCTGGAAGGTCGGGAAAGCCTTCCAGACAAAGCAGGTTAATCGACCCTACTGTCGCGATCAGGAGGGGAGAAGGGGCTCAGATGAAGTGGTGCCGGGAACCTCGGTGTTCCCCTTGAGTGAGACTGGTATGTCAGGGAACTTTTGGGGTCTCATGAAGCTTGCCAAATACTGTTTCAAACTTCAAGACGAAACGTGGGACTTCTCTTGAGACGCTGTGGCGGGCAAGGGCCTCATCTTGTGATGAAGGGGAAACCACGTGGTTTTTTTCGGGTTGCGATGGGATTGTTGACTTACGACGGGGAATTCAGGCTTCCTCTTCTGTTGGCCCAGGGAAGTCCATTCTTCCATTCGAGTTGCCAGAGAGAGCTGGGTGGGAATTGCTCTCGAGTCACGGCAGGTCAAAATAGACCTCATCTAGGCTTGTGTCCAGGACCTAATGTTCCTCTCCAGGGGCGATAGGGATCACGGGGACGCATTCCAGACTCACCCAGTGAGTCAGGCCTCGGCTCGAGGGGAAGCAAAGGATTCTGATATCCTCCTGGGTCACGATAGGTATCTCTTGGAGCCCACTGAGTAGCCTCCAGGGAGTCAAGCCTCCTGTGGAGTTGGAGAGAGGACTCGGGATTGCTCTCCAGGCCATACAGGAAGAGAAGGCCCTCAGCTCGCAATGACGGGGGCGTCTTGTGGGTTTTCTCGAGTTGGGGCGCAAGTATGAATTTTCTCACGAGGTACAACGGGGATCTCAGGGAGCCTCTCATGTGGCGCCAGGAAAGTCAGGTGTCTATGCGTGTGATGAGGGGGAGCCCATAAATGCTCTCGAGTCATGGTAGGGAAATCGGGACTCAAGACGCGTTGAAGAAGGAGTCTCAAGGTCTTTCTCAGGTTGTGGCAGGAAACCCTGGGTTCCCTCGACTTGTACCGGTGACCTAGGGAGCTTCTCAGGGTGCCTCTGAGAAGTCAGGCATACTGTGGACTTGGGAGGGGCTCTCGGAACTCCACTGGGTTTGGTGCAATGGCAAAGGTTCTCATCTCGAGTTGAGGCAGGAACCTAAGTGTTCCTCTCCATTTAAAACTCCGACCACAGGGTCCCTGAAGAATTGGGACAGGAGAGTCAGGCCTCGTCTTGTGTGGAGGAATGGAACTCCACTTGCCTCTCGAGTTGTTCACAGGATAACAGACCATTTGTTGAGCTTTGAGTGGAACCTTCGGTTTTTTCCGTAAGATGCATGAGGGGGTCAGTGCCCCTTCGTGTTGTGCCTTCATCCACAGGGTTGCCTTCAAAGAGGTGTCTGGACATCGGGTTCTTATCAATAGCGGAGCAGGAAATCGGGGTCTTTCAGAACGTGGCACCATCCATGAGGCTACGTCTCGAATTTCTTCGTTAGACTGGTGTCATCCTGAGGTGCGCCATGAAGATCGGGAACCCCTTCCAGACAAAGCAGGGGAATCGACCATCTTGTCGCGATCAGGAGGAGTGAAAGGGCTCAGTTGAAGTCGTGCCGGGAACCTCGGTGTTCCCCTCGAGTGGAACCGGTGTGTCGGGAAACTTTTGGGGTCGCTTCAAGGGTGCCAAGTACCGTTTTGCACTTCAATACGGACTTGGGGCTTCACTTGACACGCTGTAGAGGGCAAGGGCCTCATCTTGGGATGACGGGGGAATCACGTGGTTTTTCTCAAGGTGCGGCGGGATTCTCGAGTTACGACAGGGAATTCAGGCTTCCTCTTGTGTTGGCCCAGGGAAGTCCAATCTTCCATTCGAGTTTCGAGGGAGAGCTGGGGTTTGCTCTTGAGTCACTGCAGGGCAAAAGAGACCTCATCTAGGCTTGTGTCCAGGACCTAATATTCCTCTCCAGGGCCGACAGCGATCTCGGGTTTGCATTCCAGACGCATCCTGGGAGTCCGAGCTCGACTCGAGGGGAAGCAAAGGACCCCGCTCTCCTCTCGAGTTGCCACAGGTGTCTCTTGGAGCCCACTGAGTGGCCTAAAGGGAGTCAAGCCCCCTGTGGAGTTTGGAGAGAAGACTCGGGATTGCTCTCCAGGCCATGCAGGAAAAGAAGATCCTCATCTCGCGATGACAGGGGCGTCTTGTTGGTTTTCTCGAGCTGTGGTGCCAGTGTGCGGTTTCTGACGAGGTGCGACGGGAAGCTCAGAGAGCCTTTCGTGTGGCGCCAGGGAAGTCAGGTCTCCATGCGCATGGCAAGGGGGAGCGCGTCATTGCTCTCGAGATATGGTACGGGAATCGGGCCTCAAGATACGTTAAAGCAGGACTCTCAAGGTCTTTCTCAGGTTGGGGCAGGAAACCCTGGGTTCCGTCGACTTCTGCCGGTGACCTTAGGGAGCTTCTCAGGGTGCCTCTGAGAAGTCAGGCATACTGTGGATTTGGGACGGGCCTCTCGGGACTCCTCTGGTTTTGCGGCAATGGAAAAGGCCTCGTCTTGAGTGGAGGCAGGAACCTCAGGCTTCCTCTCCATTTCTGACTCGGTGCGCAAGGTCCCTAGAGTTGTGACAGGAGAGTCAGGCATCGTCTTGTGTGGAGGAATGGAACTCCGCTTGCTTCTCGAGTTGTTCACGAGGTGACAGACCACTTGTGGAGCTGTGTGAGAACCTGCGGGTTTTTCCGGAAGATGCACGGGGTGTCAGTGCCCCTACGTGTTGTGCCTTCATCCACAGGCTTGCCTTCGAAGAGGTGTCCAGGAGTCTGGTTTTGATCAAAAGTGGACCATGGAATCGGGATCTTTCGTCATGTAGTATGGCCCTCGAGGCTACGTCTCGAATTTCCTCGTGAGACCGGCCTCATCCTGAGGTGCGCCGGGAAGGTCGGGAACCCCTTCGAGACAAAGCAGTGGAATCGACCCTCCTATCGCGATCATGAGAGGAGAAAGGCCTCAGATGAAGTGGTGCCGGGAACTTCAGTGTCCCCTCTAGTGAGATCGGTATATAGGGGAACTTTTGGGGTCACATCAAGGGTGCCAAGTACTGTTTTGCACTTCAAGACGGAATGTGAGACTTCTCTTGAGACGCTGTAGGGGGCAAGGGCCTCATCTTGCAATACAGGGAACCACGTGATTTTTCTCGAGTTGCGGCGGGTTTCTCAAATTACAACTGGAAATTCAGGCTTCCTCTTGTGTTGGCTCAGAAAGGCCAATCTTCCATTCGAGTTGCAAGGGAAAGCTAGGGGTTTTGCTTGAGTCACTGCAGGGCCAAAGAGACCTCCTCTAGGCTTTTGTCCAGGACCTAAGGTTCCTCTCCAGGGGCGACAGGGATCCAGGGTTGCATTCCAGACTCACCCTCGTAGTCAGACCTCATCTCGAGGGGAAGCAAAGGACACCGCTCTCCTCCTGAGTATCGACGCGTATCTCTTGGAGCCCACTGAGTGACCTAAAGGGAGTCAAGCCTCCTTTGGAGTTTGGAGAGAGGATTCGGGATTGCTCTTCAGGTCATGCAGGAAAGAAGGCCCTCATTTCACCATGACAGGGGCGTCTCGTGGGTTTTCTCGAGCTGCGGCGCCAGTGTGGGGTTTCTCACGAGGTACGATGGGGAGCTCAGGGAGACTCTCATGTGGTGCTGGGGAAGTCAGATCTTCATGCACGTGGCGAGGGGGAGCACGTCATTTTTCTCCAGTCATGGTAGGGGAATCGGGCCTCAAGACGCGTGAAGAAGGACTCTCGAGATTTTTCTCAGGTTACAGCAGGAAACCCTGGGTTCCCTCGACTTATGCCCGTGACCTCAGGGAGCTTCTCAGGGTGCCTCTGAGAAGTCAGGGATACTGTGCAGTTGGGAGGGGCCGCTCCGAACTCCACTGGGTTTGGTGCAGTAGAAGAGGGCCTTATCTCGAGTTGAGGCAGGAACCTCATGGTTCCTCTCCATTTCTGAATCGGATCTCAGTGTCCATGCAGAGTTGGGACAGGAGAGTCAGGCCTTGTCTTGCGTGGAGGAATTTAACTCCTCTTGCCTCTCGAGTTGTTCACGGGGTGACAGGCCACTTGTCGATCTGTATGTGGAACTTGCGGGCTTTTCCAACGATGCAGGAGGGTGTCAGACCCCTTCGTTTTGTGCCTTCGTCCACAGGATTGCCTTCGAAGAGGTGTCCTAGCATTGGGTTCTTATCAAGAGCAGACAGGGAAATCGGGGTCTTTCGGCGTGTGGCACCAACCACAAGGCTATGTCTCGAATTTCCTCGTGAGACCGGCCTCATCCTGAGGTGCGCCGGGAAGGTCCGGAACCCCTTCCAGACAAAGCAGGGTAATCGACCCTCCCATCGCGATCAGGAGGGGATAAGGGGCTCAGAACAAGCGGTGCACCGAACCTTGGTGTTCCCCTCGAGTGAGACCAGGGTGTCGGGGAACTTTTGTGGTAACATCAAGGTTGCCAATTATCGTTTTAAACTTCAAGATGGAACGTGGGGCTTCTCCTGAGACGCTGTAGCTGGCAAGGGCCTCATCTTGCGATGACGGGGGAACCACGTGGTTTTCCTCGAGTTGCGGCAGGATTTTCGAATTACGACGGGGAATTCAGGTTTCCTCTTGTGTTGTCCCAGGGAAGTCCATTCTTCCATTCGAGGTGCGAGGGACAGCAGGGGATTGCTCTCGAGTCACTTCAGGGCAAATGAGACCTCATCTATGCTTGTGTCTAGGACCTAATGTTCCTCTCCAGGGGCGACAGGGATCTCGGGGTTGCATTCCAGACTCACCTGAGGAGTCAGGCCTGGTATATAGGGGAAGCAAAGAATTCCGCTCTCCTCTTGAGTCCCAATGGGTATCTCTTGGAGCCCACAGAGTGGCCTAAAGGGAGTCAGGCCTCCTGTGGAGTTTGAAGAGAGGCCTCGAGATTGCTCTCCAGGCCATGCAGGAAAAGAAGGCCTTCATCTCGCGATGACGGAGGCGTCTCGTGGGTTTTCTCGAGCTGGGGAGCCAGTGTGGGATTTCTCACGAGGTATGACGGGGAGCTCAGGGAGCCTCTCGTGTGGCGCCAGGGAAGTCAAGTCTCCATGCGAGTTTCGAGGGGGAACGCGTCATTGCTCTCGAGTCATGGTAGGGGAATCGGGATTCAAGACGCGTGAAGGAGGATTTTCGAGGTCTTTCTCAGGTTGCGTCAGGAAACCCTGTGTTCCCTCGACTTGTGCCGGTGACCTCAGGGAGCTTCTAAGGGTGCCTCTGAGAAGTCGCGATACTGTGGATTTGGGAGGGGCCTCTCGGGCCTCCACTGTTTTTGGTGTAATGGAAGAGGGCCTCATCTCGAGTGGAGTCAGGAACCTCAGGGTTCCTCTCCATTTCGGACTCCGATCGCAGGGTCCCTTCAGAGTTGGGACCGGAGAGTCAGGCCTCGTCTTGAGTGGAGGAATGGAACTCTGCTTGCCTCTCGAGTTGTTCATGGGATGACAGGCCTCTTGTCGAGCTGTGTGTGGAACCTGCGGCTTTTACCGAATGATGCACGGGAGTGTCAGTGACCCTTCGTTTTGTGCCTTCGTCCACAGGGTTGCCTTCGAAGAGGTGTCCGGGCATCGGGTTCTTCTCAAGAGTGGGCCGGGAAATCGGGGTATTTCAGCATGTGACACCACCCCCGATGCTATGTCTCGAATTTCCTCGTGAGACCGGCCTCATCCTGAGGTGCACCGGGAATGTGGGGAACCCCTTCCAAACAAAGCAGGGGAATAGACCCTCCTGTCTCGAACAGGAGGGGAGAAGGTGCTCAGATGAAGTGGTGCGGGAACCTAGGTGTTCCTGTCGAGTGAGACCGGCGTGTCCAGGAGCATTTGGTGTCGCATCAAGGGTGCAAAGTACCGTTTCGCACTTCAAGACGGAACGTGGTTCTTTTCTTGAGACGCCATAGCAGCAAGGGCCTCATCTTGGGATGACGTTGGAAACACGTGGTTTTTCTCGAGTTTCGGCGGGATTCTCGAGTTACGAAGGGGATTTCTGGCTTCCTCTTGTGTTGGCCCAGGGAAGCCCAATCTTCCATTCGAGTTGTGAGGGAGAGCTGGGGGTTGCGCTCGAGTCACTGCAGGGCAAAAGAAACCTCATCCAGGCTTGTGTCTAGGACCTAATGTTCCTTTCAAGGGGTGACTGGGATCTTGGGGTTGCATTCCAGACTCACCCAGGAGTCAGGCGTCGTCTCGAGGGGAAACAAAGGACTTATCTCTCTTCTCGAGTCGCGACGCGTATTTCTTGGAGCCCACTGAGTGGACTAAAGGGAGTCAAGCCTCCCCTGGAGTTTGGAGAGAGGACTCGGGATTGCACTCCAGGACATGCAGGAAAAGAAGGCCCTCATCTCACGATGACGGGGGGGGGTGTCTCAGTGGTTTTACCGAGCTGCAGCGCCTGTGTTGGTTTCTCAGGAGGTACGACGGGGAGCTCAGGGAGCCTCTTGTGTGGCGCCAGGGAAGTTAGGTCTCGATGCGTGTGGCAAGGGGGAGCGCGTCATTGCTCTCGAGTCATGGTAGGGGAATCAGGCCTCTAGATGCGTTGAAGAAGGACTCTCAAGATCTCTCTCGGGTCTTGGCAAGAATACCTGAGTTCCCTCGACTTGTGCCGGTGACCTCAGGGAGATTCTCCGGGTGCCTCTGAGAAGTCAGGGATACTGTGGAGTTGGGAAAGACCTCTCGGGACTCCACTGGGTTTGGTGAAATGGAAGGGGGCCTCATCTCGAGGGGAGGCAGGAACCTCAGGGTTCCTCTCCATTTCTGATTCCAATCGCAGCCCCCTGCATAGTTGGGAGAGGTGAGTCAGGCCTTGTCTTGTGTGCAGGAATGGACCTCCGCTTGCCTCTCGAGTTGTTCACTGGGTGACAGGAACTTGTTCAGCTGTATGAGTAACCTGTGGTCTTTTCCGGACGATGCACGGGGGTGTCAGTGCCCCTTCGTGTTGTGCCTTCGTCCACACTATCTTCGAATAGGTGTCTGGGCATCGCGTTCTTATCAAGAGCGGATCGGGAAATCGCGGTCTTTCGGCATGTGGCACCACCATCGAGGCTACGTCTCGAATTTCCTCGTGAGACAGCCTCATCTGAGGTGCGTGGAGAAGGTCGGGAACCCCTTGCAGACAAAGCAGGGGAATCGACCCTCCTTTTGCGATCAGGAGGGGAGAAGGTGCTCAGATGAAGTGGTGCCAGGAACCTCGGTGTTCCCCTCGAGTGCGACCCGTATGTCGGGGAACTTTTGGGGTAGCATTAAGGGTGCCAAATATCATTTCGCACTTGAAGACAGAACGTGGGACTACTCTTGAGACGCTGGAGCGGGCAAGGGCCTCATCTTGCAATGAAGGGGAAACCACGTGGTTTTTCTCAAGTTGAGGCGGAATTCTCGAATTACTACTGGGAATTCAGGCTTCCTCTTGTGTTGGCCCAGGGAGGTCCAATATTCCATTCGGGTTGCGAGGGAAAGCTGGGGAGTGCTCTCGAGTTACTGCAGGGCAAAAGCGACCTCATCTAGCCTTGTGTTCAGGACCCAATGATCCTCTCCAAGGGCGACAGGGATCTCGGGTTTGCATTACAGACTCACCCAGGGAGTTAGGCCTCGTCTCGAGGGGAAGCAAAGGACTCGGCTCTCCTCTCGAGTAGCGACGCGTATCTCTTGGAGCCCACTGAGTGGTCTAAAGGGAGTCAACCCTCCTCTTCAGTTTGGAGAGAGGACTCGGGATTGCTCTCCAGGCCATGCAGGAAAAGAAGGCCCACATCTCGAGATGACGGGGGCGTCTCGTGTGTTTTCTCGAGCTGCGGCGCCAGTGTGGGGTTTCTCACGAGGTACGACGGGGAGTTCAGGTAGCCTCTCGTGTGGCAACAGGGAAGTCAGGTCTCCATTGGCGGGGCAAGTGGGAGCGCGTCATTGCTCTCAAGTCAGGGTAGGGGAATCGGGCCTCATGACGGGTAGAAAAAGAACTCTCGATGTCTTTCTAGGGTTGCGGCAGGAAACCCTGGGTTCCCTTGACTTGTGCCGGTGACCTCAGGGAGCGTCTCAGGGTGCCTCTGAGAAGTCAGGGATACTGTGGATTTGGGAGAGGCCTCTCGGGACTCCTCTGGGTTTGGTGCAATGGAAGTGGGCCTCATCTCGAGTTCAGGCAGGAACCTCAGGGTTCTGCTCCTGACTTCCTGGAGGCTCAGATCTGACTCAGATCGCAGGGTCCCTGTTGAGTTTGCTCAGGAGTGTCAGGTCTCGTGTTCTGCGGAGGAATGGAACTCCGCTTACATCTCAAGTTGTTCAAGGATGACACCACTTTTCGTGATGTGTGTGGAACCTGCGGGTTTTTCGGAGATGCACGGGGGCGTCAGTGCTCCTTCCTGTTGTGCCTTCATCCACAGGGTTGCCTTCGAAGAGGTGTCCGGGCATCGGGTTCTCCTCAAGTGCGGACCGGGAAATTGGGTTCTTTCAGCATGTTGCACCACCCACGAGGCTACGTCTCGAATTTCCTCGTGAGACCGGCCTCATCCTGAGGCGCGCAGGAAAGTCCAGGAACCCTTTCCAAACAAAGCAGGGGAATCGACCCTCCTTTCGGGATCAGGAGGAGAGAAAGGGCTCAGATGAAGTAGTGCCGGGAACCTCGGTGCTCTCCTTGAGTGAAAGTCGGGTAACTTTTCGCGTTGCATCAAGGGTGCCAAGTACCGTTTCGCACTTCAAGACGGAACCTGGGACTTCTCTTTAGACGCTGTAGTGGGCAAGGGCCTCATCTAGCGCTGACGGGGGACCCACGTGTTTTTTCTCGAGTTGCGGCAGGATTCTTGAGTTACGATGGGGAATACAGGTTTCTTCTTGTGTTGGCCCAGGGAAGTCCAGTCTTCCATTCGAGTTGCAAGTGAGAGCTGGAGATTGCTCTCGAGTCACTGCAGGGCAAAATAGAGCTCATCTAGGTTTGTGTCCAGGACCGAGTTTTTCTCTCCAGGGGCGACAGGGATCTCGGGGTTGCATTCCAGACTCACCCGGGGAGTCAGGCCTCGTCTCGAAGGGAATGAATGGACTCCGCTCTCCTCTCGAGTCGCGACGGGTATCCCTTGGAGCCCAAGAGTGGCCTAAATGGAGTTAATCCTCCTGTGGAGTTTGGACAGAGGACTCGGGATTGCTCTCTAGGCCATGCAGGAAAAGAAGGCCCTCATCTCGCGATGACGGGGGCGTCTCGTGGGTTTTCTCAAGGTGCAGTGCCTGGTTGGGGTTTCTCACGAGATAGGACGGGGAGCTCAGGGAGACTCCTGTGGTGCCACGGAAGTCAGGTCTCCATGGACGTGGCGTGGGGGAGCGCCTCATTGCTCTCGAGTCATGGTAGGGGAATCAAGCCTCAAGACGCTTCGAAGAAGAACTCTCGAGGTCTTTCTCGGGGTGTGGCAGGAAACCCTGGGTTCCCTCGACTTGTGCCCATGACCTCAGGGAGCTTAGCGGGGTTCCTCTGAGAAGTCAGGGATACTGTGGAGTTGAGAGGGGCTTCTCGGGACATCACAGGGACTGGTGCAATTGAAGAGGACCTAATCTCGGATTGAGGCAGTAACGTCAGGGTTCCTCTCCATTTCTGACTCGGATAGCAGGGTCCCTGCAGAGTTGGGACAGGAGAGTCAGACCTCGTCTTGTGTGGAGTAATGGAACTCCGCTTGCCTCTCGAGTTGTTCACGGGATGACAGGCCACCTGTCGAGTTGTATGTGGAACCTGCGGTTTTGGGGGACGATGCAGAGGGGTGTCAGTGCCCCTTCGTGTTGTGCCTTCATCCACAGGGTTACCTTCGAAGAGGTGACCAGGCATCGGGATCTTATCAATAGCGGACCAGGAAATCGGGGTCTTTCGGCATGTGGCACAACCCACGAGGCTACGTCTCGACTTCCCTCGTGAGACTGGCCTCATCCTGAGGTTCGCCGGGAAGTCTGGGAACCCCTTCCAGACAAAGCAGGGGAATCGACCCTCCTGTCGCCATCAGGAGGGGAGAAGAGGCTCAGCTGAAGCGGTGCTGGGAACCTCCATGTTCTCCTCGAGTGAGACCGGGGTGTCAGGGAAATTTGGGGGTCGCATCAAGGGTGCCAACTACCGTTTCACACTTCAAGACGGAACATGGGACTTCCCTGGAGACGCTATAGCTGACAGGGGCCTCATATTTCGATGACGGAGGAGCCACGTTGTTTTTCTCCAGTTGCCGCGGGATTCTCGAATTACAACGGGGAATACAGGCTTCCTCTTGTGTTGGCCCAGGGAAGTCCAATCATCCATTCGAGTTGGGAGGGAGAGCTGGGGATTGCACTTGAGTCAATGCAGGACAAAAAAGACCTCATTTAGGCTTGTGTCCAGGACTGAGTTTTCCTCTACAGGGGCGACACGGATCTCGGGATCCCATTCCAGACTCACCCAAGTAGTCAGGCCTCTGCTCGAGGGGAAGCAACGGACTCCGCTCTCCTCTAGAGTAGCGACGTGTATCTCTTGGAGGCTACTGAGTGGCCTAAAGGGAGTCAGGCCTCCAGTGGAGTTTGGAGAGTGGACTCGGGATTGCTCTCTAGGTCATGTAGGAAAAGAAGGCCCTCATCTTACGATGATGGGGGCGTCTCGTGAGTTTTCTCGAGCGGCGGTGCCAGTGTGGGGTTTTCATGAGGTAGGACGGGGAGCGCAGGGAGCCTCTCGTGTGGCGCCAGGGAAGTTAGGTTTCAATGGGCGTGGCGAGGGGAATGCGTCATTGCTCTCCAGTCATGGTAGGGTATCGGGCCTCAAGATGCGGTAAAGAAGGTCTCTCGAGGTCTTGCTCAGAATGCAGCAGGAAACCCTGGGTTCACTCGACTTGTGCCAGTGACCGCAGAGAACTTCTGAGGGTGCCTCTGAGAATCAGGGATACTGTGGATTTGGGAGGGGCCTCTCGGAACTCCACTGGGTATGGCACAATGGAACAGGGCCTCATTTCGAGTTGATGCAGGAACGTCAGGTTTCATCTACATTTCTGACTCCGATCGCACGGTCCCTGCAGAGTTGGGAAAGGAGAGTCAGGCCTTCTCTTGTGTGGAGGAAAGGAACTCCGCATGCCTCTCTAGTTCTTCAAGGGATGACAGGACACTTGTCAATCTGTGTTTGGAATCTGCGTGTTTTTCCATACTATGCATGGGGATGTCAGTACCCCTTCGTGTTGTGCCTTCACCCACAGGGTTGCCTTCGAAGAGGGGTCTGGGCCTCAGGGCCTTCTCAAGAGCGGACCGGGGCATCGGGGGCGTTCGGCATGTGGCACCACCCACGTGGTTCGTCTCGAATTTCCTCGTGAGACCGGCCTCATCCTGAGGTGCGCTGCGAAGGTCGGAACCCCTTGCAGACAAAGCAGGGGAATCGACCCTCCTGTCTCGATCAGGAGGGGAGAAGGGGCACAGATGAGGTGATGCCGGGAACCTCGGTGTTCCCCTCCAGTGAGACCAGTGTGTTGGGGAACTTTTGGTGTTGCATCAAAGGTGCCAAGTACCGTATCGCACTTCAAGATGGAACGTAAGACTTCTTTTGAGACGCTGTAGCGGCAATGGCCGCATCTTGCGATGAATAGGGAACGATGTGGTTTTTCTCGAGTTGTGGCGGGATTCTTGAGTTACAACGGGAAATTCAGGCTTCCTCTTCTGTTGGCCCAGGGAAGTCCAGTCTTCCATTTGAGTTGCGAGGGAGAGTTGGGGATTGCTCTCGAGTCACTGCAGGAAAAAAGAGACCTCATCTAGGCTTGTGTCCAGGACCTAATGTTTCTCTCCAGGGGCGACAGGGATCTCCGGTTCGCATATCAGACTCACCCGAGGAGTCAGGCCTCGCCTTGTGGGGAAGGAAAAGACTCCACTCTCCTCTCGACTCGCGACGGGTATGTCTTGGAGTCCACTGAGTGACCAAAAGGGAGTCAAGCCTACTGTGGAGTTTGGAGAGAGGACTCGGGATTGATCTCCAGGCCATGCTAGAAAAGAAGGCCGTCATGTCGCGAAAACGGGGGCGTCTCGTGGGTTTTCTCTATCTGCGGCGCCAGTGTGGGGTTTCTCACGAGGTATGACGGGGAGCTCAGGGAGCCTCTCGTGTGGCGCCAGGGAAGTCAGGGCTTCATGAGTGTAGCAGAGGGAGCGCGTCATTGCCCTCGAGTCATGGTAGGGGAATCAGGCCTCAAAATGCGTTGAAGAAGGACTCTTGAGTTCTTTCTATGGTGGCGGCAGTAAACCCTGGGTTCACACGAATTGTGCTGGTGACCTCAGGGAGCTTCTCAGGGTGCCTCTGAGAAGTCAGGGATACTGTGGAGCTGGGACGCGTCTCTCGGGACTCCACTGGTTTTCGTGCAATGGAAGAGGTCCTAATCTCGAGTGGAGGCAGGAACCTCAGCGTTCTTCTCGTGACTTCACTGGCGCTGGTCTGATTCGCCTCGCAAAGTCCCTGCAGAGTTGGGACAGGAGAGTCATGCCTCGTCTTGTGTAGAGGAATGAAACCCCACTTGCCTCTCGAGTTCTTCAGGGGTGACAAGCCACTTGTTGAGCTGTATGTGGAACCTTCGGGTTTTTCCGGACGATGCACGAGGGTGTCAGTGCCCCTTTGTGTTGTGCCTTCATCCACAGGGTTGCCTTCGAAGAGGTGTCCAGGCATCGGGTTCTTATGAAGAGTGTACAGGGAAATCATAGTCTTTTGGCATGTGGCACCACCCGCGAGCTACGTCTCGAATTTCCTCGTGAGACCGGCCTCATCCTGAAGTGCCCCGTGAAGGTCGGGAACCCCTTACAAACAAAGCAGGGGAAGTGACCCTCCTATCACGAACAGGAGGGGAGAAGGGGCTCAGATAAACTGGTGCCGGGAACCTCGGTGTTCACCTCGAGTGAGACCGATATTTCGGGGAACTTTTGGGGTCACATCAAGGGTGTCAAGTATCGTTTCGCACTTCAAGACGGAACGTGGGACTTTTCTTGAGAAGCTGTAGCGGGCAAGGGCCTCATCTTGCGATGACGAGGGAACCAAGTGCTTTTTCTCGAGTTGCGGTGGGATTCTCGAGTTACGAAGGGGAATTCAGGCTTCCTCTTGTGTTGGCCCAGGGAAGTCCAATCTTCCATTCGAGTTGTCAGGGAGAGCGGGGGATTGCTCTCGAGTTACAGAAGGGCAAAAGAGACCTCATCTAGGCTTGTTTCCAGGACCTAATGTTCCTCTCCAGGGGAGACAGGGATCTCGGGGTTGCATTCCAGACCCACCTGGTGAGTCAGGCCTTGTCTCGAGGGGAAGCAAAGGACTCCATTCTCCTCTCGAGTCGCGATGGGTATCTCTTGGAGCCCACTAAGTGGCCTAAAGGGAGTCAAGCCTCCTGTGGAGTTTGAAAAGAGGATTCGGTATTCCTCTCCAGGCCATGCAGGAAAAGAAGGCCCTCATCTCGCGATGACAGGGGCGTATGGTGAGTTTTCTCAAGCTGCGGCGTCAGTGTGGGGTTTCTCACCAGGTACAACAGGGAGCTCAGGGAGCCTCTCTTATGGCGCCAGGGAAGTCAGGTCTCCATGTGCATGGCGAGGGGGTGCGTGTCATTTCTATAGAGCCATGGAAGCAGATTCGGGCTTCAAGACACGTTGAAGTAGGACTCTTGAGGTCTTTTTCGCATTGTGGCAGGAAACCCTGGGTTCCCTCGACATGTGCCGGTGACCTCATGGAGCTTCTCCGGGTGCCTCTGAGAAGTCAGGGGTACTGTGGAGTTGGGAGGAGCCTCTCTGGACTCCACTGGGTTTGGTGCAATGGATGAGAGCCTCATCTCGAGTGGAGGCAGGAACCTCATGTTTCCTCTCCTGGGTTTCCTTGCGCCGGTACTGACTCGGATCGCAGTTTCCCTGCAGAGTTGGTACAGAAAATCAGGTCTCGCCTTCTGTGGAGGAATGGAACTCCACTTGCCTCTCGAGTTGTACATGGGGTGACAGACCACTTGTTGAACTGTGTTTGTAACCTGCGGGTTTTTCTGGATGATAAACGGGGGTGTCAGTGCCCCTTCGTGTTGTGCTTTCATCCACAGGTTTTCCTTCGTAAAGGTGTCAGGGCATCGCGTTCTTATCAAGAGTAGACCGGGAAATCGGGGTCTTTCGGCTTGTGGCACCACCCACGAGGCTATGTCTCGAATTTCCTCCTGAGACCTGCCTCATCCTTAGGCGCGCTGGAAAGGTCGGGAACGCCTTCCAGACATAGCAGGGGAATCAACACTCCTGTCGCGATCACGAGGGCAGAAGGAGCTCAAATGAAGTGGTTCCGGGAACCTCGGTGTTCCTTTCGAGTGAGACCGGTATGTCGGGGAATTTTGAGATTGCATCAAGGGTGCCAAGTACCGTTTCGCACTTCAAGACAGAACGTGGGACTTCTCTTGAGTCGCTGTAGCGGGCAAGGGCCTCATCTAGCGCTGATGGGGGAACCACGTGGATTTTCTCGAGTTTCGGCGGGATTCTCGAGTTACGATGTCGAATTCAGGCTTCCAATTGTATTGGCCCAGGGAAGTCCAATCTTCAATTCGATTTGCGAGGGAGAGCTGGCGATTGCTCTCTAGTAACTGCAGTGCAAAATAGACCTCATCTAGGCTTGTGTCCAGGACCGAGTTTTCCTCTCCAGGTGCGACAGGAACTCGGGGTTGCATTCCAGACTCACACGGGGAGTCAGGCCTCATCTCGAGGGGAAGCAAAGGACTCCTCTCTCCCTTCAAGTCCTGACAGGTATCTCTTGGAGCCAACTGAGAGGCCTAAAGAGAGTCAAGCCTCCCCTGGAGTCTGGAGAGAGGACTCGGTTTTGCTCTCCATGCCAGGCAGGAAAGAAGTCCCTCATCTCGTGATGACGGGGGCGTATCGTGGGTTTTCTCGAGCTGCGGTGCCTGAATGGGGTTTCCGAAGAGGTACGACGGGGAGCTCAGGGAGACTCTCTTCAGGCGTCAGGGAAGTCAGGTCTCCATGCGCATGGCGATGGGGAGCGGGTCTTTGCTCTCGAGTCATGGTAGGGGAATCGGGCCTCAAGACGCGCTGAAGGACTCTCAAGGTCTTTCTCGGGTCGCAGCAGGAAACCCTGGGTTCCCTTGACTTGTGCCGGTGACCTCAGGTAGATTCTCAATGTGCCTCTGAGAATTCAGGGATACTGTGGAGTTGGGAGGGGCCTCTCGCGACTCATCTGGGTTTGGTGCAATGGAAGAGGGCCTCACCTCGAGTTGAGACAGGAACCTCAGGTTTCCTCTCCATTTCTAACTCGGATGGCAGGGTCCCTGAAGAGTTGGGACAGGAGAGTCAGGCCTCATCTTGTGTGGAGGAATCGAACTCTGCTTGCCTATAGAACTGTTCACGGGGTGACATTCCACTTGTCGAGCTGTGTGTAGAACCTGTGGGTTTTTCTGGACGATGCACGGGAGTTTTAGTAACCCTTCTGTGGTGCCTTCATCCACAGGGTTGCCTTCGAAGTGGTGTCCGGGCATCGGGTTCTTATCCAGATTGGACCGCACCATCGGGGTCTTTCGGCATGTGGCACCACCCACGAGGCTACGTCTCGAATTTCCTCCTGAGAAAGGCCTCATCCTTAGGTGCGCCGGGATGGGCGGGAACTCCTTCCAGACAAAGCAGGGGAATATACCCTCCTGTCGTGATCAGGAGGGGAGAAAGTGATCAGATGAAGTGGTGCCGGGAACTTCGGTGTTCCCCTCGGTGAGAACGGTGTGTTGGGGAACTTTTGGGGTTACATCAAGGGTGAAAAGTAGCATTTCGCACTTCAAGACGGAACGTGGGACTTCACTTGAGACGCTGTAGCAGGCCAGGGCCTCATCTTGGGATGACGAGTGAATCACGTGCTTTTGCTCGCATTGCGGCGGGAGTCTCGAGTTTCGACGGGGAATTCAGATTTCCTCCTGTGTTGGCCCATGGAAGTCCAATCTTCCATTCGAGTTGCGAGGGTGAGCTGGGATCCCACTCAAGTCACTGCGGGGCAAAATAGACCATATCTAGGCTTGTGTCCAGGACCGAATATTCCTCTCCAGGGGTGACAGGGATCTCGGGGTGGCATTCCAGACTCACCCAGGAAGTCCGGCCTTGTTTCTAGGGGAAGCAAAGTATTCCGCTTTCCTCTCGAGTCGCGACGGGTACCTATTGAGCGCACTGGGTAGCCTTAGTGAGTCAAGCCTCCCGTGGAGTTTGGAGAGACGACTTGGGATTGCCTTCCAGGCCATGCAGTTAATGATGGCCCTCATCTCACGATAACGGGGGCGTCTCGTGGGTTTTCTCGAGCTGCGGCGCCAGTGTGGGGTTTCTCCCGAGGCAAGACGGGGATCTCAGGGAGCCTCTCGTGCGGCGCCAGGGAAGTCAGGACTCCATGCGCGTGGCGAGGGGGAGCGCGTCATGGCTCTCGAGTCACGGGAGGGGACTAGGGCCTCGAGATGTGTTGAAGAAGGACTCTCGAGGTCTTTCTCGGGGGGCGGTGGGAAACCCTCGTTTCCCTCGCCTTCTGCCGGGGACCTTAGGGAACTTCCCAGGGTGCCTCTGAGAGGCGAGGGATCCTGAGGACTTGGCGGGGCCTCTCGGGACTGCACTGGGTCTGGCGCAACGGAAGAGGGCCTCACCTCGAGGGGAGGCAGGAACCTCAGGCTTCCTCTCCGTTTCGGACTCCGACCGCAGGGTCCCTGCAGAGTTGGCACAGGAGAGTCAGGCCTCGTCTTGTCTGAGGAAGGGAATCCCGCTGGCCTCTCGAGTTGCTCAGGGGGTCTCAGGTCCATCGTCGAGCTGTGTGTGAAACCCGCGGGCCTCTGCGGACGATGCACGGGGGTGGCAGTGCCCCTTCGTGTTGTGCCTTCACCCACAGGGTTGCCTTCGAAGAGGGGTCCGGGCCTCGGGTCCTTCTCAAGAGCGGACCCGGGAATCGGGGGCATTCTGCATGTGGCCCCACCCACGTGGCTCGTCTCGAATTTCCTCGTGAGGCCAGCCTCATCCTGAGGTGCGCCTGGAAGGCCGGGAACCCCTTCCAGACCACGCAGGGGAATCACCTCTCCTGTCGCAATCCGGAGGGGAGAAGGGGCTCAGATGAAGCGGTGCCGGGACCCTCGGTGTTCCCCTCGAGGGAACCCGGCGTGTCGGTGAACTTGGGGGTCGCAGGAAGGCTGTCAGCGACCGTTTCGCCCTTCAGGGCGGAAGAGGGGACTTCCCTTGAGACGCCGTCGCGGGCAAGGGCCTCATCTTGCCAAGAGGTGGGAACCCCGTGGTTTTTCTCGAGTTGCGGCGGGAATCTCGAGTTACGACGGGGATCTCAGGCTTCCTCTTGGGTTGGCCCTGGGAAGGCCAATCTTCGCCTCGAGTTGCGAGGGAAAGCTGGGGGTTGCGCTCGAGTCACTGCAGGGCCCAAGAAACCTCACCTAGGCGTGTGTCCGGGACTTAATATTCCTCTCCAGGGAAGGCAGGGATCTCGGGGTTGCATTCCAGGCTCCCCCGGGGAGTCAGGCCTCGTCTCGAGGGAAAGCCAAGAATTCCGCTCTCCTCTCGAGTCGCGACGCGGGTCTCTTGGAGCCCCCTGAGCAGCCTCAATTGACCAGCCTCCTCTTCCGTTTGGAGAGAGGACCCGGGATTGCTCTCCAGGCCATGCAGGAAAAGAAGGCCCTCAACTCTCGAGTACGGGGCCGTCTCAGGGGTTTCCTCGAGCTGCGGCGCCCCTGGGGGTTTTCTCCCGAGGCACGATGAGAATCTCAGGGAGCCTCTCGTGCGGCACCAGGGAAGTCAGGTCTCCATGCGCGTGGCGAGGGCGAGCGCGTCATGGCTCTCGAGTCGCGGGAGGGGACTAGGGCCTCGAGACGCGTTGAAGAAGGACTCTCGAAGTCTTTGTTGGAGGGCGGCGGGAAACCCTCGTTTCCCTCGCCTTCTGCCGGGAACCTTAGGGAACTTCCCAGGGTACCTCTGAGAGGCGAGGGATCCTGTGGAGTTGGCGGTGACCCTCGGGACTCCGCTGGGTCTGGCGCAATGGAAGAGGGCCTCAGCTCGAGGGGAGGCAGGAACCTCAGGCTTCCTCTCCATTTCGGACTCCGACCGCAGGGTCCCTGCAGAGTTGGGACTGGAGAGTCAGGCCTCATCTTGTCTGAAGAAGGGAACCCCGCTTGCCTCTCGAGTTGCTCAGGGGGTCTCAGGCCCCTCGTCGAGCTGTGTGTGGAACCCGCGGGTCTTTGCGGACGGTGCACGGGGTTGGCAGTACCCCTTCGTGTTGTGCCTTCACCCACAGGGTTGCCTTCGAAGAGGGGTCCGGGCCTCGGGTCCTTCTCAAGAGCGGACCGGGGAATCGGGGGCGTTGGGCATGTGGCACCACCCACGTGGCTCGTCTCCAATTTCTTCGTGAGGCCGGCCTCATCCTTAGGTGCGCCGGGAAGGCCGGGAACCCTTTCCAGACCACACAGGGGAATCGACTCTCCTGTCGCGATCAGGAGGGAAGAAGGGGCTCAGAGGAAGCGGTGCCGGGACCCTCGGTGTTCCCCTCGAGGGAACCCGGCGTGTCGGGGAACTTTTGGGGGTCGCATGAAGGCGGACAGGATCCTTTCCGCCCTTCAGGGCGGAAGAGGGGACTTCCCTTGAGACGCCGTCGCGGGCAAGGGTCTCATCTTGCCAAGAGTTGGGAACCACGTGGTTTTTCTCGAGTTGCGGCGGGATTCTCGAGTTACAATGGGGATCTCAGCCTTCCTCTTGGGTTGGCCCTGGGAAGCCCAATCTTCCCCTCGAGTTGCAAGGGAAATCTGGGGGTTGCGCTCGAGTCACTGCAGGGCCGAAGAGACCTCACCTAGGCGTGTGTCCAGGACCTACTATTCCTCTCCAGGGAAAGCAGGCATCTCGGGGTTGCATTCCAGGCTCCCCCGGGGAGTCAGAGCTCATCTCGAGGGGAAGCCAAGGACTGCGCTCTCCTCTTGAGTCGCGACAAGGATCTGTTGGAGCCCCCTGAGCGGCCTCAACGGAGTCCAGCCTGCTCTTCAGTTTGGAGAGAGGACTCGTGATTGGTCTCCAGGCCATGCAGGAATATAAGGCCCTCATCTCGCGATGACCGGGGTGTCTCATGTGTTTCCTCGAGCTGCCGCGGCAGTGTGGGTTTCCTCACGAGGTACGATGAGGATCTCAGGGAGCCTCTCGTGCAGTGCCAGGTTAGTCAGGTCTCCATGCGCGTGAAGAGGGGGCGCGTGTCATGGCTCTCGAGTCATGGTAGGGGAATCGCGACTCAACACATTTTGAAGCACTCTCGAGGTCTTTCTCGAGTCATGGCAGAAAACCCAGGGTTCCCTCGACTTGTGCCTGTGACCTCAGGGAGCTTCTCATTGTGCCTCTGAGAACTCAGGGATACTGTGGAGTTGGTAGGGGCCTCTCGGGACTCCACTGGGTGTGGTGCAATGGAAGAGGGCCTCATCTCGAGTGGACGCAGGAACCTCAGGCTTCCTCTCCGTTTCTGACTCGGATCCCATGGTCCCTGCAGAGTAGGGACAAGAGAGTCACACCTAGTCTTCTGTTGAGGAATGGACCTTCGTTTGCCTTTCGAGTTGTTTACAGGGTGACAGGCCACTTGTCGAAATGTCTGTGGGACCTGCGGGTTTTTCTGGACGATGCACGCGGGTGTCAGTGCCCCTTCGTGTTGTGCCTTCATCCACAGGTTTTCCTTCAAAGAGGTGTGCTGGCATCGGGTTCTTTTCAAGAGTGGACCGTGAAATTGGGGTCTTTCGGCATGTGGCACCACCCACGAGGCTACGTCTCGAACTTCCTCATGAGACCGGCCTCATCCTGAGGTGCGCCCGGAAGGTCGGGAACCCCTTGCAGACAGAGAAGGGGAGTCGACCCTCCTGTCGCAATCAGGAGAGGAGAAGGGGTCAGATGAAGTGGTGCCGGGAACCTCGGTGTTCCCCTTGAGTGAGTCTGGTATGTCGCGGAACTTTTGGGGTCGCATCAAGGGTGCCAAGTACCGTTTCGCACTTCAGGATGGAACGTGGGACTTCTCTTGAGATGCTGTAGCGGACAAAGGGCCTCATCTTGCGATGACGAGGGAAGCACGTGGATTTTCTCGAGTTTCGGTGGGATTCTCGAGTTACGACGGGGAATTCAGGCTTCCTCTTGTGTTGGCCCAGGAAGTCTAATCTTCCATTCGAGTTGCCAGGGAGAGCTGGGGATTGGGCTCCATTCACTGAAGGGCAAACTAGACCTCATCTAGGCTTGTATCCAGGACTTAATGTTCCTCTCCATAGGCGACAGGGATTTGGGGTTGCATTCCATACTCACCCGGGGAGTCAGGCCTCATCTCGAGGGGAAGCAAAGGACTCCACTCTCTTCTCGAGCCGCGACAGGTATCACTTGGAGCCCACTGAGTGGTCTTTGCTCTGTAGGAGAGCTCTAGTGTACATAAGCCTGTACATAAGTGAACACAGACATTCTGTGTGCATGTTGCTGCGTACCCAAAATAGGGCCACAAGGAGCCTCATGCTCTCCATGCAGCGCGGAAGCTGTGCAGCCACGCAGCAGCTGAAGAATCCAACCAATTGCTCTTTTCTTACCTCTGACAGAGCTCGCATTGCCGTAGCCCTTGGCAGTTTGGAAACACTGGACCCTAACCCCTCTCAAAGTAGGCCTGGGTTCTAGTTCGAATAGAAAGTCAATAGCGGAGCTGAGGACAGGAACGCGGCAGTCATTTATCACACGCTCCTGCAGCCTGCTACTACAGGGACACTAACGCTAGAAGCTAGGAATGTCTTTGCAAGGTGCGCAAAGGACAAGGGAGAACCTCGACCTTGACTCTAGTATTTCAGCCCCCTGAGCAGATCTGAGGTTCTCCCGCTGTAGAAGCTAACCTATTCCTTTCAAATACAGGCTTCCTAACACAGGGCCAGTTGGCTGCTTGCTCTTCCACGAAGCAGGCTTCCTTAACTTGCAAACTGCGAATTCCGCTTAACAGCCTGGAGGAAAAATCGCTTCTTGGAAGATTTTTTTCAGAGGCTGTATCCCCGGAGCTGGGGCCAAGCTAGGGGACCCATACTGGCAAGGGAAGGCAAAACCACATCCAATGTCTTTGCTCTGGAGGACAGCTTTGGTGAGCCTAAGTCTTTCAGGAATATTTCTGGCTCCAACAGAGTCAAATTCTGTGTGTGAAGCTGCACAGCCAAAATAGGGGAACAGAGACCCTGATTCTCTCTGTGTAGCTTTGAAGCTGTCATTCAAACAACAGCTTGAGAATCCATACAATGCTCTCCCTTACTGCTAAGAGAATTCTCATTGCTGTCGTCCTTGACAGTTTGTAGAAATCCGCACCCTAACCGTTCTCCAAGTAGGCCTGAGTCCTAGCTCGGAACAACAGGCAACGGCGGAGCTGAGGCCAGTAAGGCACAAGTGAGGTCTCACACACTCTTGCAGCCTGATCGTCCAGGAGCAGTAAGGCCTCTTTTTCCCTGCAGGAGGCTCGCTTGCCTTGCCTCCTGTGAACTGCATTTCCCAGCCTGGGCGCAAAGCTGTTCCTGGAGATTTTTTTCTCAGGGGCTGTTTCCCTGGAGCTGGGTCGGACCTCGGGGGCCCAACTCACAGGGGAAGACAAAACCACATGGACAGGTCTATGCTCTGTAGGAGAGCTCTAGTGAACCTCATCTCTCAGGAACATTCTTGGCTTCTACAGAGACACCTCTGTGCATGAAGCTACACACCCAACATAGTGGCAAAGGGAGTCTGATTCTCTCCGTGGGTGCTGATGCTTTGTGGCAAAGCACCTGCTAAGAATCCATCCGCATAGGCTTCCCTCACCTTGACAGAGGTCTCATTGCTGTAGTCCTTGGCAGTTTGGAAAGAAGCTGACCCTTACCCTTCACCAAGTAGGCCCTTGTCCTTGTTTGAATGGAAAGGCAGTAGCTGAGCTGAGGCCAGTAAGGCGCCAGTCAAGTCTGACATATTCCCGATGCCTGCTCCTTCATGGAAAATAACGTTAGAATCTGGGAATGTCTTTGCAAGGCTGGCAAAGGGCAGTCAGGAACCTCGACCCTGCCTCTGGAATTTCTATCTTCTCAGCACATCCGGAGGTCTCGGTCAGGAGAAACTAACCCATTCCTTGCAAATATAGGCTTCCAAACACAGGCCGGTTGGCTGTCTCTTCTTGCCGATGGAAGCTTGCTTATCCCACCTCCTGCGAACTCTGCTTCCCAGCCTGGGGGATAAGAGGTTCTTGGAGATCTTTTCTCAGAGGCTGTTTCCACGGAGCAGGGGCCGATCCCGGAGACCCACACGCACAGGGGAAGGGAAAACCGCATGGATAAGTCTTTGCTCTCTAGGAGTGCTCTAGTGAACCTCACTCTATGGGGAATGTTCTTGGCTCCAACGGGGACATCTCTGTGTGGGAAGCTGCATAGCCAACATAGAGACACAGAGACCTGATTCTCTCTGTGCAGCTTTGACGCTGTCGTTCAAACAACAAATTGAGAATTCACACAATGCTCTCCCTTACCACTGAGAGAGTTATCATTGCTGTAGCCCTTCGCAGTTTCTGGAAATCGGCACACAAACACTTCTCCAAGTAGGCCTGGGTTCAAGTTCAGATGAACATGCAATAGCGGAGCTGAGGCCAGTAAGGCACCAGTCAGGTGTCACACACTCTGGCAGCCTGCTCCTCCAGGGACAGTAAGGCCTCTATTTCCCTTCAGGAGGCTCGCTTGCCTTACTTCCTGTGAACAGCGTTTCCCAGCCTGGGCGGAAAGCAGTTCCTGGAGATCTTTTCTCAGGGGCTGTTTCCCCGGAGTTGGGGCGGACCTCGGGGACCCAACTCACAGGGGAAGGCAAAACCAAATGGACAGGTCTATGCTCTGTAGGAGATCTCTAGTGAACTGCCGGGGTCCAGCCCCAGCTGATCCAGGGTATTCGAAGCAGAGACGGCGTAGGCGAGGGTCAGGGAACAACTGCTTAATTAAACGTTAATTAAGGATATAAAGAGTAATAAAATGAGGATAGCTCAGTAGGAAAATTCAGTGGAGAAAAGAGGCTGAGTAGCTTGGTTTACGCGGGGGACCAATAAAACTTCAAGACAAGAAGCTTGCACCACTTACGTAGGCCGCAGGCGTCCTTCCGTTCTCCCGAAGAAGAGGAGACACTGAGGCCTCCCCGGTCGGATCTTAGAAGCCCAGGCAAAATTAGTAAGCTTGGTGGGTTCCGCGCTCCAGATGGAGACTCAACCAGAGTGAGAGAGAGAGAGAGAGACATGGGGAGACCAGTATTTCGAGAAACTGATCCCAATTCTTTATTTTCCATGGTCTACTTTTATACACTGAGATGTTATGCCAAAGTCACGTGGGGTCAGCAGTCCTGACTTTTATCAAAGTCAGGTGCTTCATACAAAAGTATACAGAGGTCTTGGGGGTGTTACATCATCTTCTGGCCGGGGGGCCTGCTGACAATTTACGACCCTCTCCTTGTGACAGCGGTCAGTCAACCAGGACACTTATTTCTCCAGGGGTGATTATTCTTAAAACAGACGCCACCCAAATAAAGTTACATTCCTATAGGGTGAGGGTGTAGTGGGTTTTAGTTAAGGAAAGAATTTACTTAGCCTAAGGTCTAACGTGATTTATATCAAAGGTTAATACTTATTTCTTCTATATATTCATTAATGTGTATAAGGGCAGGGGATGTGGAGACTTAGCAGTAAACATCAGCTCAACAAATGAAAAACCCTTCACCAATATGATTTCTAATCAGCCCATTATACTTATACTAATACTTTTCTAACTTTTCTAAGGAACCTGTTTTTAGAAGGTTTAAAGCATCTCGTGCCTCTCATGGTTGGGAGGCTGTGAGCAATCACATGTGGCCGGACAAGCCTGTCAGGCAGGCTAGAGAACCTTCAGAGGAGTTTGTAGGTTAAAACACTCTTGTCACACCCAGGGGTTTTTATCAACTGGAGCTCTAGGTTAACTCCTTCTCCGAAAGAGGTGGTGGGGGACAGCCCCCCGTAAAGTCAGAGGTGTAGGTGAGAGCACAAAGTAGTAAGGTAGGCAGGCTCTGGTTATGGGGGTAGATGCTCGAGGATTTCCAGGGGGACTCCTGAGGCTCGATCCCGCCTTTGCGTATGTCGAGCCTCCTTCCTCATGACCTTTGCCATGGGCGGAGTGCCTCACTCTGGCCCCCAACAGTGAACCTCCTCTCTCAGGAACATTTTTGGCTCCTATCGAGACACCTCTGTGTGTGTAGCTACACACGCAACGTAGGGGCAAAGGGAGCCAGATTCTTTCCATGGGGTGCTGATGCTTTGTGGCAAAGCACCTGCTTGAGAATCTATCAGCTTACGCTTCCCTCGCCTTGACAGAGGTCTCATTGCTGTAGCCCTTGGCAGTTTGGAAAGAAGAGGACCCTTACCTTTCATAAAGTGGGCCCTTGTCCTAGTTTGAAAGGAAAGGCAAGAGCTGAGCTGAGGCCAATAAGGCGCCAGTCAAGTCTGACATATTCCCGAAGCCTGCTCCTTCATGGAAAATAACGCTGGAATCTAGGAATGTCTCTGCAAGGCTGGCAAAGGGCAGTCAGGAGCCTGCACCCTGCCTCTGGAATTACCGATTTCTAAGCAGATCTGGAGGTCTCCTTTAGGAGAATCTAACTCATTCCTTCCATATTGAGACTTCCAAAAACAGGCCGGTCGGCTGCCTCTTCGTGCCCGAAGGAGGCTTGCTTTTCCTGCCTCCTATGAACCCAGCTTCCCAGGCTCTGGGAAAAGCGGATATTGAAGATCTTTTCTCAGGGGTTTTTTCCATGGAGCTGGGGCCGAGACCAGAGACCCAATTGCACAGGGGAAGGAAAACCACATGGACAAGTCTTTGTTCTCCAGGAGACCTCTAAGTGAAACTTACTCTGTCAGGAACGTTCTTGACTCCTATGGAGACACCCCTGTGTGTGAAGCTGCGTACCCAACAAGGGGGCACAGAGAGACTGATTCTCTCTTTGCAGCTTTGAAGCTGTCATTCAAACAACAGCTTGAGAATCCATACAACGCTCTCCCTTACCTCTGAGAGAGTTCTCATTGCTGTAGCCCTTGGCAGTTTTTAGAAATCCGCACCCAAACCCTTCTCCAAGTAGGCCTGGGTCCTGGTTTGGATGGCCATGCAATGGCGGAGCTGAGGTCAGTAAGGCACCAGTCAGGTGTCATACATTCTGGTAGCCTGCTCCTCCAGGGACAGTAAGGCCTCTTTTTCCCTGCAGGAGTCTCCTTGCCTTGCCTCCTGTGAACTGCGTTTCCCAGCCTGGGCGAAAAGCGGTTCCTGGAGATCTTTTCTAAGGAGTTGTTTCCCCGGAGCTGGGGTGGACCTCGGGGACCAAACTCACAGGGGAAGGCAAAACTACACGGACAAGTCTATGCTCTGTAGGAGACGTTAGTGTGTCTCATCTCTTAGGAACATTCTTGGCTCGTACAGAGACACCTCTGTGTGTAAAGCTACACACCGAACATAGGGGCACAGGGAGCCTGATTCTCTCCGTGGGGTGCTGATGCTTTGTGGCAAAGCACCTGTTTGAGAATCCATCCGCTTACGCTTCCCTCGCCTTGACAGAGGTCTCATTGCTGTGTCTCTTGGCAGTTTGGAAAGAAGCAGACCCTTACCCTTTACCAAGTAGGCCCTGATCCTAGTTTGAAAGGAAAGGCAATAGCTGAGCTGAGGCCAGTAAGGCAGCCGTCAACTCTGACATATTCCCGATGCCTGCTCCTTCATGGAAAATAGCGCTAGAATCTAGGAATGTCTTTGCAAGGCTGGCAAAGGGCAGTCAGGAACCTCGACCCTGCCTCTGGAATATCTATCTTCTGAGCAGATCTGGAGGTCTCCTTCTGGAGAAGCTAACCCATTCCTTGCAAATATAGGCTTCCAAACACAGGCTAGTTGGCTGCCTCTTCTTGCCCGAAGGAGGCTTGCTTTTCCTGCCTCCTATGATCCCTGGTTCCCAGCATGGGGGAAAAGCAGATCTTGGAGATCTTTGCTCAGGGGTTGTTTCCACGGAGCTGAGGTTATGCCCGGAGACCCACACATACAGAGGAAAGCAAAACTACATGAACAAGTCTTTGCTCTCTAAGAGAGCTCTAGTGAACCTCAGTCTTTGACGAACGTTCTTGGTTCCTACAGGGACAACTTATGGGGTCAGAGAGCCTGATTCCCTCTGTGAAGGTTTAACGCTGTCGTTCAGAAAACAGCTTGAGAATCCATACAATTCTCTCCCTTATCTCTGAGAGAGTTCTCATTGCTGTAGCCCTTGGCAGTTTTTTAGAAATCCGCACCCAAACCCTTCTCCTAGTAGGCCTGGGTCCTAGTTCAGAGGAACATGCAATGGCGGAGCTGAGGCCAGTAAGGCACCAGTCAGGTCTCACACACTCTTGCAGCCTGCTCCTCCAGGGGCAGTAAGGCCTCTTTTTCTCTGCAGGAGGCTCGCTTGCCTTGCCTTCTGTGAACTGCGTTTCCCAGTCTGGACGAAAAGCAGTTCCTGGAGGTGTTTTCTCAGGGGTTTCTTCCTCGGAGCTGGGGCGAACATCGGGAACCCAACTCACAGGGGAAGGCAAAACCATATGGACAGGTCTATGCTCTGTAGCAGAGCTCTAGTGAACCTCATCTCCCAGGAACATTCTGGGCTCCTATAGAAACACCTCTGTGTTTGAAGCTACACACCCAACATAGGGGCAAATGCAGCCTGATTCTCTCCGTGGGGTACAGATGCTTTGTGGCAAAGCACCTGTTTGAGAATCCATCCGCTTCCACTTCCCTCTCTTTGACAGAGGTCTCTTTGCTGTAGCCTTTGGCAGTTTGGAAAGAAGCAGACCCTTACCCTTCACCAAGTAGGCCCTTGTCCTAGTTTGAACGGAAAGGCGATAGCTGAGCTGAGGCCAGTAAGGCGCCAGTCAAGTCTGACATATTCCTGAAGCCTGCTCCTTCATGGAAAATAACGCTAGAATCTAGAAATGTCTTTGCAAGGCTGGTAAAGGACAGTCAGGAACCTCGACCCTGCCTCTGGAATTTCCATCTTCTGAGCAGATCTGGAGGTCTTCTTTTGGAGAAGCTAACCATTCCTTCCAAATAGAGGCTTCCAAACACAGGCTAGTTGGCTGCATCTACTTGCCCGAAGGAGGCTTGCTTGTTCCGCTTCCTGTGAACTCCGCTTCCCGCCTGGGGGAAAAGTGGTTCTTGGAGATCTTTTTTCAGGGGCTATTTCAACGGAGTTGGAGCCGAGCCCGGAGACCCACACGCACAGAGGAAGGCAAAACCACATGGACAAGTCTTTGCTCTGTAGGAGAACTCTAGTTAACCTCAGTATGTGAGGAAAGTCTTGGATTCCACGGGGATACCTCTGTGTGTGGAGCTGCGTACCCAACAAGGGGGCACACAGGGCCTGATTCTCCCTTTGCAGCTTTGAAGCTGTCATTCAAACAACAGCTTAAGAATCCATACAATGCTCTCCCTTACCTCTGAGAGACTTCTCATTGCTGTAACCCTTGGCAGTTTTTACAAATCCGCACCCAAACCCTTCTCCAAGTAGGCCTGGGTCCTGGTTTGGATGGCCATGCAGTGGCGGAGCTGAGGTCAGTAAGGCACCAGTCAGGTGTCACACACTCTGGCAGCGTGCTCCTCCAGGGACAGTAAGGCCTATTTTTCCCTGTGGGAGGCTTGCTTGCCTGGCCTCCTGTGAACTGCGTTTCCCAGCCTGGGCAAACAGCGGTTCCTGGAGATCTTTTCTCAGGGCCTCTATCCCCAGAGCTGGGGTGGACCTCGGGGACCCATCTCACAGGGGAAGGAAAAACCACATGGACAGGTCTATGCTCTGTAGGAGACGTTAGTGTGTCTCATCTCTTAGGAACATTCTTGGCTCGTACAGAGACACCTCTGTGTGTAAAGCTACACACCGAACATAGGGGCACAGGGAGCCTGATTCTCTCCATGGGGTGCTGATGCTTTGTGGCAAAGCACCTCTTTGAGAATCCATCCGCTTACGCTTCCCTCGCCTTGACAGAGGTCTCATTGCTGTGTCTCTTGGCAGTTTGGAAAGAAGCAGACCCTTACCCTTCACCAAGTAGGCCCTGATCCTAGTTTGAAAGGAAAGGCAATAGCTGAGCTGAGGCCAGTCAGGCACCCGTCAACTGTGACATATTCCCGATGCCTGCTCCTTCATGGAAAATATTGCTAGAATCTAGGAATGTCTTTGCAAGGCTGGCAAAGGGCAGTCAGGAACCTCGACCCTGCCTCTGGAATATCTATCTTCTGAGCAGATCTGGAGGTCTCCTTCTGGAGAAGCTAACCCATTCCTTGCAAATAGAGGCTTCCAAACACAGGCCGGTTGGCTGCCTCTTCTTGCCTGAAGGAGGCTTGCTTTTCCTGCCTCCTATGATCCCTGGTTTCCAGCATGGGGGAAAAGCAGATCTTGGAGATCTTTGCTCAGGGGTTGTTTCCACGGAGCTGGGGTTATGCCCAGAGACCCACACATACAGGGGAAGGCAAAACCACATGAACAAGTCTTTGCTCTCTAAGAGAGCTCTAGTGAACCTCAGTCTTTGACGAACGTTCTTGGCTCCTATGCGGACACCTCTGTGTGTGAAACTGCGTACCCAACATGGCGGCAGAGAGCCTGATTCTCTCTGTGCAGGTTTAATGCTGTCGTTCAGAAAACAGCTTGAGAATCCATACAATTCTCGCCCTTACCTCTGAGAGAGTTCTCATTGCAGTAGCCCTTGGAAGTTTGTAGAAATCTGCACCTAAACCCTTCTCCAAGTAGGCCTGAGTCCCAGTTCGGAGGAACAAGCAATGGCGGAGCTAAGACCATTATGGCACCAGTCAGTTTTCACACACTCTGGCAGCCTGCTCCTCCAGGGACAGTAAGGCTTCTTTTTCTCTGCAGGAGGCTCACTTGCCTTACTTCCTGTGAACAGCTTTTCCCAGCCTGGGCGAAAAGCGGTTCCTGGAGATCTTTTCTCAGAGGCTGTTTTCTCGGAGCTGGGGCGGACCTCGGGGACCCAACTCACAGGGGAAGGTGAAACCACATGTACAGGTGAGCACTCTGTAGGATAGCTCTTGTGAGCCTCATCTCTCAGGAACATTCTTGGCTCCTGTAGAGACACCACTGTGTGTGAATCTACACACCCCACATAGGGGCAAAGGGAGCCTGATTCTCTCCGTGGGGTGCTGATGCTTGGTGGCAAAGAACCTTCCTGATAATCCATCCGCTTATGCTTCCCTCGCATTTACGGAGGTCTCATTGCTGTAGCCCTCGGCAGTTGGAAAGAAGAAGACCCTTACCCTTCATAAAGTAGGCCTTTGTCCTACTTTGAATGGAAAGGCAATAGCTGAGCTGAGGCCAATAAGGCGCCAGTCAAGTCTGACATATTCCCAAAGCCTGCTTCTTCAGGAAGATAACTGTAGAATCTAGGAATGTCTTTGCAAGGTTGGCAAAGGGCAGTCAGGACCCTGCACACTGCCTCTGGAATTACCGACTTCTGAACAGATCTGGAGGTCTCCCTTAGGGGAAGCTAACCCATTCTTCCAAATAGAGGCTTCCAAACGCAGGCCGCTTGGCTGCCTCTTGCTCTCTGAAGGAGGCCTGCTTTTCCCGCCTCCTATGAACCCCACATCCCAGCCTCTGGGAAAAGCGGATCTTGAAGATCTTTTCTCAGGGGTTGTTTCCACGGAGCTGGGGCCGAGCCTGGAGCCCCAAACGCACAGGGGAAGAAAAACCACATGGACAAGTCTTTGCTCTCTAGGAGAGCTCTAGTGAACCTCACTCTGTCAGGAACGTTCTTGTTTCCTATGGAGACACCCCTGTCTGTGAAGCTGTGTACCGAACATGGAGACACAGAGTCTGATTCTCTCTGTGCAGCTTTGAAGCTGTCGTTCAAACAACAGCTTGAAAATCCATACAATGCTCTTCCTTACCCGTGACACAGTTCTCATTGCTATACCCCTTGGCAGTATTTAGAAATCCATACCCAAACCCTTCTCCTAGTAGGCCTGGGTCCTAGATCGGAGGAACATGCAATGGCGGAGCTGAGGCCAGTAAGGCACCAGTCATGTCTCACACACTCTGGCAGCCTGATCGTCCAGGGACACTAAGACCTGTTGTGCCTTGCAGGAGGCTCGCTTGCGTTACCTCCTGTGAACTGCGTTTGCCAGCCTGGGGAATAGTGGTCCCTGGAGATCTTTTCTCAGGGGCTCCTTCCCCTGAGCTGGGGCGGACCTCGGGGACCCAACTCACAGGGCAAGGCAAAACCATATGGACAGGTCTATGCTCTGTAGCAGACTTCTAGTGAACCTCATCTCTCAGGAACATTCTTGGCTCCTATAGAGACACTTCTGTGTGTGAAGCTGCGTACCTAACATAGGGGCACAGAGAGCCTGATTCTCTCTGTTCATTTTGACGCAGTCGTTCAGAAAACAGCTTGAGAATCCATAAAATGCTCTCCATTACCGCTGAGAGAATTCTCGCTGCTGTAGCCCTTGGCACTTTGTAGAAATCCGCAGCCAAACGCTTCTCCATATAGGCCTGGGTCCTAGTTCGGAGGAACAGGCAATGGTGGAACTGAGGCCAGTAAGGCAACAGTCAGGTTTCACACACTCTGGCAGCCTGCTCCTCCAGGGACAGTAAGGCCTCTTTTTCTCTGCAGGAGATTCGCTTGCCTTACTTCCTGTGAACAGCGTTTCCCAGCCTCAGCGAAGCGGTTCCTGGAGATCTTTTCTCAGGGACAGTTTCCCCGGAGGTGTGGTGGACCTCGGGGACCCAACTCACAGGGGAAGGAAAAACCACATGGACAGGTCTATACTCTGTAGGAGAGGTTTAGTGAACCTAATCTCTCAGGAACATTCTTGGCTCCTATAGAGACAACTCTGTGTGTGAAGCTACACTCCCAACATTGGGGAACAGGGATCTTGGTTCTCTCCGTGGGGTGCTGATGCTTTGTAGCAAAGCACCTGCTTGAGAATCCGTCCTCTTAGGCTTCCCTCACCTTGACAGAGGTCTCATTGCTGTAGCCCTTGGCAGTTTCAAAGAAGAAGACCCTTACACTTCATAAAGTAGGCCCTTGTCCTAGTTTGAATGGAAAGGCAATAGCTGAGCTGAGGCCAATAAGGAGCCAGTCCCCTCTGGCACATTCCCGAACCCTGCTCCTTCATGGAATATAACTCTAGAATCTTGGAATGTCTTTGCAAGGCTGGAAAAGGGCAGTCAGGAACCAGCACCCTGCCTCTGGAATTACCGACTTCTGAGCAGATCTGGAGGTCTCCTTTAGGAGAAGCTAACCCATTCCTTCCAAATAGAGGCTTCAAAACACAGGCAGGTTGGCAGCCTTTCGTGCCTGAAGGAGGCTTGCTTTTCTCTCCTCCTATGAACCCCAGTTCCCAGCCTCTGGGAAAAGCGGGTCTTGAAGATATTTTCTCAGGGGTTCTTTCCACGGAGCTGGGGCCGAGCCCGGGGCCCAAAGGCACAGGGGAAGGCAAGACCACATGGACAGGTCTATGCTCTGTAGCAGACCTCTAGTGAACCTCATCTCTCAGGAGCATTCTTGGCTCCTATAGAGACACCTCTGTGTGTGAAGCTGCGTACCTAACATAGGGGCACAGAGAGCCTGATTCTCTCTGTTCATTTTGACGCTGTCGTTCAGAAAACAGCTTGAGAATCCATAAAATGCTCTCCCTTACCACCGAGAGAATTCTCACTGCTGTAGCCCTTGGCACTTTGTAGAAATCTGCACCCAAACGCTTTTCCAAGTAGGCCTGGGTGCTAGCTCGGATGAACAGGCAATGGCGGAGCTGAGGCCAGTAAGGCAACAGTCAGGTTTCACACACTCTGGCAGCCTGCTCCTCCAGGGACTGTAAGGCCTCTTTTACTCTGCAGGAGATTCGCTTGCCTTACTTCCTGTGAACAGGATTTCCCAGCCTCGGCGAAGCGGTTCCTGGAGATCTTTTCTCAGGGACAGTTTCCCCGGAGGTGTGGCGGACCTCGAGGACCCAACTCACAGGGGAAGGCAAAACCACATTGACAGGTCTATGCTCTGTAGGAGAGGTTTAGTGAACCTAATCTCTCAGGAACATTCTTGGCTCCTATAGAGACAACTCTGTGTGTGAAGCTACACTCCCAACATTGGTGCACAGGGAGCTTGATTCTCTCCGTGGGGTGCTGATGCTTTGTGGCAAAGCACCTGCTTGAGAATCCATCCTCTTAGGCTTCCCTCACCTTGACAGAGGTCTCATTGCTGTAGCCCTTGGCAGTTTGCAAAGAAGAAGACCCTTACCCTTCATAAAGTAGGGCCTTGCCCTAGTTTGAATGGAAAGGCAATAGCTGAGCTGAGGTCAATAAGGAGCCAGTCCCGTCTGACACATTCCCGAAGCCTGCTCCTTCATGGAATATAACTCTAGAATCTAGGAATATCTTTGCAAGGCTAGCAAAGGGCAGTCAGGAACGAGTACCCTGCCTCTGGAATTACCGACTTCTGAGCAGATCTGGAGGTCTCCTTTAGGAGAAGCTAACCCATTCCTTCCAAATAGAGGCTTCAAAACACAGGCAGGTGGACTGCCTTTTCGTTCCCGATGGAGGCGTGCTTTTCTCTCCTCCTACGAACCCCGGTTCCCAGACACTGGGAAAAGTGGATCTTGAAGATATTTTCTCAGGGGTTGTTTCCACGGAGCTGGGGCCGAGCCTGGAGACCCAAAGGCACAGGGGAAGGCAAGACCACATGGACAAGCCTTTGCTCTTTAGTATAGCTCTAATGAACCTCACTCTGTCAGGATCTTTCTTGATTCCTACGGAGACACACCTGTGTGTGAAGCTGCGGCCACAGAGAGCCTGATTACCCCTGTGCAGCGCTGAGTCTGGGCGGCTAAACAACAGCTTGGGAATGCAGCCTGGGGCGCTTCCCTTCCCTCTGACAGAGCTCTCCTTCGGTCCCTAAGCCCTCTGCAAGGAGGCATGGATCATAGGTGCAAAGGGAAAGGAAGAGCGGAGCTGAGGCCAGTAAGGCGCCCGCCAGTCACGTCTCCCCCACTTCCGCAGTCTGTTCCTTCCCCTGCGTGAAAGCTAGAAGCTGGGAAGGGCTTGGCGAGGCTCGCCCAGGCAGAGCAGCCTCTAGGCCGGGGCTCTGCGATATCGCGCCTGGGTGCAGATCTGGAGCTCCGCCGGAGTGGAAGATCATTCGGTCCTTCCCAATACAGGCTTGCAAGCACCCGACGGCGGCCTGACTCTATTCTCCCGCGTGCTGGGAGTGGGCTTCCAATCCAGAGCACAGAGCACTGCCTGGAGCTCTCTGCTCAGGGGCTGGTTCCCCTACGCTGGGGCTGTGCTAGGGAGCCCAAAGGCACAGGGGAAGGCCCCAAAACACATCCACACGTCTCTGCTCTGCAACAGAGCTCCGGGGAAGCCCAGTCTGGCAGGCGCTTTCTGGGCACAAAGGGAGGAACACTCTGGCTGTGGAGCTTCCTCCCCAAGACAGGGGCACTAGGACCCTGATTCCCTCCGTTTACCGCTGAGTCTGCATTGCCAAGCAACAGCTTGGGAACGCAGCCTGGGGCGCTTCCCGTCCCTCGGACAGAGCTCTCCTTGCGGTAGGCCTTGGTAGTTTGCATACAATGGGGCCCTAAGCCCTCTGCAAGTTGGCCTGGCTCCTAGGTCCAAAGGGCAGGCCAGAGCGGAGCTGAGGCTGTCAGGCTCCAGACACATCTCCCATACTCCTACATCCTGCTCCTACCCGGGCGTGAACGCTAGAAGCTGGGAAGGTACCTGGACCGTGCAGGGGCGGGGCAAACGCGGGCGGCATGGGGCGGGAGTCGGCTTCTGGCGGGGGTGGGGGCGGGCTTCCCAGTTGTGCTCTCGGAGGTGGACACTGAGGCTGAAAACGCGCCGGGAGCGCGGCAGGGGCGGGGCTAACCCTGGCGGCGCGGGGCGGGGGTCGGCTCATGGGGGGGATGGGGAGGGGTTCCCAGTTGCGCTCTCGGGGGTTGCAACTGCGGCTGGGAACTCCCATTTCGTCCGCTCCTGGGTCCCCAAGGATCGCCATCCCATGGGTGCAGCGGAGGGCTGCGGACCACAGGTAAGAGAACTGGGATTGCGTGGAGCAGGGAACCAAGTATTCCGCCGTCAGTTGGCACATTCTCGGAGCTCCCCAAACTGGCGGTCGCAGAAAGGCCTTGCCTTTGGGGTCAAGGCCTTTACCGCTCCACCCCTCTGCTGAAAAATCTCAGAGTCTGCGCGGTTCTTCCAAGCAGCCTAGTGTCCGCTGGAAGTCCAAGGGACAGAACACTGAATTCTTGCCGGCTGGCCCAGCCCTGCTTCTGGCACTTTGTAAGCCAGCGGGCCCTTGAGCACCTGCTGGGATGGGAAAGGGAAGGGTCCACGAATTGCACCCTAGAAACTTAGTAGGGTGCATGGATTTCAAACCCTGGTGGCCGCCCAGGCAGCAAAGAAGTGGGGAGGGCACCTTGCTGCCCTTTCATGGCAGAATCTGTGGCTGTCCTGATGCGTGGGCCTTTTCATGGGGACCTTGTGCAATAAAAGTTTGGTGTTTTGGTACTGAATAATTAGAAATTGTAAAAAGTTTAAATTATGTGGTGGTGTAATTAAAAAACAAAACAAAACAAAACCAAGCCCCAAGTGTTTGGCACAGGGAGGTTTAAGTATTGAAGGCCTGTTTTCCTTGCACTGTGGCTTTCTATCAAGAAGTGTGCAGGATTTTTTTTTTTTAAGAAAAGTGTTCGAAGAGCTTGAAACAGGAAACCCAGAGGTGCCCCTGTATTTTGGGGAAGGCCTTAGGAGGTCACTTGGAAATGCTGCTGGCTGTGGGGGAGGGGGGCAGATGGGCTGTACAGTCTTGTCCTTTGCATTCATGTTCTTGTGTGTAGAAACCCAGCTCGGAGCCATCTCCTGATGTGTAAGAATTTCGCAGACAAACCTTGAGCTAAGCAATGCATTTGTTCCTGAGGAAATGTTTGTCTTAAGCGATGTAAATATCCTATGTATATCCGCTGGACTCTGGCTTCAGGTCGGTTCCCCCAATAGGCTCAGAAGCGACTTGAACAAAACTGTATGTTTTCCTCGTACCTTGTTCTCCTAATCTATGTTAAGGAAATGATATATTTGCCTGGAATACTGCCTTTCTTCAAGATTCATGTCAATCAGTTTTTGGCCCAGGATGACTCACCTGCTGCCAATGTGACCTCAAGGCATGTCATGGGGGAGGGGCCTGGTGCCATTCCCTGAGACAGTGCCTTTCCTTCCTTAGCTGATTGCTAGTGCCTGTAGAATATCTGGCTAGAGACCAGCAGGGCCTACACCCCGCCTCAAGTCTAAGTCAGCAGCTTTCTCTATCTCATTTATACTTTAATAACACTTGATGACACAAAAGCTCTGAGCGATCAAATCATATCAAATCTTCATTTCAGATTGAAGATGCATTCCATGGTATTGCCATCTTAAGTCTTTCCATTGTTATGGAATATCTGTCCATGTATTCAGGATAGTTTTCAGCCAGGGTGTATAATTTCCAGTGTGCCAGTCTTGTCATCCTTGTTACATCCATGGCAAAGTGTTGTATTCATGTTGACATTATTGAAAGGGAATTTTTTTTAATTCCTTTTCAGATTATTATCTGCTAATATATACAGAAAAAACCGTGTAATCTTTCGTTTTTATCAGTTTGGACAGCTTGATAGTTGTCTTTAATTTCTTTCCTTTCTCATACTTTAAGATTTTCCGGGCACCATACATGTACTGCCTCACCCCTAATCTCAGTCATGTGTTCAAAGAACTTCTGTCCTTTATTTGTTTACTTATTTTTTGCAACATTGAATTCGTTTTGACTATGCTGGGTCTCTGCTGCAAGATGGAAGTTGCTAGGACCTCTGGACTGCAGTCTTCCATCTCTTACTGACCTCTTGTTGACCTCTGCAGAATCCTGGTTGGCGGGAGCTTGTTAGTTCCTTGTTCCTTACCAGGACCTCCTGTGGTAAGTGTTTTTCTCTTCTCTGTTGCCTTGTAAGGGTGGATGGTCATTGGCATCCCAAAGCTAGCTAGAAGTCAATGATTTAGGCAGGCTTGTGCATAGATATGGGAGAAGGCAATGGCACCCCACTCTAGTACTCTTGCGTGGAAAATCCCATGGATGGAGGAGCCTGGTAGGCTGCAGTCCATGGGGTCGCTAAGAGTCGGACACCACTGAGCGACTTCACGTTCACTTTTCACTTTCATGCATGGGAGGAGGAAATGGCAACCCACTCCAGTGTTCTTGCCTAGAGAACCCCAGGGACTGCGGGGCCTGGTGGGCTGCCGTCTATGGGGTCGCACAGAGTCGGACACGACTGAAACGACTTAGCAGCAGCGGCGGCGGCAGCAGCAGCAGAAGCAAGGCATCGATATCAAAAGGGTTGAGAACAGTCAGGTAGGATCACATATGTCACCGTGAAACACTACTTCTCCACTTAGCCAAAGCTAACCAAAGATTTCTGTTCTAGGTCAACCTAGAAGAGATCACTTAAGAGGTAAAGAAACTTAAACTCCATTAGCAAAGGCAGTTCGACATCTCAAGAAAACTTGTGCTAGGCACAGAACTCTTTTCTGGGGGTCCACTTTCCCTACAACCTCCTTATCCCATTCTGTACCCATTCCTTTGCTTCTCCCATCCTGAAACTGCCACCTGTAAGACAGAACTACTTCGTTTTCCTTCCTCAAGTGCCATTGCATTCCACATACTTTCTTGATATAACAAGTCATACATTTCCCTTCAGCAACCAAGAACTGACTTTTATATTGGCATTGGCTATAGCCCGCCCCCCTCCCCCCACCCCCAAGAACAGAACAAAACAAAACAAAACAATTGCTTTCTTACATTTAACATGTCAGGATGGTGCCAGACACTATTCATGGAGAGTCAAAAATCTCTTTTGTTTCTGTGTAAAAGGGAGGTCCTTTCAAGTCGTGAATGTTTCAGAACTTTCATTTATTTGGAAATGACCTAGCTATTCAATACACTGTCGTCACAAGGATAGAAACTCGGGTAACCAAAACACCTGGAGAAACGTTTGTTAGTTCAGTTCAGTTCAGTTGCTCAGTCGTGTCTGACTCTTTGGGACCCCGTGGCCTGAAGGACGCTAGGCTTCCGTGTCCGTCACCAACTCCAGGGGCTTGCTCAAACTCATGTCCATCGAGTCAGTGATGCCATACAACCATCGTATCCTCTGTCATCCCCTTCTCCTCTGCCTTCAATCAAGACTATGAGAGGCAGATATTTTAGAGTATAATTATTGTAAAGAGTTTGTCTAAAAGCTCATATCACATTTACATTTTTTACTTTTGTTGTTGTCGTTTCCAGGTAGTTTCTTGCTGACAAGCTTGTGACAGATATAACAATAGAGCAATTTTTACCTCAAAAGAAACCTAGGCACTATGAACATGTTGTGCTTAATGTTGTTGACTCTTAGACATGTCTATAGTGGAGGAGCAAAACCAAAAATACTAGATATTTCATATTGACTAGTTCCCAGTTCACGGGACTCTGACATTCATTTAGGTCAATGTTTTCTTGTATTTCCAGCAGTTTGATTTGGAAGGGCTGCCTTGTCTTGAGACCATTGAAATCAGAACACAGAACTTGAGCAATATTATCAAAAAACACAAGGCTCACACTGACACATACCTTAATCCAAACAGACAGACAAGACATCTTCCAGGTTTCCGCCTGAGATTTAAAATATTTCTTTGAGCCAGTCTTCTGGGGAGTGGGGGGATGGGGGTGGCAGTAAGGCAGGCTTGGGTAACAAGCTAATTGTTGGTCATTGCATATGCAAAGAACCAGATTTCCGGGTTCCAAGGAAAAAAGTTTCCTTGGTAACCAACTTTGTCTGGTTCTATAGAATATCATGGCCCTCCTAGGTCAGGTCATCTTGCCTTTCTGTAGTCCTCGTTTTATCCCTAAATCATAGACAGCTTGGATTGTCTCTGTGGGGTGTATGTATTGTCCTCATGTTTGACCTGGCAGCAGCAGCGAGGTCCGAGAGCCTCTCCTGGAACCGGGCGTGGGGACGGGGCTCACCGAGAGCCGCTGGTGAAGGTGGGCAGCGCCCCTGGAGCGCGGCAGGGGCGGGGCGAACCCGGGCGGCACAGGGCGGGTGTCGGCTCCTGGCGGGGGTAGGGGAGGGCTTCCCAGTTGTGCTCTCGGAGATGGCCACTGCGGCTGGAAACACGCCGGGAGCGCAGCCAGGGTGGGGTAAACCTGGGCTGCACAGGTCGAGATTCCGCTCGCTGTGGGTGGGGGGTCGGTCCCTGTTGTGCTCCCGGGGGTCGCCAATGTGGCTGGGAACCCGCCGAGAGCCCAGCAGGGCCGGGGCAAAACCTGGCGGCGCGGGGCGGGGTGGGGGTCCGTTCGCAGCGGGGGTCGGCTCCTGGCGGGGGTGGGGGAGGGCTTTCCAGATGTGCTGTTGGGGGTCGCCATTGCGGCTGGGAATGCCCATTTCGTGAACTCCTGGATCCCCAAGGATTGGCATCCATCGGCCACAGCGGAGGGGTGCGGAACACAGGTAAGGGAACGGGGACTGCGTGGAGCAGGGAACCATGTATTCCGCCCTGTGTTGGCACAGTCTCAGAGCTCCCCAACCTGGCGGTCGCAGGAAGGCCTCGTCTTTGGGGTCAAGGCCTTTACCACTCCACCCCTCTGCTGAAAAACCTCATAGTCTGCGCGGTTTTCCCAAGCAGCCTAGTGTCCGCTGGAAGTCCAAGGGACAGAACCCTGAATTCTGGCCGGCTGGCCCAGCCCTGCTTCTGGCACTTTGTAGGCCAGCAGGCCCTGGAGCACCTGCTAGGATGGGAAAGGGAAGGGTACGCGAATTGCACCCTGGTGGCCACCGAGGCAGCAAAGAAGGGGGCAGGGCACCTTACTGCCCTTTAATGGCAGACAGAATCTGTGGCTGTCCTGCTGCGTGGGCCTTTTCATGTGGACCTTGTGCAATAAAAGTTTACCGGTGACCTTAGGGAACTTCCCAGTGTGCTTCTGACAGATGAGGGATGCTGTGGAGTTGGAGGGGCCTCTCAGGACTACGCTGGGTTTGGCGCAATGGAAGAGGGCCTCATCTCCAGGGAAGGCAGGAACCTCAGGCTTCCTCTCCGTTTCGGACTCCGACCGCAGGGTCCCTGCAGAGTTGGGACAGGAGAGTCAGGAATCGTCTTGTCTGAGGAAGGGAACTCCGCTTGCCTGTCGAGGTGTTCAGGGGGTCTCAGGCCCCTTGTTCAGCTGTGTGTGGAACCTGCGGGTGTTTCCGGACGATGCACGACGGTGACAGTGCCCCTTCGTGTTGTGCCTTCACCCACTGGGTTGCCTTCGAAGAGGTGTCCGGGCCTTGGGTTCTTTTCAAGAGCGGACAGGGAAATCGGGGTCTTTCGGCATGTGGGACCACCCACGGGGCTAGTCTCAAATTTCCTAGTGAGGCCGGCTACATCCTGAGGTATGCCGGGAAGGCCGGGGAGCCTTCCAGACAATGCAGGGGGATCGACTCTCCTGTCGCCATCAGGAGGGGAGAAGGGGCTCAGATGAAGTGGGGCCAGAACCCTCGGTGTTACCCTCGAGGGAACCCGGCGTGTCGAGGAACTTTTGGGGGTCGCATGAAGGCTGTCAGGGACCGTTTCGCCCTTCAGGGCGGAACAGGGGACTTCCCTTCATACGCCGTCGCGAGCAAGGGCGTCATCTTGCGAAGACGTGGGAACCACGTGGTTTTTCTCGAGTTGCGGCGGATTCTTGAGTTACAACGGGGATCTCAGGCTTCCTCTTGGGTTGGCCCTGCGAAGCCCAATCTTCCCCTCGAGTTGCGAGGGAAAGCTGGGGGTTGCGCTCGAGTCACTGCAGGGCCCAAGACACCTCATCTAGGCGTGTGTCCGGGACCTAATATTCCTCTCCAGGGAAGGCAGGGATCTCGGGGTAGCATTCCAGGTTACCCCGGGGAGTCAGGGCTCGTCTCGAGGGGAAGCCAAGGACTCCGCTCTCCCCTTGAGTCGCGACCCGGATCTCTTGGAGCCCCCTGAGCGGCCTCAAGGGAGTCCAGCCTCCTCTTCCGTTTGGAGAGAGGACCCGGGATTGCTCTCCAGGCCATGCAGGAAGAGAAGGCCCTCAGCTCGCGAGGACGGGGGCGTCTCAGGGGTTTCCTCGAGCTGCGGCGCCCGTGGGGGTTTTCTCCCGAGGCACGACGAGGATCTCAGGGAGCCTCCCGTGCGGCGCCAGGGAAGTCAGATCTCCATGCGCATGGCGAGGGGGAGTGCGTCATGGCCCTCGAGTCACGGGAGGGGACTAGGGCCTGGAGACGCGTAGAAGAAGGACTTTCGAGGTCTTTCTCGGGGGGCGGCGGGAAACCCTGGGTTCCATCGACTTGTGCCAGTGACCTCAGGAAGCTTCTCAGCGTGCCTCTGAGAAGTCAGGGTCACTGTGGAGTTGGGAGGGGCCTCTCGGAACTCCACTGGGTTTGGTGCAATGGAAGAGGGCCTCATGACAAGTTGAGGCAGGAACCTCAGGGTTCCTCTCCTGGCTTCGAATGCGCCGGATCTGACTCGGATCACAGAGTCCCTGCAGAGTTGGGACAGGAGAGTCAGGCCTCGTCTTGTGTGGAGGAATGGAACTCCGCTTGACTCTCGCGTTGTTCATGGGGTGACAGGCCACTTGTCGATTTGTATGTGGAACTTGCGGGTTTTTCTGGACGATGCACTGGGGTGTCACTGCCCCTTCGTGTTGTGCCTTGTTCCACAGGATTGCCTTCGAGTTGGGTTCTGCCATCGGGTTCTTATCAAGAGCGGACCAGGGAATTGGGGTCTTTTGGCATGCCGCACCACCCACGAGGCTATGTCTCGAATTTCGTCGTGAGACTGGCCTCATCTTGATGTGCACCAGGAAGGTCGGGAACGCCTTCCAGACAAAGCAGGGGAATCGAACCTCCTGTCGCGATCAAGAGGGGAGAAGAGTCTCAGATGAAGTGGTGCCGGGAACCTCGGTGTTCTCCTCAAGTGAGACTGGTATGTCGGGGAACTTTTGGGGTCGCATCAAGGGTTCCAAGTAACTTTTCGCTCTTCAATACGGAACGTGGGACTTCTCTTGAGACGCTGTAGCGGGCAAGGGCCTCATCTTTCGATGACGGGGGAACCACGTGGTTTTTCTTGAGTTGGGGCGGGATTCTCGAGTTACAACCGGGAATTCAGGCTTCCTCTTCAACTGGCCCAGGGAAGTCCAGTTTTCATTCGAATTGTGAGTTAGAACTGGGGATTGCTCTCGAGACACTGCAGGGCCAAATAGACCTCATCTAGGCTTGTGTCCAGGACCTAATGTTCCTCTGCTGGGGCGAAAGTGATCTCAGCATTGCATTCTCGACTCACCCGGGGAGTCAGGCCTCGTCTCGAGGGGAAGCCAAGGACACCGCTCTCCTGTCAAGTCGCGACGGGTATATCTTGGAGCTCACTGTGTGGCCTAAAATGAGTCAAGCCTCCTGTGGAGTTTGGAGAGAGGACTCAGGATTGCTCTCCAGGCCATACAGCAAAAGAAGGCCCTCATCTCGTGAGGACTGGGGCGTCTCGTGGGTATTCTCGAGCTGTGGCTCCAGTGTGGTGTTGCTCACGAGGTATAATGGGGAGCTCAGGGAGCCTCTCCTGTGGCGCCAGGGAAGTCAGGTTTCTATGCACGTGGCTAGGGGGAGCGCGTCATTGCTCTCGAGTCATGGTAGGGGAATCGCACCTCAAGACGCGTTGAAGAAGGACTCTCGAGGTCTTTTACGGGTTGGGGCAGGAAACCCTTGGTTCCCTCGACTTGTGCCGGTGATCTCAGGAAGGTCTAAGGGTGCCTCTGAGAAGTCAGGGATACTGTGCAGTTGGGAGGGGTCTCTCGGGACTCCACTGGGTTTGGTGCAATGGAAGAGGGCCTCATCTCGAGTGGAGGCAGGAAACTCATGTTTCCTCTCCTGACTTCCCCTGGGCCAGATCTGACTCGGATCGCAGTTTTGCTGCAGAGTTCGAACAGGAGAGTCAGGCCTCGTCTTGTGTGGAGGAATGGAACTCTGCTTGCCTCTCCAGTTGTTCACGGGGTGACAGGTCACTTCTCGAGCTGTGTGTGGTACCTGCGGGTTTCTCCGGACGATACCCGGGGGTGTCAGTGCCCCTAATTGTTGTGCCTTCATCAAAAGGGTTATCTTCAAAGAGGTGTCCGGGCATCAGGATCTTATCAAGAGCGGACCGGGAAATCGGGGTCTTTCGGCATGTGTCACCATCCACGTGGCTATGTCTCGAATATCCTCGTGAGACCGGCCTCATCCTGAGATGCACCGGGAAAGGTGGGAACCCCTTCAAGACAAAACAGGGGAATCGACCCTCCTGTCGCGATCAGGAGGGGAGAAGGGGCCCAGATGTAGTGGTGCCGGGAACCTCGGTGTTCTCCTCGAGTCAGACTGGTGGGTCGAGGAACATTTGAGGGCGCATCAAGGGTGCCAATACCGTTTCGCACTTCAAGACGGAACGTGGGACTTCTCTTGAGACGCTGTAGGGGGCAAGGGCCTCATCTTGGGATGACGGGGGAACCACGTGGCGTTTCTCGAGTTGTGGCGGGATTCTCGAGTTTCGACGGGGAATACAGTCTTCCTCATGTGTTGGGCCAGGGAAGTCCTATCTTCCATTCGAGTTTAAAGGGAGAGCTGGGGATTGCTCTCGAGTCACTGCAGGGCAAAATAGACCTCATCTAGGCTTGTGTCCAGGACTTAATGCTCGTCCCTAGGGGAGACAGGGATCTTGGGGTTGCATACCAGACTCACCCGGGGAATCAGGCCTCGTCTCGAGGGGAAGCAAAGAACTCCGCTGTCCTTTTGAGTCGCGATGGGTATCTCTTGGAACCCACTGTGTGCCCTAAAGGGAGTCAAGCCTCCTGTGCTGTTTGGATAGAGGACTCGGGATTCCTCTCCAGGCCATGCAGGAAAAGAAGGCCCTCATCTCGCGATGATGGCGGCGTCTCGTGGGTTTTCTAGACTGCTGCGCTAGTGCCGGGTTTCTGACGAGGTACGAGAGGGAGCTCAGGGAGCCTCTCGTGTGGCGCCAGGGAAGTCAGGTCCCCATGAGATGGCTAGGGGGAGCTCGTCATTGCTCTCGAGTCATGGTAGGGTAATCGGGCCTCAAGACGGGTTGAAGAAGGACTCTCGAGGTCTTTCTCGGATCACTGCATAAAACCCAGGGTTCCCTTGACTTGTGCCTGCGACCTCAGGGAGCTTCTCAGAGTGCCTCTGAGAAGTCAGGGATACTGTGCAGTTTGGAGGGGCCTCTCGAGACTCCTCTGCATTTGGTGGAATGTAAGAGGGACTCATCTCGAGTTGAAGCAGGAACCTCAGTGTTCCTCTCCATTTCTGACTCAGATCGCAAGGTCCCTGCATGTTGGTACAGGAGAGTCAGGCCTCGTCTTTTCTGGAGGATGGGACTCCTCTTGCCTCTCGAGTTGTTCTCGAGGTGACAGGCCACTTGTCGAGCTGTGTGTGTAACCTGCCCGTTTTTCCGGATGATGCACAGTTGTGTTAGTGCCCCTTCGTCTTGTACCTTCATACTCAATGCTGCCTTCCAAGAGGTGTCCGAGCATCGGATTCTTATCAAGAGCGGACCGGGAAATTGGAGTCTTTCAGCAAGTGGCACCGCCCACAAAGCTACGTATCGAATTTCCCCATGAGACCGGCCTCATCCTGAGTTCTGCAGGGAAGGTCGGGCCCCCTTGCAGACAAAGCAGGGGAATCGACCCACCGGTCACGATCAGGAGGGGAGAAGGGGCTTAAATGAAGTGGTGCCGGGAACCTCGGTGTTCCCCTTGAGTGAGACTGGCGTGTTGGGGGACTTTTGGGGTCACATCAAGGGTGCCAAGTACCGTTTCGCATTTCAAGACGGAACCTGGGACATCTTTTGAAACGCTGTAGCGGGCAAGGGCCTCATCTTGCGATGACGGGAGAACCACGTGGTTTTGCTCGAGTTGCGGCGGGATTCTCGAGTTATGACCGGGAATTTAGGCTTCCTCTTGTTGGCCTTGAAATCCAATCTTCCATTCGGGTTGCGAGGGGGAGCTGGGGATTGCGCTAGAGTCACTGCAGGGCAAAAGAGACCTAATCTAGGCTTGTGTCCAGGATCTAACGTTGCTCTCCAGGGGCGACAGGGATCTCGGGTTTGCATTCCAGACTCATCCGGGGAGTCAGTTCTCACCTCGAGGGTAAGCAAAGAATTCCGCTCTCATCTCGAGTCGCGATGGGTATCTCTTGGAGCCCACTGTGTGTACTAAAGGGAGTCAAGCCTCCTGTGGAGTTTGGAGAGAGGACTCGGGATTGGACTCCAGGCCATGCAGGAAAAGAAGGCCCTCATCTCGAGATGACGGTGCCGTCTCGTAGGTTTTCTCGAGCTGCGGCGCCAGTGTGGGGTGTCTCATGAAGTACCACGGGGATCTCAGGGAGCCTCTTGTATGGCGCCAGGAAAATCCAGTATTCCATTCGAGTTGCAAGTTAGAACTGGGGATTGCTCTCCAGTCACTGCAGGGCAAAATAGACCTCATCTACGCTTGTGTCCAGGACCTAGTGTTCCACTACTGGGCCAACAGGGATCTCAGGGTTGCATTCTCGACTCACCCGGAGAGTCAGGCCTCGTCTTGAGGGGCAAAAAAGGACTCCGCTCTCCTGTCGAGTCGCGACGGGTATCTCTTGGAGCCCACTGCGTGGCGTAAAGGGAGTGAAGCCTCCTATGGAGTTTGGAGATGACTCGGGATTGTTTTCCTGGCCATGCAGGAAAAAAGGCCCTCATCTCGCGATGATGGGGGCATCTCGTGGGTTTTCTCCAGCTGCGGCGCCAGTATCAGATTTCTCACGAGGTACAACGGGGAGCTCAGAGAGCCTCTCGTGTGGTGCTAGGGACGTCAGGTCTCCGTGCGTGTGGTGAAGGGGAGTGCGTGATTGCTCTCGAGTCATAGTAGGCGAATCGGGCCTCAAGACACATTGAAGAAGGTCTCTTGAGGTCTTTCTCGGGTTGCGGCAGGGAAGCCTGGGTTCCCTTGATTTGTGTCGGTGACCTCAGGCAACTTCTCAGGGTGCCTCTGAGAAGCCAGGGACACTGTGGATTTGGGAGGGGCCTTTCGTTACTCAACTGGGTTTGGTGCAATCGAAGAGGGCCTCATCTCGAATGGAGGCAGGAACCTCAGGGGTCCTCTCCATATCTGACTCGGGTCGCAGGGTACCTGCAGAGTATGGAGAAGAGTCACGCCTCGTCTTCTGTGGAGGAATGGATTTCCCCTTGCCTTTCGAGTTGTTCACGGAGTGACAGGCCACTTGTTGAGCTGAGTGTGGAACCTGCGGGTTTTTCCGGACGATGCACAGGGGTGTCAGTGCCCCTTCGTGTTGTGCCTTCATCCACAGGGTTGCCTTCAAAGAGGTTTCCGGGCATCGGGTTCTTTTCAAGAGCGTACCGGAAAATTGGGGTCTTTCAGCATGTGGTACCACCCACGAGGCTACGTCTCGAATTTCCTCGGGAGACCGGCCTCATCCTGAGGTGCGCCGGGAAGGTCGGGAACCCCTTGCAGACAAAGCAGGGGAATCGACCCACCGCTCGCGATCAGAAGGGGAGAAGGGGCTCAGATGAAGTGGTGCCGGGAACCTCGGTGGTCCCCTCGAGTGAGACCGGTATGTCACGGCACTTTTGAGGTCGCATCAAGGGTGCCAAGTACAGTTTCGCACTTCAAGATGGAACGTGGGAATTCTCTGGAGATGCTGTAGCGGGCAAGGGCCTCATATTGCGATGACGAGGGAAACACGTGGTTTTTCTCGAGTTGAGGCGGGATTCTCGAGTTACAACGGGGAATTCAGGCTTCCTCTTGTGTTGGCCCAGGAAGTCCAATCTTCCATTCAACTTGTCAGAGAGAGCTGGGGGTTGCTCTCGAGTCACTTCAGGGCAAAGAGTCCTCATCTAGGCTTGGGTCCAGGACGTAATGTTCCTCTCCAGGGGCGACAGGGATATCGGGGTCGCATTCCAGTCTCACCCGGTGGGTCACACCTCGTCTCGAGTGGAAGCAAAGGACTCCACTATCCTCTCGAGTCGGGACGCGTAACTCTTGGAGCCCAATGAGTGGCCTAAAGGGAGTCAAGCGTCCTGTGTAGCTTGGACAGAAGGTTCACGCTTGATCTGCATACCATGCAGTTAAAGATGGCCCTCCTCTCGTGATGACGGGGGCATCTCATGGGTTTTCTCGAGCTGCGGCGCCAGTGTGGGGTTTCTCACAAGATATGATGGGGAGTTCAGGGAGCCTCTCGTGCGGCGCCAGAGAAGCCTGACTCCATGCGTGTGGCCAGGCAGATCGCGTCATTGCTCTCGAGTCATGGGAGGGACTAGGGCCTCAAGAGGCATTTAAGAAGGACTCTCAAGGTCTTTCTTGGGTTGGGGCGGGAAACACTCGTTTCCATCGACCTCTAGAGGGGACTTTAGGGAACTTCCCAGGTGCCTCTGAGAGGTGAGGGATACTGAGGAGTTAGAGGGGCCTCTCGGGACTCCACTAGGTTTGACGAAATGAAAGAGGGCCTCATCTCGATTGGAGGCAGGAACCTCAGGCTTCCTCTCCATTTCTGACTCCGACCGCAGGGTCCCTGCAGGGTTGGGACAGGAGAGTCAGGCCTCGTCTTGTCGGAGTAATGGAACTCTGCTTGCCTCTTGAGTCGTTCAGGGGGTCTCAGGGCCCTTGACAAGCTGTGTGTGGAACCTGCGGGTGTTTCCAGAAGATGCATGGGGGTGTCAGTGCCCCTTCGTTTGGTGCCTTCCCCCACAGGGTTTCCTTCAAAGAGGTGTCCGGGCATCGGGTTCATTTCAAGAGCGGACCGGGAAATCGGGGTCATTCGGCATGTGGCACCACCCACGTGGCTCATCTCGAATTTCCTCGTGAGACCAGCATCATCCTGAGGTGCGCCGGGAAGGCCGGGAACACCTTCCACACAAAGTAGGGGAATCGATTCTCCTGTCGCGATCAGGAGGGGAGATGGGGCTCAGATGAAGTGGGGCCGGGACCCTCGGTGTTCCACTCGAGGGAACCCAGCGTTTCAGGGAACTTTAGGGGTCGCATCAAGGGAGCCAAGTATCATTTCCCACTTCAGGACGGAACATGGGACTTCCCTGGAGACGCTGTAGCGGGCAAGGGCCTCATCCTGTGAAGACGTTGGAACCACGTCGTTTTTCTCGAGTTGCATTGGGATTCTCAAAAACGACAGGAATTTCAGGCTTCCTCTTGGGTTGGCCCTGGGAAGCCCAATCTTCAATTCGAGTTGCGATGGAAAGCTGGGGGTTCTGCTCGAGTCACTACAGGGCCAAAGAGACCTCATCGAGGCGTGTGTCCAGGACCTAATATTCCTCTCAAGGGAAGACAGGGATCACGGGTTTCCATTCCAGACTCCCCCGGGGGGTCAGGACTCGCCTGGAGGGGAAGCAAAGACTCCGCTTTCCTCTCAAGTCGCGACACGGATCTCTTGGAGCCCACTGAGTGGACTCAAGGGTGTCGAGCCTCCTCTTCAGTTTGGAGAGAGGACTCGGGATTGCTCTCCAGGCCAGGCAAGAAAAGAAGGCCCTCATCTCGCGATGACGGGGGCGTCTCATGGGTTTCCTCAGGCTGCTGCGCCCATGGGGGTTTTCTCACGAGGCACGATGAGGACCTCAGGGAGCCTCTCGTGCGGCGCCAGGCAAGTCAGTTCTCCATGCGCATGGCGAGGGGGAGCTGGTCATCACTCTCGAGTCATGGGAAACGGCTAGGTCCTCAAGAGGCGTTGAAGAAGGACTCTCGAGGTCTTTCTCGGGTTGCGGCGGGAAACCCTCGTTTCCCTCGACTTCTGCAGGGGACCTTAGGGAACTTCCCACGGTGCCTCTGAGAGGTGAGGGATGCTGTGTAGTTGGCAGGGCCTCTCGGGACTCTGCTGGGTTCGGCGCAATGGAAGAGGGCCTCATCTCGAGGGGAGGCAGGAACCTCAGGCTTCCTCACGGATTCGGACTCCGACTGCACGGTCCCTGCAGTGTTGGGACAGGAGAGTCATGCCTCGTCTTGTCTGAGGAATGGAATTCTGGTTGCCTCTCGAGTTGTTCCGGGAGTCTCAGGCCCCTTGTCGAGCTGTGTGGACCCTGCGGGTTTTTCCGGATGATGCACGGGGGTGTCAGTGCCCCTTCGTGTTGTGCCTTCACTCACAGGGTTGCCTTCGAAGAGGTGTCTGGGCATCGGGTTCTTATCAAGAGCGGACCGGAAAATCGGAGTCGTTCGGCACGTGGCACCTCACATGTGGCTACTCTCGAATTTCCTCCTGAAACCGGCCTCATCCTGAGGTGCGCCAGGAAGGCCGGGAACCCCTTCCAGACCACGCAGGGGAATCGACTCTCCTGTCGCGATCAGGAGGGGAGAAGGGGCTCAGATGAATTGGTGCCGGGACCCTCGGTGTTCCCCTCGAGGGAACCCAGCATATCGGGGAACTTTTGCGGTCGCATCAAGGGTGTCAAGTACCGTGTCGCCCTTCAGGGCAGAACATGGGACTTCCCTGGAGACACCGGGAACTTTGGTGTTCCCCTGGAGTGAGACCGGTATGTTGGGGAACTTTGGGGTCACATCAAGTGTGCCAAGTAGCATTTCGAACTTTAAGATGGAACGTGGGACTTCTCTTGAGACTCTAGCTGGCAAGGGCCTCATATTGCGATGAAGGGGGAACCACATGGTTTTAAAGACTTGAGGCTGAATTCTCAAATTACGATGGGAAATTCAGACTTCCTCTTGTGTTGACTGTGGGAAGACCAATCTTCCATTCAAATTGTGAGGGAGAGATGGAGGTTGCTCGAGTCACTGTAGGGCAAAATAGACCTCATCTAGGCTTGTGTCTAGGACATAATGTTCCACTCCAGGGGTGACATGGATCTCGGGGTTGCATTCCAAACTCACCCGGGGAGTCAGGCCTCGTCTCCAGGGAAGCAAAGGACTCCGCTCTCCTCTCGAGTCGCACCGGGTATTTCTTGGACCCAACTGAGTGGCCTAAAGGGAGTCAATACTCCAGTGAAGTTTGGAGAGAGGACCAGGAATTGCTCTCCAGGTCAGGCAGGAAAAGAAGGCCCCCATCTCTCCTTGACGGGGGCATCTTGTGGTTTTTCTCGAACTGCGGCGCCAGTGTGGGTTTTCTCACGAGGTACGATGGGGTACTCAGGGAGCCTCTTGTGTGGTACTAGGGAAGTCAGTTTTCCTGCTTGTGGCGAGGGGAGCGCGTCCTTGCTCTGGAGTCATGGTAGGGGAATCGGGCATCAAGAGACGTTGAAAAAGGACTCTCCAAGTCTTTCTCGGGTTACTTCAGGAAACTCTGGGTTCCCTCGACTTGTGCCAGTGACCTCAGGTAGCTTCTCACGGAGCCTCTGAGAATTCAGGGATACTGTGGTGTTGGGAGGGGCCTCTCGGGACACCACTGAGTTTGGTTCAATGGAAGAGGGCCTCTTCTCTAGTTGAGGCAGGAACCTCAGGGTTCCTCTCCATTTCTGACTCCAATTGCAGGGTCCCTGAAGAGTTGGGACAGGAGAGTAAGGCCTCGTCTTGTGTAAAGGAATGCAACTTCACTTGCCTCTCGAGTTGTTCACGAGGTGACAGTCCACATTTGGAGCTGTGAGTGGAATCTGCGGGTTTTTCCAGACGATGCATGGGGATGTCAGTGTCCCTTCGTGTTGTGCCTTCATCCACAGGGTTGCCTTCGAAGAGATGTCCGGGCGTCAGGTTCTTATCTAGAGTGGACCGGGAATTCGGGATCTTTCAGCATATGGCACCAACCATGAGGCTACTTTTCGAATTTCCTCATGAGACCGGCCTCATCCGGAGGTTCGCGGGGAACGTCGGGAACCCCTTGCAGACAAAACATGGGAATCGACCCTTCTGTCGCGATCAGGAGGGGTGAAGGGGCTCACAGGAAGTGGTGCCGTGAACTTTGGTGTTTCCCTCGAGTGAGACCGGTATGTCAGGGAACTTTGGGGGTCGCATCAAGTGTGACAAGTACCGTTTTGTACTTCAGGATGGAACGTGGGACTTCTCTTGATACGCTGTAGCGGCCAAGGGCCTCATCTTGCGATGACGGGGGAGCCACGTGGTTTTTCTCGAGTTGCGGCGGGATTCTCGAGTTACGACGGGGATTTCAGGCTTCCTCTTGTGTTGGGCCAGGGAAGTCCAATCATCCATTCGAGTTGCGAGGGAGAGCTGGGGGTTGCGCTCGAGTCACTGCAGGGCAAAGGAGACCTCATCTAGGCTTGTGTCCAGGACCTAATGTTCCTCTCCAAGGGCCACAGGGATCTCAGGTTTGCATTCCAGACTCACCCAGGGAGTCAGGCCTCATGTCGAAGGGAAGCAAAGGACTCCGCTCTCCTTTTGAGTCGCGACGGGCACCTCTTGGAGCCCACTTTGTGGCCTAAAGGGAGTCAAGCCTCCTGTGAAGTTTGGAGAGAGGACTTGGGACTGCTCTCCAGGCCATGCAGGAAAAGATGGCCCTCATCTCGTGATGACGGAGGGATCTTGTGGGTTTTCTCGAGCTGCGGCGCCAGTGTGGGGTTTCTCACGAGGTATGACGGGGAGCTCAGGGAGCCTCTCATGTGGCCCCAGGGAAGTCAGGTGTCCATGCGCATGGCGAGGGGGAGCGTGTCATTGCTCTCGAGCTATGGTAGGGGAATCTGACCTCAAGACACATTGAAGAAGGACTCTCGAGGTCTTTCTTCGGTTGTGGCAGGAAACCCTTATTTCCCTCGACTTTTGCCGGTGGCCTCAAGGAGCTTCTCAGAATGCCTATGAGAAGTCAGGGATACTGTGGAGATGGGAGGGGCCTCTCGGGACTCCACTGGGTTTGTTTTAATGGAAGAGGGCCTCATCTCGGGTTGAGGCAGGAACCTCAGGTTTCCTCTCCATTTCTGACTCAGATCGAAGCGTGCCTGCAGAGTTGGGATTGGATACTCAGGCCTCGTCTTGTCTGAGGAAGGGGACTCCGCTTTCCTCTCTCATTGTTTAAGGGGTGACAGGCCAGTTGTGGAGCTGTATGTGGATCCTGCGGGGTTTTCCGGACGATGAACAGGGTTGCCAGTGCCCCCTCGTGTAGTGCCTTCATCCACAGGGTTGCCTTAGAAGAGGTGTCCGGGCATCGGGTTCTTATCAAGAGCAAGACCGAGAAATCGGGGTCTTTTGGCACGTGGCACCAACACGAGGCTACGTCTCGAATTTCTTCGTGAGACTGGCCTCATCCTGAGGTGCGCCATGAAGGTCGGGAACCCCTTCTAGACAAAGCAGGGGGATCGACCTTCCTGCCGTGATCAGGAGTGGAGAAGGGGCTCAAATGAAGTGGTGCCAGGAACTTCGGTGTTCCCTTGGAGTGAGACCGGTATATTGGGGAACTTTTGGGGTTGCATCAAGGGTGCCAAGTAGCATCTCGAACTTTATGACGAAACATGGGACTTCTCTTGAGACTCTGTAGCGGGCAAAGGCCTCATATTGCGATGAATGGGGAACCACGTGGTTTTTAAGAGTTGCGGTGGGATTCTCGAGTTACAACGGGAAATTCAGACTTCCTCTTGTGTTGGCCCAATGAAGACCAATCTTCCATTCGAATTGCGAGGGAGAGATGGGTGTTGCTCTCGAGTCACTGTAGGGCAAAATAGACCTCATCTAGGCTTTTGTCCAGGACATAATGTTCCTCTCCAGGGACAACAGGGATCTCGGGGTTGCATTCCAGACTCACCCGAGGTAAGGCCTCGTCTCGAGGGGAAACAAAGTACTCTGCTCTCCTCTCAAGTCGCGACAGGTATCTCTTGGAGCCCATTGAGTGGCCTAAAGGGAGTAAAGCCTCCTGTGAAGTTTGGAGAAAAGACCAGGGATTGCTCTCCAGGTCAGGCAGGAAAAGAAGTCCCCAATCTCGCGATGACGGTGGGTTTTCCCGAGCTGCGGCGCCAGTGTGGGGTTTCTCACGAGGTATGACGGGGAGCTCAGGGAGCCTCTCATGTGGCGCCAGGGAAGTCAGGTGTCCATGCGCATGGCGAGGGGGAGCGTGTCATTGCTCTCGAGTCATGGTAGGGGAATCCGTCCTCAAGACGCGTTGAAGAAGGACTCTTGAGGTCTTTCTCGGGTTGCGGCAGGATACCCTGTGTTCCCTCGACTTGTGCCGGTGACCTCAGGGAGTTGCTCAGGGTGCCTCTGAGAAGACACTGATACTGTGGAGTTGGGAGGGGCCTCTCGGGACTCCACTGGGTGTGGTATAATACAAGAGGGCCTCATCTCGTGTTGAGGAAGGAACCTCAGGGTTCCTCTCCATTTCAGACTCCGATCTCAGGATTCCTGCAGAGTTGGGACAGGAGAGTCAGGCCTCGTATTCTGTGGAGAAATGAAACTTAGCTTGCCTCTCGAGTTGTTCACGAGGTAACAGGTCACTTGTCGAGCTGTATGTGGAACCTGCAGAATTTTCCAAAAGATGCACGGGTGTTCAGGGTCCCTCCTTGTTGTGCCTTCATCCTACGGGATGCATTCCAAGACGTGTACGGGCATCGGGTTCTTATTAATAGCTGACCGGGAAATGGGGTCTTTCCGCATGTGGCACCACCCACGAGGCTACATCTCCAATTTCCTCGTGAGACAGGCCTCATCCTGATGTGCGCTGGGAAGATCGGTAACCCCTTCCACACAAAGCAGGAGAAAAGACATTCCTGTTGCAATCAGGAGGGGAGAAGGGGCTCAAATGATGTGGTGCGGGGAACATGGGTGTTACCCTCGAGTGAGGCCTGTATGTTGGGGAACTTTGGGGGTGCCATCATGGGTGCCAAGTACCGTTTTGCACTTCAGTAGGAACGTGGGACTTCTTTTGAGACGCTGTGGCGGGCAAGGGCCTCATGCTGCGAAGACGATGGAACCACGTGGTTTTTCTCGAGTTGCGGCGGGATTCTCGAGTTACGACGTGGATTTCAGGCTTCCTCTTGTGTTGGCCCTGGAAGCCCAAACTTCCCTTCGAGTTGCGAGGGAAAGCTGGATGTTGTGCTCGAACCACTGCAAGGCCAAAGAGACCTCATCTAGGCGTGTGTCCAGGACCTAATAGTCCTCTCAAGGGAAGACAAGGATCTCGGGATTGCACTCCAGACTCCCCCTGGGACTCAGGCCTCGCCTCGAGGGGAAGCAAAGGACTGCGCTCTCCTCTAGAGCCCCGACGCGGATCTCTTGGAGCCCACTGAGTCGCCTCAAGGGAATCCATCCTACTCTTCAGTTTGGAGAGAGGACCCGGGATTGCTCTCCAGGCCAGGCAGGAAAAGAAGGCCCTCAGCTCGCGAGGACGGGGTCGTCTAGGGGGTTTCCTCGAGCTGCGGCGCCCATGGGGGTTTTCTCCCGAGTCACGACGAGGATCTCAGGGAGCCTCTCGTGCGGCGCCAGGGAAGCCAGGTCTGCATGCGCGAGGCGAGGGGGAGCGCATCATTGCTCTCTAGTCCAGAGAGGGCACAAGGGCCTCAAGACACTTTGAAGAAGGACTATCGAGGTCTTTCTCGAGTGGCGGCGGGAAACCCTTATTTCCCACGACTTCTGCCGGGGACCTGAGGGAACTTCCCAGGGTGCCTCTGAGAGGTGAGGGATCCTGTGGAGTTAGCGGGGTCTCTCGGGATTCCGCTGGGGTTGGCGCAATGGAAGAGGGCCTCATCTCGAGGGGAGGCAGGAACATCAGGCTTCCTCTCTGTTTCTGACTCAGACCCTCCGATCTCAGGGTCCCTGCAGAGTTGGGAGCGGAGAGTCAGGCCTCGTCTTGTCTGAGGAAGGGAACCCCGCTTGCCTCACGAGTTGTTCAGGGGGTCTCAGGCCCCTCGTCAAGCTGAGTGTGGAACCCGCGGGTCTTTGCGGACGATGCACGGGGGTGGCAGTGCCCCTTCGTGTTGTGCCTTCACCCACAGGGTTGCCTTCGACGAGGGGTCCGGGCCTCGGGTCCTTCTCAAGGGCGGACCGGGGAATCGGGGGCGTTCGGCATGTGGCGGCACCCACGTGGCTCGTCTCGAGTTTCCTCATGAGACCGGCCTCATCCTGAGGTGGGCCGGGAAGGCCGGGAACCCCTTGCAGACCACGCAGGGGAATCGCCTCTCCTGTCGCGATCAGGAGGGGAGAAGGGGCTCAGAGGAAGCGGTGCTGGGACCCTCGGTGTTCCCCTCGAGGGAACCCGGCGTATCGGGGGACTTTTGGGGGTCGCAGGAAGGCTGTTAGGGACCGTTTCGCCCTTCAGGGCGGAACAGGGGACTTCCCTTGAGACGCCGTGGCGGGCAAGGGCCTCATCTTGCCAAGAGGTGGGAACCACGTGGTTTTTCTCGAGTTGCGGCGGGATTCTCGAGTTACGACGGGGATCTCAGCCTTCCCCTTGGGTTGGCCCTGGGAAGCCCAATCTTCCCCTCGGGTTGCGAGGGAAAGCTGGGGGTTGCGCTCGAGTCACTGCAGGGCCGAAGAGACCTCACCTAGGCGTGTGTCCGGGACCTCATATTCCTCTCCAGGGAAGGCAGGGATCTCGGGGTTGCATTCCAGGCTCCCCCGGGGAGTCAGGCCTCGTCTCGAGGGGAAGCCAAGGACTCCGCTCTCCTCTCGAGTCGCGACGCGGGTCTCTTGGAGCCCCCTGAGCGGCCTCAAGGGAGTCCAGCCTCCTCTTCCGTTTGGAGAGAGGACCCGGGATTGCTCTCCAGGCCATGCAGGAAAAGAAGGCCCTCAGCTCGCGAGGACGGGGGCGTCTCAGGGGTTTCCTCGAGCTGCGGCGCCCGTGGGGGTTTCCTCCCGAGGCGCGACGAGGATCTCAGGGAGCCTCTCGTGCGGCGCCAGGGAATTCAGGTCTCCATGCGCGTGGCGAGGGGGAGCGCGTCCTGGCTCTCGAGTCACGGGAGGGGACTAGGGCCTCGAGACGCGTTGAAGAAGGACTCTCGAGGTCTTTGTCGGGGGGCGGCGGGAAACCCTCGTTTCCCTCGCCTTCTGCCGGGGACCTTAGGGAACTTCCCAGGTTGCCTCTGAGAGGCGAGGGATCCTGTGGAGGTGGCGGGGCCCCTCGGGACTCCGCTGGGTCTGGCGCAACGGAAGAGGGCCTCACCTCGAGGGGAGGCAGGAACCTCAGGCTTCCTCTCCGTTTCGGACTCCGACCGCAGGGTCCCTGCAGAGTTGGGACAGGAGAGTCAGGCCTCGTCTTGTCTGAGGAAGGGAACCCCGCTGGCCTCTCGAGTTGCTCGGGGGGTCTCAGGCCCCTCGTCGAGCTGTGTGTGGAACCCGCGGGTCTTTGCGGACGATGCCCGGGGGTGGCAGTGCCCCTTCGTGTTGTGCCTTCACCCACAGGGTTGCCTTCGTAGAGGGGTCCGGGCCTCGGGTCCTTCTCAAGGGCGGACCGGGGAATCGGGGGCATTCGGCATGTGGCCCCAGCCACGTGGCTCGTCTCGAATTTCCTCGTGAGACCGGCCTCATCCTGAGGTGCGCCGGGAAGGCCGGGAACCCCTTCCAGACCACGCAGGGGAATCGCCTCTCCTGTCGCGATCAGGAGGGGAGAAGGGGCTCAGAGGAAGCGGTGCCGGGACCCTCGGTGTTCCCCTCGGGGGAACCCGGCGTCTCGGGGGACATTTGGGGGTCGCAGGAAGGCTGTCAGGGACCGTTTCGCCCTTCAGGGCGGAACAGGGGACTTCCCTTGAGACGCCGTCGCGGGCAAGGGCCTCGTCTTGCCAAGAGGTGGGAACCACGTGGTTTTTCTCGAGTTGCGGCGGGATTCTCGAGTTACGACGGGGATCTCAGCCTTCCCCTTGGGTTGGCCCTGGGAAGCCCAATCTTCCCCTCGGGTTGCGAGGGAAAGCTGGGGGTTGAGCTCGAGTCACTGCAGGGCCGAAGAGACCTCACCTAGGCGTGTGTCCGGGACCTCATATTCCTCTCCAGGGAAGGCAGGGATCTCGGGGTTGCATTCCAGGCTCCCCCGGGGAGTCAGGCCTCGTCTCGAGGGGAAGCCAAGGACTCCGCTCTCCTCTCGAGTCGCGACGCGGGTCTCTTGGAGCCCCCTGAGCGGCCTCAAGGGAGTCCAGCCTCCTCTTCCGTTTGGAGAGAGGACCCGGGATTGCTCTCCAGGCCATGCAGGAAAAGAAGGCCCTCAGCTCGCGAGGACGGGGGCGTCTCAGGGGTTTCCTCGAGCTGCGGCGCCCGTGGGGGTTTTCTCCCGAGGCGCGACGAGGATCTCAGGGAGCCTCTCGTGTGGTGCCAGGGAAGTCAGGTCTCCATGCGCGTGTCGAGGGGGAGCGCATCCTGGCTCTCGAGTCAGGGGAGGCGACTAGGGCCTCGAGACGCGTTGAAGAAGGACTCTCGAGGTCTTTGTCGGGGGGCGGCGGGAAACCCTCGTTTCCCTCGCCTTCTGCCGGGGACCTTAGTGAACTTCCCAGGGTGCCTCTGAGAGGCGAGGGATCCTGTGGAGGTGGCGGGACCCTCGGGACTCCGCTGGGTCTGGCGCAACGGAAGAGGGCCTCACCTCGAGGGGAGGCAGGAACATCAGGCTTCCTCTCCGTTTCGGACTCCGACCGCAGGGTCCCTGCAGAGTTGGGACAGGAGAGTCAGGCCTCGTCTTGTCTGAGGAAGGGAACCCCGCAGGCCTCTCGAGTTGCTCGGGGGGTCTCAGGCCCCTCGTCGAGCTGTGTGTGGAACCCGAGGGTCTTTGCGGACGATGCACGGGGGTGGCAGTGCCCCTTCGTGTTGTGCCTTCACCCACAGGGTTGCCTTCGAAGAGGGGTCCGGGCCTCGGGTCCTTCTCAAGGGCTGACCGGGGAATCGGGGGCATTCGGCATGTAGCCCCACCCAGGTGGCTCGTCTCGAATTTCCTCGTGAGACCGGCCTCATCCTGAGGTGCGCCGGGAAGGCCGGGAACCCCTTCCAGACCACGCAGGGGAATCGCCTCTCCTGTCGCGATCAGGAGGGGAGAAGGGGCTCAGAGGAAGCGGTGCCGGGACCCTCGGTGTTCCCCTCGGGGGAACCCGGCGTGTCGGGGGACTTTTGGGGGCCGCAGGAAGGCTGTCAGGGACCGTTTCGCCCTTCAGGGCGGAACAGGGGACTTCCCTTGAGACGCCGTCGCGGGCAAGGGCCTCGTCTTGCCAAGAGGTGGGAACCACGTGGTTTTTCTCGAGTTGCGGCGGGATTCTCGAGTTACGACGGGGATCTCAGCCTTCCCCTTGGGTTGGCCCTGGGAAGCCCAATCTTCCCCTCGGGTTGCGAGGGAAAGCTGGGGGTTGCGCTCGAGTCACTGCAGGGCTGAAGAGACCTCACCTAGGCGTGTGTCCGGGACCACATATTCCTCTCCAGGGAAGGCAGGGATCTCGGGGTTGCATTCCAGGCTCCCCCGGGGAGTCAGGCCTCGTCTCGAGGGGAAGCCAAGGACTCCGCTCTCCTCTCGAGTCGCGACGCGGGTCTCTTGGAGCCCCCTGAGCGGCCTCAAGGGAGTCCAGCCTCCTCTTCCGTTTGGAGAGAGGACCCGGGATTGCTCTCCAGGCCATGCAGGAAAAGAAGGCCCTCAGCTCGCGAGGACGGGGGCGTCTCCGGGGTTTCCTCGAGCTGCGGCGCCCGTGGGGGTTTTCTCCCGAGGCGCGACGAGGATCTCAGGGAGCCTCTCGTGCGGCGCCAGGGAAGTCAGGTCTCCATGCGCTTGGCGAGGGGGAGCGCGTCCTGGCTCTCGAGTCACGGGAGGGGACCAGGGCCTCAAGACGCGTTGAAGAAGGACTCTCGAGGTCTTTGTCGGGGGGCGGTGGGAAACCCTCGTATCCTTCGCCTTCTGCCGGGGACCTTAGGGAACTTCCCAGGGTGCCTCTGAGAGGCGAGGGATCCTGTGGAGGTGGCGGGGCCCCTCGGGACTCCGCTGGGTCTGGCGCAACGGAAGAGGGCCTCACCTCGAGGGGAGGCAGGAAACTCAGGCTTCCTCTCCGTTTCGGACTCCGACCGCAGGGTCCCTGCAGAGTTGGGACAGGAGAGTCAGGCCTCGTCTTGTCTGAGGAAGGGAACCCCGCTGGCCTCTCGAGTTGCTCGGGGGGTCTCAGGACCCTCGTCGAGCTGTGTGTGGAACCCGCGGGTCTTTGCGGACGATGCACGGGGGTGGCAGTGCCCCTTAGTGTTGTGCCTTCACCCACAGGGTTGCCTTCGAAGAGGGGTCCGGGCCTCGGGTCCTTCTCAAGGGCGGACCGGGGAATCGGGGGCGTTCGGCATGTGGCACCACCCACGTGGCTCGTCTCGAATTTCCTCGTGAGACCGGCCTCATCCTGAGGTGCGCCGGGAAGGCCGGGAACCCCTTCCAGACCACGCAGGGGAATCGCCTCTCCTGTCGCGATCAGGAGGGGAGAAGGGGCTCAGAGGAAGCGGTGCCGGGACCCTCGGTGTTCCCCTCGGGGGAACCCGGCGTGTCGGGGGACTTTTGGGAGTCGCAGGAAGGCTGTCAGGGACCGTCTCGCCCTTCAGGGCGGAACAGGGGACTTCCCTTGAGACGCCGTGGCGGGCAAGGGCCTCATCTTGCCAAGAGGTTGGGAACCACGTGGTTTTTCTCGAGTTGCGGCGGGATTCTCGAGTTACGACAGGGATCTCAGCCTTCCCCTTGGGTTGGCCCTGGGAAGCCCAATCTTCCCCTCGGGTTGCGAGGGAAAGCTGGGGGTTGCGCTCGAGTCACTGCAGGGCCGAAGAGACCTCACCTAGGCGTGTGTCCGGGACCTCATATTCCTCTCCAGGGAAGGCAGGGATCTCGGGGTTGCATTCCAGGCTCCCCCGGGGTGTCAGACCTCGTCTCGAGGGGAAGCCAAAGACTCCGCTCTCCTCTCGAGTCGCGACGCGGGTCTCTTGGAGCCCCCTGAGCGGCCTCAAGGGAGTCCAGCCTCCTCTTCCGTTTGGAGAGAGGACCCGGGATTGCTCTCCAGGCCATGCAGGAAAAGAAGGCCCTCAGCTCGCGAGGACGGGGGCGTCTCAGGGGTTTCCTCGAGCTGCGGCGCCCGTGGGGGTTTTCTCCCGAGGCGCGACGAGGATCTCAGGGAGCCTCTCGTGCGGCGCCAGGGAAGTCAGGTCTCCATGCGCGTGGCGAGGGGGAGCGCATCCTGGCTCTCGAGTCAGGGGAGGGGACTAGGGCCTCGAGACGCGTTGAAGAAGGACTCTCGAGGTCTTTGTCGGGGGGCGGCGGGAAACCCTCGTTTCCCTCGCCTTCTGCCGGGGACCTTAGTGAACTTCCCAGGTTGCCTCTGAGAGGCGAGGGATCCTGTGGAGGTGGCGGGGCCCCTCGGGACTCCGCTGGGTCTGGCGCAACGGAAGAGGGCCTCACCTCGAGGGGAGGCAGGAACCTCAGGCTTCCTCTCCGTTTCGGACTCCGACCGCAGGGTCCCTGCAGAGTTGGGACAGGAGAGTCAGGCCTCGTCTTGTCTGAGGAAGGGAACCCCGCTGGCCTCTCGAGTTGCTCGGGGGGTCTCAGGCCCCTCGTTGAGCTGTGTGTGGAACCCGCGAGTCTTTGCGGACGATGCCCGGGGGTGGCAGTGCCCCTTCGTGTTGTGCCTTCACCCACAGGGTTGCCTTCGAAGAGGGGTCCGGGCCTCGGGTCCTTCTCAAGGGCGGACCGGGGAATCGGGGGCGTTCGGCATGTGGCACCACCCACGTGGCTCGTCTCGAATTTCCTCGTGAGACCGGCCTCATCCTGAGGTGCGCCGGGAAGGCCGGGAACCCCTTCCAGACCACGCAGGGGATCGCCTCTCCTGTCACGATCAGGAGGGGAGAAGGGGCTCAGAGGAAGCGGTGCTGGGACCCTCGGTGTTCCCCTCGGGGGAACCCGGCGTGTCGGGGGACTTTTGGGGGTTGCAGGAAGGCTGTCAGGGACCGTTTCGCCCTTCAGGGCGGAACAGGGGACTTCCCTTGAGACGCCGTCGCGGGCAAGGGCCTCATCTTGCCAAGAGGTGGGAACCACGTGGTTTTTCTCGAGTTGCGGCGGAATTCTCGAGTTATGACGGGGATCTCATTCTTCCTCTCGGGTTGGCCCTGGGAAGCCCAATCTTCCCCTCGTGTTGCGAGAGAAAGCTGGGGGTTGCGCTCGGGTCACTGCAGGGCCGAAGAGACCTCACCTAGGCGTGTGTCCGGGACCTAATATTCCTCTCCAGGGAAGGCGGGGATCTCGGGGTTGCATTCCAGGCTCCCCCGGGGAGTCAGGCCTCGTCTCGAGGGGAAGCCAAGGACTCCGCTCTCCTCTCGAATCGCGACGCGGATCTCTTGGAGCCCCCTGAGCCGCTTCAATGGAGTCCAGCCTCCTCTTCAGTTTGGAGAAAGGACTCGTGATTGGTCTCCAGGCCATGCAGGAAAATCAGGCCCTCATCTCGCGATGACCGGTGTGTCTCATGTGTTTCCTCGAGCTGCCGCGCCAGTGTGGGTTTCCTCACGAGGTACGATGAGGAACTCATGGAGCCTCTCGTGCAGTGCCAGGTTAGTCAGGTCTCCATGCGCTTGGCGAGGGGGAGCGTGTCATGGCTCTCGAGTCATGGTAGGGGAGTCGCGACTCAACACATTTTGAAGCACTCTCGAGGTCTTTCTCGAGTCACGGCAGAAAACCCAGTGTTCCCTCGACTTGTGCCTGTGACCTCAGGGATCTTCTTTTTGTGCCTCTGAGAACTCAGGGATACTGTGGAGTTGGTAGGGGCCTCTCGGGACTCCACTGGTTGTGGTGCAATGGAAGAGGGCTTCGTCTCGAGTGGACGCAGGAACCTCAGGCTTCCTCTCCGTTTCTGACTCGGATCCCATGGTCCCTGCAGAATAGGGACAAGAGAGTCACACCTAGTCTTCTGTTGAGGAATGGACCTTCGTTTGCCTTTCGAGTTGTTTACAGGGTGACAGGCCACTTGTCGAAATGTCTGTGGGACCTGCGGGTTTTTCTGGACGATGCACGCGGGTGTCAGTGCCCCTTCGTGTTGTGCCTTCATCCACAGGTTTTCCTTCAAAGAGGTGTGCTGGCATTGGGTTCTTTTCAAGAGTGGACCGTGAAATTGGGGTCTTTCGACATGTGGCACCACCCACGAGGCTACGTCTCGAACTTCCTCATGAGACCGGCCTCATCCTGAGGTGCGCCCGGAAGGTCGGGAACCCCTTGCAGACAGAGAAGGGGAGTCGACCCTCCTGTTGCAATCAGGAGAGGAGAAGGGGCTCAGATGAAGTGGTGCCGGGAACCTCGGTGTTCCCCTTGAGTGAGTCTGGTATGTCGCGGAACTTTTGGGGTCGCATCAAGGGTGCCAAGTACCGTTTCGCACTTCAGGATGGAATGTGGGACTTCTCTTGAGATGCTGTAGCGGACAAAGGGCCTCATCTTGCGATGATGAGGGAAGCACGTGGTTTTTCTCGAGTTGCGGTGGGATTCTCGAGTTACGACGGGGAATTCAGGCTTCCTCTTGTGTTGGCCCAGGAAGTCTAATCTTCCATTCGAGTTGCCAGGGAGAGCTGGGGATTGGGCTCCATTCACTGAAGGGCAAACTAGACCTCATCTAGGCTTGTATCCAGGACTTAATGTTCCTCTCCATAGGCGACAAGGATTTGGGGTTGCATTCCATACTCACCCGGGGAGTCAGGCCTCATCTCGAGGGGAAGCAAAGGACTCCACTCTCTTCTCGAGTCGCGACAGGTATCTCTTGGAGCCCACTGAGTGGTCTTTGCTCTGTAGGAGAGCTCTAGTGTTCATAAGCCTGTACATAAGTGAACACAGACATTCTGTGTGCATGTTGCTGCATACCCAAAATAGGGCCACAAGGAGCCTCATGCTCTCCATGCGGCGCGGAAGCTGTGCAGCCACGCAGCAGCTGAAGAATCCAACCAATTGCTCTTTTCTTACCTCTGACAGAGCTCGCATTGCCGTAGCCCTTGGCAGTTTGAAAACACTGGACCCTAACCCCTCTCAAAGTAGGCCTGGGTTCTAGTTCGAATAGAAAGTCAATAGCGGAGCTGAGGACAGGAACGCGGCAGTCATTTATCACACGCTCCTGCAGCCTGCTACTACAGGGACACTAACGCTAGAAGCTAGGAATGTCTTTGCAAGGTGCGCAAAGGACAAGGGAGAACCTCGACCCTGACTCTAGTATTTCAGTCCCCTGAGCAGATCTGAGGTTCTCCCGCTGTAGAAGCTAACCCATTCCTTTCAAATACAGGCTTCCTAACACAGGGCCAGTTGGCTGCTTGCTCTTCCACGAAGCAGGCTTCCTTAACTTGCAAACTGCGAATTCCGCTTAACAGCCTGGAGGAAAATCGCTTCTTGGAAGATTTTTTTCAGAGGCTGTATCCCCGGAGCTGGGGCCAAGCTAGGGGACCCATACTGACAAGGGAAGGCAAAACCACATCCAATGTCTTTGCTCTGGAGGACAGCTTTGGTGAGCCTAAGTCTTTCAGGAATATTTCTGGCTCCAACAGAGTCAAATTCTGTGTGTGAAGCTGCACAGCCAAAATAGGGGAACAGAGAGCCTGATTCTCTCTGTGTAGCTTTGAAGCTGTCATTCAAACAACAGCTTGAGAATCCATACAATGCTCTCCCTTACTGCTAAGAGAATTCTCATTGCTGTCGTCCTTGACAGTTTGTAGAAATCCGCACCCTAACCCTTCTCCAAGTAGGCCTGGGTCCTAGCTCGGAATAACAGGCAACGGCGGAGCTGAGGCCAGTAAGGCACAAGTGAGGTCTCACACACTCTTGCAGCCTGATCGTCCAGGAGCAGTAAGGCCTCTTTTTCCTTGTAGGAGGCTCGCTTGCCTTGCCTCCTGTGAACTGCATTTCCCAGCCTGGGCGCAAAGCTGTTCCTGGAGATTTTTTCTCAGGGGCTGTTTCCCTGGAGCTGGGTCGGACCTCGGGGGCCCAACTCACAGGGGAAGACAAAACCACATGGACAGGTCTATGCTCTGTAGGAGAGCTCTAGTGAACCTCATCTCTCAGGAACATTCTTGGCTTCTACAGAGACACCTCTGTGCATGAAGCTACACACCCAACATAGTGGCAAAGGGAGTCTGATTCTCTCCGTGGGTGCTGATGCTTTGTGGCAAAGCACCTGCTAAGAATCCATCCGCATAGGCTTCCCTCACCTTGACAGAGGTCTCATTGCTGTAGTCCTTGGCAGTTTGGAAAGAAGCAGACCCTTACCCTTCACCAAGTAGGCCTTTGTCCTTGTTTGAATGGAAAGGCAGTAGCTGAGCTGAGGCCAGTAAGGCGCCAGTCAAGTCTGACATATTCCCGATGCCTGCTCCTTCATGGAAAATAACGTTAGAATCTGGGAATGTCTTTGCAAGGCTGGCAAAGGGCAGTCAGGAACCTCGACCCTGCCTCTGGAATTTCTATCTTCTCAGCACATCTGGCGGTCTCGGTCAGGAGAAACTAACCCATTCCTTGCAAATATAGGCTTCCAAACACAGGCCGGTTGGCTGTCTCTTCTTGCCGAAGGAAGCTTGCTTATCCCACCTCCTGTGAACTCCACTTCCCAGCCTGGGTGATAAGAGGTTCTTGGAGATCTTTTCTCAGAGGCTGTTTCCAAGGAGCAGGGGCTGATCCCAGAGACCCACACGCACAGGGGAAGGGAAAACCGCATGGATAAGTCTTTGCTCTCTAGGAGTGCTCTAGTGAACCTCAGTCTGTGGGGAATGTTCTTGGCTCCAACGGGGACATCTCTGTGTGGGAAGCTGCATTGCCAACATAGAGACACAGAGACCTGATTCTCTCTGTGCAGCTTTGACGCTGTCGTTCAAACAACAAAATGAGAATCCACACAATGCTCTCCCTTACCACTGAGAGAGTTATCATTGCTGTAGCCCTTCGCAGTTTCTGGAAATCGGCACACAAACACTTCTCCAAGTAGGCCTGGGTTCAAGTTCAGATGAACATGCAATAGCGGAGCTGAGGCCAGTAAGGCACCAGTCAGGTGTCACACACTCTGGCAGCCTGCTCCTCCAGGGACAGTAAGGCCTCTATTTCCCTTCAGGAGGCTCGCTTGCCTTACTTCCTGTGAACAGCGTTTCCCAGCCTGGGCGGAAAGCAGTTCCTGGAGATCTTTTCTCAGGGGCTGTTTCCCCGGAGTTGGGGCGGACCTCGGGGACCCAACTCACAGGGGAAGGCAAAACCAAATGGACAGGTCTATGCTCTGTAGGAGATCTCTAGTGAACTGCCGGGGTCCAGCCCCAGCTGATCCAGGGTATTCGAAGCAGAGACGGCGTAGGCGAGGGTCAGGGAACAACTGCTTAATTAAACGTTAATTAAGGATATAAAGAGTAATAAAATGAGGATAGCTCAGTAGGAAAATTCAGTGGAGAAAAGAGGCTGAGTAGCTTGGTTTACGCGGGGGACCAATAAAACTTCAAGACAAGAAGCTTGCACCACTTACGTAGGCCGCAGGCGTCCTTCCGTTCTCCCGAAGGAGAGGAGACACTGAGGCCTCCCCGGTCGGATCTTAGAAGCCCAGGCAAAATTAGTAAGCTTGGTGGGTTCCGCGCTCCAGATGGAGACTCAACCAGAGTGAGAGAGAGAGAGAGAGACATGGGGAGACCAGTATTTCGAGGAACTGATCCCAATTCTTTATTTTCCATGGTCTACTTTTATACACTGAGATGTTATGCAAAAGTCACGTGGGGTCAGCAGTCCTGACTTTTATCAAAGTCAGGTGCTTCATACAAAAGTATACAGAGGTCTTAGGGGTGTTACATCATCTTCTGGCCGGGGGGCCTGCTGACAATTTACGACCCTCTCCTTGTGACAGCGGTCAGTCAACCAGGACACTTATTTCTCCAGGGGTGATTATTCTTAAAACAGACGCCACCCAAATAAAGTTACATTCCTATAGGGTGAGGGTGTAGTGGGTTTTAGTTAAGGAAAGAATTTACTTAGCCTAAGGTCTAACGTGATTTATATCAAAGGTTAATACTTATTTCTTCTATATGTTCATTAATGTGTATAAGGGCAGGGGATGTGGAGACTTAGCAGTAAACATCAGCTCAACAAATGAAAAACCCTTCACCAATATGATTTCTAATCAGCCCATTATACTTATACTAATAATTTTCTAACTTTTCTAAGGAACCTGTTTTTAGAAGGTTTAAAGCATCTCGTGCCTCTCATGGTTGGGAGGCTGTGAGCAATCACATGTGGCCGGACAAGCCTGTCAGGCAGGCTAGAGAACCTTCAGAGGAGTTTGTAGGTTAAAACACTCTTGTCACACCCAGGGGTTTTTATCAACTGGAGCTCTAGGTTAACTCCTTCTCCGAAAGAGGTGGTGGGGGACAGCCCCCCGTAAAGTCAGAGGTGTAGGTGAGAGCACAAAGTAGTAAGGTAGGCAGGCTCTGGTTATGGGGGTAGATGCTCGAGGATTTCCAGGGGGACTCCTGAGGCTCGATCCCGCCTTTGCGTATGTCGAGCCTCCTTCCTCATGACCTTTGCCATGGGCGGAGTGCCTCACTCTGGCCCCCAACAGTGAACCTCCTCTCTCAGGAACATTCTTGGCTCCTATCGAGACACCTCTGTGCGGGTAGCTACACACGCAACGTAGGGGCAAAGGGAGCCAGATTCTTTCCGTGGGGTGCTGATGCTTTGTGGCAAAGCACCTGCTTGAGAATCCATCAGCTTACGCTTCCCTCGCCTTGACAGAGGTCTCATTGCTGTAGCCCTTGGCAGTTTGGAAAGAAGAGGACCCTTACCTTTCATAAAGTGGGCCCTTGTCCTAGTTTGAAAGGAAAGGCAAGAGCTGAGCTGAGGCCAATAAGGCGCCAGTCAAGTCTGACATATTCCCGAAGCCTGCTCCTTCATGGAAAATAACGCTGTAATCTAGGAATGTCTCTGCAAGGCTGGCAAAGGGCAGTCAGGAGCCTGCACCCTGCCTCTGGAATTACCGACTTCTGAACAGATCTGGAGGTCTCCCTTAGGGGAAGCTAACCCATTCTTCCAAATAGAGGCTTCCAAACGCAGGCCGCTTGGCTGCCTCTTGCTCTCTGAAGGAGGCCTGCTTTTCCCGCCTCCTATGAACCCCACATCCCAGCCTCTGGGAAAAGCGGATCTTGAAGATCTTTTCTCAGAGGTTGTTTCCACGGAGCTGGGGCCGAGCCTGGAGCACCAAACGCACAGGGGAAGAAAAACCACATGGACAAGTCTTTGCTCTCTAGGAGAGCTCTAGTGAACCTCACTCTGTCAGGAACGTTCTTGTTTCCTATGGAGACACCCCTGTCTGTGAAGCTGTGTACCGAACATGGAGACACAGAGTCTGATTCTCTCTGTGCAGCTTTGAAGCTGTCGTTCAAACAACAGCTTGAAAATCCATACAATGCTCTTCCTTACCCGTGACACAGTTCTCATTGCTATACCCCTTGGCAGTATTTAGAAATCCATACCCAAACCCTTCTCCTAGTAGGCCTGGGTCCTAGATCGGAGGAACATGCAATGGCGGAGCTGAGGCCAGTAAGGCACCAGTCAGGTCTCACACACTCTGGCAGCCTGAAGGTCCAGGGAGACTAAGGCCTGTTGTGCCTTGCAGGAGGCTCGCTTGTGTTACCTCCTGTGAACTGCGTTTGCCAGCCTGGGGGAATAGCGGTCCCTGGAGATCTTTTCTCAGGGGCTCCTTCCCCTGAGCTGGGGCGGACCTCGGGGACCCAACTCACAGGGCAAGGCAAAACCATATGGACAGGTCTATGCTCTGTAGCAGACTTCTAGTGAACCTCATCTCTCAGGAACATTCTTGGCTCCTATAGAGACACTTCTGTGTGTGAAGCTGCGTACCTAACATAGGGGCACAGAGAGCCTGATTCTCTCAGTTCATTTTGACCCTGTCGTTCAGAAAACAGCTTGAGAATACATAAAATGCTCTCCCTTACCGCTGAGAGAATTCTCACTGCTGTAGCCCTTGGCACTTTGTAGAAATCTGCACCCAAACGCTTCTCCAAATAGGCCTGGGTCCTAGTTCGGAGGAACAGGCAATGGTGGAACTGAGGCCAGTAAGGCAACAGTCAGGTTTCACACACTCTGGCAGCCTGCTCCTCCAGGGACAGTAAGGCCTCTTTTTCTCTGCAGGAGATTCGCTTGCCTTACTTCCTGTGAACAGCGTTTCCCAGCCTCAGCGAAGCGGTTCCTGGAGATCTTTTCTCAGGGACAGTTTCCCCGGAGGTGTGGCGGACCTCGGGGACCCAACTCACAGGGGAAGGAAAAACCACATGGACAGGTCTATGCTCTGTAGGAGAGGTTTAGTGAACCTAATCTCTCGGGAACATTCTTGGCTCCTATAGAGACAACTCTGTGTGTGAAGCTACACTCCCAACATTGGGGAACAGGGATCTTGGTTCTCTCCGTGGGGTGCTGATGCTTTGTAGTAAAGCACCTGCTTGAGAATCCATCCTCTTAGGCTTCCCTCGCCTTGACAGAGGTCTCATTGCTGTAGCCCTTGGCAGTTTCAAAGAAGAAGACCCTTACCCTTCATAAAGTAGGTCCTTGTCCTAGTTTGAATGGAAAGGCAATAGCTGAGCTGAGGCCAATAAGGAGCCAGTCCCCTCTGACACATTCCCGAAGCCTGCTCCTTCATGGAATATAACTCTAGAATGTTGGAATGTCTTTGCAAGGCTGGCAAAGGGCAGTCAGGAACCAGCACCCTGCCTCTGGAATTACCGACTTCTGAGCAGATCTGGAGGTCTCCTTTAGGAGAAGCTAACCCATTCCTTCCAAATAGAGGCTTCAAAACACAGGCAGGTTGGCTGCCTTTCGTGCCCGAAGGAGGCTTGCTTTTCTCTCCTCCTATGAACCCCAGTTCCCAGCCTCTGGGAAAAGCATATCTTGAAGATATTTTCTCAGGGGTTGTTTCCACGGAGCTGGGGCCGAGCCTGGCGCCCAAAGGCACAGGGGAAGGCAAGACCACATGGACAGGTCTATGCTCTGTAGCAGACCTCTAGTGAACCTCATCTCTCAGGAGCATTCTTGGCTCCTACAGAGACACCTCTGTGTGTGAAGCTGCGTACCTAACATAGGGGCAGAGAGAGCCTGATTCTCTCTGTTCATTTTGACGCTGTCATTCAGAAAACAGCTTGAGAATCCATAAAATGCTCTCCCTTACCACCGAGAGAATTCTCACTGCTGTAGCCCTTGGCACTTTGTAGAAATCTGCACCCAAACGCTTTTCCAAGTAGGCCTGGGTGCTAGCTCGGATGAACAGGCAATGGTGGAGCTGAGGCCAGTAAGGCAACAGTCAGGTTTCACACATTCTGGCAGCCTGCTCCTCCAGGGACTGTAAGGCCTCTTTTACTCTGCAGGAGATTCGCTTGCCTTACTTCATGTGAACAGCATTTCCCAGGCTCGGCGAAGCGGTTCCTGGAGATCTTTTCTCAGGGACAGTTTCCCCGGAGGTGTGGCGGAGCTCGAGGACCCAACTCACAGGGGAAGGCAAAACCACATGGACAGGTCTATGCTCTGTAGGAGAGGTTTAGTGAACCTAATCTCTCAGGAACATTCTTGGCTCCTATAGAGACAACTCTGTGTGTGAAGCTACACTCCCAACATTGGTGCACAGGGAGCTTGATTCTCTCCGTGGGGGTGCTGATGCTTTGTGGCAAAGCACCTGCTTGAGAATCCATCCTCTTAGGCTTCCCTCACCTTGACAGAGGTCTCATTGCTGTAGCCCTTGGCAGTTTGCAAAGAAGAAGACCCTTACCCTTCATAAAGTAGGGCCTTGTCCTAGTTTGAATGGAAAGGCAATAGCTGAGCTGAGGTCAATAAGGAGCCAGTCCCGTCTGACACATTCCTGAAGCCTGCTCCTTCATGGAAAATAACTCTAGAATCTAGGAATATCTTTGCAAGGCTAGCAAAGGGCAGTCAGGAACCAGTACCCTGCCTCTGGAATTACCGACTTCTGAGCAGATCTGGAGGTCTCCTTTAGGAGAAGCTAACCCATTCCTTCCAAATAGAGGCTTCAAAACACAGGCAGGTGGGCTGCCTTTTCGTTACCTATGGAGGCGTGCTTTTCTCTCCTCCTACGAACCCCGGTTCCCAGACACTGGGAAAAGTGGATCTTGAAGATATTTTCTCAGGGGTTGTTTCCACGGAGCTGGGGCCGAGCCTGGAGACCCAAAGGCACAGGGGAAGGCAAGACCACATGGACAAGCCTTTGCTCTTTAGTATAGCTCTAATGAACCTCACTCTGTCAGGATCTTTCTTGATTCCTACGGAGACACACCTGTGTGTAAAGCTGCGGGCACAGAGAGCCTGATTACCCCTGTGCAGCGCTGAGTCTGGGCGGCTAAACAACAGCTTGGGAATGCAGCCTGGGGCGCTTCCCTTCCCTCGGACAGAGCTCTCCTTGCGGTAGGCCTTGGTAGTTTGCATACAATGGGGCCCTAAGCCCTCTGCAAGTTGGCCTGGCTCCTAGGTCCAAAGGGCAGGCCAGAGCGGAGCTGAGGCTGTCAGGCTCCAGACACATCTCCCATACTCCTACATCCTGCTCCTCCCCGGGCGTGAACGCTAGAAGCTGGGAAGGTACCTGGACCGTGCAGGGGCGGGGCGAACGCGGGCGGCATGGGGCGGGGGTCGGCTTCTGGCGGGGGTGGCAGCGGGCTTCCCAGTTGTGCTCTGGGAGGTGGACACTGAGGCTGAAAACGCGCCGGCAGCACACCCGGGATTGGGTAAACCCGGGCTGCGCGGGTCGAGATTCCGATGGCTTTGGGTGGGGGTCGGTCCCAGTTGTGCTCCCGGGGGTCGCCACTGCGGCTGGGAACGCGCCGGGAGCGCGGCAGGGGCGGGGCTAACCCTGGGGGCGCGGGGCGGGGGTCGGCTCATGGGGGGGATGGGGAGGGGTTCCCAGTTGCGCTCTCGGGGGTTGCAACTGCGGCTGGGAACGCCCATTTCGTCCGCTCCTGGGTCCCCAAGGATCGCCATCCCGTGGGTGCAGTGGAGGGCTGCGGACCACAGGTAAGGGAACTGGGACTGCGTGGAGCAGGGAACCAAGTATTCCGCCATCTGTTGGCACATTCTCGGAGCTCCCCAACCTGGCGGTCGCAGAAAGGCCTTCCCTTTGGGGTCAAGGCCTTTACCGCTCCACCCCTCTGCTGAAAAATCTAAGAGTCTGCGCGGTTCTTCCAAGCAGCCTAGTGTCCGCTGGAAGTCCAAGGGACAGAACACTGAACTCTGGCCGGCTGGCCCAGCCCTGCTTCTGGCACTTTGTAAGCCAGCGGGCCCTTGAGCACCTGCTGGGATGGGAAAGGGAAGGGTCCACGGATTGCACCCTAGAAACTTAGTAGGGTGCATGGATTTCAAACCCTGGTGGCCGCCCAGGCAGCAAAGAAGGGGGGAGGGCACCTTGCTGCCCTTTCATGGCAGAATCTGTGGCTGTCCTGATGCGTGGGCTTTTTCATGGGGACCTTGTGCAATAAAAGTTTGGTGTTTTGGTACTGAATAATTAGAAATTGTAAAAAGTTTAAATTATGTGGTGGTGTAATTAAAAAACAAAACAAAACAAAACCAAGCTCCAAGTGTTTTGCAAATGGAGGTTTAAATATTGAAGGCCTGTTTTCCTTGCACTGTGGCATTCTATCAAGAAGTGTGCAGGATTTTTTTTTTTTAAGAAAAGTGTTCGAAGTGAGGGAAACAGGAAACCCAGAGGTGCCCCTGTATTTTGGGGAAGGCCTTAGGAGGTCACTTGGAAATGCTGCTGGCTGTGGGGGAGGGGGGCAGATGGGCTGTGCAGGCTTGTCCTTTGCATTCATGTTCTTGTGTGTAGAAACCCAGCTCGGAGCCATCTCCTGATGTGTAAGAATTTTGCAGACAAACCTTGAGCTAAGCAATGCATTTGTTCCTGAGGAAATGTTTGTCTTAAGCGATGTAAATATCCTATGTATATCTGCTGGACTCTGGCTTCAGGTCGGTTCCCCCAATAGGCTCAGAAGCGACTTGAACAAAACAGTATGTTTTCCTCGTACCTTGTTCTCCTAATCTATGTTAAGGAAATGATATATTTGCCTGGAATACTGCCTTTCTTCAAGATTCATGTCAATCAGTTTTTGGCCCAGGATGACTCACCTGCTGCCAATGTGACCTCAAGGCATGTCATGGGGGAGGGGCCTGGTGCCATTCCCTGAGACAGTGCCTTTCTTTCCTTAGCTGACTGCTAGTGCCTGTAGAATATCTGGCTAGAGACCAGCAGGGCGTACACCCCGCCTCAAGTCTAAGTCAGCAGCTTTCTCTATCTCAGTTATACTTTAATAACAATTGATGACACAAAAGCTCTGAGCGATCAAATCATATCAAATCTTCATTTCAGATTGAAGATGCATTCCATGGTATTGCCATCTTAAGTCTTTCCATTGTTATGGAATACCTGTCCATGTATTCAGGATAGTTTTCAGCCAGGGTGTATAAGTTCCAGTGTGCCAGTCTTGTCATCCTCGTTACATCCATGGCAAAGTGTTGTATTCATGTTGACATTATTGAAAGGGAATTTTTTTTAATTCCTTTTCAGATTATTATGTAGTAATATATACAGAAAAAACTGTGTAATCTTTCGTTTTTATCAGTTTGGACAGCTTGATAGTTGTCTTTAATTTCTTTCCTTTCTCATACTTTAAGATTTTCCGGGCACTGTACATGTACTGCCTCACCCCTAATCTCAGTCATGTGTTCAAAGAACTTCTGTCCTTTATTTGTTTACTTATTTTTTGCAACATTGAATTCGTTTTGACTATGCTGGGTGTCTGCTGCAAGATGGAAGTTGCTAGGACCTCTGGACTGCAGTCTTCCATCTCTTACTGACCTCTTGTTGACCTCTGCAGAATACTGGTTGGCGGGAGCTTGTTAGTTCCTCGTCCCTTATCAGGACCTCCTGTGGTAAGTGTTTTTCTCTTCTCTGTTGCCTTGTAAGGGTGGATGGTCATTGGCATCCCAAAGCTAGCTAGAAGTCAATGATTTAGGCAGGCTTGTGCATAGATATGGGAGAAGGCAATGGCACCCCACTCCAGTACTCTTGCGTGGAAAATCCCATGGATGGAGGAGCCTGGTAGGCTGCAGTCCATGGGGTCGCTAAGAGTCGGACACCACTGAGCGACTTCACGTTCACTTTTCACTTTCATGCATGGGAGGAGGAAATGGCAACCCACTCCAGTGTTCTTGCCTAGAGAACCCCAGGGACTGCGGGGCCTCGTGGGCTGCCGTCTATGGGGTCGCACAGAGTCGGACACGACTGAAACGACTTAGCAGCAGCGGCGGCGGCAGCAGCAGCAGAAGCAGTGCATCGATATCAAAAGGGCTGCAAACAGTCAGGAAGGATCACATATGTCACCGTGAAACACTACTTCTCCACTTAGCCAAAGCTAACAAAAGATTTCTGTTCTAGGTCAACCTAGAAGAGATCACTTATGAGGTAAAGAAACTTAAACTCCATTAGCAAAGGCAGTTCGACATCTCAAGAAAACTTGTGCTAGGCACAGAACTCTTTTCTGGGGGTCCACTTTCCCTACAACCTCCTTATCCCATTCTGTACCCATTCCTTTGCTTCTCCCATCCTGAAACGGCCACCTGTAAGACAGAACTACTTCGTTTTCCTTCCTCAAGTGCCATTGCATTCCACATACTTTCTTGTAATAACAAGTCATACATTTCCCTTCAGCAACCAAGAACTGACTTTTATATTGGCATTCGCTATAGCCCGCCCCCCTCCCCCCACCCCCAAGAACAGAACAAAACAAAACAAAACAATTGCTTTCGTGCATTTAACATGTCAGGATGGTGCCAGACACTATTCATGGAGAGTCAAAAATCTCTTTTGTTTCTGTGTAAAAGGGAGGTCCTTTCAAGTCGAGAATGTTTCAGAACTTTCATTTATTTGGAAATGACCTAGCTATTCAATACACTGTCGTCACAAGGATAGAAACTCGGGTAACCAAAACTCCTTGAGAAACGTTTGTTAGTTCAGTTCAGTTCAGTTGCTCAGTCATGTCTGACTCTTTGGGACCCCGTGGCCTGAAGGACGCCAGGCTTCCGTGTCCATCACCAGCTCCAGGGGCTTGCTCAAACTCATGTCCATCGAGTCAGTGATGCCATCCAACCATCTTATCCTCTGTCATCCCCTTCTCCTCTGCCTTCAATCAAGACTATGAGAGGCAGATATTTTAGAGTATAATTATTGTAAAGAGTTTGTCTAAAAGCTCATATCACATTTACATTTTTTACTTTTGTTGTTGTCGTTTCCAGGTAGTTTCTTGCTGACAAGCTTGTGACAGATATAACAATAGAGCAATTTTTACCTCAAAAGAAACCTAGGCACTATGAACATGTTGTGCTTAATGTTGTTGACTCTTAGACATGTCTATAATGGAGGAGCAAAACCAAAAATACTAGATATTTAATACTGACTAGTTCCCAGTTCACGGGACTCTGACATTCATTTAGGTCAATGTTTTCTTGTATTTCCAGCAGTTTGATTTGGAAGGGCTGCCTTGTCTTGAGACCATTGAAATCAGAACACAGAACTTGAGCAATATTATCAAAAAACACAGGGCTCACACTGACACATACCTTAATCCAAACAGACAGACAAGACATCTTCCAGGTTTCCGCCTGAGATTTAAAATATTTCTTTGAGCCAGTCTTCTGGGGAGTGGGGGGATGGGGGTGGCAGTAAGGCAGGCTTGGGTAACAAGCTAATTGTTGGTCATTGCATATGCAAAGAACCAGCTTTCCGGGTTCCAAGGAAAAAAGTTTCCTTGGTAACCAACTTTGTCTGGTTCTATAGAATATCATGGCCCTCCTAGGTCAGGTCATCTTGCCTTTCTGTAGTCCTCGTTTTATCCCTAAATCATAGACAGCTTGGATTGTCTCTGTGGGGTGTATGTATTGTCCTCATGTTTGACCTGGCGGCAGCAGCGAGGTCTGAGAGCCTCTCCTGGAACCCGGCGTGGGGACGGGGCTCACCGAGAGCCACTGGTGAAGGTGGGCAGCGCCCCTGGAGCGCGGCAGGGGCGGGGCGAACCCGGGCGGCGCAGGGCGGGTGTCGGCTCCTGGCGGGGGTAGGAGAGGGCTTCCCAGTTGTGCTCTCGGAGATGGCCACTGCAGCTGGAAACGCGCCGGGAGCGCAGCCAGGGTGGGGTAAACCTGGGCTGCACAGGTCGAGATTCCGCTCGCTGTGGGTGGGGGGTCGGTCCCTGTTGTGCTTCCGGGGGTCGCCAATATGGCTGGGAACCCGCCGGGAGCCCGGCAGGGCCGGGGCGAAACCTGGCGGCGCGGGGCGGGGTGGGGTTCCGTTCGCAGTGGGGGTCGGCTCCTGGCGGGGGTGGGGGAGGGCTTTCCAGATGTGCTGTTGGGGGTCGCCATTGCGGCTGGGAATGCCCATTTCGTGAAATCCTGGATCCCCAAGGATCGGCATCCATTGGCCACAGCGGAGGGGTGCGGAACACAGGTAAGGGAACGGGGACTGCGTGGAGCAGGGAACCATGTATTCCTCCCTGTGTTGGCAGTCTCAGAGCTCCCCAACCTGGCAGTCGCAGAAAGGCCTCATCTTTGGGGTCAAGGCCTTTACCGCTCCACCCCTCTGCTGAAAAACCTCAGAGTCTGTGCGGTTTTCCCAAGCAGCCTAGTGTCCGCTGGAAGTCCAAGGGACAGAACCCTGAATTCTGGCCGGCTGGCCCAGCCCTGCTTCTGGCACTTTGTAGGCCAGCGGGCCCTGGAGCACCTGCTAGGATGGGAAAGGGAAGGGTACGCGAATTGCACCCTGGTGGCCGCCGAGGCAGCAAAGAAGGGGGGAGGGCACCTTACTGCCCTTTAATGGCAGACAGAATCTGTGGCTGTCCTGCTGCGTGGGCCTTTTCATGGGGACCTTGTGCAATAAAAGTTTACCGGTGACCTTAGGGAACTTCCCAGTGTGCTTCTGACAGATGAGGGATGCTGTGGAGTTGGTGGGGCCTCTCAGGACTCCGCTGGGTTTGGCGCAATGGAAGAGGGCCTCATCTCCAGGGAAGGCAGGAACCTCAGGCTTCCTCTCCGTTTCGGACTCCGACCGCAGGGTCCCTGCAGAGTTGGGACAGGAGAGTCAGGAATCGTCTTGTCTGAGGAAGGGAACTCCGCTTGCCTCTAGAGGTGCTCAGGGGGGCTCAGGCCCCTTGTTGAGCTGTGTGTGGAACCTGCGGGTGTTTCCGGAAATGCACGATGGTGACAGTGCCCCTTCGTGTTGTGCCTTCACCCACTGGGTTGCCTTCGAAGAGGTGTCCGGGCCTCGGGTTCTTTTCAAGAGCGGACAGGGAAATCAGGGTCTTTCGGCATGTGGGACCACCCACGGGGCTAGTCTCAAATTTCCTAGTGAGGCCGGCTTCATCCTGAGGTGTGCTGGGAAGGCCGGGGACACTTCCAGACAACGCAGGGGGATCGACTCTCCTGTCGCCATCAGGAGGGGAGAAGGGGCTCAGATGAAGTGGGGACGGAACCCTCAGTGTTACCCTCGAGGGAAACCGGCGTGTGGGGGACTTTTGGGGGTTGCATGAAAGGAGTCAGGTACCGTTTCGCACTTCAGGACAGAACCTGGGACTTCCCTTGAGACGCCGTAGCGGGCAAGGGCCTCATCTTGCGAAGACGTTGGGACCATGTGGATTTTCTCGAGTTGCGGCGGGATTCTAGAGTTACGACGGGGATTTCAGGCTTCCTCTTGTGTTGGCCCCGGGAAGCCTAATCTTCCATTCGAGTTGCGAGGGAAAGCTGAGGGTTGCACTCGAGTCACTGCAGGGCCAAAGAGACCTCATCTAGGCCTGTGTCCGGGACTTAACGTTCCTCTCAAGGGAAGACAGGGATCTCAGGGTGGCGTTCCAGACTCCCCCGGGGAGTCAGGCCTCGCCTCGAGGGCAAGCCAAGGATGCCGCTCTCCTCTCAAGTCGCGACGCAGATCTCTTGGAGCCCACTGAGTGGCCTCAAGGGAGTCAGGCCTTCTCTTCAGTTTGGAGAGAGGACTCGGGATTGTGCTCTGGGTCAGGCAGAAAAAGAAGGCCCTCACCTCGCGAGGATGGGGGCTTCTCAGGGGTTTCCTCGAGCTGCAGCGCCCGTGGGGGTTTTCTCACGAGGCAAGACGAGGATCTCAGGGAGCCTCTCGTGCGGTGCCAGGGAAGTCAGGTCTCTGTGCGCGTGGCGAGGGGGAGCGCGTCATGGCTCTCCAGTCATGGGAGAGGACTAGGGCCTCCAGACGCGTTGAAGAAGGACACTCGAGGTCTTTCTGGGGTTGCGGCGGGAAAGCCTCATTTCCCTCGACTTCTGCCGGGGACCTGAGGGAACTTCCCATGGTGCCTCTGATAGGTGAGGGATGCTGTGGAGTTGGCGGGGCCTCTCGGGACTCCGCTGGGCTTGGCGCAATGGAAGAGGGCCTCATCTCGAGGTGAGACAGGAAACTTAGGCTTCCTCTCCTTTTCGGACTCCAACCACAGGGTCCCTGCAGAGTTGGGACAGGAGAGTCAGGCCTCGTCTTGTCTGAGGAAGGGAACTCCGCTTGCCTCTCGAATTACTCAGGGTGTCTCACGCACCTCGTCGAGCTGTGTGTGGAAACCGCGGGTTTTTCCGGACGACGCACGGGGCTGTCAGTGCCCCTTCGAATGGTAACTTCACCCACAGGGTTGCCTTCGAAGAGGTGTCCGGGCATCAGGTTCTTATCCAGAGCGGACTGGGAAAACGGGGTCGTTCGGCATGTGGTACAACCCACGGGGCTCGTCTCGAATTTCCTCGGGAGGCCGGCCTCATCCTGAGGTGTGCCGGGAAAGCCGGGAACCCCTTCCAGAATACGCAGGGGAATCGACTCTCCTGTCGTGATGAGGAGGGGAGAAGGGGCTCAGATGAAGGGGTGCCAGGACCCTCGGTGTTCCCCTCAAGGGAACCCGGCGTGTCTGGGAAATTTTGGAGGTCGCATGAAGGGTGTCAGGTACCGTTTCGCAACTCAGGACGGAACGTGAGACTTCCCTTGAGACGCCCTAGCGGGCAAGGGCCCCATCTTGAGAAGACGTTGGGACCACGTGGTTTTTCTCGAGTTGCGGCGGGATTCTCGAGTTACGACGGGGATTTCAGGCTTCCTCTTGGGTTGGCCCTGGGAAGCCCCATCTTCCATTCGAGTTGAGAGGGAAAGCTGGGGGTTGCGCTCGAGTCACTGCAGGGCCCAGGAGACATCATCTAGGCGTGTGTCCAGGACCTAGTAGTACTCTCAAGGGAAGACAGGGATCCCGGGGTTGCACTCCAGAGTCTCCCGTGGAGTCAGGCCTCGCCTCCAGGGGAAGCAAAGGACTCCGCTCTTCTCTTGAGCCACGACGCGGATCTCTTGGAGCCCTCTGAGTGGCCTCAAGGGAGTCAAGCCTAATCTTCAGTTTGGAGAGAGGACTCGGGATTGCTCTCCAGGAAAGGCAGGAAAAGAAGGCCCTCACCTCGCGAGGACGGGGGCTTCTCAGGGGTTTCCTCGAGCTGCGGCGTCCGTGGGGCTTTTCTCACGATGCACGACGAGGTTCTCAGGGAGCCTCTCGTGCGGCGCCAGGGAAGTCAGGTCTCCATGAGCGTGGCGAGGGGGAGCGCGTCATTGTTCTCGAGTCCTGGGAGGGGACTAGGGCATCAAGGTGTGTAGAAGAAGGACTCTCGAGGTCTTTCTCGGCTTGCGGCGGGAAACCCTCGTTTCCCTCGACTTCTCCCGGTGACTGAGGGAACTTCCCAGGGTTCCTCTTAGAGGTGAGGGATGCTGTGGAGTTGGTGGGCCATCTCGGGACTCCTCTGGGTTTGGCGCAATCGAAGATGGCCTCATCTCGAGGGGAGACAGGACCTCAGGCTTCCTCTCCGTTTCGGACTCCGACAGCAGTGTCCCTGCAGCATTGGGGCAGGAGAGTCAGGCCTCGTCTTGTCTGAGGAAGGGAATTCCGCTTGCCTCTCGAGATGCTCAGGGAGTCTCAGTCCCCTCGTGGAGCTGTGTGTGGAAACCGCGGGTGTTTCCGGACGATGCACGGGAGTGTCAGTGCCCCTTCGTGTTGTTCCTTCACTCACAGGGTGGCCTTCGAAGAGGTGTCCGGGCATCGGGTTCTCCTCAACTGCGGACCGGGAAATCAGGGTCGTTCAACATGGGGCACCAACCACGGGGCTTGTCTCGAATTTCCTCGCGAGGCCGGCCTCATCCTGAGGGGCGCCGTGCAGGCCGGGAACCCCTTCCAGACCACGCAGGGGAATCAACTCTCCTGTCGCGAACAGGAGAGGAGTAGGAGCTCAGAGGAAGTGGTGCCGGGACTCTCGGTGTTCCCCTCAAGGGAACCCGGCATGTCGGGGAACTTTTGGATGTCGCATGAAGGGTGTCAGGTACCGTGTCTCACTTCACGACGGAACATGGGACTTCCCTTGAGACGCCGTACCGGGCAAGGGCCTCATCTTGCGAAGACGTTGAAAGCACGTGGTTTTTCTCGAGTTGCGGCAGGATTCTCGAGTTTCGACGAGGATTTCAGGCTTCCTCTTGGGTTGGCCTTGGGAAGCCCCATCTCCTATTCAAGTAGCGAGGGAAATCTGGGGGTAGCGCTCGAGTCACTGCAGGGCCAAAGAGACCTCATCAAGGCGTGTGTCCGGGAACTAATATTCCTCTCCAGGGAAGGCAGGGATCTTGGGGTTGCATTTCAGGCTCCCTCGGGGAGTCAGGCCTCGTCTCGAGGGGAAGCCAAGGACTCCGCTCTCCTCTCGAGTGGCGACGCGGATCTCTTGGAGCCCACTGAGTGGCCTCAAGGGAGTCCAGCCTCCTCTTCAGTTTGGAGAGAGGACCCGGGATTGCTCTCCAGGCCATGCAGGAATAGAAGGCCCTCAGCTCGCCAGGACGGGGGTGTCTCAGGGGTTTCCTCGAGCTGCGGCGCCCGTGGGGGTTTTCTCGCGAGGCACGACGAGGATCTCAGGGAGCCTCTCGTGCGGCGCCAGGAAAGTCAGGTCTCCCTGCGCGTAGCGAGGAGGAGCGCGTTGTGGCTCTCGAGTAATGGGAGGGGACTAGGGCCTCAAGACGCGTTGAAGAGGGACTCTCGAGGTCTTTCTCGGGTTGTGGCGGGAAAAAGTCGTTTCCCTCGACTTCTGCCGGGGACCTTAGGGAACTTCCCAGGGTGTCTCTGAGAGTTGAGGGATACTGTGGAGTTGGCGGTGCCTCTCGGGACTCCGCTGGGTTTGTCGCAATGGAAGAGAGGCTCATCTCGAGGGGAGGCAGGAACCTCAGACTTCCTCTCTGTTTCGGACTCCGACATCAGGGTCCCTGCAGAGTTGGGAAAGGAGAGTCAGGCTATGTCTTTTCTGAGGAATGGAACTCCGCTTACCTCTCGAGTTGTTCATGGGGTTTCAGGCCCCTTGTCAAACTGTGTGTCGAATCTGCAGGTTTTTCCAGACGATGCACGGGGGTGTCAGTGACCCTTCGTTTTGTGTCTTCATCCACAGGGTTGCCTTCGAAGAGGTGTCCGGGCATCGGGTTCTTATGAAGAGCGGACTGGGATATCGGGGTCGTTCAGCATTTGGCACCACCCACGTGGGTTGTCGCGAATTTCCTCATGAAACCGGCCTCATCCTGAAGTGTGCCGCGAAGGTCATGAAACTCTTCCAGACAAAGCAGAGGAATCGACCCTCCTGTGGCGATCAGGAGGGGAGAAGTGGCTCAGATGAAGTGCTGCTGGGAACCTCGGTGTTTCCCTCAAGTGAGACAGGTATGTCGGGTAACTTTTGGGGTCGCATAAAGCGTTCCAAGTACCGTTTCGCTCTTCAAAATGGAACGTTGGACTTCTCTTAGGGTGCTCCAGCGGGCATGGGCCTCATCTTGGAATGACTGCGGAACCACTTGGTTTTTCTCGAGTTGCGGTGGGATATTTGAGTTACCACAGGGAATTCATGCTTCCTCTTGTGTTGGCCCACAAAAGTCTTATCTTCCATTCGAGATTCGAGGAAGAGCTGGAGGTGCGCTCTAGTCACTGAAGGCAAAAGAGACCCCACCAAGGCTTGTGTGCAGGACCTAATGTTCATGTCAAGGCTCGACAGAAATCTCGGGGTTGCATTCCAGACTCACCCTGGAGGCAGGCCTCGTCTCGAGGGGAAGCAAAGGACTCTGCTCTCCTCTCGAGTCGGACGGGTATGTCTTGGAGCCCACTGAGTGGCTTAAAGGGAGTCAAACCTCCTCTGGTGTTTGGAGGGAGGACACGGGATTGCTCTCCAGGGAATGCATGAAATGAAGGCCCTCATCTCCCAATGACTGGGGCGTCTCGTAGGTTTTCTCGAGCTGTGGCGCTAGTGTGGGGTTTCTCACAAAGTAAGACTGGGAGCTCAGTGAGCCTCTCACGTGGTGCCAGGGCAGTCAGGTCTCTATGCACGTGGTGAGAGGGAGCCCCTCATTGTTCTCGAGTCATGGTAGGGGAATTGGGCCTGAAGACGTGTTAAAGAAGGACTCTCGAGGTCTTTCCTGGGTTGCAGCAGGAAACCCTGGGTTCCATCGACTTGTGCCAGTGACCTCAGGAAGCTTCTCAGCGTGCCTCTGAGAAGTCAGGGTCACTGTGGAGTTGGGAGGGGCCTCTCGGAACTCCACTGGGTTTGGTGCAATGGAAGAGGGCCTCATGACAAGTTGAGGCAGGAACCACAGGGTTCCTCTCCTGGCTTCGAATGCGCCGGATCTGACTCGGATCGCAGAGTCCCTGCAGAGTTGGGACAGGAGAGTCAGGCCTCGTCTTGTGTGGAGGAATGGAACTCCGCTTGACTCTCGCGTTGTTCATGGGGTGACAGGCCACTTGTCGATTTGTATGTGGAACTTGCGGCTTTTTCTGGACGATGCACCGGGGTGTCACTGCCCCTTCGTGTTGTGCCTTGATCCACAGGATTGCCTTCGAGTTGGGTTCTGCCATCGGGTTCTTATCAAGAGCGGACCAGGGAATTGGGGTCTTTTGGCATGCCGCACCACCCACGAGGCTATGTCTCGAATTTCCTCGTGAGACTGGCCTCATCTTGATGTGTGCCAGGAAGGTCGGGAACGCCTTCCAGACAAAGCAGGGGAATCGAACCTCCTGTCGCGATCAAGAGGGGAGAAGAGTCTCAGATGAAGTGGTGCCGGGAACCTCGGTGTTCTCCTCAAGTGAGACTGGTATGTCGGGGAACTTTTGGGGTCGCATCAAGGGTTCCAAGTAACTTTTCGATCTTCAATACGGAACGTGGGACTTCTCTTGAGACGCTGTAGCGGGCAAGGGCCTCATCTTTCGATGACGGGGGAACCACGTGGTTTTTCTTGAGTTGCGGCGGGATTCTCGAGTTACGATGGGGAATTCAGACTTCCTGTTCAACTGGCCCAGGGAAGTCCAGTTTTCATTCGAATTGCGAGTTAGAACTGGGGATTGCTCTCGAGACACTGCAGGGCCAAATAGACCTCATCTAGGCTTGTGTCCAGGACTTAATGTTCATCCCTAGGGGTGACAGGGATCTCGGGCTTGCATACCAGACTCACCCGGGGAATCAGGCCTCCTCTCGAGGGGAAGCAAAGAACTCCGCTGTCCTTTTGAGTCGTGATGGGTATCTCTTGGAGCCCACTGTGTGCCCTAAAGGGAGTCAAACCTCCTGTGGTGTTTGGATAGAGGACTCGGGATTCCTCTCCAGGCCATGCAGGAAAAGAAGGCCCTCATCTCGCGATGACGGTGGCGTCTTGTGGGTTTTCTAGACTGCCGCGCTAGTGCCGGGTTTCTGACGAGGTACGAGAGGGAGCTCAGGGAGCCTCTCGTGTGGTGCCAGGGAAGTCAGGTCCCCATGAGATGGCTAGAGGGAGTTCGTCATTGATCTCGAGTCATGGTAGGGTAATCGGGCCTCAAGACGGGTTGAAGAAGGACTCTCGAGGTCTTTCTCGGGTCACTGCATAAAACCCAGGGTTCCCTTGACTTGTGCCTGCGACCTCAGGGAGCTTCTCAGAGTGCCTCTGAGAAGTCAGGGATACTGTGCAGTTTGGAGGGGCCTCTCGAGACTCCTCTGCATTTGGTGGAATGTAAGAGGGACTCATCTCAAGTTGAAGCAGGAACCTCAGTGTTCCTCTCCATTTCTGACTCAGATCGCAAGGTCCCTGCATGTTGGTACAGGAGAGTCAGGCCTCGTCTTTTCTGGAGGATGGGACTCCTCTTGCCTCTCGAGTTGTTCTCGAGGTGACAGGCCACTTGTCGAGCTGTGTGTGTAACCTGCCCGTTTTTCCGGATGATGCACAGGTGTGTTAGTGCCCCTTCGTGTTGTACCTTCATACTCAAGGCTGCCTTCCAAGAGGTGTCCGAGCATCGGATTCTTATCAAGAGCGGACCGGGAAATTGGAGTCTTTCAGCAAGTGGCACCACCCACAAAGCTACGTATCGAATTTCCCCATGAGACCGGCCTCATCCTGAGTTGTGCAGGGAAGGTCGGGCCCCCTTGCAGACAAAGCAGGGGAATCGACCCACCGGTCACGATCAGGAGGGGAGAAGGGGCTTAAATGAAGTGGTGCCGGGAACCTCGGTGTTCCCCTTGAGTGAGACCGGCGTGTTGGGGGACTTTTGGGGTCGCATCAAGGGTGCCAAGTACCGTTTCGCATTTCAAGACGGAACCTGGGACATCTTTTGAAACGCTGTAGCAGGCAAGGGCCTCATCTTGCGATGACGGGAGAACCACGTGGTTTTGCTCGAGTTGCGGCGGGATTCTCGAGTTATGACCGGGAATTTAGGCTTCCTCTTGTTGGCCTTGAAATCCAATCTTCCATTCGGGTTGCGAGGGGGAGCTGGGGATTGCGCTATAGTCACTGCCAGGCAAAAGAGACCTAATCTAGGCTTGTGTCCAGGATCTAATGTTGCTCTCCAGGGGCGACAGGGATCTCGGGTTTGCATTCCAGACTCATCCGGGGAGTCAGTTCTCACCTCGAGGGTAATCAAAGAATTCCGCTCTCGTCTCGAGTCACGATGGGTATCTCTTGGAGCCCAATGTGTGTACTAAAGGGAGTCAAGCCTCCTGTGGAGTTTGGAGAGCGGATTCGGGACTGGACTCCAGGCCATGCAGGAAAAGAAGGCCCTCATCTCGAGATGACGGTGGCGTCTCGTGGGTTTTCTCGAGCTGCGGCGCCAGTGTGGGGTGTCTCATGAAGTACCACAGGGATTTCAGGGAGCCTCTTGTGTGGCGTCAGGAAAATCCAGTATTCCATTCGAGTTGCAAGTTAGAACTGGGGATTGCTCTCCAGTCACTGCAGGGCAAAATAGACCTCATCTACGCTTGTGTCCAGGACCTAGTGTTCCACTACTGGGCCAACAGGGATCTCAGGGTTGCATTCTCGACTCACCCGGAGAGTCAGGCCTCGTCTTGAGGGGCAAAAAAGGACTCCGCTCTCCTGTCGAGTCGCGACGGGTATCTCTTGGAGCCCACTGCGTGGCGTAAAGGGAGTGAAGCCTCCTATGGAGTTTAGAGAGATGACTCGGGATTGTTTTCCTGGCCATGCAGGAAAAAAGGCCCTCATCTCGAGATGACGGGGGCGTCTCGTGGGTTTTCTCCAGCTGCGGCGCCAGTATCAGATTTCTCACGAGGTACAACAGGGAGCTCAGAGAGCCTCTCGTGTGGTGCTAGGGACGTCAGGTCTCCGTGCGTGTGGTGAAGGGGAGTGCGTGATTGCTCTCGAGTCATAGTAGGCGAATCGGGCCTCAAGACGCATTGAAGAAGGACTCTCGAGGTCTTTCTCGGGTTGCGGCAGGGAACCCTGGGTTCCCTCGACTTGTGTCGGTGACCTCAGGCAACTTCTCAGGGTGCCTCTGAGAAGTCAGGGACACTGTGGATTTGGGAGGGGCCTTTCGTTACTCAACTGGGTTTGGTGCAATCGAAGAGGGCCTCATCTCGAATGGAGGCAGGAACCTCAGGGGTCCTCTCCATTTCTGACTCGGGTCGCAGAGTACCTGCCGAGTACGGACAAGAGAGTCACGCCTCGTCTTCCGTGGAGGAATGGATCTCCGCTTGCCTTTCGAGTTGTTCACGGAGTGACAGGCCACTTGTTGAGCTGTGTGTGGAACCTGCGGGTTTTTCCGGACGATGCACAGGCGTGTCAGTGCCCCTTCGTGTTGTGCCTTCATCCACAGGGTTGCCTTCAAAGAGGTGTCCGGGCATCGGGTTCTTTTCAAGAGTGTACCAGAAAATTGGGGTCTTTCAGCATGTGGTACCACCCACGAGGCTACGTCTCGAATTTCCTCGGGAGACCGGCCTCATCCTGAGGTTCGCCGGGAAGGTAGGGAACCCTTGCAGACAAAGCAGGGGAATCGACACACCGGTCGCGATCAGAAAGGGAGAAGGGGCTCAGATGAAGTGGTGCCGGGAACCTCGGTGGTCCCCTCGAGTGAGACCGGTATGTCACGGCACTTTTGAGGTCGCATCAAGGGTGCCAAGTACAGTTTCGCACTTCAAGACGGAACGTGGGAATTCTCTGGAGATGCTCTAGCGGGCAAGGGCCTCATATTGCGATGACGAGGGAAACACGTGGTTTTTCTCGAGTTGCGGCGGGATTCTCGAGTTACGACGGGGAATTCAGGCTTCCTCTTGTGTTGGCCCAGGAAGTCCAATCTTCCATTCTACTTGTCAGAGAGAGCTGTGGGTTGCTCTCGAGTCACTTCAGGGCAAAGAGTCCTCATCTAGGCTTGGGACCAGGACGTAGTGTTCCTCTCCAGGGGCAACAGGGATATCGGGGTCGCATTCCAGTCTCACCCGGTGGGTCACGCCTCGTCTCGAGTGGAAGCAAAGGACTCCACTATCCTCTCGAGTCGCGACGTGTAACTCTTGGAGCCCATTGAGTGGCCTAAAGGGAGTCAAGCGTCCTGTGTAGCTTGGACAGAAGGTTCACGCTTGATCTGCATACCATTCAGTTAAAGATGGCCCTCCTCTCGTGATGACGGGAGCGTCTCATGGGTTTTCTCGAGCTGCGGCGCCAGTGTGGGGTTTCTCACGAGATATGATGGGGAGCTCAGGGAGCCTCTCGTGCGGCGCCAGAGAAGTCAGGCCTCCATGCGTGTGGCCAGGCAGATCGCGTCATTGCTCTGGAGTCATGGGAGGGACTAGGGCCTCAAGACGCATTTAAGAAGGACTCTCGAGGTCTTTCTTGGTTTGGGGCGGGAAACACTCGTTTCCCTCGACCTCTACCGGGGACCTTAGGGAACTTTCCAGGTGCCTCTGAGAGGTGAGGGATACTGAGGAGTTAGAGGGGCCTCTCGGGACTCCACTAGGTTTGACGAAATGAAAGAGGGCCTCATCTCGATTGGAGGCAGGAACCTCAGGCTTCCTCTCCATTTCTGACTCCGACCGCAGGGTCCCTGCAGGGTTGGGACAGTAGAGTCAGGCCTCGTCTTGTCTGAGTAATGGAACTCTGCTTGCCTCTCGAGTCGTTCAGTGGGTCTCAGGCCCCTTGTCGAGCTGTGTGTGGAACCTGCGGGTGTTTCCAGATGATGCACGGGGGTGTCATTGCCCCTCCGTTTTGTGCCTTCCCCCACAGGGTTGCCTTCAAAGAGGTGTCCGGGCATCAGGTTCATTTGAAGAGCAGACCGGGAAATCGGGGTCGTTCGACATGTGGCACCACCCACGTGGCTCATCTCGAATTTCCTCGTGAGACCAGCATCATCCTGAGGTGCGGCGGGAAGGCCGGGAACACCTTCCACACAAAGAAGGGGAATCGACTCTCCTGTCGCGATCAGGAGGGGAGATGGGGCTCAGATGAAGTGGGGCCGGGACTCTAGGTGTTCCACTCGAGGGAACCCGGCGTTTCAGGGAACTTTAGGGGTTGCATCAAGGGAGCCAAGTACCGTTTCCCACTTCAGGACGGAACATGGGACTTCCCTGGAGACGCTGTAGCGGGCAAGGGCCTCATCCTGTGAAGACGTTGGAACCACGTCGTTTTTCTCGAGTTGTGTCTGGATTCTCGAAAACGACGGGGATTTCAGGCTTCCTCTTGGGTTGGCCCTGGGAAGCCCAATCTTCCCCTCGGGTTGCGAGGGAAAGCTGGGGGTTCTGCTCGAGTCACTACAGGGCCAAAGAGACCTCATCGAGGCGTGTGTCCAGGACCTAATATTCCTCTCAAGGGAAGACAGAGATCTCGGGTTTCCATTCCAGACTCCCCCGGGGAGTCAGGCCTCGCCTCGAGGGGAAGCAGAGGACTCCACTTTCCTCTCAAGTCGCGACACGGATCTCTTGGAGCCCAATGAGTGGACTCAAGGGTGTCGAGCCTCCTCTTCAGTTTGGAGAGAGGACTCGGGATTGCTCTCCAGGTCAGGCAGGAAAAGAAGGCCCTCATCTCGCGATGACGGGGGCATCTCATGGGTTTCCTCGAGCTGCGGCGCCCGTGGGGGTTTTCTCACGAGGCACAACGAGGACCTCAAGGAGCCTCTCGTGCGGCGCCAGGGAACTCATGTCTCCATGCGCATGGCGAGGAGGAGCTGGTCATCACTCTCGAGTCATGGGAAGTGGCTAGGGCCTCAAGACGCATTGAAGAAGGACTCTCGAGGTCTTTCTCGGGTGGCGGCGGGAAACCCTCGTTTCCCTCGACTTCTGCAGGGGACTATAGGGAACTTACCAGGGTGGCTCTGAGAGGTGAGGAATGCTGTGGAGTTGGCAGGGCCTCTCGGGACTCTGCTGGGTTCCGCGCAATGGAAGAGGGCCACATCTCGAGGGGAGGCAGGAACCTCAGGCTTCCTCTCCGATTCTGACTCCGACTGCACGGTCCCTGCAGTGTTGGGACAGGAGAGTCATGCCTCGTCTTGTCTGAGGAATGGAATTCTGGTTGCCTCTCGAGTTGTTCCGGGAGTCTCAGGCCCCTTTTCGAGCTGTGTGTAGACCCTGCGGGTTTTTCCGGATGATGCACGGGGGTGTCAGTGCCCCTTCGTGTTGTGCCTTCACTCACAGGGTTGCCTTCTTAGAGGGGTCCGGGCATCGGGTTCTTATCAAGAGCGGACCGGAAAATCGGTGTCGTTCGGCACGTGGCACCTCACACATGGCTAGTCTCGAATTTCCTCCTGAGACCGGCCTCATCCTGAGGTGCACCAGGAAGGCCGGGAACCCCTTCCAGAGAAAGCAGGGGAATCGACTCTCCTGTCGCGATCAGGAGGGGAGAACAGGCTCAGATGAAGTGGTGCCGGGACCCTTGGTGTTCCCCTCGAGGGAACCCAGCGTGTCGGGGAACTTTTGCCGTCGCATCAGGGGTGTCAAGTACCGTTTTGCACTTAAGGACAGAACATGGGACTTCCCTGGAGACACCGGGAATTTCGGTGTTCCCCTGGAGTGAGACCGGTATGTTGGGGAACTTTGGGGTCGCATCAAGGGTGCCAAGAAGCATTTCGAACTTTAAGATGGAACATGGGACTTCTCTTGAGACTCTAGCTGGCAAGGGCCTCATATTGTGATGAAGGGGGAACCACATGGTTTTTAAGACTTGAGGCTGAATTCTCGAATTACGATGGGAAATTCAGACTTCCTCTTGTGTTGAACGTGGGAAGACCAATCTTCCATTCAAATTGTGAGGGAGAGATGGAGGTTGCTCTCGATCACTGTAGGGCAAAATAGACCTCATCTAGGCTTGTGTCTAGGACATAATGTTCCACTCCAGGGGCGACAGGGATCTCGGGGTTGCATTCCAAACTCACCCGGGGAGTCAGGCCTCGTCTCGAGGGAAGCAAAGGACTCTGCTCTCCTCTCGAGTCGCACCGGGTATTTCTTGGACCCAACTGAGTGGCCTAAAGGGAGTCAATCCTCCTGTGAAGTTTGGAGAGAGGAACAGGGATTGCTCTCCAGGTCAGGCAGGAAAAGAAGGCCCCCATCTCTCCTTGACGGGGGCATCTTGTGGTTTTTCTTGAACTGCGGCGCCACTGTGGGTTTTCTCACGAGGTACGATGGGGTACTCAGGGAGCCTCTTGTGTGGTACTAGGGAAGTCAGTTTTCCTGCTTGTGGCGAGGGGAGCGCGTCCTTGCTCTGGAGTCATGGTAGGGGAATTGGGCATCAAGAGACGTTGAAAAAGGACTCTCCAAGTCTTTCTCGGGTTACTTCAGGAAACTCTGGGTTCCCTCGACTTGTGCCAGTGACCTCAGGTAGCTTCTCAGGGAGCCTCTGAGAATTCAGGGATACTGTGGTGTTGGGAGGGGCCTCTCGGGACACCACTGAGTTTGGTTCAATGGAAGAGGGCCTCTTCTCTAGTTGAGGCAGGAACCTCAGGGTTCCTCTCCATTTCTGACTCTGATCGCAGGGTCCCTGAAGAGTTGGGCCAGGAGGGTAAGGCCTCGTCTTGTGTGAAGGAATGCAACTTCACTTGCCTCTCGAGTTGTTCACGGGGTGACAGTCCACATTTGGAGCTGTGAGTGGAATCGGCGGGTTTTTCCAGACGATGCATGGGGATGTCAGTGTCCCTTCGTGTTGTGCCTTCATCCACAGGGTTGCCTTCGAAGAGATGTCCGGGCGTCAGGTTCTTATCTAGAGTGGACCGGGAATTCGGGATCTTTCAACATGTGGCACCAACCATGAGGCTACTTTTCGAATTTCCTCATGAGACCGGCCTCATCCGGAGGTTCGCGGGGAACGTCGGGAACCCCTTGCAGACAAAGCATGGGAGTCGACCCTCCTGTCGCGATCAGGAGGGGTGAAGGGGCTCACAGGAAGTGGTGCCATGAACTTTGGTGTTTCCCTCGAGTGAGACCGGTATGTCAGGGAACTTTGGGGGTCGCATCAAGGGTGCCAAGTACCGTTTTGTACTTCAGGATGGAACGTGGGACTTCTCTTGATACGCTGTAGCGGCCAAGGGCCTCATCTTGCGATGACGGGGGAGCCACGTGGTTTTTCTCGAGTTGCGGCGGGATTCTCGAGTTACGACGGGGATTTCAGGCTTCCTCTTGTGTTGGGCCAGGGAAGTCCAATCATCCATTCGAGTTGCGAGGGAGAGCTGGGGGTTGCGCTCGAGTCACTGCAGGGCATGGAGACCTCATCTAGGCTTGTGTCCAGGACCTAATGTTCCTCTCCAAGGGCCACAGGGATCTCAGGTTTGCATTCCAGACTCACCCAGGGAGTCAGGCCTCGTGTCGAAGGGAAGCAAAGGACACCGCTCTCCTTTCGAGTTGCGACGGGCACCTCTTGGAGCCCACTTTGTGGCCTAAAGGGAGTCAAGCCTCCTGTGAAGTTTGGAGAGAGGACTTGGGACTGCTCTCCAGGCCATGCAGGAAAAGATGGCCCTCATCTCGCGATGCGGAGGGGTCTTGTGTGTCTTCTCGAGCTGCGGCGCCAGTGTGGGTTTTCACACGAGGTACGACGGGGAGCTCAGGGAACCTCTCATGTGGCGCCAGGGAAGTCAGGTCTCCATGTGCGTGGCGAGGGGGAGCGCGTTATTGCTCTCGAGCCATGGTAGGGGAATCTGACCTCAAGACGCATTGAAGAAGGACTCTCGAGGTCTTTCTTCGGTTGTGGCAGGAAACCCTTATTTCCCTCGACGTTTGCCGGTGGCCTCAAGGAGCTTCTCAGAATGCCTATGAGAAGTCAGGGATACTGTGGAGATGGGAGTGGCCTCTCGGGACTCCACTGGGTTTGTTTTAATGGAAGAGGGCCTCATCTCAGGTTGAGGCAGGAACCTCAGGTTTCCTCTCCATTTCTGACTCAGATCGAAGCGTGCCTGCAGAGTTGGGATTGGATACTCATGCCTCGTCTTGTCTGAGGAAGGGAGCTCCGCTTGCCTCTCTCATTGTTTAAGGGGTGACAGGCCAGTTGTGGAGCTGTATGTGGATCCTGTGGGATTTTCTGGACGATGAACAGGGTTGCCAGTGCCCCCTCGTGTAGTGCCTTCATCCACAGGGTTGCCTTAGAAGAGGTGTCCGGGCATCGGGTTCTTATCAAGAGCAAGACCGAGAAATCGGGGTCTTTCGGCACGTGGCACCAACACGAGGCTACTTCTCGAATTTCTTCGTGAGACTGGCCTCATCCTGAGGTGCGCCATGAAGGTCGGGAACCCCTTCTAGACAAAGCAGGGGAATCGACCTTCCTGCCGTGATCAGGAGGGGAGAAGGGGCTCAAATGAAGTGGTGCCAGGAACTTCGGTGTTCCCTTGGAGTGAGACCGGTATATTGGGGAACTTTTGGGGTCGCATCAAGGGTGCCAAGTAGCATTTCGAACTTTATGACGAAACATGGGACTTCTCTTGAGACTCTGTAGCGGGCAAAGGCCTCATATTGCGATGAATGGGGAACCACGTGGTTTTTAAGAGTTGGGGCGGGATTCTCGAGTTACAACGGGAAATTCAGACTTCCTCTTGTGTTGGCCCAGTGAAGACCAATCTTCATTCGAATTGCGAGGGAGAGATGGGTGTTGCTCTCGAGTCACTGTAGGGCAAAATAGACCTCATCTAGGCTTTTGTCCAGGACATAATGTTCCTCTCCAGGGGCAACAGGGATCTCGGGGTTGCATTCCAGACTCACCCGAGGTAAGGCCTCATCTCGAGGGGAAACAAAGTACTCTGCTCTCCTCTCAAGTCGCGACAGGTATCTCTTGGAGCCCATTGAGTGGCCTAAAGGGAGTAAAGCCTCCTGTGAAGTTTGGAGAAAGGACCAGGGATTGCTCTCCAGGTCAGGCAGGAAAAGAAGTCCCCAATCTCGCGATGACCGTGGCGTCTCGTGGGTTTTCCCGAGCTGTGGCGCCAGTGTGGGGTTTCTCACGAGGTATGACGGGGAGCTCAGGGAGCCTCTCATGTGGCGCCAGGGAAGTCAGGTGTCCATGCGCATGGCGAGGGGGAGCGTGTCATTGCTCTCGAGTCATGGTAGGGGAATCCGGCCTCAAGACGCGTTGAAGACAGACTCTTGAGGTCTTTCTCGTGTTGCGGCAGGATACCCTGTGTTCCCTCGACTTGTGCCGGTGACCTCAGGGAGTTGCTCAGGGTGCCTCTGAGAAGACACTGATACTGTGGTGTTGGGAGGGGCCTCTCGGGACTCCACTGCGTTTGGTGCAATGGAAGATTGCCGGGAGCCAGCGAGAGACATTCCACTCGTGACAAATGTCATGAGGAAAGAGTCTCGGCATACGCAAAGGCGGGATCGAGCCTCCGGGAGTTCCCCCGTATATTCTTCAGCATCTACCCCCAAAAACCAAAGTCTGCCTTCTTTATTGCTTTGTTCTCTCACCTCTGACATTACTGGGGATGTCCCCCACCACCATCTCACTCTCTCTGTCAAAGAGCTAACTTACAGCTCCAACTAATAATGTTCCTGGGCAATTAGGAGTGTTTAAATCCAAACCCCTCAGATGGTTTTCTAACTCGCCTGACAAGTTTACCCGGTCTCCTACAGCTATGCATACGATTGTGTACAGTCTCCCAGCCTCGAGACGCACGGGAAGTTTAAGATATTCAAATAGCTTAGAGCCTCTCAGAGAGTTAGAAACTGTCAGAATAAAACTAGTAAAAGATTTCATTGATGAACCAATGCTTGTTGCGAAGTTTCCACATCCCCTGAATTGTATCCTTGAATGTGTGCTAATTAATATAGTTGGTATGTAGAAAAAATAAGTAGTGGCCTTGATGTTGGTAACTTTAGACCCTTAAGGTAATAAATTATTTTCTTTGTTGTAAACCCATTACACATCCTCCCTATAGGAATGCAATTTTATCTTCGAAAGATGGGGCCAAACCTTAAACAATTACTCTTAGAGAAAATAACTCTTATGGTTGATAAGTCTTTGTCAAGAGTCATAAAATGTTAATAGGTCTTCTGGCCAGAAGATGATGTAAATCATCTAAACCATTTTTATACGATAAATCTGCAGAAAAGAAACCCTGGTTTTTGATAAGGATTAAAGACTGCTGACTTTGCATCCCCTATTATCCTCTATGTGTAACTTAGGGTATTAAAACCTGTGTTGAAAATAAAGCTACGGGCCTTGCTCGCCAACGCTTGGTCTCCCCATGTCATTATTCCCCTCAATTTTCAGATGAGTGTCCATCTGGAGCGCAGATATCCTCTGCGACCATTTATTTGCCTGGGCTTCGAAGACCCACTCGATAAGGTGTCTAAGGTGGGGCACCTTCCTCTATTCTAGAGGGCACTTGCAGCCTCCGTGGTCAGAGCTAACCTGGTGTCATGGGTTATATTGATTTTCCGCGTAAACCAAGCTACTCAGCTGCTTTTCTCCACTGAATTTTCCTACTGAGCTATCCTCATTCTGTTACTCTTTATATCTTTGATGAATAAATAAATATATAAATAGGTCGCCTACTCCATCTTCCCTTCGAATACCCTGGATCAGCTGGGGCTGGACCTCTGCAGGTGGCGCCCGAGACAGGCATTTCGAAGGTAAATCCCCAACCCCATTCCCCCAGTGTTCAGTTTTGGGGACAGATAGGATCCCACTTAGGGGGCTGCAGATCCCCCTGTAGAATAGACAGGGCGAGAGGAGTGGGAAGTGTTGAAGAGTTAGAGAGAAAAAACGGTTTCTAAAAAGGCTGACAAAAAAGGCCTAATCTTTAGATAGCTAAAAGCAAAATCTTTTACTATCCTTAAGTTTCTGACATGGGCAACACTGAATCAAATGAAAGACAGCTCTTTATAGGAGTAATTTTACAGTTATTAAGTAAAAGAAGAATCAAGGTTAAAAAATCTTCCATTCAATCATTTTTTACATTTGTACAAGACCACTGCCCTTGGTTTCTACAACAAGGCACTGTTAACCTCGATATCTTGAAAAAACTAGGAAAACAGCTAAGAGCTTATTGTGCTCAGCAAGGTTTGGAAAAAATCCCTACTTACACCTTTCCTCTGTGGAATATGACTAGAGATGTTTTAGATCCAGCTCATGAATTTGAAAAGGTACCTGTTAAAGAGGAAAGTAAAGTTGGAAAAGTACCTGTTAAACAAAAAAGCAAATCTGAAAAGGTACCTGTTATAAAGAAAAGTGAAAATGAAGAGGCTATACCTAGCTATCGACAGCTAAATGAATGGCTAGCCGCTATGACTGCCAATGAGCATGTAAAAGATAGGGATGAAAAGAAAGATCAGCTCTCCCCTCAATTTGAAAAAGGTTTAGAGGAAACAGCAGCTCGATGCCATTCTGATGAGGATTTTTTTTTTTTAAGCTAAAGATGCTCCTAAAAGTTTAAGAAAACATCCGTAATCAGACCATCCGCTCCTAGGAGGTTGAGGGAAACATCCCCGATCAGACAGTTCATAAGATTTAGTTACCAAACAGTTAAAGGATCTCCGGAACAGAAGAGGAAAACTTCGGGACGCTCCCATCCCCCTATGCCTCCTCCTCCATGTCGGGGTAAAGGGCCACCGCTAGGAGTTTCCCGGAGAAGGATTTTCTCTAGTCCCAAGGATGAACTTGATCCTCACCTTGAGGCTTCTTTTCTAGTCCCCTCTGCAGTTTAGCCAGGGTAAAGAGGTTACAAAATAAATAAAAATATTCTCTAAAATTAAAAAAAATTAAAAATGGATTTCTCTGCATCTAAGAATAGACAAATATTTATTGACTGTGGAATATGATTAGAAATGTCCTGGACCTCCGTCACGAGGCTGTTAAATAGACTATGGGGGAGGCTATAGAGGTGGATGGTGGTGAGTCTCCATTTACTGCACAGATCATATTTTCTGCCATTGAAAAAAAAAAAAAGGAGGGAGAAAGTGGTCTACCTCCCGAGGAAGGAGAGGGCTTACAGGACGCTGCGGCCGAGAGCCCTGGCGAGCTCCCTCCCCCTCTGCGCAAACCTTTAAAAAACTTATCCACCACTTTCTGATTTAAGGCGACTGCCACCACCTTCGATTGTGCCTCCCAGGACCCAGGAGTTCCCCACTTTGCCCCCAAAGCCTCCCAAAGTGTTGCCTAAGACTGAGGAAGATAAAAAGTTTTTTAAACAAAGGAGCTTTTAGTACACAATATGCAGAGCGTGCTCCTTGGAGAAAACTCCCTCAGGGGGGTCTCACCCAGGCTAGGAGAAAAGCGAAAAGGCAAGGAGATTTAATAACAATATTAACCCCTGATGTGCCGCTTACTCCAATTCCAACCGGAGTGGCTGGCCCCCTATCTGAGGACATTGTAAGATTTGTCCTGGGGCGTAGCTCACTTTCTTTTAAAAAAAATTAAATAAAAAAAAAAGAAAGAAAAGAAATTTCGCTGGTGCATGGTGTAGTAGATTCTGATGATATTGAGAAATTAAAGTCTTGATCTCACTGCCTATCAAAACTGTACAAATTAATAAAGGTCAAAGAGTAACACAGCTTTTACTTTTACCTTACTATCAGACAAGGACAAACTTGACTTCTCAATCTAAGAGCCACAAAACATTTGGATCTAGTGATCTAGCCTTTTGGGTGCAGGAAATTACAGTTCCAAGGCCTTTAAAAGATCTTTTAATTCAAGAGAATAAAACGCCAGGGCTATTAGACACAGGAACAGACGTCTCTTAACATTGCTGGGAAAGACTGGCCCAGCTCCTGGCCAACACATAATACTGAAAATGAGTTGGTGGGATTAGAGAAAGTGGTATGTGGGGTGGAGATGCTGTACAGGTGGTACATTTAACAATACTTTATATATTGTTATAAATACATAATATAAATGTATTTGCCTAATTACAGTTTGCCTAATTAGGTATGGGTATAAATAAAATATAATAAAGGTATACCTAATTCTATTTATAGATCTATACTTAATTAATTTGTATATAAATTAATATGTATACTATATACACACACATATATATCTACTGTATAATTAAATATATATGGCAGTAATATAATGTGTGTGTGGCTGATATTAATTGGCATGGATTGATGTGCTGTGATGATGTATGTTCTATATACTGTATAATTATAAATGTGTGACATGTATTATTACAGTATATTGGTTTGTGTTGGTTGGTATTAGCTGTGTATGTGTTGTATTGTTGTAATATATATTAATTAATATATTAATTATAAAGATTAATTCAAGTATATTGATTTATATATATTATATGTCAATAACTTTATACTTGTTGCCATATATAAATACATATATAAATGCATTTTGCATTTAGGTATATCTGTATACCTGTATACCAAAATGAGATAAGGAGGTTATACATTTATTACTTTAATTTATACAGAGACCTAAACTAAACATTAGACCTAAATTAACATATCCATAGGGAAACAGCTAGACAAATAGTGAAGTTATGTTCCAATTGTAATTAATCACTTAAACGTAAACACACGGGGGCAGACTACAATGATGAGACACTAGATGCCTGAATTACAGGCTACGACTCGGCCCCTGGTCAAGTAAAAAGGCCTCCTTACGGGAGAGTGAAAAAGGCCAGATGTGTTGCTAACTTGTGGGAGAGGGTATGCTTGTATATTTCTACAGAATGCAGATTCTCCAGTTTGGATCTCAGACAAATTCGTCATGTCACATTCCCCAAAGACCAGGTTCGCGGTGCGCGCACTCGCTCGCTCCCCCTCCCCCAGCCAGCTCTCGCCTCCATGCCACCAGCAGCGCCTCGCACCCACCTCTCTGCACCCCGTGACCTAGAGCAAAGAAGTCTGTGCAGCGAGTGAGGGCCAGAGAGGAAAGCGCGCCCGCGGAGTGCCGTCCAGACCACCGTGGCCCCACCGGCGAGAGGGGACCGCCCTGAGCCCAAGCGGTGGCGGCTAGCCCTAAACCACGAACCCTGCCCCTCCGCCCACCATAGGCGCCTTGGCCCACAGCCTGCCGCTCGCGTTCTGCCTCCTGATGCTGGGGACACTGCTCCCCCGGGCTGACGCCTACAGCTGCTCCCTGGTTCATCTTGTTTAAACCCTCAATATAATGTTTGCTCCTTTGTAATGCTACAACATCCACCTTATCTTATGATGTAACCACTTATTGAATTATGGTCTTGCTGTATTACAACAACTACAGGATTTAATGCAAACACGATGGTTTGTGGGCTTAATTATCTTGGGAACAGCAGCTTTGATAAGTGCAATCACTTCTGTTACTGTGGCAGCAATATCATTGACTCAACAAGTACATACTGCTCAATATGTTGATTCTATGTCCAAAAATGTTTCTTTAACATTGGCAACACAGGAAGCTATAGAGAGAAAATTAGAAATGAGGGTAGACGCCCTAGAGGAAGCAGTAATACATATTGGGACTGAATTGCAGGCTTTAAAGGTGAAAATGGCATTGTCTTGTCATGCTGACTATCGGTGGATATGTGTAACACCCCTGAAAGTAAATGAGACAGATTTTGAATGGGAAAAGATTAAAAACCATATTTCAGGTATCTGGAACAGCTCTGACATTGGTTGAGACGTAGGGAAACTTCACTATCAAATAGCAACCATGGAGCACTCCCGATTAGATTTTACTGCTGCTGGAACAGCAAATGATTTCTTCCATACTTTCCCTAACTACATCTCAGGAAAGAATATTCTGTCTAATGTCTTTAGCTATGCTGCGGTGGCTGCTTTAATTCTGCTTCTCATAATCATTCTTCCTTGTATTGTCAGGATTCTTCGGCAGAGTATTCAGAGGCTCGCGACTGAGCTACATCTGGCTGTTTTAAGAAATAAAAAACGGGGAGATGCCGGGAGCTGGCGAGAGACATTCCACTCGTGACAAAGGTCATGAGGAAGGAGGCTGGGCATACACAAAGGCGGGATCGAGCCTCGGGAGTCCTCCCGGATATTCTTGAGCATCTACCCCCCAAAACCAGAGTCTGCCTACTTTATTGCTTTGTGCTCTCACCTCTGACTTTACTGGGGGCTGTCCCCCACCACCATCTCACTCTCTCTGTCAAAGAGCTAACTTACAGCTCCAATTAATAAAGTTCCTGGGCAATTAGGAGTGTTTAAATCCAAACACGTCAGATGGCTCTCTAACTCGCCTGACAAGTTTACCCGGTCTCCTACAGCAATGCATACAATTGTTTACAGTCTCCGAGCCTCGAGAGGCACGGGAAGCTTAAGATATTCAAATAGCTTAGAGCCTCTCAGAGAGTTAGAAACTGTCAGAATAAAACTAGTAAAAGATTTCATTGATGAACCAATGCTTGTTGCCAAGTTTCCACATCCCCTGAATTGTATCCTTGAATGTGTATTAATTAATATAGTTGGTATGTAGAAGAAATAAGTAGTGGCCTTGGTGTTACTAACTTTAGACCCTTAAGGTAATAAATTATTTCCTTTGTTGTAATCCCATTACACATCTGCCCTATAGGAATGCAATTTTATCTTCGAAAGATGGGGCCAAACCTTAAAATAATTACTCTTAGAGAAAATAAGTCTTACGGTTGATAAGTCTTTGTCAAGAGTCATAAAATGTTAATAGGTCTTCTGGCTAGAAGATGATGTAAATCACCTAAACCATTTGTATACGATACATTTGCAGGAGAGAAACTCTGGTTTTTGATAAGGATCAAAGGCTGCTGTCTTTGCATCCCCATTATCCTCTATGTGTAACTTAGGGTATAAAAACCCCTGTTGAAAATAAAGCTACTGGCCTTGATTGCCAACGCTTAGTCTCCTAATGTCATTCTTCCCCTCAATTTTCAGATGAGTGTCCATCTGGAGCGCGGATATCCTCTGCGACCATTTATTTGCCTGGGCTTCGAAGACCACTTGAGAAGGTGTCTAAGGTGGGGAACTTTTCGCTATTCGAGAGGGAGCCTGCGGCCTCCGTGGTCAGAGCTAACCTGGTGTCACGGGTTATACTGATTTTCCGCATAAACCAAGCTACTCAGCTTCTTTTCTCCACTAAATTTTCCTACTGAGCTATCCTCATTCTATTACTCTTTATATCTTTGATAAATAAATCAATAGGTCGCCTACTCTGTCTCCCCTTCGAAAACCCTGGACCAGCCGAGGCTGGACCTTGTCAGAAGAGGGCCTCATCTCGATTTGAAGCAGGAACCTCAGGGTTGCTCTCCATTTCTGACACTGAACACAGAGTCCCTACAGAGTTAGGACAGGAGAGTCAGGCCTCGTCTTGTGTGGAGGAATGGAACTCCACTGGACTCTCGAGTTGTTCACCGGATAACAGGCCACTTGTCGAGCTGTGTGTGGAACCTGCGGTTTTATCCGGACGATGCATGGGGGTGTCAGTTCCCCTTCGTTTTTTGCCTTCATACACAGGGTTGCCTTCGAAGAGGTATCCAGCCTTCAGATTCTTATCAAGAGCAGACCAGGAAATCAGTGTCTTTCGGCATGTGGCACCACCCACAAGCCTACGTCTCGAATTTCTTCTTGAGACGGACCTCAACCTGAGGTGCACCAGGAAGGTCGGTAACCCTTTCAGACAAAGCAAGTGAATCGACCCTCTTGTCCCGATCAGGAGGGGAGAAGGGGCTCAGATGAAGTGGTGCCGGGAACCTCGATGTTCCCCTCGAGTAAAACTGGGATGTCGGGGAACTTTTGGAGTCACATCAAAGGTGCTAAGTACCGTTTCAAACTTCAAGACGGAACGTGAGACTTCTCTTGAGACGCTGTAGCTGGCAAGGGCCTCATCTTGTGGTGACGGGTTAACCACGTCGTTTTTCTCGAGTTGTGGCGGGATTCTCGAGTTAGGTCAGGAAATTCAGGCTTCCTCTTGTGTTGGCCCAGGGAAGTCCAGTCTTCCATTCGAGTTGCGAGGGAGAGCTAGGGATTGCGCTTGAGTTACTGCAGGGCAAAAGAGACCTTATCTAGGCTTGTGTCCAGGACATAATGTTCGTCTCCAGGGGGGACAGGGATCTCAGGGTTGCTTTCCTGATGCACCCGGGGAGTCAGTCCTTGTCTCGAGGGGAAGCGAAGGACTCCACTCTCCTCTCGAGTTGCGACGGGTATCTCTTGGAGCCCACTGAGTGGCCTAAAGGGAGTCAAGCCTCCTGTGGAGTTTGGAGAGAGGACTCGTGATTGCTCTCCAGGCCATGCAGGAAAAGAAGGCCACCATCTCGCGATGAAGGGGGGGTCTCGTGGGTTTTCTCGAGCTGCAGCGCCAGTGTGGGGTTTCTCATGAGGTACTACGGGGAGCTCAGGGAGCCTCTCATGTGGCGCTTGGGAAGTCAGGTCTCCATGCGCATTGCGAGGGGGAGCGCGTCATTGCTCTAGAGTCATGGAAGGTGTATCGGGCCTCAAGAACCGTTAAAGAAGGACTTTCAAGGTGTTTCTTGGGTCACGGCAGTAAACCCTGGGTTCCCTCGACTAGTGCCGGTGGCCTCAGGGAGCTTCTCAGTGTGCCTCTGAGAAGTCAAGGATACCCTGGAGTTGGGAGGGCCCTCTCGGGACTCCACTGGGTTTGGTGCAATAGAAGAGGGCCTCATCTCGAGTGGAGGCAGGAACCTCAGGGTTCGTCTCCATTTCTGACTCTGATCGCAGGGTCCCTGCAGAGTTGGGACAGGAGAGTCAGGCCTCGTCTTGTAAGGAGGAATGGAACTCCGCTTGCCTCTCGAGTTATTCACGGGGTGACAGGCAACTTGTCGAACTGTGTTTGGAATCTGCGGGTTTTTCCGGACGATGCATGAGGGTGTCAGTGCCCCTTCGTGTTGTGCCTTCTTCCACAGGGTTGCCTTTCAAGAGGTGTCCAGGCATCGGGTTCTTATCAAGAGTGGACCGGGGAATCGGGGTCTTTCAGCATGTGTTACCACCCATGAAGCTACGTCTCAAATATTCTCGTTAGACCGGCCTCATCCTGAGGTGCGCTGGGAAGGTTGGGAACCCCTTCCAGACAAAGCACGGGAGTCGACCCTCCAGTCGCAATCAGGAGGGGAGAAGTGGCTCAGATGAAGTCATACCGGGAACCTCGGTGTTCCCCTCGAGAGAGACCAGGGTGTCGGGGAACTTTTGGAATCGCATCAAGGGTGCCAAGTTTTCACACTTGAAGTGTGAAAACACTTCAAGAAGAAACCTGGGACTTCTCTTTAGACGCTGTAGCGGGCAAGGGCCTCATCTTGCGATGACAGGGTAACCATGTGGTTTTTCTCGAGTTTCGGCGGGATTCTCGAGTTACGATGGGGAATTCAGGCTTCCTCTTATGTTGGCCCAGGGAAGTCCAATCTTCCATTGGAGTTGCGAGAGAGAGCTAGGGATTGCTCTCGAGTCACTTCAGGGCAAAAGAGACCTCATCTAAGCTTGTGTCCAGGACCTAATGTTCCGCTCCAGGGGCGACAGAGATCTCGGGGTTGCATTTTAGACGCACCCGAGGAGTCAGACCTCATCTCGAGAGGAAGGAAAGGACTCTGCTCTGCTCTCGAGTCCCGACGGGTATTTCTTGGAGACCACTGAGTGGCCTAAAGGGAGTCAAGCCTCCTGTGGATTTTTTTTTAATTTTATTTTATTTTTAAACTTTACATAATTGTATTAGTTTTTCCAAATATCAAAATGAATCCGCCTCAGGTATACATGTGCTCCCCATCCTGAACCCTCCTCCCTCCTCCCCCCCATAGCATCCCTCTGGGTCGTCCCAGTGCACTAGCCCCAAGCATCCAGTGTCATGCATCAAACCTGGACTGGCAACTCTGTTCATACATGATATTTTACATGTTTCAATGCCATTCTCCCAAATCTTCCCACCTTCTCCCTCTCCCACAGAGTCCATAAGACTCTTCTATACATCAGTGTCTCTTTTGCTGTCTCGTACTCAGGGTTATTGTTACCGTCTTTCAAAGTTCCATATATATGCGATAGTATACTGTATTGGTGTTTTTCTTTCTGGCTTACTTCACTCTGTATAATAGGCTCCAGTTTCATCCACCTCATTAGAACTGATTCATTCTATTCTTTTTAATGGCGGAGTAATACTCCATTGTGTATATGTACCACAGCTTTCTTATCCATTCATCTGCTGATGGACATCTAGGTTGCTTCCATGTCCTGGCTATTAGAAACAGTGCTGCGATGAACATTGGGGTACACGTGTCTCTTTCCCTTCTGGTTTCCTCAGTGTGTATGCCCAGCAGTGGGATTGCTGGATCATAAGGCAGTTCTATTTCCAGTTTTTTAAGGAATCTCCACACTGTTCTCCATAGTGGCTGTACTAGTTTGCATTCCCACCAACAGTGTAAGAGGGTTCCCTTTTCTCCACACCCTCTCCAGCATTTATTATTTGTAGACTTTTGGATTGCAGCCATTCTGACTGGCGTGAAATGGTACCTCATAGTGGTTTTGATTTGCATTTCTATGATAATGAGTGATTTTGAGCATCTTTTCATGTGTTTGTTAGCCATCTGTATGTCTTCTTTGGAGAAATGTCTATTTAGTTCTTTGGCCCATTTTTTGATTGGGTCATCTATTTTTCTGGAGTTGAGCTGTAGGAGTTGCTTGTATATTTTTGAGATTAGTTGTTTGTCAGTTGCTTCATTTCCTATTATTTTCTCCCATTCCGAAGGCTGTCTTTTCACCTTGCTAATAGTTTGCTTTGATGTGCAGAAGCTTTTAAGGTTAATTAGGTCCCATTTGTTTATTTTTGTTTTTATTTCCAATATTCTGGGAGGTGGGTCATAGAGGATCCTGCTGTGATGTATTTCAGAGAGTGTTTTGCCTATGTTCTCCTCTAGGAGTTTTATAGTTTCTGGTCTTACGTTTAGATCTTGAATCCATTTTGAGTTTATTTTTGTGTATTGTGTTAGAAAGTGTTCTAGTTTCATTCTTTTACAAGTGGTTGACCAGATTTCCCAGCACCACTTGTTAAAGAGATTGTCTTTACTCCATTGTATATTTTTGCCTCCTTTGTCAAAGATAAGGTGTCCATATGTGTGTGGATTTATCTCTGGGCTTTCTATTTTGTTCCACTAATCTATATTTCTGTCTTTGTGCCAGTACCATACTGTCTTGATAACTGTGGCCTGTAGCGGAGCCTGAAATCAGGTAGGTTGATTCCTCCAGTTCTATTCTTCTTTCTCAAGATCGCTTTGGCTATTCGAGGTTTTTTGTATTTCCATACAAATTGTGAAATTATTTGTTCTAGCTCTGTGAAGAATACTGTTGGTAGCTTGATAGGGATTGCATTGAATCTATAAATTGCCTTGGGTAGTATACTCATTTTCACTATATTGATTCTTCCAATCCATGAACATGGTATATTTCTCCACCTATTAGTGTCCTCTTTGATTTCTTTCACCAGTGTTTTATAGTTTTCTATATATAGGTCTTTAGTTTCTTTAGGTAGGTATATTCCTAAGTATTTTATTCTTTCCGTTGCAATGGTGAATGAAATTGTTTCCTTAATTTCTCTTTCTGTTTTCTCATTATTAGTGTATAGGAATTCAAGGGATTTCTGTGTGTTGATTTTATATCCTGCAACTTTACTATAGTCATTGTCTAGTTCTAGTAATTTTCTGGTGGAGTCTTTAGGGTTTTCTATGTAGAGGATCATGTCATCTGCAAACAGTGAGAGTTTTACTTCTTCTTTTCCAATTTGGATTCCTTTTGTTTCTTTTTCTGCTCTGACTGCTGTAGCCAAAACTTCCAAAGCTATGTTGAATAGTAATGGTGAAAGTGGGCACCCTTGTCTTGTTCCTGACTTTAGAGGAAATGCTTTCAATTTTTCACCATTGAGGATAATGTTTGCTGTGGGTTTGTCATATATAGCTTTTATTATGTTGAAGTATGTTCCTTCTATTCCTGCTTTCTGGAGAGTTTTTATCATAAATGGATGTTGAATTTTGTCAAAGGCTTTCTCTGCATCTATTGAGAAAATCATATGGTTTTTATTTTTCAATTTGTTAAGGTGGTGTATTACATTGATTGATTTGCAGATATTGAAGAATCCTTGCATCCCTGGGATAAAGCCCACTTGGTCATGGTGTATGATCTTTTTAATGTGTTGTTGGATTCTGATTGCTAGAATTTTGTTAAGGATTTTTGCATCTATGTCATCAGTGATATTGGCCTGTAGTTTTCTTTTTTTGTGGGATCTTTGTCAGGTTTTGGTATTAGGCTGATGGTGGCCTCATAGAATGAGTTTGGAAGTTTACCTTCCTCTGCAATTTTCTGGAAGAGTTTGAGCAGGATAGGTGTTAGCTCTTCTCTAAATTTTTCGTAGAATTCAGCTGTGAAGCCGTCTGGACCTGGGCTTTTGTTGGCTGGAAGATTTTTGGTTACAGTTTCCATTTCCGTGCTTGTGATGGGTCTGTTAAGATTTTCTAGTTCTTCCCTGGTCCAGTTTTGGAAAGTTGTACTTTTCTAAGAATTTGTCCATTTCTTCCACATTGTCCATTTTATTGGCATATAATTGTTGATAGTAGTCTCTTATGATCCTTTGTATTTCTGTGTTTTCTGTTGTGATCTCTCCATTTTCATTTCTAATTTTATTGATTTGATTTTTCTCCCTTTGTTTCTTGATGAGTCTGGCTAATGGTTTGTCAATTTTATTTATCGTTTCAAAGAACCAGCTTTTGGTTTTGTTGATTTTTGCTATGGTCTCTTTTGTTTCTTTTGCATTTATTTCTGCTCTAATTTTTAAGATTTCTTTCCTTCTACTAACCCTGGGGTTCTTCATTTCTTCCTTTTCTAGTTGCTTTAGGTGTAGAGTTAGTTTATTTATTTGACTTTTTTCTTGTTTCTTGAGGTGTGCCTGTATTGCTATGAACTTTCCCCTTAGGACTGCTTTTACCGTGTCCCACAAGTTTTGGGTTGTTCTGTTTTCATTTTCATCCGTTTCTATGCAAATTTTGATTTCTTTTTTGATTTCTTCTGTGATTTGTTGGTTATTCAGCAGCGTGTTGTTCAGCCTCCATATGTTGGAATTTTTAATAGTTTTTCTCCTGTAATTGAGATCTAATCTTACTGCATTGTGGTCAGAAAAGATGCTTGGAATGATTTCTATTTTTTTGAATTTACCAATGCTAGCTTTATGGCCCAGGATGTGATCTATCCTGGAGAAGGTTCCATGTGCACTTTAGAAAAAGTTGAAATTCATTGTTTTGGGATGAAATGTCCTATAGATATCAATTAGGTCTAACTGGTCTATTGTATCATTTAAAGTTTGTGTTTCCTTGTTAAATTTCTGTTTAGTTGATCTATCCATAGGTGTGAGTGGGGTATTAAAATCTCCAACTATTATTGTGTTAGTGTTAATTTCTCCTTTCATACTTGTTAGCATTTGTCTTACATACTGTGGTGCTCCCACGTTGGGTGCATATATATTTATAATTGTTATATCTTCTTCTTGGATTGATCCTTTGATCATTATGTAGTGACCTTCTTTGTCTCTTTTCACAGCCTTTGTTTTAAAGTCTATTTTATCTGATATGAGTATCGCTACTCCTGCTTTCTTTTGGTCCCTATTTGCATGGACAATCTTTTTCCAGCCCTTCACTTTCAGTCTGTATGTATCCCCTGTTTTGAGGTGGGTCTCTTGTAGACAACATATGTAGGGGTCTTGTTTTTGTATCCATTCAGCCAGTCTTTGTCTTTTGGTTGGAGCATTCAACCCATTTACGTTTAAGGTAATTACTGATAAGTATGATCCCATTGCCATTTACTTTATTGTTTGGGGTTTGAATTTATACACCGTTTTTGTGTTTCCTGTTTAGTATTTGTTGGAGAGCTGGTTTGGTGGTGCAGAATTCTCTCAGCTTTTGCTTGTCTGAAAAGCTTTTGATTTCTCATTCATACTTGAATGAGATCCTTGCTGGGTACAATAATCTGGGCTGTAGGTTATTTTCTTTCATCATTTTAAGTATGTCTTGCCATTCCCTCCTTGCTTGAAGAGTTTCTATTGAAAGATCAGCTGTTATCCTTATGGCAATTCCCTTGTGTGTTATTTGTTGTTTTTCCCTTGCTGCTTTTCATATTTGTTCTTTGTGTTTGATTTTTGTTAATGTGATTAATATGTGTCTTGGGGGGTTTCGCCTTGGCTTTATCCTGTTTGGGACTCTCTGGGTTTCTTGGACTTGAGTGAGTATTTCCTTCCCCATTTTAGGGAAGTTTTCAACTATTATCTCCTCAAGTATTTTCTCACGGTCTTTCTTTTTGTCTTCTTCTTCTGGGACCCCTATGATTCGAATGTTGTAGCGTTTAATATTGTCCTGGAGGTCTCTGAGATTGTGCTCATTTCTTTTAATTCGTTTTTCATGTATCCTCTCTGATTCATTTATTTCTACCATTCTATCTTCGAATTCACTAATCCTATCTTCTGCCTCTGTTATTCTACTATTTGTTGCCTCCAGAGTGTTTTTAATTTCATTTATTGCATTATTCATTATATATTGACTCTTTTTTTTATTTCTTCTAGGTCCTTGTTAAACCTTTCTTGCATCTTCTCAATCCTTGTCTCCAGGCTATTTATCTGTGATTCCATTTTAATTTCAAGATTTTAGATCCATTTCACTATCCTTACTCGGAATTCTTTATCAGGTAGATTCCCTATCTCTTCCTCTTTTGTTTGGTTTGGTGGGCATTTATCCTGTTCCTTTATCTGCTGGGTATTCCTCTGTCTCATCTTGTTTAAATTGCTGAGTTTGGGGTGTCCTTTCTGTATTCTGGCAGTTTGTGGAGTTCTTTACTGTGGCATTTCCTCGCTGTGTGTGGGTTTGTACAGGTGTCTTGTCAAGGTTTCCTGGTTAGGGAAGCTTGTGTCCGTGTTCTGGTGGGTGGAGCTGTATTTCTTCTCTCTGGAGTGCAATGAAGTGTCCAGTAATGAGTTATGAGATGTTTGTGGTTTTGGGGTGACTTTGGGCAGCCTGTATCTTGAAGCTCAGGGCTGCGTTCCTTTGTTGCTGGAGAATTTGCTTGGTATGTCTTGCCCTGGAACTTGTTGGCCCTTGTGTGGTGCTTGATTTCAGTGTCGGTATGGAGGCATTTGATGAGCTCCTGTCAATTAATGTTCCTTGGAGTCAGGAGTTCCCTGGAGTCAGGGTTTGGACTTAAGCCTCCTGCTTCCAGTTATCTGTCTTACTTTTACAGTAGTTTCAAAACTTCTCCTTCTATACAGCACCATTGATAAAACATCTACGTTAAAGAAGAAAAGTTTCTCTACTGTGAGGGCCACTCAGAAAGGTTCACAGCGTTACATGGAGAAGAGAAGAGGGAGGAGGGAGTTAGAGGTGACCCAAATGAGATCAGGTGGAATCAATAGTGGAGAGAGTGGGCTGGCCAGTAGTCACTTCCTTATGTGCACTCCACAACTGGACCGCTCAGAGATGTTCACAGAGTTATACAGAGATGAGAAGAAGGAGGAAGGAGACAGAGGTGGCCAGAAGGATAAAAGGGGGGAATGAAAAGGAGGGAGACAGATCCAGCCAGTAATCAGTTCCCTAAGTGTTCTCCACCGTCTGGAATACACAGAAATTCACAGAGTTGGGTAGAGTAGAGAGGGGTTAGGGAGGAGACACAGGCGACCTGGTGGAGAAAAAGGAGAGTCCAAAGGGAGAGAGAGCAGTCAAGCCAGTAATCTCGCTCCCTAGTGAAAAATGGGTACTGAAGATTGGGTTCTTAAAGGTACAAAATTGGTAACAAATACATAAAAGCAAAAATTAAAAATCTAGAGTAGAGTTTGGAATTTCAAAAATACGATGTTAAAGAAAAGAAGAAGGAAAAGAAAGAGAGAAAAAACGAACAAAGAAAAACAAACAAGGTCGCAAAAATTATCAAGAAAATACAGGTAGAAAATTGATAACTAATACCAAAAAGCAAAAATTAAAAATCTAGAGTAGAGTTTGGAATTTCAAAAATACAATGTTAAAAAAAAGGAAGAAGAAAACTAAAGAGAAAACAAACAAACAAAAACAAGCAATGTCGCAAAAATTATAAAGAAACTACAGGTACAAAATTGATATCAAATATCAAAAAGCATAAATTAAAAATCTAGAGTACAGTTTGGAATTTCAAAAATACAATGTTAAAGAAAAGAAAAAAAAAAAACAAAAAAACAAGGTCAAAAAATTATTATATATATATATATATATATATATATATATATATATGAAGTTTGCTGAAGAAGAAAAAAATAGGGTCTTTTTTTTTGCAAAGTAATAGGTTATAAAAGTGAAAATTAAATGAACAATAGAGAACTTAAAATTAAAAAAAATAAAAAAAAGTAAGAATGATCATAAAAATATATCTAGGACTTTCTCTGGTTTTGTTGTGAGTATCGTGGGTTCGGTTCATTTTTGGCTAGTTCCTTGGTCCGACTTATATTTCTCAAGATCTATAGGCGCCTTCCTATGTAGTCCTAGTAACCACAGGGTTTTAATCTATTGCCTGTAGCTTCCAAGGCGTTTCCCTCTGTTATAGCTTCTTTTGTTTGCTGGTCTCTTCAGTGTCTGGTTTACGCCCTGACACAAAGGGGACGGTGGAGGACACTTTTTTTTTTTAGGCTCACTTGTTCAGTTGCGCTGTGGGGAGGGAGGGAGGGAGTGATGCTGCAAACAAATAACACTGGCGTGCGCTCGCAGTGCCTCAGCCACACTGGGTCTGCCCCCGCTCACGGCGCGTGTAGCCTCCCTGCCCACACTGCTCGGGCTCTAGGTTGTTCCACCGGGAACAATCCGAGGCTGGCCCTGGGCTGCATGCACCTCCCAGGTCCAAGCTGCTCAGGTTCAGGCACTCGGGTAGTCCTCAGAGGCACAGACTCGGTTGGGCCTGCGTTTTGTGCTCTTCCCAGGTCCGAGCAGCTCAGGTGATGAGGTGTTTGGCGAGTGCCAATGTTGTGACTTATCGCCTCCCCGCCACTCGGTTATCTGGGTGTAAAACAGGCGCACCTTCTCAGGCAGATGTTGACCGTCCAGATCCCCAAGAAGTTTTAGTTAGCAAAGAAGCCTGCTTACACTTTTATAGATAATGTCTCTCTGGGGCTGCGATTGCCCCCTTCTGGCTCTGGCTGCCTGTCACCGGAGGGGGAAGGCCTGCAGCCGGCTATCTCTGTTCAGTCCTTTGTTCCGTGCGCGGGCCTGGCGGTGTCTTAGGTTAGGGCTGGCTTTTTGCGTGGTAGATATCCCAGAGTCTGGTTTGCTAGTCCAAGTTATTTCGTTCAGATAGCGCTCAGGGTATTCAGGCCAGATTTTTACTCTAAGCGATGCAGCCCGCGCTGCGCCTCCCTGCCCAGCCCCTGCTTGCTAATGGTGTGAGCAGGCGTCTGCACTGCTTCCCGGCTGGGGGAGTTACCGTAGGGCTTGCAATCTGCGAGTTTTAATTGTTTATTTATTTTTATCCCACTTATGTTGCCCTTTGTGCTTCCAAAGCTTGGCAAAGATTTGGCAGTGAAAAGCTTTCCTGGTGTTTGGAAACTTTTCTCTTTTTAAGACTATCTTCCCGGGACGGAAATCCCTCCCTCCCTCTTTTGTCTCTTTTTTTGTCTTTTATACTTTTTCCTACCTACTTTCCAAGAGTTGGGTTCTTTTCTGGGTGCCTGATGTCCTCTGGCAGCATTCATAAGTTGTATTGTGGAATTTACTCGACGTTTAAATGCTCTTTTGATGAAATTGTTTGGGGGGGAAAGAGTTCTCCCCGTCCTACTCCTCAGCAATCTTGGCTCCTCTCTTGTGGAGTTCGGAGAGAGCACGCGGGATTGCTCTCCAGGCGATGCAGGAAAAGAAGGCCCTCATCTCGCGATGTCGGGGGAGTCTCGTGGTTTTTCTGGAGCTGCGGTGCCAGTGTGGGGTTTCTCACAAGGTACGACCGGAAGCTCAGGGAGCCTCTCGTGTGGTGTCAGGGAAGTCAAGTCTCCATACGAGTGGCGAGGGGGCGCACGTCATTGCTCTCGAGTCATGGTAGTGGAATCAGGGCTCAACGCAATGAAAAAGGACGCTTGAGGTCTTTCTCGGGTTGCGGCAGGAAACCCTGGGTTCCCTCGACTTGTGCCTGTGACCTCAGGTAGCTTCTCAGGGTGCCTCTGAGAAGTCAGGGATACTATGGAGCTGGGAGAGGCCTCTCGGGACTCCACTGGGTTTGCTGCAATGGAAGAGGGCCTAATCTCGAGATCAGGAAGGAACCTCAGGGTTCCTCTCCATTTCTGACTCAGATTGCAGGGTCCCTGCAGAGTTGGGACAGGAGAGTCAGGCCTCGTCTTGTGTGGAGGAATGGAACTCCGCTTGCCTCTCGAGTTGTTCAAGGAGTGACAGGCCACTTGTCGAGCTGTGTGTGGAACCTGCAGTTTTTTCCAGACAATGCACGGGGGTGTCAGTGCCCCTTCGTAATGTGCTTTCATCCACAGGGTTGCCTTCGAAGTGGTGTGCGGGCATCGGGTTCTTATCAAGAGCGGACCAGGAAATCGGGGTCTTTTGGAATGCGGCACCACACACGAGGCTACGTCTCGAATTTCCTCGTGAGACGGGCCTCATGCTGAGGTGCCCCTGGAAGGTCGGGAAAGCCTTCCAGACAAAGCAGGTTAATCGACCCTACTGTCGCGATCAGGAGGGGAGAAGGGGCTCAGATGAAGTGGTGCCGGGAACCTCGGTGTTCCCCTTGAGTGAGACCGGTATGTCAGGGAACTTTTGGGGTCTCACGAAGCTTGCCAAATACTGTTTCAAACTTCAAGATGAAACGTGGGACTTCTCTTGAGACGCTGTGGCGGGCAAGGGCCTCATCTTGTGATGAAGGGGAAACCACGTGGTTTTTTTCGAGTTGCGATGGGATTGTTGACTTACGACGGGGAATTCAGGCTTCCTCTTCTGTTGGCCCAGGGAAGTCCATTCTTCCATTCGAGTTGCCAGGGAGAGCTGGGTGGGAATTGCTCTCGAGTCATGGCAGGTCAAAATAGACCTCATCTAGGCTTGTGTCCAGGACCTAATGTTCCTCTCCAGGGGCGATAGGGATCACGGGGACGCATTCCAGACTCACCCAGTGAGTCAGGCCTCGGCTCGAGGGGAAGCAAAGGATTCTGATATCCTCCTGGGTCGCGATAGGTATCTCTTGGAGCCCACTGAGTGGCCTCCAGGGAGTCAAGCCTCCTGTGGAGTTGGAGAGAGGACTCGGGATTGCTCTCCAGGCCATACAGGAAAGAAGGCCCTCAGCTCGCAATGACGGGGGCGTCTTGTGGGTTTTCTCGAGTTGGAGCGCAAGTATGAGTTTTCTCACGAGGTACGACGGGGAGCTCAGGGAGCCTCTCGTGTGGCACCAGGAAAGTCAGGTGTCTATGCGTGTGATGAGGAGGAGCCCATAAATGCTCTCGAGTCATGGTAGGGAAATCGGGACTCAAGACGCGTTGAAGAAGGAGTCTCGAGGTCTTTCTCAGGTTGCGGCAGGAAACCCTGGGTTCCCTCGACTTGTACCGGTGACCTCAGGGAGCTTCTCAGGGTGCCTCTGAGAAGTCAGGCATACTGTGGACTTGGGAGGCGCTCTCGGAACTCCACTGGGTTTGGTGCAATGGCAAAGGTTCTCATCTCGAGTTGAGGCAGGAACCTAAGGGTTCCTCTCCATTTAAAACTCCGACCACAGGGTCCCTGAAGAGTTGGGACAGGAGAGTCAGGCCTCGTCTTGTGTGGAGGAATGGAACTCCGCTTGCTTCTCGAGTTGTTCACGAGGTGACAGACCACTTGTGGAGCTGTGTGAGGAACCTGCGGGTTTTTCCAGAAGATGCACGGGGTGTCAGTGCCCCTACGTGTTGTGCCTTCATCCACAGGCTTGCCTTTGAAGAGGTGTCCAGGAGTCTGGTTTTGATCAAAAGTGGACCATGGAATCGGGGTCTTTCGGCATGTAGTATGGCCCTCGAGGCTACCTCTCGAATTTCCTCGTGAGACCGGCCTCATCCTGAGGTGTGCCGGGAAGGTCGGGAATCCCTTCGAGACAAAGCAGTGGAATCGACCCTCCTATCGCGATCAGGAGAGGAGAAAGGCCTCAGATGAAGTGGTGCCGGAAACTTCAGTGTCCCCTCTAGTGAGATCGGTATATAGGGGAACTTTGGGGGTCGCATCAAGGGTGCCAAGTACTGTTTTGCACTTCAAGACGGAATGTGAGACTTCTCTTGAGACGCTGTAGGGGGCAAGGGCCTCATCTTGCAATACGGGGAACCACGTGATTTTTCTCGAGTTGCGGCGGGTTTCTCAAATTACAACTGGAAATTCAGGCTTCCTCTTGTGTTGGCTCAGAAAGGCCAATCTTCCATTTGAGTTGCAAGGGAAAGCTAGGGGTTGCGCTTGAGTCACTGCAGGGCCAAAGAGACCTCATCTAGGCTTTTGTCCAGGACCTAAGGTTCCTCTCCAGGGGCGACAGGGATCCAGGGTTGCATTCCAGACTCACCCTCGTAGTCAGGCCTCATCTCGAGGGGAAGCAAAGGACACCGCTCTCCTCCTGAGTATCGACGGGTATCTCTTGGAGCCCACTGAGTGACCTAAAGGGAGTCAAGCCTCCTTTGGAGTTTGGAGAGAGGATTCGGGATTGCTCTTCAGGTCATGCAGGAAAGAAGGCCCTCATTTCACCATGACAGGGGCGTCTCGTGGGTTTTCTCGAGCTGCGGCGCCAGTGTAGGGTTTCTCACGAGGTACGATGGGGAGCTCAGGGAGCCTCTCATGTGGTGCCGGGGAAGTCAGATCTTCATGCGCGTGGCGAGGGGGAGCGCGTCATTTTTCTCCAGTCATGGTAGGGGAATCAGGCCTCAAGACGCGTGAAGAAGGACTCGCGAGGTTTTTCTCAGGTTACGGCAGGAAACCCTGGGTTCCGTCGACTTATGCCCGTGACCTCAGGGAGCTTTTCAGGGTGCCTCTGAGAAGTCAGGGATACTGTGCAGTTGGGAGGGGCCGCTCCGAACTCCACTGGGTTTGGTGCAGTAGAAGAGGGCCTTATCTCGAGTTGAGGCAGGAACCTCATGGTTCCTCTCCATTTCTGAATCGGATCTCAGTGTCCATGCAGAGTTGGGACAGGAGAGTCAGGCCTCGTCTTGTGTGGAGGAATTTAACTCCTCTTGCCTCTCGAGTTGTTCACGGGGTGACAGGCCACTTGTCGATCTGTATGTGGAACTTGCGGGCTTTTCCAACGATGCAGGAGGGTGTCAGACCCCTTCGTTTTGTGCCTTCGTCCATAGGATTGCCTTCGAAGAGGTGTCCTAGCATTGGGTTCTTATCAAGAGCAGACAGGGAAATCGGGGTCTTTCGGCGTGTGGCACCAACCACAAGGCTACGTCTCGAATTTCCTCGTGAGACCGGCCTCATCCTGAGGTGCGCCGGGAAGGTCCGGAACCCCTTCCAGACAAAGCAGGGTAATCGACCCTCCCGTCGCGATCAGGAGGGGATAAGGGGCTCAGAACAAGCGGTGCGCCGAACCTTGGTGTTCCCCTCGAGTGAGACCAGGGTGTCGGGGAACTTTTGTGCTAACATCAAGGTTGCCAATTATCGTTTTAAACTTCAAGATGGAACGTAGGGCTTCTACTGAGACGCTGTAGCTGGCAAGGGCCTCATCTTGCGATGACGGGGGAACCACGTGGTTTTCCTCGAGTTGCAGCGGGATTTTCGAATTACGACGGGGAATTCAGGTTTCCTCTTGTGTTGTCCCAGGGAAGTCCATTCTTCCATTCGAGGTGCGAGGGAGAGCAGGGGATTGCTCTCGAGTCACTTCAGGGCAAATGAGACCTCATCTATGCTTGTGTCTAGGACCTAATGTTCCTCTCCAGGGGCGACAGGGATCTCGGGGTTGCATTCCAGACTCACCTGAGGAGTCAGGCCTGGTATATAGGGGAAGCAAAGAATTCCGCTCTCCTCTCGAGTCCCAACGGGTATCTCTTGTAGCCCACAGAGTGGCCTAAAGGGAGTCAGGCCTCCTGTGGAGTTTGAAGAGAGGCCTCGAGATTGCTCTCCAGGCCATGCAGGAAAAGAAGGCCTTCATCTCGCGATGACGGAGGCGTCTCGTGGGTTTTCTCGAGCTGGGGAGCCAGTGTGGGATTTCTCACGAGGTATGACGGGGAGCTCAGGGAGCCTCTCGTGTGGCGCCAGGGAAGTCAAGTCTCCATGCGAGTGGCGAGGGGGAACGCGTCATTGCTCTCGAGTCATGGTAGGGGAATCGGGATTCAAGATGCGTTGAAGGAGGATTTTCGAGGCCTTTCTCGGGTTGCGTCAGGAAACCCTGTGTTCCCTCGACTTGTGCCAGTGACCTCAGGGAGCTTCTAAGGGTGCCTCTGAGAAGTCGCGATACTGTGGATTTGGGAGGGGCCTCTCGGGCCTCCACTGTTTTTGGTGTAATGGAAGAGGGCCTCATCTCGAGTGGAGTCAGGAACCTCAGGGTTCCTCTCCATTTCGGACTCCGATCGCAGGGTCCCTTCAGAGTTGGGACCGGAGAGTCAGGCCTCGTCTTGAGTGGAGGAATGGAACTCTGCTTGCCTCTCGAGTTGTTCATGGGATGACAGGCCTCTTGTCGAGCTGTGTGTGGAACCTGCGGCTTTTACCGAATGATGCACGGGAGTGTCAGTGACCCTTCGTTTTGTGCCTTCGTCCACAGGGTTGCCTTCGAAGAGGTGTCCGGGCATCGGGTTCTTCTCAAGAGTGGGCCGGGAAATCGGGGTATTTCGGCATGTGACACCACCCACGACGCTACGTCTCGAATTTCCTCGTGAGACTGGCCTCATCCTGAGGTGCGCCGGGAATGTGGGGAACCCCTTCCAAACAAAGCAGGGGAATAGACCCTCCTGTCTCGAACAGGAGGGGAGAAGGTGCTCAGATGAAGTGGTGCGGGAACCTCGGTGTTCCTGTCGAGTGAGACCGGCGTGTCCGGGAACATTTGGTGTCGCATCAAGGGTGCAAAGTACCGTTTCGCACTTCAAGACGGAACGTGGTTCTTTTCTTGAGACGCCATAGCAGCAAGGGCCTCATCTTGGGATGACGTTGGAAACACGTGGTTTTTCTCGAGTTGCGGCGGGATTCTCGAGTTACGAAGGGGATTTCTGGCTTCCTCTTGTGTTGGCCCAGGGAAGCCCAATCTTCCATTCGAGTTGCGAGGGAGAGCTGGGGGTTGCGCTCGAGTCACTGCAGGGCAAAAGAAACCTCATCCAGGCTTGTGTCTAGGACCTAATGTTCCTCTCAAGGGATGACTGGGATCTTGGGGTTGCATTCTAGACTCACCCAGGAGTCAGGCGTCCTCTCGAGGGGAAACAAAGGACTTCTCTCTCTTCTCGAGTCGCGACGGGTATTTCTTGGAGCCCACTGAGTGGACTAAAGGGAATCAAGCCTCCTCTGGAGTTTGGAGAGAGGACTCGGGATTGCACTCCAGGACATGCAGGAAAAGAAGGCCCTCATCTCACGATGAAGGGGGGGGTCTCGGTGGTTTTACCGAGCTGCAGCGCCTGTGTTGGTTTCTCAGGAGGTACGACGGGGAGCTCAGGGAGCCTCTTGTGTGGCGCCAGGGAAGTTAGGTCTCGATGCGTGTGGCGAGGGGGAGCGCGTCATTCCTCTCGAATCATGGTAGGGGAATCAGGCCTCTAGACGCGTTGAAGGACTCTCAAGATCTCTCTCGGGTCTTGGCAAGAATACCTGGGTTCCCTCGACTTGTGCTGGTGACCTCAGGGAGATTCTCCGGGTGCCTCTGAGAAGTCAGGGATACTGTGGAGTTGGGAAAGACCTCTCGGGACTCCACTGGGTTTGGTGAAATGGAAGGGGGCCTCATCTCGAGGGGAGGCAGGAACCTCAGGGTTCCTCTCCATTTCTGACTCCGATCGCAGCCCCCTGCATAGTTGGGAGAGGTGAGTCAGGCCTTGTCTTGTGTGCAGGAATGGACCTCCGCTTGCCTCTCGAGTTGTTCACTGGGTGACACGCACTTGTTGAGCTGTATGAGTAACCTGCGGTCTTTTCCGGACGATGCACGGGCGTGTCAGTGCCCCTTCGTGTTGTGCCTTCATCCACACTATCTTCGAATAGGTGTCTGGGCATCGCGTTCTTATCAAGAGCGGATCGGGAAATCGCGGTCTTTCGGCATTGGGCACCACCATCGAGGCTATGTCTCGAATTTCCTCGTGAGACAGCCTCATCTGAGGTGCGTGGAGAAGGTCGGGAACCCCTTGCAGACAAAGCAGGGGAATTGACCCTCCTTTCGCGATCAGGAGGGGAGAAGGGGCTCAGATGAAGTGGTGCCAGGAACATCGGTGTTCCCCTCTAGTGCGACCCGTATGTCGGGGAACTTTTGGGGTAGCATTAAGGGTGCCAAATATCATTTCGCACTTGAAGACAGAACGTGGGACTACTCTTGAGACGCTGGAGCGGGCAAGGGCCTCATCTTGCAATGACGGGGGAACCACGTGGTTTTTCTCAAGTTGAGGCGGAATTCTCGAATTACTACTGGGAATTCAGGCTTCCTCTTGTGTTGGCCCAGGGAGGTCCAATCTTCCATTCGGGTTGCGAGGGAAAGCTGGGGAGTGCTCTCGAGTTACTGCAGGGCAAAAGCAACCTCATCTAGCCTTGTGTTCAGGACCCAGTGATCCTCTCCAAGGGCGACAGGGATCTCGGGTTTGCATTACAGACTCACCCGGGGAGTTAGGCCTCGTCTCGAGGGGAAGCAAAGGACTTGGCTATCCTCTCGAGTTGTGACGCGTATCTCTTGGAGCCCACTGAGTGGTCTAAAGGGAGTCAACCCTCCTCTTCAGTTTGGAGAGAGGACTCGGGATTGCTCTCCAGGCCATGCAGGAAAAGAAGGCCCACATCTCGAGATGACGGGGGCGTCTCGTGGGTTTTCTCGAGCTGCGGCGCCAGTGTGGGGTTTCTCACGAGGTACGACGGGGAGTTCAGGTAGCCTCTCGTGTGGCAACAGGGAAGTCAGGTCTCCATGGGCGGGGCAAGGGGGAGCGCGTCATTGCTCTCAAGTCAGGGTAGGGGAATCGGGCCTCATGACGGGTTGAAAAAGAACTCTCGATGTCTTTCTAGGGTTGCGGCAGGAAACCCTGGGTTCCCTTGACTTGTGCCGGTGACCTCAGGGAGCGTCTCAGGGTGCCTCTGAGAAGTCAGGGATACTGTGGATTTGGGAGAGGCCTCTCGGGACTCCTCTGGGTTTGGTGCAATGGAAGTGGGCCTCATCTCGAGTTGAGGCAGGAACCTCAGGGTTCTGCTCCTGACTTCCTGGAGGCCGGATCTGACTCAGATCGCAGGGTCCCTGTTGAGTTTGCTCAGGAGTGTCAGGTCTCGTGTTCTGCGGAGGAATGGAACTCCGCTTACATCTCAAGTTGTTCAAGGATAACACCACTTTTCGTGATGTGTGTGGAACCTGCGGGTTTTTCGGAGATGCACGGGGGCGTCAGTGCTCCTTCCTGTTGTGCCTTCATCCACAGGATTGCCTTCGAAGAGATGTCCGGGCATCGTGTTCTCCTCAAGTGCGGACCGGGAAATTGGGGTCTTTCAGCATGTTGCACCACCCACTAGGCTACGTCTCGAATTTTCTCGTGAGACCGGCCTCATCCTGAGGCGCGCAGGAAAGTCCGGGAACCCTTTCCAAACAAAGCAGGGGAATCGACCCTACTTTCGGGATCAGGAGGAGAGAAAGGGCTCAGATGAAGTAGTGCCGGGAACCTCGGTGCTCTCCTTGAGTGAAAGTCGGGTAACTTTTCTGGTTGCATCAAGGGTGCCAAGTACCATTTCGCACTTCAAGACGGAACCTGGGACTTCTCTTGAGATGCTGTAGTGGGCAAGGGCCTCATCTAGCGCTGACGGGGGACCCACGTGTTTTTTCTCGAGTTGCGGCAGGATTCTTGAGTTACGATGGGGAATACAGGTTTCCTCTTGTGTTGGCCCAGGGAAGTCCAATCTTCCATTCGAGTTGCAAGTGAGAGCTGGAGATTGCTCTCGAGTCACTGCAGGGCAAAATAGAGCTCATCTAGGTTTGTGTCCAGGACCGAGTTTTTCTCTCCAGGGGCAACAGGGATCTCGGGGTTGCATTCCAGACTCACCCGGGGAGTCAGGCCTCGTCTCGAAGGGAATGAATGGACTCCGCTCTCCTCTCGAGTCGCGACGGGTATCCCTTGGAGCCCAAGAGTGGCCTAAATGGAGTTAAGCCTCCTGTGGAGTTTGGAGAGAGGACTCGGGATTGCTCTCTAGGCCATGCAGGAAAAGAAGGCCCTCATCTCGCGATGACGGGGGCGTCTCGTGGGTTTTCTCAAGGTGCAGTGCCTGGTTAGGGTTTCTCACGAGATAGGACGGGGAGCTCAGGGAGACTCCTGTGGTGCCACGGAAGTCAGGTCTCCATGGACGTGGCGTGGGGGAGCGCCTCATTGCTCTCGAGTCATGGTAGGGGAATCAAGCCTCAAGACGCTTCGAAGAAGAACTCTCGAGGTCTTTCTCGGGGTGTGGCAGGAAACCCTGGGTTCCCTCGACTTGTGCCCATGACCTCAGGGAGCTTAGCGGGGTTCCTCTGAGAAGTCAGGGATACTGTGGAGTTGAGAGGGGCTTCTCGGGACATCACAGGGACTGGTGCAATTGAAGAGGACCTAATCTCGGATTGAGGCAGTAACGTCAGGGTTCCTCTCCATTTCTGACTCGGATAGCAGGGTCCCTGCAGAGTTGGGACAGGAGAGTCAGACCTCGTCTTGTGTGGAGTAATGGAACTCCGCTTGCCTCTCGAGTTGTTCACGGGATGACAGGCCACCTGTCGAGTTGTATGTGGAACCTGCGGTTTTGGGGGACGATGCACAGGGGTGTCAGTGCCCCTTCGTGTTGTGCCTTCATCCACAGGGTTACCTTCGAAGAGGTGACCGGGCATCGGGATCTTATCAGTAGTGGACCAGGAAATCGGGGTCTTTCGGCATGTGGCACAACCCACGAGGCTACGTCTCGACTTCCCTCGTGAGACTGGCCTCATCCTGAGGTTCGCCGGGAAGTCTGGGAACCCCTTCCAGACAAAGCAGGGGAATCGACCCTCCTGTCGCCATCAGGAGGGGAGAAGAGGCTCAGCTGAAGCGGTGCTGGGAACCTCCATGTTCTCCTCGAGTGAGACCGGGGTGTCAGGGAAATTTGGGGGTCGCATCAAGGGTGCCAAGTACCGTTTCACACTTCAAGCCGGAACATGGGACTTCCCTGGAGACGCTATAGCTGACAGGGGCCTCATATTTCGATGACGGAGGAGCCACGTTGTTTTTCTCCAGTTGCCGCGGGATTCTCGAATTACAATGGGGAATACAGGCTTCCTCTTGTGTTGGCCCAGGGAAGTCCAATCATCCATTCGAGTTGCGAGGGAGAGCTGGGGATTGCACTTGAGTCAATGCAGGACAAAAAAGACCTCATTTAGGCTTGTGTCCAGGACCGAGTTTTCCTCTACAGGGGCAACACGGATCTCGGGATCCCATTCCAGACTCACCCAAGTAGTCAGGCCTCGGCTCGAGGGGAAGCAACGGACTCTGCTCTCCTCTAGAGTAGCGACGTGTATCTCTTGGAGGCTACTGAGTGGCCTAAAGGGAGTCAGGCCTCCAGTGGAGTTTGGAGAGTGGACTCGGGATTGCTCTCTAGGTCATGTAGGAAAAGAAGGCCCTCATCTTACGATGATGGGGGCGTCTCGTGAGTTTTCTCGAGCGGCGGTGCCAGTGTGGGGTTTTCATGAGGTAGGACGGGGAGCGCAGGGAGCCTCTCGTGTGGCGCCAGGGAAGTTAGGTTTCAATGGGCGTGGCGAGGGGAATGCTTCATTGCTCTCCAGTCATGGTAGGGTATCGGGCCTCAAGACGCGGTAAAGAAGGACTCTCAAGGTCTTTCTCAGAATGCAGCAGGAAACCCTGGGTTCACTCGACTTGTGCCAGTGACCGCAGAGAGCTTCTGAGGGTGCCTCTGAGAATCAGGGATACTGTGGAGTTTTAGGGGCCTCTCGGGACTCCACTGGGTATGGCGCAATGGAAGAGGGCCTCATTTCGAGTTGATGCAGGAACGTCAGGTTTCATCTACATTTCTGACTCCGATCACACGGTCCCTGCAGAGTTGGGAAAGGAGAGTCAGGCCTTCTCTTGTTTGGAGGAACGGAACTCCGCATGCCTCTCTAGTTCTTCAAGGGATGACAGGACACTTGTCGATCTGTGTTTGGAATCTGCGTGTTTTTCCGTACTATGCATGGGGATGTCAGTACCCCTTCGTGTTGTGCATTCATCCACAGGTTTGCTTTCGAAGAGCTGTCCTGGCATCGGGTTCCTATTAAGAGCGGACTGGGAAATCGGGGTCTTTCCGCATGTGGCACCACCCACCAGGCTACGTCTCGAATTTCCTAGTGAGACCGGCCTCATCCTGAGGTGCGCCGGGAAGGTCGGAAGCCCTTGCAGACAAAGCAGGGGAATCGACCCTCCTGTCTCGATCAGGAGGGGAGAAGGGGCACAGATGAGGTGATGCCGGGAACCTCGGTGTTCCCCTCCAGTGAGACCAGTGTGTTGGGGAACTTTTGGGGTCGCATCAAAGGTGCCAAGTACCGTATCGCACTTCAAGATGGAACGTAAGACTTCTTTTGAGACCCTGTAGCAGCAATGGCCGCATCTTGCGATGAAGAGGGAACGACGTGGTTTTTCTCGAGTTGTGGCGGGATTCTTGAGTTACAACGGGAAATTCAGGCTTCCTCTTCTGTTGGCCCAGTGAAGTCCAGTCTTCCATTCGAGTTGCGAGGGAGAGTTGGGGATTGCTCTCGAGTCACTGCAGGAAAAAAGAGACCTCATCTAGGCTTGTGTCCAGGACCTAATGTTTCTCTCCAGGGGCGACAGGGATCTCCGGTTCACATATCAGACACACCCGAGGAGTCAGGCCTCGCCTCGAGGGGAAGGAAAAGACTCCGCTCTCCTCTCGAGTCGCGACGGGTGTGTCTTGGAGTCCACTGAGTGACCAAAAGGGAGTCAAGCCTACTGTGGAGTTTGGAGAGAGGACTCGGGATTGCTCTCCAGGCCATGCTAGAAAAGAAGGCCGTCATGTCGCGAAAATGGGGGCGTCTCGTGGGTTTTCTCTATCTGTGGCGCCAGTGTTTGGTTTCTCACGAGGTATGACGGGGAGCTCAGGGAGCCTCTCGTGTGGCTCCAGGGAAGTCAGGGCTTCATGAGTGTAGCAGAGGGAGCGTGTAATTGCCCTCGAGTCATGGTAGGGGAATCAGGCCTCAAAATGCGTTGAAGAAGGACTCTTGAGTTCTTTCTATGGTGGCGGCAGTAAACCCTGGGTTCACTCGAATTGTGCTGGTGACCTCAGGGAGCTTCTCAGGGTGCCTCTGAGAAGTCAGGGATACTGTGGAGCTGGGACGCGTCTCTCGGGACTCCACTGGGTTTCGTGAAATGGAAGAGGTCCTAATCTCGAGTGGAGGCAGGAACCTCAGCGTTCCTCTCGTGACTTCACTGGCGCTGGTCTGATTCGGATCGCAAAGTCCCTGCAGAGTTGGAACAGGAGAGTCAGGCATCGTCTTGTGTAGAGGAATGAAACCCCACTTGCCTCTCGAGTTCTTCAGGGGTGACAAGCCACTTGTTGAGCTGTATGTGGAACCTGCGGGTTTTTCCGGACGATGCACGAGGGTGTCAGTGCCCCTTTGTGTTGTGCCTTCATCCACAGGGTTGCCTTCAAAGAGGTGTCCAGGCATCGGGTTCTTATCAAGAGCGTACCGGGAAATCATAGTCTTTTGGCATGTGGTACCACCCGCGAGCTACGTCTCGAATTTCCTCGTGAGACTGGCCTCATCCTGAAGTGCCCCGTGAAGGTCGGGAACCCCTTACAAACAAAGCAGGGGAAGTTACCCTGCTATCACGAACAGGAGGGGAGAAGGGGCTCAGATAAACTGGTGCCGGGAACCTCGGTGTTCACCTCGAGTGAGACCGATATTTCGGGGAACTTTTGGGGTCACATCAAGGGTGTCAAGTATCGTTTTGCACTTCAAGACGGAACGTGGGACTTTTCTTGAGAAGCTGTAGCGGGCAAGGGCCTCATCTTGTGATGACGAGGGAACCAAGTGCTTTTTCTCGAGTTGCGGCGGGATTCTCGAGTTACGAAGGGGAATTCAGGCTTCCTCTTGTGTTGGCCCAGGGAAGTCCAATCTTCCATTCGAGTTGTCAGGGAGAGCGGGGGATTGCTCTCGAGTTACAGAAGGGCAAAAGAGACCTCATCTAGGCTTGTTTCCAGGACCTAATGTTCCTCTCCAGGGGAGACAGGGATCTCGGGGTTGCATTCCAGACCCACCTGGTGAGTCAGGCCTTGTCTCGAAGGGAAGCAAAGGACTCAATTCTCCTCTCGAGTCGCGACGGGTATCTCTTGGAGCCCACTAAGTGGCCTAAAGGGAGTCAAGCCTCCTGTGGAGTTTGGAAAGAGGATTCGGGATTCCTCTCCAGGCCATGCAGGAAAAGAAGGCCCTCATCTCGCGATGACAGGGGCGTATGGTGAGTTTTCTCAAGCTGCGGCGTCAGTGTGGGGTTTCTCACGAGGTACGACAGGGAGCTCAGGGAGCCTCTCTTATGGCGCCAGGGAAGTCAGGTCTCCATATGCGTGGCGAGGGGGTGCGTGTCATTTCTATAGAGCCATGGAAGCAGATTCGGGCTTCAAGACACGTTGAAGTAGGACTCTCGAGGTCTTTTTCCCATTGTGGCAGGAAACCCTGGGTTCCCTCGACATGTGCCGGTGACCTCATGGAGCTTCTCCGGGTGCCTCTGAGAAGTCAGGGGTACTGTGGAGTTGGGAGGGGCCTCTCTGGACTCCACTGGGTTTGGTGCAATGGATGAGAGCCTCATCTCGAGTGGAGGCAGGTACCTCATGTTTCCTCTCCTGGGTTTCCTGTCGCTGGTACTGACTCGGATCACAGTTTCCCTGCAGAGTTGGTACAGAAAATCAGGTCTCGTCTTGTGTGGAGGAATGGAACTCCACTTGCCTCTCGAGTTGTTCACGGGCTGACAGACCACTTGTCGAACTGTGTTTGTAACCTGCAGGTTTTTCTGGACGATGCACGGTGTCAGTGCCCCTTCGTGTTGTGCTTTCATCCACAGGTTTTCCTTCGTAAAGGTGTCACGGCATCACGTTCTTATCAAGAGCAGACCGGGAAATCGGGGTCTTTCGGCTTGTGGCACCACCCACGAGGCTATGTTTCGAATTTCCTCGTGAGACCTGCCTCATCCTTAGGCGCGCTGGAAAGGTCGGGAACCCCTTCCAGACATAGCAGGGGAATCGACACTCCTGTCGCGATCACGAGGGGAGAAGGAGCTCAAATGATGTGGTTCCGGGAACCTCGGTGTTCCTTTCGAGTGAGACCGGTATGTCGGGGAATTTTGAGATTGCATCAAGGGTGCCAAGTACCGTTTCGCACTTCAAGACAGAAAGTGGGACTTCTCTTGAGTCGCTGTAGCGGGCAAGGGCCTCATCTAGCGCTGATGGGGGAACCACGTGGATTTTCTCGAGTTTCGGCGGGATTCTCGAGTTACGATGTCGAATTCAGGCTTCCAATTGTATTGGCCCAGGGAAGTCCAATCTTCAATTCGATTTGCGAGGGAGAGCTGGCGATTGCGCTCTAGTAACTGCAGTGCAAAATAGACCTCATCTAGGCTTGTGTCCAGGACCGAGTTTTCCTCTCCAGGTGCGACAGGAACTCGGGGTTGCATTCCAGACTGACACGGGGAGTCAGGCCTCGTCTCGAGGGGAAGCAAAGGACTCTGCTCTCCCTTCAGGTCCTGACAGGTATCTCTTGGAGCCAACTGAGAGGCCTAAAGAGAGTCAAGCCTCCTGTGGAGTCTGGAGAGAGGACTCGGTTGTGCTCTCCATGCCAGGCAGGAAACAAGTCCCTCATCTCGTGATGACGGGGGCGTATCGTGGGTTTTCTCGAGCTGCGGTGCCTGAATGGGGTTTCCGAAAAGGTACGACGGGGAGCTCAGGGAGACTCTCTTCAGGAGTCAGGGAAGTCAGGTCTCCATGCGCATGGCGATGGGGAGCGGGTCTTTGCTCTCGAGTCATGGTAGGGGAATCGGGCCTCAAGACGCGCCGAAGGACTCTCAAGGTCTTTCTCGGGTCGCAGCAGGAAACCCTGGGTTCCCTGGACTTGAGCCGGTGACCTCAGGTAGATTCTCAAGGTGCCTCTGAGAATTCAGGGATACTGTGGAGTTGGGAGGGGCCTCTCGCGACTCATCTGGGTTTGGTGCAATGGAAGAGGGCCTCACCTCGAGGGGAGACAGGAACCTCAGGATTCCTCTCCGTTTCGGACTCCGACCGCAGGGTTCCTGCAGAGTTGGGACAGGAGAGTCAGGCCTCGTCTTGTCTGAGGAAGGGAAGCCCGCTGGACTCTCGAGTTGCTCAGGGGGTCGCAGGCCCCTCGTCGAGCTGTGTGTGGAACCCGCGGGTCGTTGCGGACGATGCACGGGGGTGGCAGTGCCCCTTCGTGTTGTGCCTTCACCCACAGGGTTGCCTTTGAAGAGGGGTCCGGGCCTCGGGTCCTTCTCAAGAGCGGACCGGGGAATCGGGGGCGTTCGGAATGTGGCACCACCCACGTGGCTCATCTCGAATTTCTTCGTGAGACCGGCCTCATGCTGAGGTGCGCCGGGAAGACCGGGAACACCTTCCAGACCATGCGGGGGAATCGACTCTCCTGTCGCGATCAGGAGGGGAGAAGGGGCTCAGAGGAAGCGGTGCCAGGACCCTCGGTATTCCCCTCGGGGGACCCCGGCGTGTCGGGGGACTTTTGGGGGTGGCAGGAAGGCTGTCAGGGACCGTTTCGCCCTTCAGGGCGGAACAGGGGACTTCCCTTGAGATGCCGTGGCGGGCAAGGGCCTCCTCTTGCCAAGAGGTGGGAACCACGTGGTTTTTCTCGAGTTGCGGCGGGATTCTCGAGTTACGACGGGGATCTCAGCCTTCCCCTTGGGTTGGCCCTGGGAAGCCCAATCTTCCCCTCGGGTTGCGAGGGAAAGCTGGGGGTTGCGCTCGAGTCACTGCAGGGCCGAAGAGACCTCACCTAGGCGTGTGTCCGGGACCTAATATTCCTCTCCAGGGAAGGCAGGGATCTCGGGGTTGCATTCCAGGCTCCCCCGGGGAGTCAGGCCTCGTCTCGAGGGGAAGCCAAGGACTCCGCTCTCCTCTCGAGTCGCGACGCGGGTCTCTTGGAGCCCCCTGAGCGGCCTCAAGGGAGTCCAGCCTCCTCTTCCGTTTGGAGAGAGGACCCGGGATTGCTCTCCAGGCCATGCAGGAAAAGAAGGCCCTCAGCTCGCGAGGACGGGGGCATCTCAGGGGTTTCCTCGAGCTGCGGCGCCCGTGGGGGTTTTCTCCCGAGGCACGACGAGGATCTCAGCGAGCCTCTCGTGCGGCGCCAGGGAAGTCAGGTCTCCATGCGCGTGGTGAGGGGGAGCGCGTCCTGGCTCTCGAGTCACGGGAGGGGACTTGGGCCTCGAGACGCATTGAAGAAGGACTCTCGAGGTCTTTCTCGGGGGGCGGCGGGAAACCCTCGTTTCCCTCGCCTTCTGCCGGGGACCTTAGGGAACTTGCCAGTGTGCCTCTGAGAGGCGAGCTATCCTGTGGAGGTAGCGGGGCCCCACGGGACTCCGCTGGGTCTGGCGCAACGGAAGAGGGCCTCACCTCGAGGGGAGTCAGGAACCTCAGGCTTCCTCTCCGTTTCGGACTCCGACCGCAGGGTGCCTGCAGAGTTGAGACAGGAGAGTCAGGCCTCGTCTTGTCTGAGGAAGGGAACCCCGCTGGCCTCTCGAGTTGCTCAGGGGGTCTCAGGCCCCTCGTCGAGCTGTGTGTGGAACCCGCGGGTCTTTGCGGACGATGCACGGGGGTGGCAGTGCCCCTTCGTGTTGTGCCTTCACCCACAGGGTTGCCTTCGAAGAGGGGTCCGGGCTTCGGCTCCTTCTCAAGAGCGGACCGGGGAATCGGGGGCGTTCGGCATGTGGCCCCACCCACGTGGCTCGTCTCGAATTTCCTCGTGAGTCCGGCCTCATCCTGAGGTGCGCCGGGAAGGCCGGGAACCCCTTGCAGACCACGCAGGGGAATCGCCTCTCCTGTCGCGATCAGGAGGGGAGAAGGGGCTCAGAGGAAGCGGTGCCGGGACCCTAGGTGTTCCCCTCAGGGGAACCCGGCGTGTCGGGGGACTCTTGGGGGTCGCAGGAAGGCTGTCAGGGACCGTTTCGCCCTTCAGGGCGGAACAGGGGACTTCCCTTGAGACGCCGTGGCGGGCAAGGGCTCATCTTGCCAAGAGGTGGGAACCACGTGGTTTTTCTCGAGTTGCGGCGGCATTCTCGAGTTACGACGGGGATCTCAGCCTTCCCCTTGGGTTGGCCCTGGGAAGCCCAATCTTCCCCTCGGGTTGCGAGGGAAAGCTGGGGGTTGCGCTCGAGTCACTGCAGGGCCGAAGAGACCTCACCTAGGCGTGTGTCCGGGACCTAATATTCCTCTCCAGGGAAGGCAGGGATCTCGGGGTTGCATTCCAGGCTCCCCCGGGGAGTCAGGCCTCGTCTCGAGGGGAAGCCAAGGACTCCGCTCTCCTCTCGAGTCGCGACGCGGGTCTCTTGGAGCCCCCTGAGCGGCCTCAAGGGAGTCCAGCCTCCTCTTCAGTTTGGAGAGAGGACCCGGGATTGCTCTCCAGGCCATGCAGGAAAAGAAGGCCCTCAGCTCGCGAGGACGGGGGCGTCTCAGGGGTTTCCTCGAGCTGCGGCGCCCGTGGGGGTTTTCTCCCGAGGCACGACGAGGATCTCAGGGAGCCTCTCGGGCGGCGCCAGGGAAGTCAGGTCTCCATGCGCGTGGCGAGGGGGAGCGCGTCCTGGCTCTCGAGTCACGGGAGGGGACTAGGGCCTTGAGACGCGTTGAAGAAGGACTCTCGAGGTCTTTCTGGGGGGGCGGCGGGAAACCCTCGTTTCCCTCGCCTTCTGCCGGGGACCTTAGGGAACTTGCCAGGGTGCCTCTGAGAGGCGAGGGATCCTGTGGAGGTGGCGGGGCCCCTCGGGACTCCGCTGGGTCTGGCGCAACGGAAGAGGGCCTCACCTCGAGGGGAGGCAGGAACCTCAGGCTTCCTCTGCGTTTCGGACTCCGACCGCAGGGTCCCTGCAGAGTTGGGACAGGAGAATCAGTCCTCGACGTGTCTGAGGAAGGGAACCCCGCTGGCCTCTCGAGTTGCTCAGGGGGTCTCAGGCCCCACGTCGAGCTGTGTGTGGAACCCGCGGGTCTTTGCGGACGATGCACGGGGTTGGCAGTGCCCCTTCGTGTTGTGCCTTCACCCACAGGGTTGCCTTCGAAGAGGGGTCCGGGCCTCGGGTCCTTCTCAAGGGCGGACCGGGGAATCGGGGGCGTTCGGCATGTGGCCCCACCCACGTGGCTCGTCTCGAATTTCCTCGTGAGACCGGCCTCATCCTGAGGTGTGCCGGGAAGGCCGGGAACCCCTTCCAGACCACGCAGGGTAATCGCCTCTCCTGTCGCGCTCAGGAGGGGAGAAGGTGCTCAGAGGAAGCGGTGCCGGGACCCTCGGTGTTCCCCTCGGGGGACCCCGGTGTGTCGGGGGACTTTTGGGGGTCGCAGGAAGGCTGTCAGGGACCGTTTCGCCCTTCAGGTCCGAACAGGGGACTTCCCTTGAGACGACGTCGCGGGCAAGGGCCTCATCTTGCCAAGAGGTGGGAACCACGTGGTTTTTCTCGAGTTGCGGCGGGATTCTCGAGTTACGACGGGGATCTCAGCCTTCCCCTTGGGTTGGCCCTGGGAAGCCCAATCTTCCCCTCGGGTTGCGAGGGAAAGCTGGGGGTTGCGCTCGTGTCACTTCAGGGCCGAAGAGTCCTCACCTAGGCGTGTGTCCGGGACCTAATATTCCTCTCCAGGGAAGGCAGGGATTTCGGGGTTGCATTCCAGGCTCCCCTGGGGAGTCAGGCCTCGTCTCGAGGGGAAGCCAAGGACTCCGCTCTCCTCTCGAGTCGCGACGCGGGTCTCTTGGAGCCCCCTGAGCGGCCTCAAGGGAGTCCAGCCTCCTCTTCCGTTTGGAGAGAGGACCCGGGATTGCTCTCCAGTCCATACAGGAAAAGAAGACCCTCAGCTCGCGAGGACGGGGGCGTCTCAGGGGTTTCCTCGAGCTGCGGCGCCCGTGGGGGTTTTCTCCCGAGGCACGACGAGGATCTCAGGGAGCCTCCCGTGCGGCGCCAGGAAAGTCAGGTCTCCATGCGCATGGCGAGGGGGAGCGCGTCCTGGCTCTCGAGTCACGGGAGGGGACTAGGGCCTGGAGACGCGTTGAAGAAGGACTCTCGAGGTCTTTGTCGGGGGGCGGCGGGAAACCCTCGTTTCCCTCGCCTTCTGCCGGGGACTTAGGGAACTTCCCAGGGTGCCTCTGAGAGGCGAGGGATCCTGTGGAGGTGGCGGGACCCCTCGGGTCTCCGCTGGGTCTGGCGCAACGGAAGAGGTCCTCATCTGGTTGGGAGGCAAGAACCTCAGGATTCCTCTCCGTTTTGGACTCCGACTGCAGGGTCCCTGCACAGTTGGGACAGGAAAGTCAGGCCTCGTCTTGTCTGAGGAAGGGAACCCAGCTTGCCTCTCGAGTTGTTCAGGGGGCCACAGGCCCCTCGTCGAGCTGTGTGTGGAACCCGCGGGTCTTTCTGGACGATGCACGGTGATGTCAATGCCGCTTAGGTCTGTGCCTTCACCCACAGGGTTGCCTTCTAAGAGGGGTACGTCATCGGGTTCTTCTCAAGAGCGGACCGGGGAATCGGGGTCGTTCGGCGTGTGGCACCACCCACGTGGCTCATTTCAATTGTCCTCGTGAGACCGGCCTCCTCCTGAGGTGCGCCAGGAAGGCCAGGAACCCCTTCCAGACCACGCAGGGGAATCGACTCTCCTGTCGCGCTCAGGAGGGGAGAAGGGGCTCAGATGAAGCGGTGCCGGGACCCTCGGTGTTCCCCTCAAGGGAACCAGGCGTGTCGGGGAACTTTTGGGGTCACATGAAGGCTGTCAGGTCCCGTTTCGCACTTCAGGGCGGAACAGGGGACTTCCCTTGAGACGCCTTCACGGGCAAGGGCATCATCTTGCGAAGAGGTAGGAACCACGTGGTTTTTCTCGAGTTGCGGCGGGATTCTCGTGTTACGACGGGGGATTACAGGCTTCCTCTTGTGTCGGCCCTGGGTAGCCCAATCTTCTATTCTAGTGGCGAGCAAAAGTTGGGGTTGCGCTCGAGTCACTGCAGGGCCAAAGAGACCTCATCTAGGCCTGTGTCCAGGACCTAATGCTCCTCTCCAGGGAAGACAAGGATCTCGGAGTTGAATCCCATGCTCCCCCGGGGAGTCAGGCCTCGCCTCGAGGGGAAGCAAAGGACTCCGCTCTCCTCCCGAGTCGCGACGCGGATATCTTGGTGCCCCCTGAGTGGCCTCAATGGAGTCCAGCCTGCTCTTCACTTTTGAGAGAGGACTCGTGATTACTCTCCAGGCCAGGCAGGAAAAGAAGGCCCTCACCTCGCGAGGAGGGGCCATCTAAGGGGTTTCCTCGAGCTGCGGCACCCGTGGGGGTTTTCTCCCGAGGCACGACGAGAATCTCAGGGAGCCTCTCGTGCGGTTCCAGGGAAGTCATGTCTCCATGCACATGGCGAGAAGGAGCGCGTCATTGTTCTCGAGTCATGGGAGGGGACTAGGGCCTCAAGACGCGTTGAAGAAGGACTCTCGATGTCTTTCTCGGGTTGCAGCGGGAAACCCTCGTTTCCCCCGACTTCTGCCGGGGACCTGAGGAAACTTCCCAGGGTGCTTCTGAGAGGTGAGGGACGCTGTGGATTTGGCGGGGCCTCTCGGGACTCCACTGGGTTTGTCGCAATGGAAGAGGGCCTCATCTCGAGTGGAGGCAGGAACCTCAGGCTTCCTCTCCAATTCTGACTCTGATCGTAGTGTCCCTGCAGAGTTGGGACAGGAGAGTCAGGCTATGTCTTTTCTGAGGAATGGAACTCCGCTTGCCTCTCGAGTTGTTCATGCGGTTTCAGGCCCCTTGTCAAACTGTGTGTGGAATCTGCAGGTTTTTCCAGACGATGCATGGGGGTGTCAGTGACCCTTCGTTTTGTGTCTTCATCCACAGGGTTGCCTTCGAAGAGGTGTGCAGGCATCGTGTTCTTATGAAGAGCGGACTGGGAAATCGGGGTCGTTTAGCATTTGGCACCACCCACGTGGCTAGTCTCGAATTTCCTCATGAAACCGGCCTCATCCTGAGGTGTGCCGCGAAGGTCATGAAACCCTTCCAGACAAAGCAGAGGAATCGACCCTCCTGTGGCGATCAGGAGGGGAGAAGTGGCTCAGATGAAGTGCTGCTGGGAACCTCGGTGTTTCCCTCAAGTGAGACAGGTATGTCGGGTAACTTTTGGGGTCGCATAACGCGTTCCAAGTACCGTTTCACTCTTCAAATTGGAACGTGGGACTTCTCTTGGGGTGCTCCAGCGGGCAAGGGCCTCATCTTGGAATGACTGCGGAACCACTTGGTTTTTCTCTAGTTGCGGTGGGATATTTGAGTTACCACAGGGAATTCATGCTTCCTCTTGTGTTGGCCCACAAAAGTCTTATCTTCCATTCGAGATTCGAGGAAGAGCTGGAGGTGCGCTCTAGTCACTGAAGGCAAAAGAGACCCCACCAAGGCTTGTGTGCAGGACCTAATGTTCATGTCAAGGGGCGACAGGAATCTCGGGGTTGCATTCCAGACTCACCCTGGAGTCAGGCCTCGTCTCGAGGGGAAGCAAAGGACTCTGCTCTCCTCTCGAGTCGGACGGGTATGTCTTGGAGCCCACTGAGTGGCTTAAAGGGAGTCAAACCTCCTCTGGTGTTTGGAGGGAGGACACGGGATTGCTCTCCAGGCAATGCAGGAAATGAAGGCCCTCATCTCCCGATGACTGGGGCGTCTCGTAGGTTTTCTCGAGCTGTGGCGCTAGTGTGGGGTTTCTCAGGAAGTAAGACTGGGAGCTCAGTGAGCCTCTCATGTGGTGCCAGGGCAGTCAGGTCTCTATGCACGTGGTGAGAGGGAGCCCGTCATTGTTCTCGAGTCATGGTAGGGGAATTGGGCCTGAAGACGTGTTAAAGAAGGACTCTCGAGGTCTTTCTTGGGTTTCAGCAGGAAACCCTGGGTTCCATTGACTTGTGCCAGTGACCTCAGGAAGCTTCTCAGCGTGCCTCTGAGAAGTCAGGGTCACTGTGGAGTTAGGAGGGGCCTCTCGGAACTCCACTGGGTTTGGTGCAATGGAAGAGGGCCTCATGACAAGTTGAGGCAGGAACCACAGGGTTCCTCTCCTGGCTTCGAATGCGCCGGATCTGACTCGGATCCCAGAGTCCCTGCAGAGTTGGGACAGGAGAGTCAGGCCTCGTCTTGTGTGGAGGAATGGAACTCCACTTGACTCTCGCGTTGTTCATGGGGTGACAGGCCACTTGTCGATTTGTATGTGGAACTTGCGGGTTTTTCTGGACGATGCACCGTGGTGTCTCTGCCCCTTCGTGTTGTGCCTTGTTCCACAGGATTGCCTTCGAGTTGGGTTCTGCCATCGGGTTCTTATCAAGAGCGGACCAGGGAATCGGGGTCTTTTGGCATGCCGCACCACCCACGAGGCTATGTCTCGAATTTCGTCGTGAGACTGGCCTCATCTTGATGTGCACCAGGAAGGTCGGGAACGCCTTCCAGACAAAGCAGGGGAATCGAACCTCCTGTCGCGATCAAGAGGGGAGAAGAGTCTCAGATGAAGTGGTGCCGGGAAGCTCGGTGTTCTCCTCAAGTGAGACTGGTATGTCGGGGAACTTTTGGGGTCGCATCAAGGGTTCCAAGTAACTTTTCGCTCTTCAATACGGAACGTGGGACTTCTCTTGAGACGCTGTAGCGGGCAAGGGCCTCATCTTTCGATGACGGGGGAACCACGTGGTTTTTCTTGAGTTGGGGCGGGATTCTCGAGTTACAACCGGGAATTCAGGCTTCCTCTTCAACTGGCCCAGGGAAGTCCAGTTTTCATTCGAATTGTGAGTTAGAACTGGGGATTGCTCTCGAGACACTGCAGGGCCAAATAGACCTCATCTAGGCTTGTGTCCAGGACCTAATGTTCCTCTGCTGGGGAGAAAGCGATCTCAGCATTGCATTCTCGACTCACCCGGGGAGTCAGGCCTCGTCTCGAGGGGAAGCCAAGGACACCGCTCTCCTGTCAAGTCGCGACGGGTATATCTTGGAGCTCACTGTGTGGCCTAAAATGAGTCAAGCCTCCTGTGGAGTTTGGAGAGAGGACTCAGGATTGCTCTCCAGGCCATACAGCAAAAGAAGGCCCTCATCTCGTGAGGACTGGGGCGTCTCGTGGGTATTCTCGAGCTGCGGCTCCAGTGTGGTGTTGCTCACGAGGTATAATGGGGAGCTCAGGGAGCCTCTCCTGTGGCGCCAGGGAAGTCAGGTTTCTATGCGCGTGGCTAGGGGGAGCGCGTCATTGCTCTCGAGTCATGGTAGGGGAATCGCACCTCAAGACGCGTTGAAGAAGGACTTTCGAGGTCTTTTACGGGTTGGGTCAGGAAACCCTTGGTTCCCTCGACTTGTGCCGGTGATCTCAGGAAGGTCTAAGGGTGACTCTGAGAAGTCAGGAATACTGTGCAGTTGGGAGGGGTCTCTCGGGACTCCACTGGGTTCGGTGCAATGGAAGAGGGCCTCATCTCGAGTGGAGGCAGGAAACTCATGTTTCCTCTCCTGACTTCCCCTGGGCCAGATCTGATTCGGATCACAGTTTCGCTGCAGAGTTCGAACAGGAGAGTCAGGCCTCGTCTTGTGTGGAGGAATGGAACTCTGCTTGCCTCTCCAGTTGTTCACGTGGTGACAGGTCACTTCTCGAGCTGTGTGTGGTACCTGCGGGTTTCTCCGGACGATACCCAGGGGTGTCAGTGCCCCTAAGTGTTGTGCCTTCATCAAAAGGGTTATCTTCAAAGAGGTGTCCGGGCATCAGGATCTTATCAAGAGCGGACCGGGAAATCGGGGTCTTTCGGCATGTGTCACCATCCACGTGGCTATGTCTCGAATATCCTCGTGAGACCGGCCTCATCCTGAGATGCACCGGGAAAGGTGGGAACCCCTTCAAGACAAAACAGGGGAATCGACCCTCCTGTCGCGATCAGGAGGGGAGAAGGGGCCCAGATATAGTGGTGCCGGGAACCTCGGTGTTCTCCTCGAGTCAGACTGGTGTGTCGAGGAACTTTTGAGGGCGCATCAAGGGTGCCAATACCGTTTCGCACTTCAAGACGGAACGTGGGACTTCTCTTGAGACGCTGTAGGGGGCAAGGGCCTCATCTTGGGATGATGGGGGAACCACGTGGCGTTTCTCGAGTTGTGGCGGGATTCTCGAGTTTCGACGGGGAATACAGTCTTCCTCATGTGTTGGGCCAGGGAAGTCCTATCTTCCATTCGAGTTTAAAGGGAGAGCTGGGGATTGCTCTCGAGTCACTGCAGGGCAAAATAGACCTCATCTAGGCTTGTGTCCAGGACTTAATGCTCGTCCCTAGGGGAGACAGGGATCTTGGGGTTGCATACCAGACTCACCCGGGGAATCAGGCCTCGTCTCGAGGGGAAGCAAAGAACTCCGCTGTCCTTTTGAGTCGCGATGGGTATCTCTTGGAGCCCACTGTGTGCCCTAAAGGGAGTCAAGCCTCCTGTGGTGTTTGGATAGAGGACTCGGGATTCCTCTCCAGGCCATGCAGGAAAAGAAGGCCCTCATCTCGCGATGACGGCGGCGTCTCATGGGTTTTCTAGACTGCTGCGCTAGTGCCGGGTTTCTGACGAGGTACGAGAGGGAGCTCAGGGAGCCTCTCGTGTGGCGCCAGGGAAGTCAGGTCCCCATGAGATGGCTAGGGGGAGCTCGTCATTGCTCTCAAGTCATGGTAGGGTAATCGGGCCTCAAGACGGGTTGAAGAAGGACTCTCGAGGTCTTTCTCGGGTCACTGCATAAAACCCAGGGTTCCCTTGACTTGTGCCTGCGACCTCAGGGAGCTTCTCAGAGTGCCTCTGAGAAGTCAGGGATACTGTGCAGTTTGGAGGGGCCTCTCGAGACTCCTCTGCATTTGGTGGAATGTAAGAGGGACTCATCTCGAGTTGAAGCAGGAACCTCAGTGTTCCTCTCCATTTCTGACTCAGATCGCAAGGTCCCTGCATGTTGGTACAGGAGAGTCAGGCCTCGTCTTTTCTGGAGGATGGGACTCCTCTTGCCTCTCGAGTTGTTCTCGAGGTGACAGGCCACTTGTCGAGCTGTGTGTGTAACCTGCCCGTTTTTCCGGATGATGCACAGGTGTGTTAGTGCCCTTCGTGTTGTACCTTCATACTCAAGGCTGCTTTCCAAGAGGTGTCCGAGCATCGGATTCTTATCAAGAGCGGACCGGGAAATTGGAGTCTTTCAGCAAGTGGCACCACCCACAAAGCTACGTATCAAATTTCCCCATGAGACCGGCCTCATCGTGAGTTGTGCAGGGAAGGTCGGGCCCCCTTGCAGACAAAGCAGGGGAATCGACCCACGGGTCACGATCAGGAGGGGAGAAGGGGCTTAAATGAAGTGGTGCCGGGAACCTCGGTGTTCCCCTTGAGTGAGACCGGCGTGTTGGGGGACTTTTGGGGTCGCATCAAGGGTGCCAAGTACCGTTTCGCATTTCAAGACGGAACCTGGGACATCTTTTGAAACGCTGTAGCGGGCAAGGGCCTCATCTTGCGATGACGGGAGAACCACGTGGTTTTGCTCGAGTTGCGGCGGGATTCTCGAGTTATGACCGGGAATTTAGGCTTCCTCTTGTTGGCCTTGAAATCCTATCTTCCATTCGGGTTGCGAGGGGGAGCTGGGGATTGCGCTAGAGTCACTGCAGGGCAAAAGAGACCTAATCTAGGCTTGTGTTTAGGATCTAACATTGCTCTCCAGGGGCGACAGGGATCTCGGGTTTGCATTCCAGACTCATCCGGGGAGTCAGTTCTCACCTCGAGGGTAAGCAAAGAATTCTGCTCTCGTCTCGAGTCGCGATGGGTATCTCTTGGAGCCCACTGTGTGTACTAAAGGGAGTCAAGCCTCCTGTGGAGTTTGGAGAGAGGACTCAGGATTGGACTCCAGGCCATGCAGGAAAAGAAGGCCCTCATCTCGAGATGACGGTGGCGTCTCGTGGGTTTTCTCGAGCTGCGGCGCCAGTGTGGGGTGTCTCATGAAGTACCACGGGGATCTCAGGGAGCCTCTTGTATGGCGCCAGGAAAATCCAGTATTCCATTCGAGTTGCAAGTTAGAACTGGGGATTGCTCTCCAGTCACTGCAGGGCAAAATAGACCTCATCTACGCTTGTGTCCAGGACCTAGTGTTCCACTACTGGGCCAACAGGGATCTCAGGGTTGCATTCTCGACTCACCCGGAGAGTCAGGCCTCGTCTTGAGGGGAAAAAAAGGACTCCGCTCTCCTGTCGAGTCGCGACGGGTATCTCTTGGAGCCCACTGCGTGGCGTAAAGGGAGTGAAGCCTCCTATGGAGTTTGGAGATGACTCGGGATTGTTTTCCTGGCCATGCAGGAAAAAATGCCCTCATCTCGCGATGATAGGGGCATCTCGTGGGTTTTCTCCAGCTGCGGCGCCAGTATCAGATTTCTCACGAGGTACAACGGGGAGCTCAGAGAGCCTCTCGTGTGGTGCTAGGGATGTCAGGTCTCCGTGCGTGTGGTGAAGGGGAGTGCGTGATTGCTCTCGAGTCATAGTAGGCGAATCGGGCCTCAAGACACATTGAAGAAGGACTCTTGAGGTCTTTCTCGGGTTGCGGCAGGGAACCCTGGGTTCCCTTGATTTGTGTCAGTGACCTCAGGCAACTTCTAAGGGTGCCTCTGAGAAGTCAGGGACACTGTGGATTTGGGAGGGGCCTTGCGTTACTCAACTGGGTTTGGTGCAATCGAAGAGGGCCTCATCTCGAATGGAGGCAGGAACCTCAGGGGTCCTCTCCATATCTGACTCGGGTCGCAGGGTACCTGCAGAGTATGGACAAGAGAGTCACGCCTCGTCTTCTGTTGAGGAATGGATTTCCCCTTGCCTTTCGAGTTGTTCACGGAGTGACAGGCCACTTGTTGAGCTGAGTGTGGAACCTGTGGGTTTTTCCGGACGATGCACGGGGGTGTCAGTGCCCCTTCGTGTTGTGCCTTCATCCACAGGGTTGCCTTCAAAGAGGTTTCCGGGCATCGGGTTCTTTTCAAGAGCGTACCGGAAAATTGGGGTCTTTCAGCATGTGGTACCACCCACGAGGCTACGTCTCGAATTTCCTCGGGAGACCGGCCTCATCCTGAGGTGCGCCGGGAAGGTCAGGAACCCCTTGCAGACAAAGCAGGGGAATCGACCCACCGCTCGCGATCAGAAGTGGAGAAGGGGCTCAGATGAAGTGGTGCTGGGAACCTCGGTGGTCCCCTCGAGTGAGACCGGTATGTCACGGCACTTTTGAGGTCGCATCAAGGGTGCCAAGTACAGTTTCGCACTTCAAGATGGAACGTGGGAATTCTCTGGAGATGCTGTAGCGGGCAAGGGCCTCATATTGCGATGACGAGGGAAACACGTGGTTTTTCTCGAGTTGAGGCGGGATTCTCGAGTTACAACGGGGAATTCAGGCTTCCTCTTGTGTTGGCCCAGGAAGTCCAATCTTCCATTCAACTTGTCAGAGAGAGCTGGGGGTTGCTCTCGAGTCACTTCAGGGCAAAGAGTCCTCATCTAGGCTTGGGTCCAGGACGTAATGTTCCTCTCCAGGGGCGACAGGGATATCGGGGTCGCATTCCAGTCTCACCCAGTGGGTCACACCTCGTCTCGAGTGGAAGGAAGCAAAGGACTCCACTATCCTCTCGAGTCGGGACGCGTAACTCTTGGAGCCCAATGAGTGGCCTAAAGGGAGTCAAGCGTCCTGTGTAGCTTGGACAGAAGGTTCACGCTTGATCTGCATACCATGCAGTTAAAGATGGCCCTCCTCTCGTGATGACGGGGGCGTCTCATGGGTTTTCTCGAGCTGCGGCGCCAGTGTGGGGTTTCTCACGAGATATGATGGGGAGTTCAGGGAGCCTCTCGTGCGGCGCCAGAGAAGCCTGACTCCATGCGTGTGGCCAGGCAGATCGCGTCATTACTCTCGAGTCATGGGAGGGACTAGGGCCTCAAGAGGCATTTAAGAAGGACTCTCAAGGTCTTTCTTGGGTTGGGGCGGGAAACACTCGTTTCCATCGACCTCTACAGGGGACCTTAGGGAACTTCCCAGGTGCCTCTGAGAGGTGAGGGATACTGAGGAGTTAGAGGGGCCTCTCGGGACTCCACTAGGTTTGACGAAATGAAAGAGGGCCTCATCTCGATTGGAGGCAGGAACCTCAGGCTTCCTCTCCATTTCTGTCTCTGACCACAGGGTCCCTGCAGAGTTGGGACAGGAGAGTCAGGCCTCGTCTTGTCTGAGTAACGGAACTCTGCTTGCCCCTTGAGTCGTTCAGGGGGTCTCAGGGCCCTTGACAAGCTGTGTGTGGAACCTGCGGGTGTTTCCAGAAGATGCATGGGGGTGTCAGTGCCCCTTCGTTTGGTGCCTTCCCCCACAGGGTTTCCTTCAAAGAGGTGTCCGGGCATCGGGTTCATTTCAAGAGCGGACCGGGAAATCGGGGTCATTCGGCATGTGGCACCACCCACGTGGTTCATCTCGAATTTCCTCGTGAGACCAGCATCATCCTGAGGTGCGCCGGGAAGGCCGGGAACACCTTCCACACAAAGTAGGGGAATCGATTCTCCTGTCGCGATCAGGAGGGGAGATGGGGCTCAGATGAAGTGGTGCCGGGACCCTCGGTGTTCCACTCGAGGGAACCCGGCGTTTCAGGGAACTTTAGGGGTCGCATCAAGGGAGCCAAGTACCGTTTCCCACTTCAGGACGGAACATGGGACTTCCCTGGAGACGCTGTAGCGGGCAAGGGCCTCATCCTGTGAAGACGTTGGAACCACGTCGTTTTTCTCGAGTTGCATTGGGATTCTCAAAAACGACAGGAATTTCAGGCTTCCTCTTGGGTTGGCCCTGGGAAGCCCAATCTTCAATTCGAGTTGCGATGGAAAGCTGGGGGTTCTGCTCGAGTCACTACAGGGCCAAAGAGACCTCATCGAGGCGTGTGTCCAGGACCTAATATTCCTCTCAAGGGAAGACAGGGATCACGGGTTTCCATTCCAGACTCCCCCGGGGGGTCAGGACTCGCCTGGAGGGGAAGCAAAGACTCCGCTTTCCTCTCAAGTCGCGACACGGATCTCTTGGAGCCCACTGAGTGGACTCAAGGGTGTCGAGCCTCCTCTTCAGTTTGGAGAGAGGACTCGGGATTGCTCTCCAGGCCAGGCAAGAAAGAAGGCCCTCATTTCGCGATGACGGGGGCGTCTCATGGGTTTCCTCAGGCTGCTGCGCCCATGGGGGTTTTCTCACGAGGCACGATGAGGACCTCAGGGAGCCTCTCGTGCGGCGCCAGGCAAGTCAGGTCTCCATGCGCATGGCGAGGGGGAGCTGGTCATCACTCTCGAGTCATGGGAAACGGCTAGGTCCTCAAGAGGCGTTGAAGAAGGACTCTCGAGGTCTTTCTCGGGTTGCGGCAGGATACCCTGTGTTCCCTCGACTTGTGCCGGTGACCTCAGGGAGTTGCTCAGGGTGCCTCTGAGAAGACACTGATACTGTGGACTTGGGAGGGGCCTCTCGGGACTCCACTGGGTGTGGTATAATACAAGAGGGCCTCATCTCGTGTTGAGGAAGGAACCTCAGGGTTCCTCTCCATTTCAGACTCCGATCTCAGGATTCCTGCAGAGTTGGGACAGGAGAGTCAGGCCTCGTATTCTGTGGAGAAATGAAACTTAGCTTGCCTCTCGAGTTGTTCACGAGGTAACACGTCACTTGTCGAGCTGTATGTGGAACGTGCAGAATTTTCCAAAAGATGCACGGGTGTTCAGGGTCCCTCCTTGTTGTGCCTTCATCCTACGGGATGCATTCCAAGACGTGTACGGGCATCGGGTTCTTATTAATAGCTGACCGGGAAATGGGGTCTTTCCGCATGTGGCACCACCCACGAGGCTACATCTCCAATTTCCTCGTGAGACAGGCCTCATCCTGATGTGCGCTGGGAAGATCGGTAACCCCTTCCACACAAAGCAGGAGAAAAGACACTCCTGTTGCAATCAGGAGGGGAGAAGGGGCTCAAATGATGTGGTGCGGGGAACATGGGTGTTACCCTCGAGTGAGGCCTGTATGTTGGGGAACTTTGGGGGTGCCATCATGGGTGCCAAGTACCGTTTTGCACTTCAGTAGGAACGTGGGACTTCTTTTGAGACGCTGTGGCGGGCAAGGGCCTCATGCTGCGAAGACGATGGAACCACGTGGTTTTTCTCGAGTTGCGGCGGGATTCTCGAGTTAGGACGTGGATTTCAGGCTTCCTCTTGTGTTGGCCCTGGGAAGCCCAAACTTCCCTTCGAGTTGCGAGGGAAAGCTGGATGTTGTGCTCGAACCACTGCAAGGCCAAAGAGACCTCATCTAGGCGTGTGTCCAGGACCTAATAGTCCTCTCAAGGGAAGACAAGGATCTCCGGATTGCACTCCAGACTCCCCCGGGGAGTCAGGCCTCGCCTCGAGGGGAAGCAAAGGACTGCGCTCTCCTCTAGAGCCCCAACGCGGATCTCTTGGAGCCCACTGAGTCGCCTCAAGGGAATCCATCCTACTCTTCAGTTTGGAGAGAGGACTCGGGATTGCACTCCAGGCCAGGCAGGAAAAGAAGGCCCTCAGCTAGCGAGGACGGGGGCGTCTCAGGGGTTTCCTCGAGCTGCGGTGCCCATGGGGGTTTTCTCCCGAGGCACGACGAGTATCTTAGGGAGCCTCTCGTGCGGCGCCAGGGAAGGCAGGTCTGCATGCGCGAGGCGAGGGGGAGCGCATCATTGCTCTCTAGTCCAGAGAGGGGACAAGGGCCTCAAGACACTTTGAAGAAGGACTATCGAGGTCTTTCTCGAGTGGCGGCGGGAAACCCTTATTTCCCTCGACTTCTGCCGGGGACCTGAGGGAACTTCCCAGGGTGCCTCTGAGAGGTGAGGGATGCTGTGGAGTTAGCGGGGTCTCTCGGGACTCCGCTGGGGTTTGCTCAATGGAAGAGGGCCTCATCTCGAGGGGAGGCAGGAACATCAGGCTTCCTCTCTGTTTCTGACTCCGACCCTCCGACTTCAGGGTCCCTGCAGAGTTGGGAGCGGAGAGTCAGGCCTCGTCTTGTCTGAGGAAGGGAACCCCGCTGGCCTCTCGAGTTGCTCAGGGGGTCTCAGGCCCCTCGTCGAGCTGTGTGTGGAACCCGCGGGTCTTTGCGGACGATGCACGTGGGTGGCAGTGCCTCTTCGTGTTGTGCCTTCACCCACAGGGTTGCCTTCGAAGAGGGGTCCGGGCCTCGGGTCCTTCTCAAGGGCGGACCGGGGAATCGGGGGCGTTCGGCATGTGGCCCCACCCACGTGGCTCATCTCGAATTTCCTCGTGAGACCGGCCTCATCCTGAGGTGCGCCGGGAAGGCCGGGAACCCCTTCCAGACCACGCAGGGGAATCGCCTCTCCTGTCGCGATCAGGAGGGGAGAAGGGGCTCAGAGGAAGCGGTGCCGGGACCCTCGGTGTTCCCCTCGAGGGAACCCGGCGTGTCGGGGGACTTTTGGGGGTCGCAGGAAAGCTGTCAGGGACCGTTTCGCCCTTCAGGGCGGAACAGGGGACTTCCCTTGAGACGCCGTGGCGGGCAAGGGCCTCATCTTGCCAAGAGGTGGGAACCACGTGGTTTTTCTCGAGTTGCGGCGGGATTCTCGAGTTACGACGGGGATCTCAGCCTTCCCCTTGGGTTGGCCCTGGGAAGCCCAATCTTCCCCTCGGGTTGCGAGGGAAAGCTGGGGGTTGCGCTCGAGTCACTGCAGGGCCGAAGAGACCTCACCTAGGCGTGTGTCCGGGACCTCATATTCCTCTCCAGGGAAGGCAGGGATCTCGGGGTTGCATTCCAGGCTCCCCCGGGGAGTCAGGCCTCGTCTCGAGGGGAAGCCAAGGACTCCGCTCTCCTCTCGAGTCGCGACGCGGGTCTCTTGGAGCCCCCTGAGCGGCCTCAAGGGAGTCCAGCCTCCTCTTCCGTTTGGAGAGAGGACCCGGGATTGCTCTCCAGGCCATGCAGGAAAAGAAGGCCCTCAGCTCGCGAGGACGGGTGCGTCTCAGGGCTTTCCTCGAGCTGCGGCGCCCGTGGGGGTTTTCTCCCGAGGCACGACGAGGACCTCAGGGAGCCTCTCGTGCGGCGCCAGGGAAGTCAGGTCTCCATGCGCGTGGCGAGGGGGAGCGCGTCCTGGCTCTCGAGTCACGGGAGGGGACTAGGGCCTCGAGAAGCGTTGAAGAAGGACTCTCGAGGTCTTTCTCGGGGGGCAGCGGGAAACCCTCGTGTCCCTCGCCTTCTGCCGGGGACCTTAGGGAACTTGCCAGGGTGCCTCTGAGAGGCGAGGGATCCTGTGGAGGTGGCGGGGCCCCTCGGGACTCCGCTGGGTCTGGCGCAATGGAAGAGGGCCTCACCTCGAGGGGAGGCAGGAACCTCAGGCTTCCTCTCCGTTTCGTACTCCGACCGCAGGGTCCCTGCAGAGTTGGGACAGGAGAGTCAGGCCTCGTCTTGTCTGAGGAAGGGAACCCCGCTGGCCTCTCGAGTTGCTCAGGGGGTCTCAGGCCCCTCGTCGAGCTGTGTGTGGAACCCGCGGGTCTTTGCGGACGATGCATGGGGGTGGCAGTGCCCCTTCGTGTTGTGCCTTCACCCACAGGGTTGCCTTCGAAGAGGGGTCCGGGCCTCGGGTCCTTCTCAAGGGTGGACCGGGGAATCGGGGGCGTTCGGCATGTGGCCCCACCCACGTGGCTCGTCTCGAATTTCCTCGTGAGACCGGCCTCATCCTGAGGTGTGCCGGGAAGGCCGGGAACCCCTTCCAGACCACGCAGGGGAATCGCCTCTCCTGTCGCGATCAGGAGGGGAGAAGAGGCTCAGAGGAAGCGGTGCCGGGACCCTCGGTGTTCCCCTCGAGGGAACCCGGCGTGTCGGGGGACTTTTGGGGGTCGCAGGAAGGCTGTCAGGGACCGTTTCGCCCTTCAGGGCGGAACAGGGGACTTCCCTTGAGACGCCGTGGCGGGCAAGGGCCTCATCTTGCCAAGAGGTGGGAACCACGTGGTTTTTCTCGAGTTGCGGCGGGATTCTCGAGTTACGACGGGGATCTCAGCCTTCCCCTTGGGTTGGCCCTGGGAAGCCCAATCTTCCCCTCGGGTTGCGAGGGAAAGCTGGGGGTTGCGCTCGAGTCACTGCAGGGCCGAAGAGACCTCACCTAGGCGTGTGTCCGGAACCTAATATTCCTCTCCAGGGAAGGCAGGGATCTCGGGGTTGCATTCCAGGCTCCCCCGGGGAGTCAGGCCTCGTCTCGAGGGGAAGCCAAGGACTCCGCTCTCCTCTCGAGTCGCGACGCGGGGCTCTTGGAGCCCCCTGAGCGGCCTCAAGGGAGTCCAGCCTCCTCTTCCGTTTGGAGAGAGGACCCGGGATTGCTCTCCAGGCCATGCAGGAAAAGAAGGCCCTCAGCTGGCGAGGACGGGGGCGTCTCAGGGGTTTCCTCGAGCTGCGGCGCCCGTGGGGGTTTTCTCCCGAGGCACGACGAGGATCTTAGGGAGCCTCTCGTGCGGCGCCAGGGAAGTCAGGTCTCCATGCGCGTGGCGAGGGGGAGCGCGTCCTGGCTCTCGAGTCACGGGAGGGGACTAGGGCCTCGAGACGCGTTGAAGAAGGACTCTCGAGGTCTTTCTCGGGGGGCGGCGGGAAACCCTCGTGTCCCTCGCCTTCTGACGGGGACCGTAGGGAACTTCCCAGGGTGCCTCTGAGAGGCGAGGGATCCTGTGGAGGTGGCAGGGCCCCTCGGGACTCCGCTGGGTCTGGCGCAACGGAAGAGGGCCTCACCTAGAGGGGAGGCAGGAACCTCAGGCTTCCTCTCCGTTTCGGACTCCGACCGCAGGGTCCCTGCAGAGTTGGGACAGGAGAGTCAGGCCTCGTCTTGTCTGAGGAAGGGAACCCCGCTGGCCTCTCGAGTTGCTCAGGGGGTCTCAGGCCCCTCGTCGAGCTGTGTGTGGAACCCGCGGGTCTTTGCGGACGCAGCACGGGGGTGGCAGTGCCCCTTCGTGTTGTGCCTTCACCCACAGGGTTGCCTTCGAAGAGGGGTCCGGGCCTCGGGTCCTTCTCAAGGGCGGACTGGGGAATCGGGGGCGTTCAGCATGTGGCCCCACCCACGTGTCTCGTCTCGAATTTCCTCGTGAGACCGGCCTCATCCTGAGGTGCGCCGGGAAGGCCGGGAACCCCTTCCAGACCACGCAGGGGAATCGCCTCTCCTGTCGCGATCAGGAGGGGAGAAGGGGCTCAGAGGAAGCGGTGCCGGGACCCTCGGTGTTCCCCTCGAGGGAACCCGGCGTGTCGGGGGACTTTTGGGGGTCGCAGGAAGGCTGTCAGGGAACGTTTCGCCCTTCAGGGCGGAACAGGGGACTTCCCTTGAGACGCCGTGGCGGGCAAGGGCCTCATCTTGCCAAGAGGTGGGAACCACGTGGTTTTTCTCGAGTTGCGGCGGGATTCTCGAGTTACGACGGGGATCTCAGCCTTCCCCTTGGGTTGGCCCTGGGAAGCCCAATCTTCCCCTCGGGTTGCGAGGGAAAGCTGGGGGTTGCGCTCGAGTCACTGCAGGGCCGAAGAGACCTCACCTAGGCGTGTGTCCGGGACCTCATATTCCTCTCCAGGGAAGGCAGGGATCTCGGGGTTGCATTCCAGGCTCCCCCGGGGAGTCAGGCCTCGTCTCGAGGGGAAGCCAAGGACTCCGCTCTCCTCTCGAGTCACGACGCGGGTCTCTTGGAGCCCCCTGAGCGGCCTCAAGGGAGTCCAGCCTCCTCTTCCGTTTGGAGAGAGGACCCGGGATTGCTCTCCAGGCCATGCAGGAAAAGAAGGCCCTCAGCTCGCGAGGACGGGTGCGTCTCAGGGCTTTCCTCGAGCTGCGGCGCCCGTGGGGGTTTTCTCCCGAGGCACGACGAGGACCTCAGGGAGCCTCTGGTGCGGCGCCAGGGAAGTCAGGTCTCCATGCGCGTGGCGAGGGGGAGCGCGTCCTGGCTCTCGAGTCACGGGAGGGGACTAGGGCCTCGAGAAGCGTTGAAGAAGGACTCTCGAGGTCTTTCTCGGGGGGCAGCGGGAAACCCTCGTGTCCCTCGCCTTCTGCCGGGGACCTTAGGGAACTTGCCAGGGTGCCTCTGAGAGGCGAGGGATCCTGTGGAGGTGGCGGGGCCCCTCGGGACTCCGCTGGGTCTGGCGCAACGGAAGAGGGCCTCACCTCGAGGGGAGGCAGGAACCTCAGGCTTCCTCTCCGTTTCGGACTCCGACCGCAGGGTCCCTGCAGAGTTGGGACAGGAGAGTCAGGCCTCGTCTTGTCTGAGGAAGGGAACCCCGCTGGCCTCTCGAGTTGCTCAGGGGGTCTCAGGCCCCTCGTCAAGCTGTGTGTGGAACCCGCGGGTCTTTGCGGACGATGCACGGGGGTGGCAGTGCCCCTTCGTGTTGGGCCTTCCCCCACAGGGTTGCCTTCGAAGAGGGGTCCGGGCTCGGGTCCTTCTCAAGGGTGGACCGGGGAATCGGGGGCGTTCGGCATGTGGCCCCACCCACGTGGCTCGTCTCGAATTTCCTCGTGAGACCGGCCTCATCCTGAGGTGCGCCGGGAAGGCCGGGAACCCCTTCCAGACCACGCAGGGGAATCGCCTCTCCTGTCGCGGTCAGGAGGGGAGAAGGGGCTCAGAGGAAGCGGTGCCGGGACCCTCGGTGTTCCCCTCGAGGGAACCCGGCGTGTCGGGGGACTTTTGGGGGTCGCAGGAAGGCTGTCAGGGACCGTTTCGCCCTTCAGGGCGGAACAGGGGACTTCCCTTGAGACGCCGTGGCGGGCAAGGGCCTCATCTTGCCAAGAGGTGGGAACCACGTGGTTTTTCTCGAGTTGCGGCGGGATTCTCGAGTTACGACGGGGATCTCAGCCTTCCCCTTGGGTTGGCCCTGGGAAGCCCAATCTTCCCCTCGGGTTGCGAGGGAAAGCTGGGGGTTGCGCTCGAGTCACTGCAGGGCCGAAGAGACCTCACCTAGGCGTGTGTCCGGGACCTCATATTCCTCTCCAGGGAAGGCAGGGATCTCGGGGTTGCATTCCAGGCTCCCCCGGGGAGTCAGGCCTCGTCTCGAGGGGAAGCCAAGGACTCCGCTCTCCTCTCGAGTCACGACGAGGGTCTCTTGGAGCCCCCTGAGCGGCCTCAAGGGAGTCCAGCCTCCTCTTCCGTTTGGAGAGAGGACCCGGGATTGCTCTCCAGGCCATGCAGGAAAAGAAGGCCCTCAGCTCGCGAGGACGGGTGCGTCTCAGGGCTTTCCTCGAGCTGCGGCGCCCGTGGGGGTTTTCTCCCGAGGCACGACGAGGACCTCAGGGAGCCTCTGGTGCGGCGCCAGGGAAGTCAGGTCTCCATGCGCGTGGCGAGGGGGAGCGCGTCCTGGCTCTCGAGTCACGGGAGGGGACTAGGGCCTCGAGAAGCGTTGAAGAAGGACTCTCGAGGTCTTTCTCGGGGGGCGGCGGGAAACCCTCGTGTCCCTCGCCTTCTGCCGGGGACCGTAGGGAACTTCCCAGGGTGCCTCTGAGAGGCGAGGGATCCTGTGGAGGTGGCGGGGCCCCTCGGGACTCCGCTGGGTCTGGCGCAACGGAAGAGGGCCTCACCTCGAGGGGAGGCAGGAACCTCAGGCTTCCTCTCCGTTTCGGACTCCGACCGCAGGGTCCCTGCAGAGTTGGGACAGGAGAGTCAGGCCTCGTCTTGTCTGAGGAAGGGAACCCCGCTGGCCTCTCGAGTTGCTCAGGGGGTCTCAGGCCCCTCGTCGAGCTGTGTGTGGAACCCGCGGGTCTTTGCGGACGCAGCACGGGGGTGGCAGTGCCCCTTCGTGTTGTGCCTTCACCCACAGGGTTGCCTTCGAAGAGGGGTCCGGGCCTCGGGTCCTTCTCAAGGGCGGACCGGGGAATCGGGGGCGTTCAGCATGTGGCCCCACCCACGTGTCTCGTCTCGAATTTCCTCGTGAGACCGGCCTCATCCTGAGGTGCGCCGGGAAGGCCGGGAACCCCTTCCAGACCACGCAGGGGAATCGCCTCTCCTGTCGCGATCAGGAGGGGAGAAGGGGCTCAGAGGAAGCGGTGCCGGGACCCTCGGTGTTCCCCTCGAGGGAACCCGGCGTGTCGGGGGACTTTTGGGGGTCGCAGGAAGGCTGTCAGGGAACGTTTCGCCCTTCAGGGCGGAACAGGGGACTTCCCTTGAGACGCCGTGGCGGGCAAGGGCCTCATCTTGCCAAGAGGTGGGAACCACGTGGTTTTTCTCGAGTTGCGGCGGGATTCTCGAGTTACGACGGGGATCTCAGCCTTCCCCTTGGGTTGGTCCTGGGAAGCCCAATCTTCCCCTCGGGTTGCGAGGGAAAGCTGGGGGTTGCGCTCGAGTCACTGCAGGGCCGAAGAGACCTCACCTAGGCGTGTGTCCGGGACCTCATATTCCTCTCCAGGGAAGGCAGGGATCTCGGGGTTGCATTCCAGGCTCCCCCGGGGAGTCAGGCCTCGTCTCGAGGGGAAGCCAAGGACTCCGCTCTCCTCTCGAGTCGCGACGCGGGTCTCTTGGAGCCCCCTGAGCGGCCTCAAGGGAGTCCAGCCTCCTCTTCCGTTTGGAGAGAGGACCCGGGATTGCTCTCCAGGCCATGCAGGAAAAGAAGGCCCTCAGCTGGCGAGGACGGGGGCGTCTCAGGGGTTTCCTCGAGCTGCGGCGCCCGTGGGGGTTTTCTCCCGAGGCACGACGAGGATCTCAGGGAGCCTCTCGTGCGGCGCCAGGGAAGTCAGGTCTCCATGCGCGTGGCGAGGGGGAGCGCGTCCTGGCTCTCGAGTCACGGGAGGGGACTAGGGCCTCGAGACGCGTTGAAAAAGGACTCTCGAGGTCTTTCTCGGGGGGCGGCGGGAAACCCTCGTGTCCCTCGCCTTCTGCCGGGGACCGTAGGGAACTTCCCAGGGTGCCTCTGAGAGGCGAGGGATCCTGTGGAGGTGGCGGGGCCCCTCGGGACTCCGCTGGGTCTGGCGCAACGGAAGAGGGCCTCACCTAGAGGGGAGGCAGGAACCTCAGGCTTCCTCTCCGTTTCGGACTCCGACCGCAGGGTCCCTGCAGAGTTGGGACAGGAGAGTCAGGCCTCGTTTTGTCTGAGGAAGGGAACCCCGCTGGCCTCTCGAGTTGCTCAGGGGGTCTCAGGCCCCTCGTCGAGCTGTGTGTGGAACCCGCGGGTCTTTGCGGACGCAGCACGGGGGTGGCAGTGCCCCTTCGTGTTGTGCCTTCACCCACAGGGTTGCCTTCGAAGAGGGGTCCGGGCCTCGGGTCCTTCTCAAGGGCGGACCGGGGAATCGGGGGCGTTCAGCATGTGGCCCCACCCACGTGTCTCGTCTCGAATTTCCTCGTGAGACCGGCCTCATCCTGAGGTGCGCCGGGAAGGCCGGGAACCCCTTCCAGACCACGCAGGGGAATCGCCTCTCCTGTCGCGATCAGGAGGGGAGAAGGGGCTCAGAGAAAGCGGTGCCGGGACCCTCGGTGTTCCCCTCGAGGGAACCCGGCGTGTCGGGGGACTTTTGGGGGTCGCAGGAAGGCTGTCAGGGACCGTTTCGCCCTTCAGGGCGGAACAGGTGACTTCCCTTTAGACGCCGTGGCGGGCAAGGGCCTCATCTTGCCAAGAGGTGGGAACCACGTGGTTTTTCTCGAGTTGCGGCGGGATTCTCGAGTTACGACGGGGATCTCAGCCTTCCCCTTGGGTTGGCCCTGGGAAGCCCAATCTTCCCCTCGGGTTGCGAGGGAAAGCTGGGGGTTGCGCTCGAGTCACTGCAGGGCCGAAGAGACCTCACCTAGGCGTGTGTCCGGGACCTCATATTCCTCTCCAGGGAAGGCAGGGATCTCGGGGTTGCATTCCAGGCTCCCCCGGGGAGTCAGGCCTCGTCTCGAGGGGAAGCCAAGGACTCCGCTCTCCTCTCGAGTCGCGACGCGGGTCTCTTGGAGCCCCCTGAGCGGCCTCAAGGGAGTCCAGCCTCCTCTTCCGTTTGGAGAGAGGACCCGGGATTGCTCTCCAGGCCATGCAGGAAAAGAAGGCCCTCAGCTCGCGAGGACGGGTGCGTCTCAGGGCTTTCCTCGAGCTGCGGCGCCCGTGGGGGTTTTCTCCCGAGGCACGACGAGGACCTCAGGGAGCCTCTGGTGCGGTGCCAGGGAAGTCAGGTCTCCATGCGCGTGGCGAGGGGGAGCGCGTCCTGGCTCTCGAGTCACGGGAGGGGACTAGGGCCTCGAGAAGCGTTGAAGAAGGACTCTCGAGGTCTTTCTCGGGGGGCAGCGGGAAACCCTCGTGTCCCTCGCCTTCTGCCGGGGACCTTAGGGAACTTGCCAGGGTGCCTCTGAGAGGCGAGGGATCCTGTGGAGGTGGCGGGGCCCCTCGGGACTCCGCTGGGTCTGGCGCAATGGAAGAGGGCCTCACCTCGAGGGGAGGCAGGAACCTCAGGCTTCCTCTCCGTTTCGTACTCCGACCGCAGGGTCCCTGCAGAGTTGGGACAGGAGAGTCAGGCCTCGTCTTGTCTGAGGAAGGGAACCCCGCTGGCCTCTCGAGTTGCTCAGGGGGTCTCAGGCCCCTCGTCGAGCTGTGTGTGGAACCCGCGGGTCTTTGCGGACGATGCACGGGGGTGGCAGTGCCCCTTCGTGTTGGGCCTTCCCCCACAGGGTTGCCTTCGAAGAGGGGTCCGGGCCTCGGGTCCTTCTCAAGGGAGGACCGGGGAATCGGGGGCGTTCGGCATGTGGCCCCACCCACGTGGCTCGTCTCGAATTTCCTCGTGAGACCGGCCTCATCCTGAGGTGCGCCGGGAAGGCCGGGAACCCCTTCCAGACCACGCAGGGGAATCGCCTCTCCTGTCGCGATCAGGAGGGGAGAAGGGGCTCAGAGGAAGCGGTGCCGGGACCCTCGGTGTTCCCCTCGAGGGAACCCGGCGTGTCGGGGGACTTTTGGGGGTCGCAGGAAGGCTGTCAGGGACCGTTTCGTCCTTCAGGGCGGAACAGGGGACTTCCCTTGAGACGCCGTGGCGGGCAAGGGCCTCATCTTGCCAAGAGGTGGGAACCACGTGGTTTTTCTCGAGTTGCGGCGGGATTCTCGAGTTACGACGGGGATCTCAGCCTTCCCCTTGGGTTGGCCCTGGGAAGCCCAATCATCCCCTCGGGTTGCGAGGGAAAGCTGGGGGTTGCGCTCGAGTCACTGCAGGGCCGAAGAGACCTCACCTAGGCGTGTGTCCGGGACCTAATATTCCTCTCCAGGGAAGGCAGGGATCTCGGGGTTGCATTCCAGGCTCCCCCGGGGAGTCAGGCCTCGTCTCGAGGGGAAGCCAAGGACTCCGCTCTCCTCTCGAGTCGCGACGCGGGGCTCTTGGAGCCCCCTGAGCGGCCTCAAGGGAGTCCAGCCTCCTCTTCCGTTTGGAGAGAGGACCCGGGATTGCTCTCCAGGCCATGCAGGAAAAGAAGGCCCTCAGCTGGCGAGGACGGGGGCGTCTCAGGGGTTTCCTCGAGCTGCGGCGCCCGTGGGGGTTTTCTCCCGAGGCACGACGAGGATCTCAGGGAGCCTCTCGTGGGGCGCCAGGGAAGTCAGGTCTCCATGCGCGTGGCGAGGGGGAGCGCGTCCTGGCTCTCGAGTCACGGGAGGGGACTAGGGCCTCGAGACGCGTTGAAGAAGGACTCTCGAGGTCTTTCTCGGGGGGCGGCGGGAAACCCTCGTGTCCCTCGCCTTCTGCCGGGGACCGTAGGGAACTTCCCAGGGTGCCTCTGAGAGGCGAGGGATCCTGTGGAGGTGGCGGGGCCCCTCGGGACTCCGCTGGGTCTGGCGCAACGGAAGAGGGCCTCACCTAGAGGGGAGGCAGGAACCTCAGGCTTCCTCTCCGTTTCGGACTCCGACCGCAGGGTCCCTGCAGAGTTGGGACAGGAGAGTCAGGCCTCGTCTTGTCTGAGGAAGGGAACCCCGCTGGCCTCTCGAGTTGCTCAGGGGGTCTCAGGCCCCTCGTCGAGCTGTGTGTGGAACCCGCGGGTCTTTGCGGACGCAGCACGGGGGTGGCAGTGCCCCTTCGTGTTGTGCCTTCACCCACAGGGTTGCCTTCGAAGAGGGGTCCGGGCCTCGGGTCCTTCTCAATGGCGGACCGGGGAATCGGGGGCGTTCAGCATGTGGCCCCACCCACGTGTCTCGTCTCGAATTTCCTCGTGAGACCGGCCTCATCCTGAGGTGCGCCGGGAAGGCCGGGAACCCCTTCCAGACCACGCAGGGGAATCGCCTCTCCTGTCGCGATCAGGAGGGGAGAAGGGGCTCAGAGGAAGCGGTGCCGGGACCCTCGGTGTTCCCCTCTAGGGAACCCGGCGTGTCGGGGGACTTTTGGGGGTCGCAGGAAGGCTGTCAGGGACCGTTTCGCCCTTCAGGGCGGAACAGGGGACTTCCCTTGAGACGCCGTGGCGGGCAAGGGCCTCATCTTGCCAAGAGGTGGGAACCACGTGGTTTTTCTCGAGTTGCGGCGGGATTCTCGAGTTACGACGGGGATCTCAGCCTTCCCCTTGGGTTGGCCCTGGGAAGCCCAATCTTCCCCTCGGGTTGCGAGGGAAAGCTGGGGGTTGCGCTCGAGTCACTGCAGGGCCGAAGAGACCTCACCTAGGCGTGTGTCCGGGACCTCATATTCCTCTCCAGGGAAGGCAGGGATCTCGGGGTTGCATTCCAGGCTCCCCCGGGGAGTCAGGCCTCGTCTCGAGGGGAAGCCAAGGACTCCGCTCTCCTCTCGAGTCGCGACGCAGGTCTCTTGGAGCCCCCTGAGCGGCCTCAAGGGAGTCCAGCCTCCTCTTCCGTTTGGAGAGAGGACCCGGGATTGCTCTCCAGGCCATGCAGGAAAAGAAGGCCCTCAGCTCGCGAGGACGGGTGCGTCTCAGGGCTTTCCTCGAGCTGCGGCGCCCGTGGGGGTTTTCTCCCGAGGCACGACGAGGACCTCAGGGAGCCTCTGGTGCGGCGCCAGGGAAGTCAGGTCTCCATGCGCGTGGCGAGGGGGAGCGCGTCCTGGCTCTCGAGTCACGGGAGGGGACTAGGGCCTCGAGAAGCGTTGAAGAAGGACTCTCGAGGTCTTTCTCGGGGGGCAGCGGGAAACCCTCGTGTCCCTCGCCTTCTGCCGGGGACCTTAGGGAACTTGCCAGGGTGCCTCTGAGAGGCGAGGGATCCTGTGGAGGTGGCGGGGCCCCTCGGGACTCCGCTGGGTCTGGCGCAATGGAAGAGGGCCTCACCTCGAGGGGAGGCAGGAACCTCAGGCTTCCTCTCCGTTTCGTACTCCGACCGCAGGGTCCCTGCAGAGTTGGGACAGGAGAGTCAGGCCTCGTCTTGTCTGAGGAAGGGAACCCCGCTGGCCTCTCGAGTTGCTCAGGGGGTCTCAGGCCCCTCGTCGAGCTGTGTGTGGAACCCGCGGGTCTTTGCGGACGATGCACGGGGGTGGCAGTGCCCCTTCGTGTTGGGCCTTCCCCCACAGGGTTGCCTTCGAAGAGGGGTCCGGGCCTCGGGTCCTTCTCAAGGGTGGACCGGGGAATCGGGGGCGTTCGGCATGTGGCCCCACCCACGTGGCTCGTCTCGAATTTCCTCGTGAGACCGGCCTCATCCTGAGGTGCGCCGGGAAGGCCGGGAACCCCTTCCAGACAAAGCAGGGGAATCGACTCTCCTGTCGCGATCAGGAGGGGAGAAGGGGCTCAGATGAAGTGGTGCCGGGACCCTCGGTGTTCCCCTCGAGGGAACCCAGCGTGTCGGGGAACTTTTGCGGTCGCATCAAGGGTGCCAAGTACCGTTTCGCCCTTCAGGGCGGAACATGGGACTTCCCTGGAGACACCGGGAACTTCGGTGTTCCCCTGGAGTGAGACCGGTATGTTGGGGAACTTGGGGTCGCATCAAGGGTGCCAAGTAGCATTTCGAACTTTAAGATGGAACGTGGGACTTCTCTTGAGACTCTAGCTGGCAAGGGCCTCATATTGCGATGAAGGGGGAACCACATGGTTTTTAAGACTTGAGGCTGAATTCTCGAATTACGATGGGAAATTCAGACTTCCTCTTGTGTTGACCGTGGGAAGACCAATCTTCCATTCAAATTGTGAGGGAGAGATGGAGGTTGCTCTCGAGTCACTGTAGGGCAAAATAGACCTCATCTAGGCTTGTGTCTAGGACATAATGTTCCACTCCAGGGGTGACATGGATCTCGGGGTTGCATTCCAAACTCACCTGGGGAGTCAGGCCTCGTCTCCAGGGAAGCAAAGGACTCCGCTCTCCTCTCGAGTCGCACCGGGTATTTCTTGGACCCAACTGAGTGGCCTAAAGGGAGTCAATACTCCTGTGAAGTTTGGAGAGAGGACCAGGAATTGCTCTCCAGGTCAGGCAGGAAAAGAAGGCCCCAATCTCTCCTTGACGGGGGCATCTTGTGGTTTTTCTCGAACTGCGGCGCCAGTGTGGGTTATCTCACGAGGTACGATGGAGTACTCAGGGAGCCTCTTGTGTGGTACTAGGGAAGTCAGTTTTCCTGCTTGTGGCGAGGGGAGCGCGTCCTTGCTCTGGAGTCATGGTAGGGGAATCGGGCATCAAGAGACGTTGAAAAAGGACTCTCCAAGTCTTTCTCAGGTTACTTCAGGAAACTCTGGGTTCCCTCGACTTGTGCCAGTGACCTCAGGTAGCTTCTCAGGGAGCCTCTGAGAATTCAGGGATACTGTGGTGTTGGGAGGGGCCTCTCGGGACACCACTGAGTTTGGTTCAATGGAAGAGGGCCTCTTCTCTAGTTGAGGCAGGAACCTCAGGGTTCCTCTCCATTTCTGACTCCAATTGCAGGGTCCCTGAAGAGTTGGGACAGGAGAGTAAGGCCTTGTCTTGTGTGAAGGAATGCAACTTCACTTGCCTCTCGAGTTGTTCACGAGGTGACAGTCCACATTTGGAGCTGTGAGTGGAATCTGTGGGTTTTTCCAGACGATGCATGGGGATGTCAGTGTCCCTTCGTGTTGTGCCTTCATCCACAGGGTTGCCTTCGAAGAGATGTCCGGGCGTCAGGTTCTTATCTAGAGTGGACCGGGAATTCGGGATCTTTCAGCATATGGCACCAACCATGAGGCTACTTTTCGAATTTCCTCATGAGACCGGCCTCATCCGGAGGTTCGCGGGGAACGTCGGGAACCCCTTGCAGACAAAACATGGGAATCGACCCTTCTGTCGTGATCAGGAGGGGTGAAGGGGCTCACAGGAAGTGGTGCCGTGAACTTTGGTGTTTCCCTCGAGTGAGACCGGTATGTCAGGGAACTTTGGGGGTCGCATCAAGGGTGCCAAGTACCGTTTTGTACCTCAGGATGGAACGTGGGACTTCTCTTGATACGCTGTAGCGGCCAAGGGCCTCATCTTGCGATGACGGGGGAGCCACGTGGTTTTTATCGAGTTGCGGCGGGATTCTCGAGTTACGACGGGGATTTCAGGCTTCCTCTTGTGTTGTGCCAGGGAAGTCCAATCATCCATTCGAGTTGCGAGGGAGAGCTGGGGGTTGCGCTCGAGTCACGTCAGGGCAAAGGAGACCTCATCTAGGCTTGTGTCCAGGACCTAATGTTCCTCTCCAAGGGCCACAGTGATCTCAGGTTTGCATTCCAGACTCACCCAGGGAGTCAGGCCTCATGTCGAAGGGAAGCAAAGGACTCCGCTCTCCTTTCGAGTCGCGACGGGCACCTCTTGGAGCCCACTTTGTGGCCTAAAGGGAGTCAAGCCTCCTGTGAAGTTTGGAGAGAGGACTTGGGACTGCTCTCCAGGCCATGCAGGAAAAGATGGCCCTCATCTCGCGATGACGGAGGGATCTTGTTGGTTTTCTCGAGCTGCGGCGCCAGTGTGGGGTTTCACACGAGGTACGACGGGGAGCTCAGGGAGCGTCTCGTGTGGCGCCACGGAAGTCAGGTCTCCATGAGCATGGCGAGGGGGAGCGCGTCCTGGCTCTCGAGTCACGGGAGGGGACTAGGGCCTCGAGACGCGTTGAAGAAGGACTCTCGAGGTTTTTCTCGGGGGGCGGCGGGAAACCCTCGTTTCCCTCGCCTTCTGCCAGGGACCTTAGGGAACTTCCCAGCGTGCCTCTGAGAAGCGAGGGATCCTGTGGAGGTGGCGTTGCCCCTCGGGACTCCGCTGGATCTGGCGCAACGGAAGAGGACCTCACCTCGAGGGGAGGCAGGAACCTCAGGCTTCCTCTCCGTTTCGGACTCCGACCGCAGGGTCCCTGCAGAGTTGGGACAGGAGAGTCAGGCCTCGTCTTGTCTGAGGAAGGGAACCCCGCTGGCCTCTCGAGTTGCTCAGGGGTCTCAGGCCCCTCGTCGAGCTGTGTGTGGAACCCGCGGGTCTTTGCGGACGATGAACGGGGGTGGCAGTGCCCCTTCGTGTTGTGCCTTCACCCACAGGGTTGCCTTCGAAGAGGGGTCCGGGCCTCGGGTCCTTCTCAAGAGCGGACTGGGGAATCGGGGGCGTTCGGCATGTGGCACCACCCACGTGCCTCGTCTCGAATTTCCTCGTGAGACCGGCCTCATCCTGAGGTGCGCCGGGAACCCCGGGAACCCTTTCCAGACCACGCAGGTGAATCGCCTCTCCTATCGCGATCAGGAGGGGAGAAGGGGCTCAGAGGAAGCGGTGCCGGGACCCTCGGTGTTCCCCTCGGGGGAACCCGGCGTTTCGGGGGACTCTTGGGGGTCGCAGGAAGGCTGTCAGGGACCGTTTCGCCCTTCAGGGCGGAACAGGGGACTTCCCTTGAGACGCCGTGGCGGGCAAGGGCCTCATCTTGCCAAGAGGTGGGAACCACGTGGTTTTTCTCGAGTTGCGGCGGGATTCTCGAGTTACAACGGGGATCTCAGCCTTCCCCTTGGGTTGGCCCTGGGAAGCCCAATCTTCCCCTCGGGTTGCGAGGGAAAGCTGGGGGTTGCGCTCGAGTCACTGCAGGGCCGAAGAGACCTCACCTAGGCGTGTGTCCGGGACCTAATATTCCTCTGCAGGGAAGGCAGGGATCTCGGGGTTGCATTCCAGGCTCCCCAGGGGAGTCAGGCCTCGTCTCGAGGGGAAGCCAAGGACTCTGCTCTGCTCTCGAGTTCAACGGGTATCTCTTTTAGCCCACAGAGTGGCCTAAAGGGAGTCAGGCCTCCTGTGGAGTTTGAAGAGAGGCCTCGAGATTGCTCTCCAGGCCATGCAGGAAAAGAAGGCTTTCATCTCGCGATGACGGAGGCGTCTCGTGGGTTTTCTGGAGCTGGGGAGCCAGTGTGGGATTTCTCACGAGGTATGACGGGGAGCTCAGGGAGCCTCTCGTGTGGCGCCAGGGAAGTCAAGTCTCCATGCGAGTGGCGAGGGGGAACGCGTCATTGCTCTCGAGTCATGGTAGGGGAATCGGGATTCAAGATGCGTTGAAGGAGGATTTTCGAGGTCTTTCTCGGGTTGCGTCAGGAAACCCTGTGTTCCCTCGACTTGTGCCAGTGACCTCAGGGAGCTTCTAAGGGTGCCTCTGAGAAGTCGCGATACTGTGGATTTGGGAGGGGCCTCTCGGGCCTCCACTGTTTTTGGTGTAATGGAAGAGGGCCTCATCTCGAGTGGAGTCAGGAACCTCAGGGTTCCTCTCCATTTCGGACTCCGATCGCAGGGTCCCTTCAGAGTTGGGACCGGAGAGTCAGGCCTCGTCTTGAGTGCAGGAATGGAACTCTGCTTGCCTCTCGAGTTGTTCATGGGATGACAGGCCTCTTATCGAGCTGTGTGTGGATCCTGCGGCTTTTACCGAATGATGCACGGGAGTGTCAGTGACCCTTCGTTTTGTGCCTTCGTCCACAGGGTTGCCTTCGAATAGGTGTCCGGGCATCGGGTTCTTCTCAAGAGTGGGCCGGGAAATCGGGGTATTTCGGCCTGTGACACCACCCACGACGCTATGTCTCAAATTTACTCGTGAGACCGGCCTCATCCTGAGGTGCGCCGGGAATGTGGGGAACCCCTTCCAAACAAAGCAGGGGAATAGACCCTCCTGTCTCGAACAGGAGGGGAGAAGGTGCTCAGATGAAGTGGTGCAGGAACCTCGGTGTTCCTGTCGAGTGAGACCGGCGTGTCCGGGAACATTTGGTGTCGCATCAAGGGTACAAAGTACCGTTTCGCACTTCAAGACGGAACGTGGTTCTTTTCTTGAGACGCCATAGCAGCAAGGGCCTCATCTTGGGATGACGTTGGAAACACGTGGTTTTTCTCGAGTTGCGGCGGGATTCTCGAGTTACGAAGGGGATTTCTGGCTTCCTCTTGTGTTGGCCCAGGGAAGCCCAATCTTCCATTCGAGTTGCGAGGGAGAGCTGGGGGTTGCGCTCGAGTCACTGCAGGGCAAAAGAAACCTCATCCAGGCTTGTGTCTAGGACCTAATGTTCCTCTCAAGGGATGACTGGGATCTTGGGGTTGCATTCTAGACTCACCCAGGAGTCAGGCGTCCTCTCGAGGGGAAACAAAGGACTTCTCTCTCTTCTCGAGTCGCGACGGGTATTTCTTGGAGCCCACTGAGTGGACTAAAGGGAGTCAAGCCTCCTCTGGAGTTTGGAGAGAGGACTCGGGATTGCACTCCAGGACATGCAGGAAAAGAAGGCCCTCATCTCACGATGTCGGGGGGGGGGGTCTCGGTGGTTTTACCGAGCTGCAGCGCCTGTGTTGGTTTCTCAGGAGGTACGACGGGGAGCTCAGTGAGCCTCTTGTGTGGCGCCAGGGAAGTTAGGTCTCGATGCGTGTGGCGAGGGGGAGTGCGTCATTGCTCTCGAGTCATGGTAGGGGAATCAGGCCTCTAGACGCGTTGAAGGACTCTCAAGATCTCTCTCGGGTCTTGGCAAGAATACCTGGGTTCCCTCGACTTGTGCCGGTGACCTCAGGGAGATTCTCCGGGTGCCTCTGAGAAGTCAGGGATACTGTGGAGTTGGGAAAGACCTCTCGGGACTCCACTGGGTTTGGTGAAATGGAAGGGGGCCTCATCTCGAGGGGAGGCAGGAACCTCAGGGTTCCTCTCCATTTCTGATTCCGATCGCAGCCCCCTGCATAGTTGGGAGAGGTGAGTCAGGCCTTGTCTTGTGTGCAGGAATGGACCTCCGCTTGCCTCTCGAGTTGTTCACTGGGTGACACGCACTTGTTGAGCTGTATGAGTAACCTGCGGTCTTTTCCGGACGATGCACGGGGGTGTCAGTGCCCCTTCGTGTTGTGCCTTCATCCACACTATCTTCGAATAGGTGTCTGGGCATCGCGTTCTTATCAAGAGCGGATCGGGAAATCGCGGTCTTTTGGCATGTGGCACCACCATCGAGGCTACGTCTCGAATTTCCTCGTGAGACAGCCTCATCTGAGGTGCATGGAGAAGGTCGGGAACCCCTTGCAGACAAAGCAGGGGAATTGACCCTCCTTTCGCGATCAGGAGGGGAGAAGGGGCTCAGATGATGTGGTGCCAGGAACCTCGGTGTTCCCCTCTAGTGCGACCCGTATGTCGGGGAACTTTTGGGGTAGCATTAAGGGTGCCAAATATCATTTCGCACTTGAAGACAGAACGTGGGACTACTCTTGAGACGCTGGAGCGGGCAAGGGCCTCATCTTGCAATGACGGGGGAACCACGTGGTTTTTCTCAAGTTGAGGCGGATTTCTCGAATTACTCCTGGGAATTCAGGCTTCCTCTTGTGTTGGCCCAGGGAGGTCCAATCTTCCATTCGGGTTGCGAGGGAAAGCTGGGGAGTGCTCTCGAGTTACTGCAGGGCAAAAGCGACCTCATCTAGCCTTGTGTTCAGGACCCAATGATCCTCTCCAAGGGCGACAGGGATCTCGGGTTTGCATTACAGACTCACCCGGGGAGTTAGGCCTCGTCTCGAGGGGAAGCAAAGGACTCGGCTATCCTCTCGAGTTGCGACGCGTATCTCTTGGAGCCCACTGAGTGGTCTAAAGGGAGTCAACCCTCCTCTTCAGTTTGGAGAGAGGACTCGGGATTGCTCTCCAGGCCATGCAGGAAAAGAAGGCCCACATCTCGAGATGACGGGGGCGTCTCGTGGGTTTTCTCGAGCTGCGGCGCCAGTGTGGGGTTTCTCACGAGGTACGACGGGGAGTTCAGGTAGCCTCTCGTGTGGCAACAGGGAAGTCAGGTCTCCATGGGCGGGGCAAGGGGGAGCGCGTCATTGCTCTCAAGTCAGGGTAGGGGAATCGGGCCTCATGACGGGTTGAAAAAGGACTCTCGATGTCTTTCTAGGGTTGCGGCAGGAAACCCTGGGTTCCCTTGACTTGTGCCGGTGACCTCAGGGAGCGTCTCAGGGTGCCTCTGAGAAGTCAGGGATACTGTGGATTTGGGAGAGGCCTCTCGGGCCTCCTCTGGGTTTGGTGCAATGGAAGTGGGCCTCATCTCGAGTTGAGGCAGGAACCTCAGGGTTCTGCTCCTGACTTCCTGGAGGCCGGATCTGACTCAGATCGCAGGGTCCCTGTTGAGTTTGCTCAGGAGTGTCAGGTCTCGTGTTCTGCGGAGGAATGGAACTCCGCTTACATCTCAAGTTGTTCAAGGATAACACCACTTTTCGTGATGTGTGTGGAACCTGCGGGTTTTTCGGAGATGCACGGGGGCGTCAGTGCTCCTTCCTGTTGTGCCTTCATCCACAGGGTTGCCTTCGAAGAGGTGTCCGGGCATCGTGTTCTCCTCAAGTGCAGACCGGGAAATTGGGGTCTTTCAGCATGTTGCACCACCCACTAGGCTACGTCTCGAATTTTCTCGTGAGACCGGCCTCATCCTGAGGCGCGCAGGAAAGTCCGGGAACCCTTTCCAAACAAAGCAGGGGAATCGACCCTACTTTCGGGATCAGGAGGAGAGAAAGGGCTCAGATGAAGTAGTGCCGGGAACCTCGGTGCTCTCCTTGAGTGAAAGTCGGGTAACTTTTCTGGTTGCATCAAGGGTGCCAAGTACCATTTCGCACTTCAAGACGGAACCTGGGACTTCTCTTGAGATGCTGTAGTGGGCAAGGGCCTCATCTAGCGCTGACGGGGGACCCACGTGTTTTTTCTCGAGTTGCGGCAGGATTCTTGAGTTACGATGGGGAATACAGGTTTCCTCTTGTGTTGGCCCAGGGAAGTCCAATCTTCCATTCGAGTTGCAAGTGAGAGCTGGAGATTGCTCTCGAGTCACTGCAGGGCAAAATAGAGCTCATCTAGGTTTGTGTCCAGGACCGAGTTTTTCTCTCCAGGGGCAACAGGGATCTCGGGGTTGCATTCCAGACTCACCCGGGGAGTCAGGCCTCGTCTCGAAGGGAATGAATGGACTCCGCTCTCCTCTCGAGTCGCGACGGGTATCCCTTGGAGCCCAAGAGTGGCCTAAATGGAGTTAAGCCTCCTGTGGAGTTTGGAGAGAGGACTCGGGATTGCTCTCTAGGCCATGCAGGAAAAGAAGGCCCTCATCTCGCGATGACGGGGGCGTCTCGTGGGTTTTCTCAAGGTGCAGTGCCTGGTTAGGGTTTCTCACGAGATAGGACGGGGAGCTCAGGGAGACTCCTGTGGTGCCACGGAAGTCAGGTCTCCATGGACGTGGCGTGGGGGAGCGCCTCATTGCTCTCGAGTCATGGTAGGGGAATCAAGCCTCAAGACGCTTCGAAGAAGAACTCTCGAGGTCTTTCTCGGGGTGTGGCAGGAAACCCTGGGTTCCCTCGACTTGTGCCCATGACCTCAGGGAGCTTAGCGGGGTTCCTCTGAGAAGTCAGGGATACTGTGGAGTTGAGAGGGGCTTCTCGGGACATCACAGGGACTGGTGCAATTGAAGAGGACCTAATCTCGGATTGAGGCAGTAACGTCAGGGTTCCTCTCCATTTCTGACTCGGATAGCAGGGTCCCTGCAGAGTTGGGACAGGAGAGTCAGACCTCGTCTTGTGTGGAGTAATGGAACTCCGCTTGCCTCTCGAGTTGTTCACGGGATGACAGGCCACCTGTCGAGTTGTATGTGGAACCTGCGGTTTTGGGGGACGATGCACAGGGGTGTCAGTGCCCCTTCGTGTTGTGCCTTCATCCACAGGGTTACCTTCGAAGAGGTGACCGGGCATCGGGATCTTATCAGTAGTGGACCAGGAAATCGGGGTCTTTCGGCATGTGGCACAACCCACGAGGCTACGTCTCGACTTCCCTCGTGAGACTGGCCTCATCCTGAGGTTCGCCGGGAAGTCTGGGAACCCCTTCCAGACAAAGCAGGGGAATCGACCCTCCTGTCGCCATCAGGAGGGGAGAAGAGGCTCAGCTGAAGCGGTGCTGGGAACCTCCATGTTCTCCTCGAGTGAGACCGGGGTGTCAGGGAAATTTGGGGGTCGCATCAAGGGTGCCAAGTACCGTTTCACACTTCAAGCCGGAACATGGGACTTCCCTGGAGACGCTATAGCTGACAGGGGCCTCATATTTCGATGACGGAGGAGCCACGTTGTTTTTCTCCAGTTGCCGCGGGATTCTCGAATTACAATGGGGAATACAGGCTTCCTCTTGTGTTGGCCCAGGGAAGTCCAATCATCCATTCGAGTTGCGAGGGAGAGCTGGGGATTGCACTTGAGTCAATGCAGGACAAAAAAGACCTCATTTAGGCTTGTGTCCAGGACCGAGTTTTCCTCTACAGGGGCAACACGGATCTCGGGATCCCATTCCAGACTCACCCAAGTAGTCAGGCCTCGGCTCGAGGGGAAGCAACGGACTCTGCTCTCCTCTAGAGTAGCGACGTGTATCTCTTGGAGGCTACTGAGTGGCCTAAAGGGAGTCAGGCCTCCAGTGGAGTTTGGAGAGTGGACTCGGGATTGCTCTCTAGGTCATGTAGGAAAAGAAGGCCCTCATCTTACGATGATGGGGGCATCTCGTGAGTTTTCTCGAGCGGCGGTGCCAGTGTGGGGTTTTCATGAGGTAGGACGGGGAGCGCAGGGAGCCTCTCGTGTGGCGCCAGGGAAGTTAGGTTTCAATGGGCGTGGCGAGGGGAATGCGTCATTGCTCTCCAGTCATGGTAGGGTATCGGGCCTCAAGACGCGGTAAAGAAGGACTCTCGAGGTCTTTCTCAGAATGCAGCAGGAAACCCTGGGTTCACTCGACTTGTGCCAGTGACCGCAGAGAGCTTCTGAGGGTGCCTCTGAGAATCAGGGATACTGTGGAGTTTTAGGGGCCTCTCGGGACTCCACTGGGTATGGCGCAATGGAAGAGGGCCTCATTTCGAGTTGATGCAGGAACGTCAGGTTTCATCTACATTTCTGACTCCGATCGCACGGTCCCTGCAGAGTTGGGAAAGGAGAGTCAGGCCTTCTCTTGTGTGGAGGAACGGAACTCCGCATGCCTCTCTAGTTCTTCAAGGGATGACAGGACACTTGTCGATCTGTGTTTGGAATCTGCGTGTTTTTCCATACTATGCATGGGGATGTCAGTACCCCTTCGTGTTGTGCATTCATCCACAGGTTTGCTTTCGAAGAGGTGTCCTGGCATCGGGTTCTTGTTAAGAGTGGACCGGGAAATCGGGGTCTTTCCGCATGTGGCACCACCCACCAGGCTACGTCTCGAATTTCCTAGTGAGACCGGCCTCATCCTGAGGTGCGCCGGGAAGGTCGGAAGCCCTTGCAGACAAAGCAGGGGAATCGACCCTCCTGTCTCGATCAGGAGGGGAGAAGGGGCACAGATGAGGTGATGCCGGGAACCTCGGTGTTCCCCTCCAGTGAGACCAGTGTGTTGGGGAACTTTTGGGGTCGCATCAAAGGTGCCAAGTACCGTATCGCACTTCAAGATGGAACGTAAGACTTCTTTTGAGACGCTGTAGTGGCAATGGCCGCATCTTGCGATGAAGAGGGAACGACGTGGTTTTTCTCGAGTTGTGGCGGGATTCTTGAGTTACAACGGGAAATTCAGGCTTCCTCTTCTGTTGGCCCAGGGAAGTCCAGTCTTCCATTCGAGTTGCGAGGGAGAGTTGGGGATTGCTCTCGAGTCACTGCAGGAAAAAAGAGACCTCATCTAGGCTTGTGTCCAGGACCTAATGTTTCTCTCCAGGGGCGACAGGGATCTCCGGTTCACATATCAGACACACCCGAGGAGTCAGGCCTCGCCTCGAGGGGAAGGAAAAGACTCCGCTCTCCTCTCGAGTCGCGACGGGTATGTCTTGGAGTCCACTGAGTGACCAAAAGGGAGTCAAGCCTACTGTGGAGTTTGGAGAGAGGACTCGGGATTGCTCTCCAGGCCATGCTAGAAAAGAAGGCCGTCATGTCGCGAAAATGGGGGCGTCTCGTGGGTTTTCTCTATCTGTGGCGCCAGTGTTTGGTTTCTCACGAGGTATGATGGGGAGCTCAGGGAGCCTCTCGTGTGGTGCCAGGGAAGTCAGGGCTTCATGAGTGTAGCAGAGGGAGCGCGTCATTGCCCTCGAGTCATGGTAGGGGAATCAGGCCTCAAAATGCGTTGAAGAAGGACTCTTGAGTTCTTTCTATGGTGGCGGCAGTAAACCCTGGGTTCACTCGAATTGTGCTGGTGCCTCAGGGAGCTTCTCAGGGTGCCTCTGAGAAGTCAGGGATACTGTGGAGCTGGGACGCGTCTCTCGGGACTCCACTGGGTTTCGTGCAATGGAAGAGGTCCTAATCTCGAGTGGAGGCAGGAACCTCAGTGTTCCTCTCGTGACTTCACTGGCGCTGGTCTGATTTGGATCGCAAAGCCCCTGCAGAGTTGGGACAGGAGAGTCAGGCATCTTCTTGTGTAGAGGAATGAAACCCCACTTGCCTCTCGAGTTCTTCAGGGGTGACAAGCCACTTGTTGAGCTGTATGTGGAACCTTCGGGTTTTTCCGGACGATGCACGAGGGTGTCAGTGCCCCTTTGTGTTGTGCCTTCATCCACAGGGTTGCCTTCGAAGAGGTGTCCAGGCATCGGGTTCTTATCAAGAGCGTACCGGGAAATCATAGTCTTTTGGCATGTGGTACCACCCGCGAGCTACGTCTCGAATTTCCTCGTGAGACTGGCCTCATCCTGAAGTGCCCCGTGAAGGTCGGGAACCCCTTACTAACAAAGCAGGGGAAGTGACCCTCCTATCACGAACAGGAGGGGAGAAGGGGCTCAGATAAACTGGTGCCGGGAACCTCGGTGTTCACCTCGAGTGAGACCGATATTTCGGGGAACTTTTGGGGTCACATCAAGGGTGTCAAGTATCGTTTTGCACTTCAAGACGGAACGTGGGACTTTTCTTGAGAAGCTGTAGCGGGCAAGGGCCTCATCTTGTGATGACGAGGGAACCAAGTGCTTTTTCTCGATTTGCGGCGGGATTCTCGAGTAACAAGGGGAATTCAGGCTTCCTCTTGTGTTGGCCCAGGGAAGTCCAATCTTCCATTCGAGTTGTCAGGGAGAGAGGGGGATTGTTCTCGAGCTACAGAAGGGCAAAAGAGACCTCATCTAGGCTTGTTTCCAGGACCTAATGTTCCTCTCCAGGGGAGACAGGGATCTCGGGGTTGCATTCCAGACCCACCTGGTGAGTCAGGCCTTGTCTCGAGGGGAAGCAAAGGACTCCATTCTCCTCTCGAGTCGCGACGGGTATCTCTTGGAGCCCACTAAGTGGCCTAAAGGGAGTCAAGCCTCCTGTGGAGTTTGGAAAGAGGATTCGGGATTCCTCTCCAGGCCATGCAGGAAAAGAAGGCCCTCATCTCGCGATGACAGGGGCGTATGGTGAGTTTTCTCAAGCTGCGGCGTCAGTGTGGGGTTTCTCACGAGGTACGACAGGGAGCTCAGGGAGCCTCTCTTATGGCGCCAGGGAAGTCAGGTCTCCATGTGCGTGGCGAGGGGGTGCGTGTCATTTCTATAGAGCCATGGAAGCAGATTCGGGCTTCAAGACACGTTGAAGTAGGACTCTCGAGGTCTTTTTCCCATTGTGGCAGGAAACCCTGGGTTCCCTCAACATGTGCCGGTGACCTCATGGAGCTTCTCCGGGTGCCTCTGAGAAGTCAGGGGTACTGTGGAGTTGGGAGGGGCCTCTCTGGACTCCACTGGGTTTGGTGCAATGGATGAGAGCCTCATCTCGAGTGGAGGCAGGAACCTCATGTTTCCTCTCCTGGGTTTCCTGTCGCTGGTACTGACTCGGATCGCAGTTTCCCTGCAGAGTTGGTACAGAAAATCAGGTCTCGTCTTGTGTGGAGGAATGGAACTCCACTTGCCTGTCGAGTTGTTCACGGGGTGACAGACCACTTGTTGAACTGTGTTTGTAACCTGCGGGTTTTTCTGGACGATGCACGGGGGTGTCAGTGCCCCTTCGTGTTGTGCTTTCATCCACAGGTTTTCCTTCGTAAAGGTGTCAGGGCATCACGTTCTTATCAAGAGCAGACCGGGAAATCGGGGTCTTTCGGCTTGTGGCACCACCCACGAGGCTATGTCTCGAATTTCCTCGTGAGACCTGCCTCATCCTTAGGCGCGCTGGAAAGGTCGGGAACCCCTTCCAGACATAGCAGGGGAATCGACACTCCTGTCGCGATCACGAGGGGAGAAGGAGCTCAAATGAAGTGGTTCCGGGAACCTCGGTGTTCCTTTCGAGTGAGACCGGTATGTCGGGGAATTTTGAGATTGCATCAAGGGTGCCAAGTACCGTTGCGCACTTCAAGACAGAAAGTGGGACTTCTCTTGAGTCGCTGTAGCGGGCAAGGGCCTCATCTAGCGCTGATGGGGGAACCACGTGGATTTTCTCGAGTTTCGGCGGGATTCTCGAGTTACGATGTCAAATTCAGGCTTCCAATTGTATTGGCCCAGGGAAGTCCAATCTTCAATTTGATTTGCGAGGGAGAGCTGGCGATTGCTCTCTAGTAACTGCAGTGCAAAATAGACCTCATCTAGGCTTGTGTCCAGGACCGAGTTTTCCTCTCCAGGTGTGACAGGAACTCGGGGTTGCATTCCAGACTCACACGGGGAGTCAGGCCTCGTCTCGAGGGGAAGCAAAGGACTCTGCTCTCCCTTCAGGTCCTGACAGGTATCTCTTGGAGCCAACTGAGAGGCCTAAAGAGAGTCAAGCCTCCTGTGGAGTCTGGAGAGAGGACTCGGTTTTGCTCTCCATGCCAGGCAGGAAACAAGTCCCTCATCTCGTGATGACGGGGGCATAACGTGGGTTTTCTCGAGCTGCGGTGCCTGAATGGGGTTTCCGAAGAGGTACGATGGGGAGCTCAGGGAGACTCTCTTCAGGAGTCAGGGAAGTCAGGTATCCATGCGCATGGCGATGGGGAGCGGGTCTTTGCTCTAGAGTCATGGTAGGGGAATCGGGCCTCAAGACGCGCCGAAGGACTCTCAAGGTCTTTCTCGGGTCGCAGCAGGAAACCCTGGGTTCCCTGGACTTGAGCCGGTGACCTCAGGTAGATTCTCAAGGTGCCTCTGAGAATTCAAGGATACTGCGGAGTTGGGAGGGGCCTCTCGCGACTCATCTGGGTTTGGTGCAACGGAAGAGGGCCTCACCTCGAGGGGAGGCAGGAACCTCAGGCTTCCTCTCCGTTTCGGACTCCGACCGCAGGGTCCCTGCAGAGTTGGGACAGGAGAGTCAGGCCTCGTCTTGTCTGAGGAAGGGAACACCACTGGCCTCTCGAATTGCTCAGGGGGTCTCAGGCCCCTCGTCGAGATCTGTGTGGAACCCGCGGGTCTTTGCGGACGATGCCCGGTGGTGGCAGTGCCCCTTCGTGTTGTGCCTTCACCCACAGGGTTGCCTTCGAAGAGGGGTCCGGGCCTCGGGTCCTTCTGAAGGGCGGAGCGGGGAATCGGGGGCGTTCGGCATGTGGCACCACCCACGTGGCTCGTCTCGAATTTCCTCGTGAGACCGGCCTCATCCTGAGGTGCACCGGGAAGGCCGGGAACCCCTTCCAGACCACGCAGGGGAATCGCCTCTCCTGTCGCGATCAGGAGGGGAGAAAGGGCTCAGAGGAAGCGGTGCCGGGACCCTCGGTGTTCCCCTCGGGGCAAACCGGCGTGTCGGGGGACTCTTGGGGGTCGCAGGAAGGCTGTCAGGGACCGTTTCGCCCTTCAGGGCGGAACAGGGGACTTCCCTTGAGACGTCGTGGCGGGCAAGGGCCTCAACTTGCCAAGAGGTGGGAACCACGTGGTTTTTCTCGAGTTGCGGCGGCATTCTCGAGTTACGACGGGGATCTCAGCCTTCTCCTTGGGTTGGCCCTGGGAAGCCCAATCTTCCCCTCGGGTTGCCAGGGAAAGCTGGGGGTTGCGCTCGAGTCACTGCAGGGCCGAAGAGACCTCACCTAGCCGTGTGTCCGGCACCAAATATTCCTCTCCAGGGAAGGCAGGGATCTCGGGGTTGCATTCCAGGCTCCCCCGGGGAGTCAGGCCTCGTCTCGAGGGGAAGCCAAGGACTCTGCTCTCCTCTCGAGTCGCGACGCGGGTCTCTTGGAGCCCCCTGAGCGGCCTCCAGGGAGTCCAGCCTCCTCTTCCGTTTGGAGAGAGGACCCGGGATTGCTCTCCAGGCCATGCAGGAAAAGAAGGCCCTCAGCTCCGGAGAACGGGGGCGTCTCCGTGGTTTCCTCGAGCTGCGGCGCCCGTGGGGGTTTTCTCCCGAGGCACGACGAGGATCTCAGGGAGCCTCTCGTGCGGCGCCAGGGAAGTCAGGTCTCCATGCGCGTGGCGAGGGGGAGCGCGTCCTGGCTCTCGAGTCACGGGAGGGGACTAGGGCCTCGAGACGCGTTGAAGAAGGACTCTCGAGGTCTTTGTCGGGGGGCGGCGGGAAACCCTCGTGTCCCTCGCCTTCTGCCGGGGACCTTAGGGAACTTGCCAGGGTGCCTCTGAGAGGCGAGAGATCCTGTGGAGGTGGCGGGGCCCCTCGGGACTCCGCTGGGTCTGGCGCAACGGAAGAGGGCCTCACCTCGAGGGGAGGCAGGCACCTCAGGCTTCCTCTCCGTTTCGGACTCCGACCGCAGGGTCCCTGCAGAGTTGGGACAGGAGAGTCAGGCCTCGTCTTGTCTGAGGAAGGGAACCCCGCTGGCCTCTCGAGTTGCTCAGGGGGTCTCAGGCCCCTCGTCGAGCTGTGTGTGGAACCCGCGGGTCTTTGCGGACGATGCACGGGGGTGGCAGTGCCCCTTCGTGTTGTGCCTTCACCCACAGGGTTGCCTTCGAAGAGGGGTCCGGGCCTCGGGTCCTTCTCAAGAGCGGACCGGGGAATCGGGGGCGTTCGGCATGTGGCCCCACCCACGTGGCTCGTCTCGAATTTCCTCGTGAGACCGGCCTCATCCTGAGGTGCGCCGGGAAGGCCGGGAACCCCTTCCAGACCACGCAGGGGAATCGCCTCTCCTGTCGCGATCAGGAGGGGAGAAGGGGCTCAGAGGAAGCGGTGCCGGGGCCCTGGGTGTTCCCCTCGGGGGACCCCGGGGTTTCGGGGGACTTTTGGGGGTCGCAGGAAGGCTGTCAGGGACCGTCTCGCCCTTCAGGGCGGAACAGGGGACTTCCCTTGAGACGCCGTCGCGGGCAAGGGCCTCATCTTGCCAAGCGGTGGGAACCACGTGGTTTTTCTCGAGTTGCGGCGGCATTCTCGAGTTACGACGGGGATCTCAGCCTTCCCCTGGGGTTGGCCCTGGGAAGCCCAATCTTCCCCTCGGGTTGCGAGGGAAAGCTGGGGGTTGCGCTCGAGTCACTGCAGGGCCGAAGAGACCTCACCTAAGCGTGTGTCCAGGACCTAATATTCCTCTCCAGGGAAGGCAGGGATCTCGGGGTTGCATTCCAGGCTCCCCCGGGGAGTCAGGCCTCGTCTCGAGGGGAAGCCAAGGACTCCGCTCTCCTCTCGAGTCGCGACGCGGGTCTCTTGGAGCCCCCTGAGCGGCCTCAAGGGCGTCCAGCCTCCTCTTCCGTTTGGAGAGAGGACCCGGGATTGCTCTCCAGGCCATGCAGGAAAAGAAGGCCCTCAGCTCGCGAGGACGGGGGCGTCTCAGGGGTTTCCTCGAGCTGCGGCGCACGTGGGGGTTTTCTCCCGAGGCACGACGAGGATCTCAGGGAGCCTCTCGTGCGGCGCCAGGGAAGTCAGGTCTCCATGCGCGTGGCGAGGGGGAGCGCGTCCTGGCTCTCGAGTCACGGGAGGGGACTAGGGCCTCGAGACGCGTTGAAGAAGGACTCTCGAGGTCTTTGTCGGGGGGCGGCGGGAAACCCTCGTGTCCCTCGCCTTCTGCCGGGGACCTTAGGGAACTTCCCAGGGTGCCTCTGAGAGGCGAGGGATCCTGTGGAGGTGGCGGGGCCCCTCGGGACTCCGCTGGGTCTGGCGCAACGGAAGAGGGCCTCACCTCGAGGGGAGGCAGGAACCTCAGGCTTCCTCTCCGTTTCGGACTCCGACCGCAGGGTCCCTGCAGAGTTGGGACAGGAGAGTCGGGCCTCGTCTTGTCTGAGGAAGGGAACCCCGCTGGCCTCTCGAGTTGCTCAGGGGGTCTCAGGCCCCTCGTCGAGCTGTGTGTGGAACCCGCGGGTCTTTGCGGACGATGCACGGGGGTGGCAGTGCCCCTTCGTGTTGTGCCTTCACCCACAGGGTTGCCTTCGAAGAGGGGTCCGGGCCTCGGGTCCTTCTCAAGAGCGGACCGGGGGATCGGGGGCGTTCGGCATGTGGCCCCACCCACGTGGCTCGTCTCGAATTTCCTCGTGAGACCGGCCTCATCCCGAGGTGCGCCGGGAAGGCCGGGAACCCCTTCCAGACCACGCAGGGGAATCGCCTCTCCTGTCGCGATCAGGAGGGGAGAAGGGGCTCAGAGGAAGCGGTGCCGGGACCCTCGGTGTTCCCCTCTGAGGACCCCGGCGTGTCGGGGGACTTTTGGGGGTCGCACGAAGGCTGTCAGGGACCGTCTCGCCCTTCAGGGCGGAACAGGGGACTTCCCTTGAGACGCCGTCGCGGGCAAGGGCCTCATCTTGCGAAGCGGTGAGAACCACGTGGTTTTTCTCGAGTTGCGGCGGCATTCTCGAGTTACGACGGGGATCTCAGCCTTCCCCTTGGGTTGGCCCTGGGAAGCCCATCTTCCCCTTGGGTTGCGAGGGAAAGCTGGGGGTTGCGCTCGAGTGACTGCAGGGCCGAAGAGACCTCACCTAAGCGTGTGTCCGGGACCTAATGTTCCTCTCCAAGGAAGGCAGGGATCTCGGGGTTGCATTCCAGGCTCCCCCGGGGAGTCAGGCCTCGGCTCGAGGGGAAGCCAAGGACTCCGCTCTCCTCTCGAGTCGCGACGCGGGGCTCTTGGAGCCCCCTGAGCGGCCTCAAGGGAGTCCAGCCTCCTCTTCCGTTTGGAGAGAGGACCCGGGATTTCTCTCCAGGCCATGCAGGAAAAGAAGGCCCTCAGCTCGCGAGGACGGGGGCGTCTCAGGGGTTTCCTCGAGCTGCGGCGCCCGTGGGGGTTTTCTCCCGAGGCACGACGAGGATCTCAGGGAGCCTCTCGTGCGGCGCCAGGGAAGTCAGGTCTCCATGCGCGTGGCGAGGGGGAGCGCGTCCTGGCTCTCGAGTCACGGGAGGGGACTAGGGCCTCGAGACGCGTTGAAGAAGGACTCTCGAGGTCTTCCGCGGGGGGCGGCGGGAAACCCTCGTGTCCCTCGCCTTCTGCCGGGGACCTTAGGGAACTTCCCAGGGTGCCTCTGAGAGGCGAGGGATCCTGTGGAGGTGGCGGGGCCCCTCGGGACTCCGCTGGGTCTGGCGCAACGGAAGAGGGCCTCACCTCGAGGGGAGGCAGGAACCTCAGGCTTCCTCTCCGTTTCGGACTCCGACCGCAGGGTCCCTGCAGAGATGGGACAGGAGAGTCAGGCCTCGTCTTGTCTGAGGAAGGGAACCCCGCTGGCCTCTCGAGTTGCTCAGGGGTCTCAGGACCCTCGTCGAGCTGTGTGTGGAACCCGCGGGTCTTTGCGGACGATGCACTGGGGTGGCAGCGCCCCTTCGTGTTGTGCCTTCACCCACAGGGTTGCCTTCGAAGAGGGGTCCGGGCCTCGGGTCCTTCTCAAGGGCGGACCGGGGAATCGGGGGCGTTCGGCATGTGGCCCCACGCACGTGGCTCGTCTCGAATTTCCTCGTGAAACCGGCCTCATCCTGAGGTGCTCCGGGAAGGCCGGGAACCCCTTCCAGACCACGCAGGGGAATCGCCTCTCCTGTCGCGATCAGGAGGGGAGAAGGGGCTCAGAGGAAGCGGTGCCGGGACCCTCGGTGTTCCCCTCGAGGGAACCCGGCGTGTCGGGGGACTTTTGGGGGTCGCAGGTAGGCTGTCAGGGACCGTTTCGCACTTCAGGGCGGAACAGGGGACTTCCCTTGAGACGCCGTAGCGGGCAAGGGCCTCCTCTTGCCAAGAGGTGGGAACCACGTGGTTTTTCTCGAGTTGCGGCGGGATTCTCGAGTTACGACGGGGATCTCAGCCTTCCCCTTGGGTTGGCCCTGGGAAGCCCAATCTTCCCCTCGGGTTGCGAGGGAAAGCTGGGGGTTGCGCTCGAGTCACCGCAGGGCCGAAGAGACCTCACCTAGGCGTGTGTCCGGGACCTACTATTCCTCTCCAGGGAAGGCAGGGATCTCGGGGTTGCATTCCAGGCTCCCCCGGGGAGTCAGGCCTCGTCTCGAGGGGAAGCCAAGGACTCCGCTCTCTTCTCGAGTCGCGACGCGGGTCTCTTGGAGCCCCCTGAGCGGCCTCAAGGGAGTCCAGCCTCCTCTTCTGTTTGGAGAGAGGACCCGGGATTGCTCTCCAGGCCATGCAGGAAAAGAAGGCCCTCAGCTCGCGAGGACGGGGGCGTCTCAGGGGTTTCCTCGAGCTGCGGCGCCCGTGGGGGTTTTCTCCCGAGGCACGACGAGGATCTCAGGGAGCCTCTCGTGCGGCGCCAGGGAAGTCAGGTCTCCATGCGCGTGGCGAGGGGGAGCGCGTCCTGGCTCTCGAGTCACGGGAGGGGACTAGGGCCTCGAGACGCGTTGAAGAAGGACTCTCGAGGTCTTTCTCGGGGGGCGGCAGGAAACCCTCGTGTCCCTCGCCTTCTGCCGGGGACCTTAGGGAACTTCCCAGGGTGCCTCTGAGAGGCGAGGGATCCTGTGGAGGTGGCGGGGCCCCTCGGGACTCCGCTGGGTCTGGCGCAACGGAAGAGGGCCTCACCTCGAGGGGAGGCAGGAACCTCAGGCTTCCTCTCCGTTTCGGACTCCGCCCGCAGGGTCCCTGCAGAGTTGGGACAGGAGAGTCAGGCCTCGTCTTGTCTGAGGAAGGGAACCCCGCTGGCCTCTCGAGTCGCTCAGGGGGTCTCAGGCCCCTCGTCGAGCTCTGTGTGGAACCCGCGGGTCTTTGCAGACGATGCACGGGGGTGGCAGTGCCCCTTCGTGTTGTGCCTTCACCCACAGGGTTGCCTTCGAAGAGGGGTCCGGGCCTCGGTTCCTTCTCAAGGGCGAACCGGGGAATCGGGGGCGTTCGGCATGTGGCGCCACCCACGTGGCTCGTCTCGAATTTCCTCGTGAGACCGGCCTCATCCTGAGGTGCGCCGGGAAGGCCGGGAACCCCTTCCAGACCACGCAGGGGAATCGCCTCTCCTGTCGCGATCAGGAGGGGAGAAGGGGCTCAGAGGAAGCGGTGCCGGGACCCTCGGTGTTCCCCTCGAGGGAACCCGGCGTGTCGGGGGACTTTTGGGGGTCGCAGGAAGGCTGTCAGGGACCGTTTCGCCCTTCAGGGCGGAACAGGGGACTTCCCTTGAGACGCCGTGGCGGGCAAGGGCCTCATCTTGCCAAGAGGTGGGAACCACGTGGTTTTTCTCGAGTTGCGGCGGGATTCTCGAGTTACGACGGGGATCTCAGCCTTCCCCTAGGGTTGGCCCTGGGAAGCCCAATCTTCCTCTCGGGTTGCGAGGGAAAGCTGGGGGTTGCGCTCGAGTCACCGCAGGGCCGAAAGACCTCACCTAGGCGTGTGTCTGGGACCTAATATTCCTCTCCAGGGAAGGCAGGGATCTCGGGGTTGGATTCCAGGCTCCCCCGGGGAGTCAGGCCTCGTCTCGAGGGGAAGCCAAGGACTCCGCTCTCCTCTCGAGTCGCGACGCGGGTCTCTTGGAGCCCCCTGAGCGGCCTCAAGGGAGTCCAGCCTCCTCTTCCGTTTGGAGAGAGGACCCGGGCTTGCTCTCCAGGCCATGCAGGAAAAGAAGGCCCTCAGCTCGCGAGGACGGGGGCGTCTCAGGGGTTTCCTCGAGCTGCGGCGCCCGTGGGGGTTTTCTCCCGAGGCACGACGAGGATCTCAGGGAGCCTCTCGTGCGGCGCCAGGGAAGTCAGGTCTCCCTGCGCGTGGCGAGGGAGAGCGCGTCCTGGCTCTCGAGTCACGGGAGGGGACTAGGGCCTCGAGACGCGTTGAAGAAGGACTCTCGAGGTCTTTCTCGGGGGGCGGCGGGAAACCCTCGTGTCCCTCGCCTTCTGCCGGGGACCTTAGAGAACTTCCCAGGGTGCCTCTGAGAGGCGAGTGATCCTGTGGAGGTGGCGGGGCCCCTCGGGACTCCGCTGGGTCTGGCGCAACGGAAGAGGGCCTCACCTCGAGGGGAGGCAGGAACCTCAGGCTTCCTCTCCGTTTCGGACTGCGACCGCAGGGTCCCTGCAGAGTTGGGACAGGAGAGTCAGGCCTCGTCTTGTCTGAGGAAGGGAACCCCGCTGGCCTCTCGAGTTGCTCAGGGGGTCTCAGGCCCCCCGTCAAGCTGTGTGTGGAACCCGCGGGTCTTTGCGGACGATGCACGGGGGTGGCAGTGCCCCTTCGTGTTGTGCCTTCACCCACAGGGTTGACTTCGAAGAGGGGTCCGGGCCTCGGGTCCTTCTCAAGAGCGGACCGGGGAATCGGGGGCGTTCGGCATGTGGCCCCACCCACGTGGCTCGTCTCGAATTTCCTCGTGAGACCGGCCTCACCCTGAGGGGCGCCGGGAAGTCCGGGAACCCCTTCCAGACCACGCAGGGGAATCGCCTCTCCTGTCGCGATGAGGAGGGGAGAAGGGGCTCAGAGGAAGCGGTGCCGGGACCCTCGGTGTTCCCCTCGGGGGACCCCGGCGTGTCGGGGGGCTTTTGGGGGTCGCAGCAAGGCTGTCAGGGACCGTTTCGCCCTTCAGGGCGGAACAGGGGACTTCCCTTGAGACGCCGTCGCGGGCAAGGGCCTCATCTTGCCAAGCGGTGGGAACCACGTGGTTTTTCTCGAGTTGCGGCGGCATTCTCGAGTTACGACGGGGATCTCAGCCTTCCCCTGGGGTTGGCCCTGGGAAGCCCAATCTTCCCCTCGGGTTGCGAGGGAAAGCTGGGGGTTGCGCTCGAGTCACCCCAGGGCCGAAGAGACCTCACCTAGGCGTGTGTCCGGGACCTAATATTCCTCTCCAGGGAAGGCAGGGACCTCGGGGTTGCATTCCAGGCTCCCCCGGGGAGTCAGGCCTCGTCTCGAGGGGAAGCCAAGGACTCCGCTCTCCTCTCGAGTCGCGACGCGGGTCTCTTGGAGCCCCCTGAGCGGCCTCAAGGGAGTCCAGCCTCCTCTTCCGTTTGGAGAGAGGACCCGGGATTGCTCTCCAGGCCATGCAGGAAAAGAAGGCCCTCAGCTCGCGAGGACGGGGGCGTCTCAGGGGTTTCCTCGAGCTGCGGCGCCCGTGGGGGTTTTCTCCCGAGGCATGACGAGGATCTCAGGGAGCCTCTCGTGCGGCGCCAGGGAAGTCAGGTCTCCATGCGCGTGGCGAGGGGGAGCGCGTCCTGGCTCTCGAGTCACGGGAGGGGACTAGGGCCTCGAGACGCGTTGAAGAAGGACTCTCGAGGTCTTTGTCGGGGGGCGGCGGGAAACCCTCGTTTCCCTCGCCTTCTGCCGGGGACCTTAGGGAACTTCCCAGGGTGCCTCTGAGAGGCGAGGGATCCTGTGGAGGTGGCGGGGCCCCTCGGGACTCCGCTGGGTCTGGCGCAACGGAAGAGGGCCTCACCTCGAGGGGAGGCAGCAACCTCAGGCTTCCTCTCCGTTTCGGACTGCGACCGCAGGGTCCCTGCAGAGTTGGGACAGGAGAGTCAGGCCTCGTCTTGTCTGAGGAAGGGAACCCCGCTGGCCTCTCGAGTTGCTCAGGGGGTCTCAGGCCCCCCGTCGAGCTGTGTGTGGAACCCGCGGGTCTTTGCGGACGATGCACGGGGGTGGCAGTGCCCCTTCGTGTTGTGCCTTCACCCACAGGGTTGCCTTCGAAGAGGGGTCCGGGCCTCGGGTCCTTCTCAAGGGCGGACCGGGGAATCGGGGGCGTTCGGCATGTGGCGCCACCCACGTGGCTCGTCTCGAATTTCCTCGTGAGACCGGCCTCATCCTGAGGTGCGCCGGGAAGGCCGGGAACCCCTTCCAGACCACGCAGGGGAATCGCCTCTCCTGTCGCGATCAGGAGGGGAGAAGGGGCTCAGAGGAAGCGGTGCCGGGACCCTCGGTGTTCCCCTCGAGGGAACCCGGCGTGTCGGGGGACTTTTGGGGGTCGCAGGAAGGCTGTCAGGGACCGTTTCGCCCTTCAGGGCGGAACAGGGGACTTCCCTTGAGACGCCGTGGCGGGCAAGGGCCTCATCTTGCCAAGAGGTGGGAACCACGTGGTTTTTCTCGAGTTGCGGCGGGATTCTCGAGTTACGACGGGGATCTCAGCCTTCCCCTAGGGTTTGCCCTGGGAAGCGCAATCTTCCCCTCGGGTTGCGAGGGAAAGCTGGGGGTTGCGCTCGAGTCACTGCAGGGCCGAAGAGACCTCATCTATGCGTGTGTCCGGGACCTCATATTCCTCTCCAGGAAGGCAGGGACCTCGGGGTTGCATTCCAGACTCCCCCGGGGAGTCAGGCCTCGTCTCGAGGGGAAGCCAAGGACTCCGCTCTCCTCTCGAGTCGCGACGCGGGTCTCTTGGAGCCCCCTGAGCGGCCTCAAGGGAGTCCAGCCTCCTCTTCCGTTTGGAGAGAGGACCCGGGATTGCTCTCCAGGCCATGCAGGAAAAGAAGGCCCTCAGCTGGCGAGGACGGGGGCGTCTCAGGGGTTTCCTCGAGCTGCGGCGCCCGTGGGGGTTTTCTCCCGAGGCACGACGAGGATCTCAGGGAGCCTCTCGTGCGGCGCCAGGGAAGTCAGGTCTCCATGCGCGTGGCGAGGGGGAGCGCATCCTGGCTCTCGAGTCACGGGAGGGGACTAGGGCCTCGAGACGCGTTGAAGAAGGACTCTCGAGGTCTTTGTCAGGGGGCGGCGGGAAACCCTCGTTTCCCTCGCCTTCTGCCGGGGACCTTAGGGAACTTCCCAGGGTGCCTCTGAGAGGCGAGGGATCCTGTGGAGGTGGCGGGGCCCCTCGGGACTCCGCTGGGTCCGGCGCAGCGGAAGAGGGCCTCACCTCGAGGGGAGGCAGGAACCTCAGGCTTCCTCTCCGTTTCGGACTGCGACCGCAGGGTCCCTGCAGAGTTGGGACAGGAGAGTCAGGCCTCGTCTTGTCTGAGGAAGGGAACCCCGCTGGCCTCTCGAGTTGCTCAGGGGGTCTCAGGCCCCCCGTCGAGCTGTGTGTGGAACCCGCGGGTCTTTGCGGACGATGCACGGGGGTGGCAGTGCCCCTTCGTGTTGTGCCTTCACCCACAGGGTTGCCTTCGAAGAGGGGTCCGGGCCTCGGGTCCTTCTCAAGAGCAGACCGGGGAATCGGGGGCGTTCGGCATGTGGCCCCACCCACGTGGCTCGTCTCGAATTTCCTCGTGAGACCGGCCTCATCCTGAGGGGCGCCGGGAAGGCCGGGAACCCCTTCCAGACCACGCAGGGGAATCGCCTCTCCTGTCGCGATCAGGAGGGGAGAAGGGGCTCAGAGGAAGCGGTGCCGGGACCCTCGGTGTTCCCCTCGGGGGACCCCGGCGTGTCGGGGGACTTTTGGGGGTCGCAGGAAGGCTGTCAGGGACCGTTTCGCCCTTCAGGGCGGAACAGGGGACTTCCCTTGAGACGCCGTGGCGGGCAAGGGCCTCATCTTGCCAAGAGGTGGGAACCACGTGGTTTTTCTCGAGTTGCGGCGGCATTCTCGAGTTACGACGGGGATCTCAGCCTTCCCCTGGGGTTGGCCCTGGGAAGCCCAATCTTCCCCTCGGGTTGCGAGGGAAAGCTGGGGGTTGCGCTCGAGTCACTGCAGGGCCGAAGAGACCTCACCTAGGCGTGTGTCCGGGACCTACTATTCCTCTCCAGGGAAGGCAGGGACCTCGGCGTTGCATTCCAGGCTCCCCCGGGGAGTCAGGCCTCGTCTCGAGGGGAAGCCAAGGACTCCGCTCTCCTCTCGAGTCGCGACGCGGGTCTCTTGGAGCCCCCTGAGCGGCCTCAAGGGAGTCCAGCCTCCTCTTCCGTTTGGACAGAGGACCCGGGATTGCTCTCCAGGCCATGCAGGAAAAGAAGGCCCTCAGCTGGCGAGGACGGGGGCGTCTCAGGGGTTTCCTCGAGCTGCGGCGCCCGTGGGGGTTTTCTCCCGAGGCACGACGAGGATCTCAGGGAGCCTCTCGTGCGGCGCCAGGGAAGTCAGGTCTCCATGCGCGTGGCCAGGGGGAGCGCGTCCTGGCTCTCGAGTCACGGGAGGGGACTAGGGCCTCGAGACGCGTTGAAGAAGGACTCTCGAGGTCTTTGTCGGGGGGCGGCGGGAAACCCTCGTTTCCCTCGCCTTCTGCCGGGGACCTTAGGGAACTTCCCAGGGTGCCTCTGAGAGGCGAGGGATCCTGTGGAGGTGGCGGGGCCCCTCGGGACTCCGCTGGGTCTGGTGCAACGGAAGAGGGCCTCACCTCGAGGGGAGGCAGGAACCTCAGGCTTCCTCTCCGTTTCGGACTGCGACCGCAGGGTCCCTGCAGTGTTGGGACAGGAGAGTCAGGCCTCGTCTTGTCTGAGGAAGGGAACCCCGCTGGCCTCTCGAGTTGCTCAGGGGGTCTCAGGCCCCTCGTCGAGCTGTGTGTGGAACCCGCGGGTCTTTGCGGACGATGCACGGGGGTGGCAGTGCCCCTTCGTGTTGTGCCTTCACCGACAGGGTTGCCTTCGAAGAGGGGTCCGGGCCTCGGGTCCTTCTCAAGAGCGGACCGGGGAATCGGGGGCGTTCGGCATGCGGCCCCACCCACGTGGCTCGTCTCGAATTTCCTCGTGAGACCGGCCTCACCCTGAGGGGCGCCGGGAGGCCGGGAACCCCTTCCAGACCACGCAGGGGAATCGCCTCTCCTGTCGCGATCAGGAGGGGAGAAGGGGCTCAGAGGAAGCGGTGCCGGGACCCTCGGTGTTCCCCTCGGGGGACCCCGGCGTGTCGGGGGACTTTTGGGGGTCGCAGGAAGGCTGTCAGTGACCGTTTCGCCCTTCAGGGCGGAACAGGGGACTTCCCTTGAGACGCCGTCGCGGGCAAGGGCCTCATCTTGCCAAGAGGTGGGAACCACGTGGTTTTTCTCGAGTTGCGGCGGCATTCTCGAGTTACGACGGGGATCTGAGCCTTCCCCTGGGGTTGGCCCTGGGAAGCCCAATCTTCCCCTCGGGTTGCGAGGGAAAGCTGGGGGTTGCGCTCGAGTCACTGCAGGGCCGAAGAGACCTCACCTAGGCGTGTGTCCGGGACCTAATATTCCTCTCCAGGGAAGGCAGGGATCTCGGGGTTGCATTCCAGGCTCCCCCGGGGAGTCAGGCCTCGTCTCGAGGGGAAGCCAAGGACTCCGCTCTCCTCTCGAGTCGCGACGCGGGTCTCTTGGAGCCCCCTGAGCGGCCTCAAGGGAGTCCAGCCTCCTCTTCCGTTTGGACAGAGGACCCGGGATTGCTCTCCAGGCCATGCAGGAAAAGAAGGCCCTCAGCTGGCGAGGACGGGGGCGTCTCAGGGGTTTCCTCGAGCTGCGGCGCCCGTGGGGGTTTTCTCCCGAGGCACGACGAGGATCTCAGGGAGCCTCTCGTTCGGCGCCAGGGAAGTCAGGTCTCCATGCGCGTGGCGAGGGGGAGCGCGTCCTGGCTCTCGAGTCACGGGAGGGGACTAGGGCCTCGAGACGCGTTGAAGAAGGACTCTCGAGGTCTTTGTCGGGGGGCGGCGAGAAACCCTCGTTTCCCTCGCCTTCTGCCGGGGACCTTAGGGAACTTCCCAGGGTGCCTCTGAGAGGCGAGGGATCCTGTGGAGGTGGCAGGGCCCCTCGGGACTCCCTGGGTCTGGCGCAGCGGAAGAGGGCCTCACCTCGAGGGGAGGCAGGAACCTCAGGCTTCCTCTCCGTTTCGGACTCCGCCCGCAGGGTCCCTGCAGAGTTTTGACAGGAGAGTCAGGCCTCGTCTTGTCTGAGGAAGGGAACCCCGCTGGCCTCTCGAGTTGCTCAGGGGGTCTCAGGCCCCTCGTCGAGCTGTGTGTGGAACCCGCGGGACTTTGCGGACGATGCACGGCGGTGGCAGTGCCCCTTCCTGTTGTGCCTTCACCCACAGGGTTGCCTTCGAAGAGGGGTCCGGGCCTCGGGTCCTTCTCAAGGGCGGACCGGGGAATCGGGGGCGTTTGGCATGTGGCCCCACCCACGTGGCTCGTCTCGAATTTCCTCGTGAGACCGGCCTCATCCTGAGGTGCGCCGGGAAGGCCGGGAACCCCCTCCAGACCACGCAGGGGAATCGCCTCTCCTGTCGCGGTCAGGAGGGGAGAAGGGGCTCAGAGGAAGCGGTGCCGGGACCGTCGGTGTTCCCCTCGAGGGAACCCGGCGTGTCGGGGGACTTTTGGGGGTCGCAGGAAGGCTGTCAGGGACCGTTTCGCCCTTCAGGGCGGAACAGGGGACTTCCCTTGAGACGCCGTGGCGGGCAAGGGCCTCATCTTGCCAAGAGGTGGGAACCACGTGGTTTTTCTCGAGTTGCGGCGGGATTCTCGAGTTACGACGGGGATCTCAGCCTTCCCCTTGGGTTGGCCCTGGGAAGCCCAATCTTCCCCTCGGGTTGCGAGGGAAAGCTGGGGGTTGCGCTCGAGTCACTGCAGGGCCGAAGAGACCTCACCTAGGCGTGTGTCCGGGACCTAATATTCCTCTCCAGGGAAGGCAGGGATCTCGGCGTTGCATTCCAGACTCCCCCGGGGAGTCAGGCCTCGTCTCGAGGGCAAGCCAAGGACTCCGCTCTCCTCTCGAGTCGCGACGCGGGTCTCTTGGAGCCCCCTGAGCGGCCTCAAGGGAGTCCAGCCTCCTCTTCCGTTTGGAGAGAGGACCCGGGCTTGCTCTCCAGGCCATGCAGGAAAAGAAGGCCCTCAGCTGGCGAGGACGGGGGCGTCTCAGGGTTTTCCTCGAGCTGCGGCGCCCGTGGGGGTTTTCTCCCGAGGCCCGACGAGGATCTCAGGGAGCCTCTCGTGCGGCGCCAGGGAAGTCAGGTCTCCATGCGCGTGGCGAGGGGGAGCGCGTCCTGGCTCTCGAGTCACGGGAGGGGACTAGGGCCTCGAGACGCGTTGAAGAAGGACTCTCGAGGTCTTTCTAGGGGGGGCGGCGGGAAACCCTCGTGTCCCTGGCCTTCTGCCGGGGACCTTAGGGAACTTCCCAGGGTGCCTCTGAGAGGCGAGGGATCCTGTGGCGGTGGCGGGGCCCCTCGGGACTCCGCTGGGTCTGGCGCAACGGAAGAGGGCCTCACCTCGAGGGGAGGCAGGAACCTCAGGCTTCCTCTCCGTTTCGGACTCCGACCGCAAGGTCCCTGCAGAGTTGGGACAGGAGAGTCAGGCCTCGTCTTGTCTGAGGAAGGGAACCCCGCTGGCCTCTCGAGTTGCTCAGGGGGTCTCAGGACCCTCGTTGAGCTGTGTGTGGAACCCGCGGGTCTTTGCGGACGATGCACGGGGGTGGCAGTGCCCCTTCGTGTTGTGCCTTCACCCACAGGGTTGCCTTCGAAGAGGGGTCCGGGCCTCGGGTCCTTCTCAAGGGCGGACCGGGGAATCGGGGGCGTTCGGCATGTGGCCCCACCCACGTGGCTCGTCTCGAATTTCCTCGTGAGACCGGCCTCATCCTGAGGTGCGCCGGGAAGGCCGGGAACCCCTTCCAGACCACGCAGGGGAATCGCCTCTCCTGTCGCGGTCAGGAGGGGAGAAGGGGCTCAGAGGAAGCGGTGCCGGGACCCTCGGTGTTCCCCTCGAGGGAACCCGGCGTGTCGGGGGACTTTTGGGGCTCGCAGGAAGGCTGTCAGGGACCGTTTCGCTCTTCAGGGCGGAACAGGGGACTTCCCTTGAGACGCCGTGGCGGGCAAGGGCCTCCTCTTGCCAAGAGGTGGGAACCACGTGGTTTTTCTCGAGTTGCGGCGGGATTCTCGAGTTACGACGGGGATCTCAGCCTTCCTCTTGGGTTGGCCCTGGGAAGCCCAATCTTCCCCTCGAGTTGCGAGGGAAAGCTGGGGGTTGCGCTCGAGTCATTGCAGGGGCCAAGAGACATCACCTAGGCGTGTGTCCGGGACCTACTATTCCTCTCCAGGGAAGGCGGGGATCTCGGGGTTGCATTGCAGGCTCCCCCGGGGAGTCAGGCCTCGTCTCGAGGGGAAGCCAAGGACTCCGCTCTCCTCTCGAGTCGCGACGCGGGTCTCTTGGAGCCCTCTGAGCGGCTTCAAGGGAGTCCAGCCTCCTCTTCAGTTTGGAGATAGGACTCGTGATTGGTCTCCAGGCCATGCAGGAAAATAAGGCCCTCATCTCGCGATGACCGGGGTGTCTCATGTGTTTCCTCGAGCTGCCGCGCCAGTGTGGGTTTCCTCACGAGGTACGATGAGGAACTCATGGAGCCTCTCGTGCAGTGCCAGGTTAGTCAGGTCTCCATGCGCGTGGCGAGGGGGAGCGTGTCATGGCTCTCGAGTCATGGTAGGGGAATCGCGACTCAACACATTTTGAAGCACTCTCGAGCTCTTTCTCGAGTCACGGCAAAAAACCCAGGGTTCCCTCGACTTGTGCCTGTGACCTCAGGGAGCTTCTTTTTGTGCCTCTGAGAACTCAGGGATACTGTGGAGTTGGTAGTGGCCTCTCGGGACTCCACTGGTTGTGGTGCAATGGAAGAGGGCTTCATCTCGAGTGGACGCAGGAACCTCAGGCTTCCTCTCCGTTTCTGACTCGGATCCCATGGTCCCTGCAGAGTAGGGACAAGAGAGTCACACCTAGTCTTCTGTTGAGGAATGGACCTTCGTTTGCCTTTCGAGTTGTTTACAGGGTGACAGGCCACTTGTCGAAATGTCTGTGGGACCTGCGGGTTTTTCTGGACGATGCACGCGGGTGTCAGTGCCCCTTCGTGTTGTGCCTTCATCCACAGGTTTTCCTTCAAAGAGGTGTGCTGGCATCGGGTTCTTTTCAAGAGTGGACCGTGAAATTGGGGTCTTTCGACATGTGGCACCACCCACGAGGCTATGTCTCGAACTTCCTCATGAGACCGGCCTCATCCTGAGGTGCGCCCGAAAGGTCGGGAACCCCTTGCAGACAGAGAAGGGGAGTCGACCCTCCTGTCGCAATCAGGAGAGGAGAAGGGGCTCAGATGAAGTGGTGCCGGGAACCTCGGTGTTCCCCTTGAGTGAGTCTGGTATGTCGCGGAACTTTTGGGGTCGCATCAAGGGTGCCAAGTACCGTTTCGCACTTCAGGATGGAACGTGGGACTTCTCTTGAGATGCTGTAGCGGACAAAGGGCCTCATCTTGCGATGACGAGGGAAGCACGTGGTTTTTCTCGAGTTGCGGTGGGATTCTCGAGTTACGACGGGGAATTCAGGCTTCCTCTTGTGTTGGCCCAGGAAGTCTAATCTTCCATTCGAGTTGCCAGGGAGAGCTGGGGATTGGGCTCCATTCACTGAAGGGCAAACTAGACCTCATCTAGGCTTGTATCCAGGACTTAATGTTCCTCTCCATAGGCGACAGGGATTTGGGGTTGTATTCCATACTCACCCGGGGAGTCAGGCCTCATCTCAAGGGGAAGCAAAGGACTCCACTCTCTTCTCGAGTCGCGACAGGTATCTCTTAGAGCCCACTGAGTGGTCTTTGCTCTGTAGGAGAGCTCTAGTGTTCATAATCCTGTACATAAGTGAACACAGACATTCTGTGTGCATGTTGCTGCATACCCAAAATAGGGCCACAAGGAGCCTCATGCTCTCCATGCGGCGCGGAAGCTGTGCAGCCACGCAGCAGCTGAAGAATCCAACCAATTGCTCTTTTCTTACCTCTGACAGAGCTCGCATTGCCGTAGCCCTTGGCAGTTTGAAAACACTGGGCCCTAACCCCTCTCAAAGTAGGCCTGGGTTCTAGTTCGAATAGAAAGTCAATAGCGGAGCTGAGGACAGGAACGCGGCAGTCATTTATCACACGCTCCTGCAGCCTGCTACTACAGGGACACTAACGCTAGAAGCTAGGAATGTCTTTGCAAGGTGCGCAAAGGACAAGGGAGAACCTCGACCCTGACTCTAGTATTTCAGTCCCCTGAGCAGATCTGAGGTTCTCCCGCTGTAGAAGCTAACCCATTCCTTTCAAATACAGGCTTCCTAACACAGGGCCAGTTGGCTGCTTGCTCTTCCACGAAGCAGGCTTCCTTAACTTGCAAACTGCGAATTCCGCTTAACAGCCTGGAGGAAAATCGCTTCTTGGAAGATTTTTTTCAGAGGCTGTATCCCCGGAGCTGGGGCCAAGCTAGGGGACCCATACTGACAAGGGAAGGCAAAACCACATCCAATGTCTTTGCTCTGGAGGACAGCTTTGGTGAGCCTAAGTCTTTCAGGAATATTTCTGGCTCCAACAGAGTCAAATTCTGTGTGTGAAGCTGCACAGCCAAAATAGGGGAACAGAGAGCCTGATTCTCTCTGTGTAGCTTTGAAGCTGTCATTCAAACAACAGCTTGAGAATCCATACAATGCTCTCCCTTACTGCTAAGAGAATTCTCATTGCTGTCGTCCTTGACAGTTTGTAGAAATCCGCACCCTAACCCTTCTCCAAGTAGGCCTGGGTCCTAGCTCGGAATAACAGGCAACGGCGGAGCTGAGGCCAGTAAGGCACAAGTGAGGTCTCACACACTCTTGCAGCCTGATCGTCCAGGAGCAGTAAGGCCTCTTTTTCCCTGTAGGAGGCTCGCTTGCCTTGCCTCCTGTGAACTGCATTTCCCAGCCTGGGCGCAAAGCTGTTCCTGGAGATTTTTTCTCAGGGGCTGTTTCCCTGGAGCTGGGTCGGACCTCGGGGGCCCAACTCACAGGGGAAGACAAAACCACATGGACAGGTCTATGCTCTGTAGGAGAGCTCTAGTGAACCTCATCTCTCAGGAACATTCTTGGCTTCTACAGAGACACCTCTGTGCATGAAGCTACACACCCAACATAGTGGCAAAGGGAGTCTGATTCTCTCCGTGGGTGCTGATGCTTTGTGGCAAAGCACCTGCTAAGAATCCATCCGCATAGGCTTCCCTCACCTTGACAGAGGTCTCATTGCTGTAGTCCTTGGCAGTTTGGAAAGAAGCAGACCCTTACCCTTCACCAAGTAGGCCCTTGTCCTTGTTTGAATGGAAAGGCAGTAGCTGAGCTGAGGCCAGTAAGGCGCCAGTCAAGTCTGACATATTCCCGATGCCTGCTCCTTCATGGAAAATAATGTTAGAATCTGGGAATGTCTTTGCAAGGCTGGCAAAGGGCAGTCAGGAACCTCGACCCTGCCTCTGGAATTTCTATCTTCTCAGCACATCTGGCGGTCTCGGTCAGGAGAAACTAACCCATTTCTTGCAAATATAGGCTTCCAAACACAGGCCGGTTGGCTGTCTCTTCTTGCCGAAGGAAGCTTGCTTATCCCACCTCCTGTGAACTCCACTTCCCAGCCTGGGTGATAAGAGGTTCTTGGAGATCTTTTCTCAGAGGCTGTTTCCAAGGAGCAGGGGCTGATCCCAGAGACCCACACGCACAGGGGAAGGGAAAACCGCATGGATAAGTCTTTGCTCTCTAGGAGTGCTCTAGTGAACCTCAGTCTGTGGGGAATGTTCTTGGCTCCAACGGGGACATCTCTGTGTGGGAAGCTGCATTGCCAACATAGAGACACAGAGACCTGATTCTCTCTGTGCAGCTTTGACGCTGTCGTTCAAACAACAAATTGAGAATCCACACAATGCTCTCCCTTACCACTGAGAGAGTTATCATTGCTGTAGCCCTTCGCAGCTTCTGGAAATCGGCACACAAACACTTCTCCAAGTAGGCCTGGGTTCAAGTTCAGATGAACATGCAATAGCGGAGCTGAGGCCAGTAAGGCACCAGTCAGGTGTCACACACTTTGGCAGCCTGCTCCTCCAGGGACAGTAAGGCCTCTGTTTCCCTTCAGGAGGCTCGCTTGCCTTACTTCCTGTGAACAGCGTTTCCCAGCCTGGGCGGAAAGCAGTTCCTGGAGATCTTTTCTCAGGGGCTGTTTCCCCGGAGTTGGGGCGGACCTCGGGGACCCAACTCACAGGGGAAGGCAAAACCAAATGGACAGGTCTATGCTCTGTAGGAGATCTCTAGTGAACTGCCGGGGTCCATCCCCAGCTGATCCAGGGTATTCGAAGCAGAGACGGCGTAGGCGAGGGTCAGGGAACAACTGCTTAATTAAACGTTAGTTAAGGATATAAAGAGTAATAAAATGAGGATAGCTCAGTAGGAAAATTCAGTGGAGAAAAGAGGCTGAGTAGCTTGGTTTACGCGGGGGACCAATAAAACTTCAAGACAAGAAGCTTGCACCACTTACGTAGGCCGCAGGCGTCCTTCCGTTCTCCCGAAGGAGAGGAGACACTGAGGCCTCCCCAGTCGGATCTTAGAAGCCCAGGCAAAATTAGTAAGCTTGGTGGGTTCCGCGCTCCAGATGGAGACTCAACCAGAGTGAGAGAGAGAGAGAGACATGGGGAGACCAGTATTTCGAGAAACTGATCCCAATTCTTTATTTTCCATGGTCTACTTTTATACACTGAGATGTTATGCAAAAGTCACGTGGGGTCAGCAGTCCTGACTTTATCAAAGTCAGGTGCTTCATACAAAAGTATACAGAGGTCTTAGGGGTGTTACATCATCTTCTGGCCGGGGGGCCTGCTGACAATTTACGACCCTCTCCTTGTGACAGCGGTCAGTCAACCAGGACACTTATTTCTCCAAGGGTGATTATTCTTAAAACAGACGCCAACCCAAATAAAGTTACATTCCTATAGGGTGAGGGTGTAGTGGGTTTTAGTTAAGGAAAGAATTTACTTAGCCTAAGGTCTAACGTGATTTATATCAAAGGTTAATACTTATTTCTTCTATATATTCATTAATGTGTATAAGGGCAGGGGATGTGGAGACTTAGCAGTAAACATCAGCTCAACAAATGAAAAACCCTTCACCAATATGATTTCTAATCAGCCCATTATACTTATACTAATAATTTTCTAACTTTTCTAAGGAACCTGTTTTTAGAAGGTTTAAAGCATCTCGTGCCTCTCATGGTTGGGAGGCTGTGAGCAATCACATGTGGCCGGACAAGCCTGTCAGGCAGGCTAGAGAACCTTCAGAGGAGTTTGTAGGTTAAAACACTCTTGTCACACCCAGGGGTTTTTATCAACTGGAGCTCTAGGTTAACTCCTTCTCCGAAAGAGGTGGTGGGGGACAGCCCCCCGTAAAGTCAGAGGTGTAGGTGAGAGCACAAAGTAGTAAGGTAGGCAGGCTCTGGTGATGGGGGTAGATGCTCGAGGATTTCCAGGGGGACTCCTGAGGCTCGATCCCGCCTTTGCGTATGTCGAGCCTCCTTCCTCATGACCTTTGCCATGGGCGGAGTGCCTCACTCTGGCCCCCAACAGTGAACCTCCTCTCTCAGGAACATTCTTGGCTCCTATCGAGACACCTCTGTGCGTGTAGCTACACACGCAACGTAGGGGCAAAGGGAGCCAGATTCTTTCCGTGGGGTGCTGATGCTTTGTGGCAAAGCACCTGCTTGAGAATCCATCAGCTTACGCTTCCCTCGCCTTGACAGAGGTCTCATTGCTGTAGCCCTTGGCAGTTTGGAAAGAAGAGGACCCTTACCTTTCATAAAGTGGGCCCTTGTCCTAGTTTGAAAGGAAAGGCAAGAGCTGAGCTGAGGCCAATAAGGCGCCAGTCAAGTCTGACATATTCCCGAAGCCTGCTCCTTCATGGAAAATAACGCTGTAATCTAGGAATGTCTCTGCAAGGCTGGCAAAGGGCACTCAGGAGCCTGCACCCTGCCTCTGGAATTACCGACTTCTGAACAGATCTGGAGGTCTCCCTTAGGGGAAGCTAACCCATTCTTCCAAATAGAGGCTTCCAAACGCAGGCCGCTTGGCTGCCTCTTGCTCTCTGAAGGAGGCCTGCTTTTCCCGCCTCCTATGAACCCCACATCCCAGCCTCTGGGAAAAGCGGATCTTGAAGATCTTTTCTCAGGGGTTGTTTCCACGGAGCTGGGGCCGAGCCTGGAGCCCCAAACGCACAGGGGAAGAAAAACCACATGGACAAGTCTTTGCTCTCTAGGAGAGCTCTAGTGAACCTCACTCTGTCAGGAACGTTCTTGTTTCCTATGGAGACACCCCTGTCTGTGAAGCTGTGTACCGAACATGGAGACACAGAGTCTGATTCTCTCTGTGCATCTTTGAAGCTGTCGTTCAAACAACAGCTTGAAAATCCATACAATGCTCTTCCTTACCCGTGACACAGTTCTCATTGCTATACCCCTTGGCAGTATTTAGAAATCCATACCCAAACCCTTCTCCTAGTAGGCCTGGGTCCTAGTTCGGAGGAACACGCAATGGCGGAGCTGAGGCCAGTAAGGCACCAGTCAGGTCTCACACACTCTGGCAGCCTGATCGTCCAGGGAGACTAAGGCCTGTTGTGCCTTGCAGGAGGCTCGCTTGTGTTACCTCCTGTGAACTGCGTTTGCCAGCCTGGGGGAATAGCGGTCCCTGGAGATCTTTCCTCAGGGGCTCCTTCCCCTGAGCTGGGGCGGACCTCAGGGACCCAACTCACAGGGCAAGGCAAAACCATATGGACAGGTCTATGCTCTGTAGCAGACTTCTAGTGAACCTCATCTCTCAGGAACATTCTTGGCTCCTATAGAGACACTTCTGTGTGTGAAGCTGCGTACCTAACATAGGGGCACAGACAGCCTGATTCTCTCAGTTCATTTTGACCCTGTCGTTCAGAAAACAGCTTGAGAATCCATAAAATGCTCTCCCTTACCGCTGAGAGAATTCTCACTGCTGTAGCCCTTGGCACTTTGTAGAAATCCGCACCCAAACGCTTCTCCAAATAGGCCTGGGTCCTAGTTCGGAGGAAAAGGCAATGGTGGAACTGAGGCCAGTAAGGCAACAGTCAGGTTTCACACACTCTGGCAGCCTGCTCCTCCAGGGACAGTAAGGCCTCTTTTTCTCTGCAGGAGATTCGCTTGCCTTACTTCCTGTGAACAGCGTTTCCCAGCCTCAGCGAAGCGGTTCCTGGAGATCTTTTCTCAGGGACAGTTTCCCCGGAGGTGTGGCGGACCTCGGGGACCCAACTCACAGGGGAAGGAAAAACCACATGGATAGGTCTATGCTCTGTAGGAGAGGTTTAGTGAACCTAATCTCTCAGGAACATTCTTGGCTCCTATAGAGACAACTCTGTGTGTGAAGCTACACTCCCATCATTGGGGAACAGGGATCTTGGTTCTCTCCGTGGGGTGCTGATGCTTTGTAGTAAAGCACCTGCTTGAGAATCCATCCTCTTAGGCTTCCCTCGCCTTGACAGAGGTCTCATTGCTGTAGCCCTTGGCAGTTTCAAAAAAGAAGACCCTTACCCTTCATAAAGTAGGCCCTTGTCCTAGTTTGAATGGAAAGGCAATAGCTGAGCTGAGGCCAATAAGGAGCCAGTCCCCTCTGACACATTCCCGAAGCCTGCTCCTTCATGGAATATAACTCTAGAATCTTGGAATGTCTTTGCAAGGCTGGCAAAGGGGAGTCAGGAACCAGCACCCTGCCTCTGGAATTACCGACTTCTGAGCAGATCTGGAGGTCTCCTTTAGAAGAAGCTAACCCATTCCTTCCAAATAGAGGCTTCAAAACACAGGCAGGTTGGCTGCCTTTCGTGCCCGAAGGAGGCTTGCTTTTCTCTCCTCCTATGAACCCCAGTTCCCAGCCTCTGGGAAAAGCGTATCTTGAAGATATTTTCTCAGGGGTTGTTTCCACGGAGCTGGGGCCGAGCCCGGGGCCCAAAGGCACAGGGGAAGGCAAGACCACATGGGCAGGTCTATGCTCTGTAGCAGACCTCTCGTGAACCTCATCTCTCAGGAGCATTCTTGGCTCCTACAGAGACACCTCTGTGTGTGAAGCTGCGTACCTAACATAGGGGCAGAGAGAGCCTGATTCTGTTCATTTTGACGCTGTCATTCAGAAAACAGCTTGAGAATCCATAAAATGCTCTCCCTTACCACCGAGAGAATTCTCACTGCTGTAGCCCTTGGCACTTTGTAGAAATCTGCACCCAAACGCTTTTCCAAGTAGGCCTGGGTGCTAGCTCGGATGAACAGGGAATGGTGGAGCTGAGGCCAGTAAGGCAACAGTCAGGTTTCACACATTCTGGCAGCCTGCTCCTCCAGGGACTGTAAGGCCTCTTTTACTCTGCAGGAGATTCGCTTGCCTTACTTCATGTGAACAGCATTTCACAGCCTCGGCGAAGCGGTTCCTGGAGATCTTTTCTCAGGGACAGTTTCCCCGGAGGTGTGGCGGACCTCGAGGACCCAACTCACAGGGGAAGGCAAAACCACATGGACAGGTCTATGCTCTGTAGGAGAGGTTTAGTGAACCTAATCTCTCAGGAACATTCTTGGCTCCTATAGAGACAACTCTGTGTGTGAAGCTACACTCCCAACATTGGTGCACAGGGAGCTTGATTCTCTCCGTGGGGTGCTGATGCTTTGTGGCAAAGCACCTGCTTGAGAATCCATCCTCTTAGGCTTCCCTCACCTTGACAGAGGTCTCATTGCTGTAGCCCTTGGCAGTTTGCAAAGAAGAAGACCCTTACCCTTCATAAAGTAGGGCCTTGTCCTAGTTTGAATGGAAAGGCAATAGCTGAGCTGAGGTCAATAAGGAGCCAGTCCCATCTGACACATTCCCGAAGCCTGCTCCTTCATTGAAAATAACTCTAGAATCTAGGAATATCTTTGCAAGGCTAGCAAAGGACAGTCAGGAACCAGTACCCTGCCTCTGGAATTACCGACTTCTGAGCAGATCTGGAGGTCTCCTTTAGGAGAAGCTAACCCATTCCTTCCAAATAGAGGCTTCAAAACACAGGCAGGTGGGCTGCCTTTTCGTTCCCTATGGAGGCGTGCTTTTCTCTCCTCCTACGAACCCCGGTTCCCAGACACTGGGAAAAGTGGATCTTGAAGATATTTTCTCAGGGGTTGTTTCCACGGAGCTGGGGCCGAGCCTGGAGACCCAAAGGCACAGGGGAAGGCAAGACCACATGGACAAGCCTTTGCTCTTTAGTATAGCTCTAATGAACCTCACTCTGTCAGGATCTTTCTTGATTCCTACGGAGACACACCTGTGTGTGAAGCTGCAGGCACAGAGAGCCTGATTACCCCTGTGCAGCGCTGAGTCTGGGCGGCTAAACAACAGCTTGGGAATGCAGCCTGGGGCGCTTCCCTTCCCTCGGACAGAGCTCTCCTTGCGGTAGGCCTTGGTAGTTTGCATACAATGGGGCCCTAAGCCCTCTGCAAGTTGGCCTGGCTCCTAGGTCCAAAGGGCAGGCCAGAGCGGAGCTGAGGCTGTCAGGCTCCAGACACATCTCCCATACTCCTACATCCTGCTCCTACCCGGGCGTGAACGCTAGAAGCTGGGAAGGTACCTGGACCGTGCAGGGGCGGGGCGAACGCGGGCGGTGTGGGGCGGGGGTCGGCTTCTGGCGGGGGTGGGGGCGGGCTTCCCAGTTGTGCTCCCGGGGGTCGCCACTGCGGCTGGGAACGCGCCGGGAGCGCGGCAGGGGCGGGGCTAACCCTGGGGGCGCGGGGCGGTGGTCGGCTCATGGGGGGGATGGGGAGGGGTTCCCAGTTGCGCTCTCGGGGGTTGCAACTGCGGCTGGGAATGCCCATTTCGTCCGCTCCTGGGTCCCCAAGGATCGCCATCCCGTGGGTGCAGTGGAGGGCTGCGGACCACAGGTAAGGGAACTGGGACTGCGTGGAGCAGGGAACCAAGTATTCCGCCGTCTGTTGGCACATTCTCGGAGCTCCCCAACCTGGCGGTCGCAGAAAGGCCTTGCATTTGGGATCAAGGCCTTTACCGCTCCACCCCTCTGCTGAAAAATCTCAGAGTCTGCGCGGTTCTTCCAAGCAGCCTAGTGTCCGCTGGAAGTCCAAGGGACAGAACACTGAACTCTGGCCGGCTGGCCCAGCCCTGCTTCTGGCACTTTGTAAGCCAGCGGGCCCTTGAGCACCTGCTGGGATGGGAAAGGGAAGGGTCCACGGATTGCACCCTAGAAACTTAGTAGGGTGCATGGATTTCAAACCCTGGTGGCCGCCCAGGCAGCAAAGAAGGGGGGAGGGCACCTTGCTGCCCTTTCATGGCAGAATCTGTGGTTGTCCAGCTGCGTGGGCCTTTTCATGAGGACCCTGTGCAATAAAAGTTTGGTGTTTTGGAACTGAATAATTAGAACGTGTAAAAGCTTTAAATTATGTGGTGGTGTAATTAAAAACAAAACAAAACAAAACCAAGCTCCAAGTGTTTTGCAAATGGAGGTTTAAATATTGAAGGACTGTATTCCTTGCACTGTGGCATTCTATCAAGAAGTGTGCAGGATTTTTTTTTTTTAAGAAAAGTGTTCGAAGTGAGGGAAACAGGAAACCCAGAGGTGCCCCTGTATTTTGGGGAAGGCCTTAGGAGGTCACTTGGAAATGCTGCTGGCTGTGCGGGAGGGCGGCAGATGGGCTGTGCAGGCTTGTCCTTTGCATGGATGTTCTTGTGTGTGGAAACCCAGCTCGGAGCCATCTCCTGATGTGTAAGAATTTCGCAGACAAACCTTGAGCTAAGCAATGCATTTTTTCCTAAGAAAATGTTTGTCTTAAGCGATGTAAATATCCTATGTATTTCCGCTAGACTCTGGCTTCAGGTCGGTTCCCCCAAAAGGCTCAGAAGCGATTTGAACAAAACAGCATGTTTTCCTCCTAGCTTGTTCTCCTTATCTATGTTAAGGAAATGATATATTTGCCTGCAATACTGCCTTTCTTCAAGATTCATGTCAATCAAGTTTTGGCCCGGGATGACTCACCTGCTGCCAATATTATCTCAATGCATGTCGTGGGGGAAGGGCCTGGTGCCATTCCCTGAAACAGTTCCTTTCTTTCCTTAGCTGACTGCTAGTGCCTGTAGAATATCTGGCTAAAGACCAGCAGGGGGTACTCTTACTACCCCCCCCACCCCGCCTCAAGTCTAAGTCAGCAGCTTTCTCTAACTCTTTAATACTTTAATAACACTTGATGACACAAAAGCTCTGAGCGATCAAATCATATCAAATCTTCATTTCAGATTGAAGATGCATTCCATGGTATTGCCATCTTAAGTCTTTCCATCGTTATGGAATATCTGTCCATGTATTCAGGATAGTTTTCAGCCAGGGTGTATAATTTCCAGTGTGCCAGTCTTGTCATCCTCGTTACATCCATGGCAAAGTGTTTTATTCATGTTGATATTATTGAAAGGGAATTTTTTAAAATTCCTTTTCAGATTATTATCTGCTAATGTATACAGATAAAACTGTGTAATCATTCATTTTTATCAGTTTGGACAGCTTGATAGTTGTCTTTAATTTCTTTACTTTCTGACACTTTAAGATTATCCTGGGACACATATGTAATGCCTCACCCCTAAATTCAGACATGTGTTCAAAGAACTTCTGTCCTTTTATTTATTTATTTATTTATTCTTTAACATTGAAATCGTTTTGACTATGCTGGGTGTTTGTTGCTAGATGGAAGTAGCTAGGACCTCTGGACTGCAGTCTCTCATCTCTTGCTGACCTCTTGTGGACCTCTGCAGATTCCTGGTAGGTGGGAGCTTGTTAGTTCCTTGTTCCTTATCAGAACCTCCTGTGGTAAGTGTTTTTCTCTTCTCTGTTGCCTGGTAAGGGTGGGTGGTCATGGGCATCCCAAAGTTGGCTAGAAGTCAATTATTTAGGCAGGCTTGTGCATAGATATGGGAGAAGGCAATGGCACCCCACTCCTGGAAAATCCCAAGGACGGAGGAGCCTGGTAGGCTGCAGTCCATGGGGTGGCTAAGAGTCGGACACCACTGAGCGACTTCATTTTCACTTTTCACTTTCATGCATAGGAGGAGGAAATGGCAACCCACTCCAGTGTTCTTGCCTAGAGAACCCCAGGGACTGCGGGGCCCGGTGGGGTGCCATCTATGGCGTGGCACAGGGTCGGCCTCAACTGAACCACTTAGCATCTGCAGCAGCAGCAGCAGCAGTGCATAGATATCAAAGGGGATGAGAACAGTCAGGTAGGATCACATATGTCACCGTGAAACAATACTTCTCCTCTTAGCCAAAGCTAACAAAAGATTTCTGTTCTAGGTCAACCTAGAAGAGATCACTTAAGAGGTAAAGAAACTTAAACTCCATTAGCAAAGGCAGTTCAACATCTCAAGAAAACTTGTGCTAGGCACAAAACTCTTTTCTGGGGGCCTACTTTCCCTACAACCTCCTTATCCCATTCTGTACCCATTCCTTTGCTTCTCCCGTCCTGAAAATGCCACCTCTAAGACAGAACTACTTCGTTTTCCTTCTTAAAGTGTGATTGCATTCCATACATTCTTGTAATAACAAGTCATACATTTCCCTTCAGCAACCAAGAACTCACTCTTATATTGGCATTTGATAGATTGGTGAGCATACCTATCAGTGATAATAGCGCCCACCCCGCTTCCTGCAAGAACAGAACAAAACAAAACAAAACAAAAAAATTGCTTTCTTACATTTAATATGTTCGGATGGTGCCAGTCACTATTCATGCAGAGTCAAAAATCTCTTTTGTTTCTGTGTAAAAGGGAGGTCCTTTCAAGTCGTGAATGTTTAAGAAGTTTCATTTATTTGGAAGTGACGTAGCTATTCAATACACTGTCGTCACTTAGTTTAGCACCAGGATAGAAACTCAGGTAACCAAAACACCTGGAGGAACGATTGTAAGTTCAGTTCAGTTCACTTGCTCAGTCGAGTCTGACTCTTTGTGACCCCGTGGCCTGCAGGACGCCAGGCTTCTGTGTCCATCACCAACTCCAGGGGCTTGCTCAAACTCATGTCCATCGAGTCAGTGATGCCATCCAACCATCTTATCCTCTGTCATCCCCTTCTCCTCTGCCTTCAATCAAGACTATGAGAGGCAGATATTTTAGAGTATAATTATTGTTAAGAGTTTATCTAAAAGCTCATATCACATTTACATTTTTTACATTTGTTGTTGCTGTTTCCAGGTACTTTCTTGCTGACAAGCTTGTGACACATATAACAATAGAGCAATTTTTACCTCAAAAGAAACCTAGGCACTATGAACATGTTGTGCTTAATGTTGTTGACTCTTAGACATGTCTATAGTGGAGGAGCTAAACCAAAAATACTAGATATTTAATATTGACTAGCTCCCAGTTCACAGGACTCTGACATTCATTTAGGTCAATGTTTTCTTGTATTTCCAGCAGTTTGATTTGGAAGGGCTGCCTTGTCTTGAGACCATTGAAATCAGAACTCAGAACTTGAGCAATATTATCAAAAAACACAAGGCTCACACTGACACATACCTTAATCCAGACAGACAGACAAGACATCTTCCAGTTTTCCGCCTGAGATTTAAAATATTTCTTTGAGCCATTTTCCTGGGGAGTGGGGGGGGGGGAGTGGGGGTGGCAGCGAGGCAGGCTTGGGTAACAAGCTAATTGTTGGTCATTGCATATGCAAAGAACCAGCTTTCCGGGTTCCAAGGAAAAAAGTTTCCTTGGTACCCAATTTTGTTTGGATCTATAGACTCTCATGGCCCTCCTAGGTCAGGACATCTTTCCTTTCTGTAGTCCTCGTTTTATCCCTAAATCATAGACAGCTTGGATTGTCTCTGTGGGGTGGATGTATTGTCCTCATGTTTGACCTGGCGGCAGTAGCGAGGTCCGAGAGCCTCTTCTGGAACCGGGCGTGGGGACGGGGCCCACCAGGAGCCCCTGGTGGAAGTGGGCAATGCGCCGGGAGCGCGCCAGGGGCGGGGCGATCCCGGGCGGCGCGGGTCGGGGTTCTGGTCGGGAGGCGGTGGGGGGCGGTAACAGTTGTGCTCTCGGGGGTCCCCACTGCAGCTGGAAACGCGCTGGGAGTGCGGCAGGGGCGGGGTGAACCCGGGTGGTGCGGGGCGGGGTTCGGCTCCTGGCGGGGGTGGGGGAGGGCTTCCCAGTTGTGCTCTCGGTGGTGTCCACTGCGGCTGGAAACGCGCCGGGAGCGCACCCGGGGCGGGGTAAACCTGGGCTGCGCGGGTCGGGATTTAGATGGCTGTGGGTGGGGGTTTGGTCCCAGTTGTGCTCTCGGGGGTCGCCACTGCGGCTAGGAATGCCCATTTCCTACGCTCCTGTGTCCCCAAGGATCCACATCTAGTGGGTGCAGCGGAGGGCTGCAGGCCACAGGTCAGGGAACTGGGACTGCTTGGAGCAGGGAACCAAGTATTCCGCCCTCTGTTGGCACATTCTCGGAGCTCCCCAACCTGGAGGTTGCAGAAAGGCCTCGCCCTTGGTGTCAAGGCCTTTACCGCTCCACCCCTTTGCTGAAAAATCTCAGTCTGCACGGTTTTCCCAAGCAGCCTAGTGTCCCCTGGAAGTCCAAGGGACAGAACACTGAACTCTGGCCGGCTGGCCCAGCCCTGCTTCTGGCACTTTGTAAGCCAGCGGGCCCTTGAGCACCTGCTGGGATGGGAAAGGGAAGGGTCCACGGATTGCACCCTAGAAACTTAGTAGGGTGCATGGATTTCAAACCCTGGTGGCCGCCCAGGCAGCAAAGAAGGGGGGAGGGCACCTTGCTGCCCTTTCATGGCAGAATCTGTGGCTGTCCTGATGCGTGGGCCTTTTCATGGGGACCTTGTGCAATAAAAGTTTGGTGTTTTGGTACTGAATAATTAGAAATTGTAAAAAGTTTAAATTATGTGGTGGTGTAATTAAAAAACAAAACAAAACAAAACCAAGCCCCAAGTGTTTGGCACAGGGAGGTTTAAGTATTGAAGGCCTGTTTTCCTTGCACTGTGGCATTCTATCAAGAAGTGTGCAGGATTTTTTTTTTTTTTAAGAAAAGTGTTCGAAGTGAGGGAAACAGGAAACCCAGAGGTGCCCCTGTATTTTGGGGAAGGCCTTAGGAGGTCACTTGGAAATGCTGCTGGCTGTGGGGGAGGGGGGCAGATGGGCTGTGCAGGCTTGTCCTTTGCATTCATGTTCTTGTGTGTAGAAACCCAGCTCGGAGCCATCTCCTGATGTGTAAGAATTTCGCAGACAAACCTTGAGCTAAGCAATGCATTTGTTCCTGAGGAAATGTTTGTCTTAAGCGATGTAAATATGCTATGTATATCTGCTGGACTCTGGCTTCAGGTCGGTTCCCCCAATAGGCTCAGAAGCGACTTGAACAAAACAGTATGTTTTCCTCGTACCTTGTTCTCCTAATCTATGTTAAGGAAATGATATATTTGCCTGGAATACTGCCTTTCTTCAAGATTCATGTCAATCAGTTTTTGGCCCAGGATGACTCACCTGCTGCCAATGTGACCTCAAGGCATGTCGTGGGGGAGGGGCCTGGTGCCATTCCCTGAGACAGTGCCTTTCTTTCCTTAGCTGACTGCTAGTGCCTGTAGAATATCTGGCTAGAGACCAGCAGGGCGTACACCCCGCCTCAAGTCTAAGTCAGCAGCTTTCTCTATCTCATTTATACTTTAATAACAATTGATGACACAAAAGCTCTGAGCGATCAAATCATATCAAATCTTCATTTCAGATTGAAGATGCATTCCATGGTATTGCCATCTTAAGTCTTTCCATTGTTATGGAATACCTGTCCATGTATTCAGGATAGTTTTCAGCCAGGGTGTATAAGTTCCAGTGTGCCAGTCTTTTCATCCTCGTTACATCCATGGCAAAGTGTTGTATTCATGTTGACATTATTGAAAGGGAATTTTTTTTAATTCCTTTTCAGATTATTATCTGGTAATATATACAGAAAAAACTGTGTAATCTTTCGTTTTTATCAGTTTGGACAGCTTGATAGTTGTCTTTAATTTCTTTCCTTTCTCATACTTTAAGATTTTCCGGGCACCGTACATGTACTGCCTCACCCCTAATCTCAGTCATGTGTTCAAAGAACTTCTGTCCTTTATTTGTTTACTTATTTTTTGCAACATTGAATTCGTTTTGACTATGCTGGGTCTCTGCTGCAAGATGGAAGTTGCTAGGACCTCTGGACTGCAGTCTTCCATCTCTTACCGACCTCTTGTTGACCTCTGCAGAATCCTGGTTGGCGGGAGCTTGTTAGTTCCTCGTTCCTTACCAGGACCTCCTGTGGTAAGTGTTTTTCTCTTCTCTGTTGCCTTGTAAGGGTGGATGGTCATTGGCATCCCAAAGCTAGCTAGAAGTCAATTATTTAGGCAGGCTTGTGCATAGATATGGGAGAAGGCAATGTCACCCCACTCCAGTACTCTTGCGTGGAAAATCCCATGGATGGAGGAGCCTGGTAGGCTGCAGTCCATGGGGTTGCTAAGAGTCGGACACCACTGAGCGACTTCACGTTCACTTTTCACTTTCATGCATGGGAGGAGGAAATGGCAACCCACTCCAGTGTTCTTGCCTAGAGAACCCCAGGGACTGCGGGGCCTCGTGGGCTGCCGTCTATGGGGTCGCACAGAGTCGGACACGACTGAAACGACTTAGCAGCAGCAGCGGCGGCAGCAGCAGCAGAAGCAGTGCATCGATATCAAAAGGGCTGCAAACAGTCAGGAAGGATCACATATGTCACCGTGAAACACTACTTCTCCACTTAGCCAAAGCTAACAAAAGATTTCTGTTCTAGGTCAACCTAGAAGAGATCACTTAAGAGGTAAAGAAACTTAAACTCCATTAGCAAAGGCAGTTCGACATCTCAAGAAAACTTGTGCTAGGCACAGAACTCTTTTCTGGGGGTCCACTTTCCCTACAACCTCCTTATCCCATTCTGTACCCATTCCTTTGCTTCTCCCATCCTGAAACGGCCACCTGTAAGACAGAACTACTTCGTTTTCCTTCCTCAAGTGCCATTGCATTCCACATACTTTCTTGTAATAACAAGTCATACATTTCCCTTCAGCAACCAAGAACTGACTTTTATATTGGCATTCGCTATAGCCCGCCCCCCTCCCCCCACCCCCAAGAACAGAACAAAACAAAACAAAACAATTGCTTTCGTACATTTAACATGTCAGGATGGTGCCAGACACTATTCATGGAGAGTCAAAAATCTCTTTTGTTTCTGTGTAAAAGGGAGGTCCTTTCAAGTCGTGAATGTTTCAGAACTTTCATTTATTTGGAAATGACCTAGCTATTCAATACACTGTCGTCACAAGGATAGAAACTCGGGTAACCAAAACACCTGGAGAAACGTTTGTTAGTTCAGTTCAGTTCAGTTGCTCAGTCGTGTCTGACTCTTTGGGACCCTGTGGCCTGAAAGACGCCAGGCTTCCGTGTCCGTCACCAGCTCCAGGGGCTTGCTCAAACTCATGTCCATCGAGTCAGTGATGCCATCCAACCATCTTATCCTCTGTCATCCCCTTCTCCTCTGCCTTCAATCAAGACTATGAGAGGCAGATATTTTAGAGTATAATTATTGTAAAGAGTTTGTCTAAAAGCTCATATCACTTTTACTTTTGTTGTTGTCGTTTCCAGGTAGTTTCTTGCTGACAAGCTTGTGACAGATATACTAATAGAGCAATTTTTACCTCAAAAGAAACCTAGGCACTATGAACATGTTGTGCTTAATGTTGTTGACTCTTAGACATGTCTATAATGGAGGAGCAAAACCAAAAATACTAGATATTTAATATTGACCAGTTCCCAGTTCACGGGACTCTGACATTCATTTAGGTCAATGTTTTCTTGTATTTCCAGCAGTTTGATTTGGAAGGGCTGCCTTGTCTTGAGACCATTGAAATCAGAACACAGAACTTGAGCAATACTATCAAGAAACACAGGGCTCACACTGACACATACCTTAATCCAAACAGACAGACAAGACATCTTCCAGGTTTCCGCCTGAGATTTAAAATATTTCTTTGAGCCAGTCTTCTGGGGAGTTGGGGGATGGGGGTGGCAGTAAGGCAGGCTTGGGTAACAAGCTAATTGTTGGTCATTGCATATGCAAAGAACCAGCTTTCCGGGTTCCAAGGAAAAAAGTTTCCTTGGTAACCAACTTTGTCTGGTTCTATAGAATATCATGGCCCTCCTAGGTCAGGTCATCTTGCCTTTCTGTAGTCCTCGTTTTATCCCTAAATCATAGACAGCTTGGATTGTCTCTGTGGGGTGTATGTATTGTCCTCATGTTTGACCTGGCGGCAGCAGCGAGGTCCGAGAGCCTCTCCTGGAACCGGGCGTGGGGACGGGGCTCACCGAGAGCCACTGGTGAAGGTGGGCAGCGCCCCTGGAGCGCGGCAGGGGCGGGGCGAACCCGGGCGGCGCAGGGCGGGTGTCGGCTCCTGGCGGGGGTAGGGGAGGGCTTCCCAGTTGTGCTCTCGGAGATGGCCACTGCAGCTGGAAACGCGCCGGGAGCGCAGCCAGGGTGGGGTAAACCTGGGCTGCACAGGTCGAGATTCCGCTCGCTGTGGGTGGGGGGTCGGTCCCTGTTGTGTTCCCGGGGGTCGCCAATATGGCTGGGAACCCGCCGGGAGCCCGGCAGGGCCGGGGCGAAACCTGGCGGCGCGGGGCGGGGTGGGGTTCCGTTCGCAGTGGGGGTCGGCTCCTGGCGGGGGTGGGGGAGGGCTTTCCAGATGTGCTGTTGGGGGTCGCCATTGCGGCTGGGAATGCCCATTTCGTGAACTCCTGGATCCCCAAGGATCGGCATCCATTGGCCACAGCGGAGGGGTGCGGAACACAGGTAAGGGAACGGGGACTGCGTGGAGCAGGGAACCATGTATTCCGCCCTGTGTTGGCACAGTCTCAGAGCTCCCCAACCTGGCGGTCGCAGAAAGGCCTCGTCTTTGGGGTCAAGGCCTTTACCGCTCCACCCCTCTGCTGAAAAACCTCAGAGTCTGGGCGGTTTTCCCAAGCAGCCTAGTGTCCGCTGGAAGTCCAAGGGACAGAACCCTGAATTCTGGCCGGCTGGCCCAGCCCTGCTTCTGGCACTTTGTAGGCCAGCGGGCCCTGGAGCACCTGCTAGGATGGGAAAGGGAAGGGTACGCGAATTGCACCCTGGTGCCCGCCGAGGCAGCAAAGAAGGGGGGAGGGCACCTTACTGCCCTTTAATGGCAGACAGAATCTGTGGCTCTCCTGCTGCATGGGCCTTTTCATGGGGACCTTGTGCAATAAAAGTTTACTGGTGACCTTAGGGAACTTCCCAGTGTGCTTCTGACAGATGAGGGATGCTGTGGAGTTGGCGGGGCCTCTCAGGACTCCGCTGGGTTTGGCACAATGGAAGAGGGCCTCATCTCCAGGGAAGGCAGGAACCTCAGGCTTCCTCTCCGTTTCGGACTCCGAACGCAGGGTCCCTGCAGAGTTGGGACAGGAGAGTCAGGAATCGTCTTGTCTGAGGAAGGAAACTCCGCTTGCCTCTTGAGGTGCTCAGGGGGTCTCAGGCCCCTTGTTGAGCTGTGTGTGGAACCTGCGGGTGTTTCCGGAAATGCACGACGGTGACAGTGCCCCTTCGTGTTGTGCCTTCACCCACTGGGTTGCCTTCGAAGAGGTGTCCGGGCCTCGGGTTCTTTTCAAGAGCGGGCAGGGAAATCGGGGTCTTTCGGCATGTGGGACCACCCACGGGGCTAGTCTCAAATTTCCTAGTGAGGCCGGCTTCATCCTGAGGTGTGCTGGGAAGGCCGGGGACCCTTCCAGACAACGCAGGGGGATCGACTCTCCTGTCGCCATCAGGAGGGGAGAAGGGGCTCAGATGAAGTGGGGACGGAACCCTCGGTGTTACCCTCGAGGGAAACCGGCGTGTGGGGGACTTTTGGGGGTTGCATGAAAGGAGTCAGGTACCGTTTCGCACTTCAGGACAGAACCTGGGACTTCCCTTGAGACGCCGTAGCGGGCAAGGGCCTCATCTTGCGAAGACGTTGGGACCATGTGGATTTTCTCGAGTTGCGGCGGGATTCTAGAGTTAGGACGGGGATTTCAGGCTTCCTCTTGTGTTGGCCCCGGGAAGCCTAATCTTCCATTTGAGTTGCGAGGAAAGCTGAGGGTTGCACTCGAGTCACTGCAGGGCCAAAGAGACCTCATCTAGGCCTGTGTCCGGGACTTAACGTTCCTCTCAAGGGAAGACAGGGATCTCAGGGTGGCGTTCCAGACTCCCCCGGGGAGTCAGGCCTCGCCTCGAGGGCAAGCCAAGGATGCTGCTCTCCTCTCAAGTCGCGACGCAGATCTCTTGGAGCCCACTGAGTGGCCTCAAGGGAGTCAGGCCTTCTCTTCAGTTTGGAGAGAGGACTCGGGATTGTGCTCTGGGTCAGGCAGGAAAAGAAGGCCCTCACCTCGCGAGGATGGGGGCTTCTCAGGGGTTTCCTCGAGCTGCGGCGCACGTGGGGGTTTTCTCACGAGGCAAGACGAGGATCTCAGGGAGCCTCTCGTGAAGTGCCAGGGAAGTCAGGTCTCTGTGCGCATGGCGAGGGGGAGCGCGTCATGGCTCTCCAGTCATGGGAGAGGACTAGGGTCTCCAGACGCGTTGAAGAAGGACACTTGAGGTCTTTCTGGGGTTGCGGCGGGAAAGCCTCGTTTCCCTCGACTTCTGCCGGGGACCTGAGGGAACTTCCCATGGTGCCTCTGATAGGTGAGGGATGCTGTGGAGTTGGCGGGGCCTCTCGGGACTCCGCTGGGCTTGGCGAAATGGAAGAGGGCCTCATCTCGAGGGGAGATAGGAAACTTAGGCTTCCTCTCCTTTTCGGACTCCAGCCACAGGGTCCCTGCAGAGTTGGGACAGGAGAGTCAGGCCTCGTCTTGTCTGAGGAAGGGAACTCCGCTTGCCTCTCGAATTGCTCAGGGTGTCTCACGCACCTCGTCGAGCTGTGTGTGGAAACCGCGGGTTTTTCCGGACCACGCACGGGGCTGTCAGTGCCCCTTCGAATGGTAACTTCACCCACAGGGTTGCCTTCAAAGAGGTGTCTGGGCATCGGGTTCTTATCCAGAGCGGACTGGGAAATCGGGGTCGTTCGGCATGTGGCACAACCCACGGGGCTCGTCTCGAATTTCCTCGGGAGGCCGGCCTCATCCTGAGGTGTGCCGGGAAAGCCGGGAACCCCTTCCAGAATACGCAGGGGAATCGACTCTCCTGTCGTGATGAGGAGGGGAGAAGGGGCTCAGATGAAGGGGTGCCAGGACCCTCGGTGTTCCCCTCGAGGGAACCCGGCGTGTCTGGGAAATTTTGGAGGTCACATGAAGGGTGTCAGGTACCGTTTCGCAACTCAGGACGGAACGTGAGACTTCCCTTGAGACGCCGTAGCGGGCAAGGGCCCCATCTTACGAAGACGTTGGGACCACGTGGTTTGTCTCGAGTTGCGGCGGGATTCTCGAGTTACGACGGGGATTTCAGGCTTCCTCTTGGGTTGGCCCTGGGAAGCCCCATCTTCCATTCGAGTTGCGAGGGAAAGCTGGGGGTTGCGCTCGAGTCACTGCAGGGCCCAAGAGACCTCATCTAGGCGTGTGTCCAGGACCTAGTAGTACTCTCAAGGGAAGAGAGGGATCCCGGGGTTGCACTCCAGAGTCCCCCGTGGAGTCAGGCCTCTCCTCGAGGGGAAGCAAAGGACTCCGCTCTTCTCCTGAGCCACGACGCGGATCTCTTGGAGCCCTCTGACTGGCCTCAAGGGAGTCAAGCCTAATCTTCAGTTTGGAGAGAGGACTCGGGATTGCTCTCCAGGAAAGGCAGGAAAAGAAGGCCCTCACCTCGCGAGGACGGGGGCTTCTCAGGGGTTTCCTCGAGCTGCGGCGTCCGTGGGGCTTTTCTCACGAGGCATGACGAGGTTCTCAGGGAGCCTCTCTTGCGGCGCCAGGGAAGTCAGGTCTCCATGAGCGTGGCGAGGGGGAGCGCATCATTGTTCTCGAGTCCTGGGAGGGGAGTAGGGCATCAAGGCGTGTAGAAGAAGGACTCTCGAGGTCTTTCTCGGCTTGCGGCGGGAAACCCTCGTTTCCCTCGACTTCTCCCGGTGACCTGAGGGAACTTCCCAGGGTTCCTCTTAGACGTGAGGGATGCTGTGGAGTTGGTGGGCCATCTCGGGACTCCTCTAGGTTTGGCGCAATCGAAGAGGGCCTCATCTCGAGGGGAGACAGAACCTCAGGCTTCCTCTCCGTTTCGTACTCTGACAGCAGTGTCCCTGCAGCGTTGGGGCAGGAGAGTCAGGCCTCGTCTTGTCTGAGGAAGGGAACTCCGCTTGCCTCTCGAGTTGCTCAGGGAGTCTCAGTCCCCTCGTGGAGCTGTGTGTGGAAACCGCGGGTGTTTCCGGACGATGCACGGGAGTGTCAGTGCCCCTTCGTGTTGTTCCTTCACTCACAGGGTGGCCTTCGAAGAGGTGTCCGGGCATCGGGTTCTCCTCAACTGTGGACCGGGAAATCAGGGTCGTTCAACATGGGGCACCAGCCACGGGGCTTGTCTCCAATTTCCTCGCGAGGCCGGCCTCATCCTGAGGGGCGCCGTGCAGGCCGGGAACCCCTTCCAGACCACGCAGGGGAATCGCCTCTCCTGTCGCGAACAGGAGAGGAGTAGGAGCTCAGAGGAAGTGGTTCCGGGTCGCTCGGTGTTCCCCTCAAGGGAACCCGGCATGTCGGGGAACTTTTGGATGTCGCATGAAGGGTGTCAGGTACCGTGTCTCACTTCACGACGGAACATGGGACTTCCCTTGAGACGCCGTACCGGGCAAGGGCCTCATCTTGCGAAGACGTTGAAACCACGTGGTTTTTCTCGAGTTGTGGCAGGATTCTCGAGTTTCGACGAGGATTTCAGGCTTCCTCTTGGGTTGGCCTTGGGAAGCCCCATCTCCCATTCAAGTAGCGAGGGAAATCTGGGGGTAGCACTCGAGTCACTGCAGGGCCAAAGAGACCTCACCAAGGCGTGTGTCCGGGAACTAATATTCCTCTCCAGGGAAGGCAGGGATCTCGGGGTTGCATTTCAGGCTCCCTCGGGGAGTCAGGCCTCGTCTCGAGGGGAAGCCAAGGACTCCGCTCTCCTCTCGAGTGGCGACACGGATCTCTTGGAGCCCACTGAGTGGCCTCAAGGGAGTCCAGCCTCCTCTTCAGTTTGGAGAGAGGACCCGGGATTTCTCTCCAGGCCATGCAGGAATAGAAGGCCTCAGCTCGCCAGGACGGGGGCGTCTCAGGGGTTTCCTCGAGCTGCGGCGCCCGTGGGGGTTTTCTCCCGAGGCACGACGAGGATCTCAGGGAGCCTCTCGTGCGGCGCCAGGGAAGTCAGGTCTCCATGCGCGTGGCGAGGGGGAGCGCGTCATGGCTCTCGAGTCACGTGAAGGGAATAAGGCCTCGAGACGCATTGAAGAAGGACTCTCGAGGTCTTTCTCGGGTGGCGGCGGGAAACCCTCGTTTCCTTCGCCTTCTGCCGGGGATCTTAGGGAACTTCCCAGGGTGCCTCTGAGAGGCAAGGGATCCTGTGGAGTTGGCGGGGCCTCTCGGGACTCCGCTGGGTCTGGCGCAACGGAAGAGGGCCTCACCTCGAGGGGAGGCAGGAACCTCAGGCTTCCTCTCCGTTTCGGCTCCGACCACAGGGTCCCTGCAGAGTTGGGACAGGAGAGTCAGGCCTCGTCTTGTCTGAGGAAGGGAACCCCGCTTGCCTCTCGAGTTGTCAGGGGTTTTCAGGCCCCTGGTCGAGCTGTGTGTGGAACCCTCGTGTCTTTCCGGATGATGCACGAGGGTGTCAGTGCCCCTTCGTGTTGTGGTTTAACCCACAGGGTTGCCTTCGAAGAGGGGTCCGGGCCTCGGGTCCTTCTCAAAAGCGGACCGGGGAATCGGGGGCATTTGGCATGTGGCACCACACACGTGGCTCGTCTCGAATTTCCCTGTGAGACCGTCCTCATCCTGAGGTGCACCGGGAAGGCTGGGAACCCCTTCTGAACCACGCAGGGGAATCGACTCTCCTGTCGTGATCAGGAGGGGAGAACGGGCTCAGATGAAGCTGTGCCGGGACTCTCGGTGTTCCCTCAAGGGAACCCGGTGTGTGGGGGAGCTTTTGGGGGTCGCACGAAGGGTGTCAGGTACTGTTTCGCACTTCAGGGCGGAACATGGGACTTCCCCTGAGACGCTGTAGTGGGCAAGGGCCTAATCTTCCCAAGACGTTGGAACCATGTGTTTTTTCTCGAGTTGCGGCGGGATTCTCGAGTGACGATGGGGATTACAGGCTTCCTCCTCTGTTGGTCCTGGGAAGCCCAGTCTTCCATTCGATTGGCGAGGGAAAGCTGGGGGTTGCGCTCGAGTCACTGCAGGGCCAAAGAGACCTCATCTAGGCTTGTGTCCAGGACCTAATGTTCCTCTCCAGGGAAGGCCGGGATCTCGGGGTTGCATTCCAGGATCCCCCTGGGTGTCAGGCCTCGTCTCGAGGGGAAGCAAAGGACTCCGCTGTCCTCCCGAGTGGCGACGCGGATCTCTTCGAGCCCCCTAGTGGCGTCAATGGAGTTAAGCCTCCTCTTCATTTTGGAGAGAGGGCTCGGGATTGTTCTCCAGGCCATGCAGGAAAAGAAGGCCCTCAGCTCGCGAGGACGGGGGCGTCTCAGGGGTTTCCTCGAGCTGCGGCGCCCGTGGGGGTTTTCTCGCGAGGCACGGCGAGGATCTCAGGGAGCCTCTCGTGCGGCGCCAGGGAAGTCAGGTCTCCCTGCGCGTAGCGAGGAGGAGCGTGTTGTGGCTCTCGAGTAATGGGAGGGGACTAGGGCCTCAAGACGCGTTGAAGAGGGACTCTCGAGGTCTTTCTCGGGTTGTGGCGGGAAAGAGTCGTTTCCCTCGACTTCTGCCGGGGACCTTAGGGAACTTCCCAGGGTGTCTCTGAGAGTTGAGTGATACTGTGGAGTTGGCGGTGCCTCTCGGGACTCCGCTGGGTTTGTCGCAATGGAAGAGGGGCTCATCTCCAGGGGAGGCAGGAACCTCAGACTTCCTCTCTGTTTCGGACTCCGACCGCAGGGTCCCTGCAGAGTTGGGACAGGAGAGTCAGGCTACGTCTTTTCTGTGGAATGGAACTCCGCTTGCCTCTCGAGTTGTTCATGGGGTTTCAGGCCCCTTGTCAAACTGTGTGTGGAATCTGCAGGTTTTTCTAGACGATGCTCGGGGGTGTCAGTGACCCTTCGTTTTTTGTCTTCATCCACAGGGTTGCCTTCGAAGAGGTGTCCGGGCATCGGGTTCTTATGAAGAGCGGACCGGGATATCGGGGTCGTTCAGCATTTGGCACCACCCACGTGGGTTGTCTCGAATTTCCTCATGAAACCGGCCTCATCCTGAAATGTGCCACGAAGGTCATGAAACTCTTCCAGACAAAGCAGAGGAATCGACCCTCCTGTGGCGATCAGGAGGGGAGAAGTGGCTCAGATGAAGTGCTGCTGGGAACCTCGGTGTTTCCCTCAAGTGAGACAGGTATGTCGGGTAAATTTTGGGGTCGCATAAAGTGTTCCAAGTACCTTTTCGCTCTTCAAAATGGAAGGTTGGACTTCTCTTGGGGTGCTCCAGCGGGCATGGGCCTCATCTTGGAATGACTGCGGAACCACTTGGTTTTTCTCGAGTTGCGGTGGGATATTTGAGTTACCACAGGGAATTCATGCTTCCTCTTGTGTTGGCCCACAAAAGTCTTATCTTCCATTCGAGATTCGAGGAAGAGCTGGAGGTGCACTCTAGTCACTGAAGGCAAAAGAGACCCCACCAAGGCTTGTGTGCAGGACCTAATGTTCATGTCAAGGCTCGACAGAAATCTCGGGGTTGCATTCCAGACTCACCTTGGAGTCAGGCCTCGTCTCGAGGGGAAGCAAAGGACTCTGCTCTCCTCTCGAGTCGGACGGGTATGTCTTGGAGCCCACTGAGTGGCTTAAAGGGAGTCAAACCTCCTCTGGTGTTTGGAGGGAGGACACGGGATTGCTCTCCAGGGACTGCATGAAATGAAGGCCCTCATCTCCCAATGACTGGGGCGTTTCGTAGGTTTTCTCGAGCTGTGGCGCTAGTGTGGGGTTTCTCACGAAGTAAGACTGGGAGCTCAGTGAGCCTCTCATGTGGTGCCAGGGCAGTCAGGTCTCTATGCACGTGGTGAGAGGGAGCCCGTCATTGTTCTCGAGTCATGGTAGGGGAATTGGGCCTGAAGACGTGTTAAAGAAGGACTCTCGAGGTCTTTCCTGGGTTGCAGCAGGAAACCCTGGGTTCCATCGACTTGTGCCAGTGACCTCAGGAAGCTTCTCAGCGTGCCTCTGAGAAGTCAGGGTCACTGTGGAGTTGGGAGGGGCCTCTCGGAACTCCACTGGGTTTGGTGCAATGGAAGAGGGCCTCATGACAAGTTGAGGCAGGAACCTCAGGGTTCCTCTCCTGGCTTCGAATGCGCCGGATCTGACTCGGATCGCAGAGTCCCTGCAGAGTTGGGACAGGAGAGTCAGGCCTCGTCTTGTGTGGAGGAATGGAACTCTGCTTGACTCTCGCGTTGTTCATGGGGTGACAGGCCACTTGTCGATTTGTATGTGGAACTTGCAGGTTTTTCTGGACGATGCACCGGGGTGTCACTGCCCCTTCATGTTGTGCCTTGATCCACAGGATTGTCTTCGAGTTGGGTTCTGCCATCGGGTTCTTATCAAGAGCGGACCAGGGGATTGGGATCTTTTGGCATGCCGCACCACCCACGAGGCTATGTCTCAAATTTCCTCGTGAGACTGGCCTCATCTTGATGTGCGCCAGGAAGGTCGGGAATGCCTTCCAGACAAAGCAGGGGAATCGAACCTCCTGTCGCGATCAAGAGGGGAGAAGAGTCTCAGATGAAGTGGTGCCGGGAACCTCGGTGTTCTCCTCAAGTGAGACTGGTATGTCGGGGAACTTTTGGGGTTGCAACAAGGGTTCCAAGTAACTTTTCGCTCTTCAATACGGAACGTGGGACTTCTCTTGAGACGCTGTAGTGGGCAAGGGCCTCATCTTTCGATGACGGGGGAACCACGTGGTTTTTCTTGAGTTGAGGCGGGATTCTCGAGTTACGAAGGGGAATTCAGGCTTCCTGTTCAACTGGCCCAGGGAAGTCCAGTTTTCATTCGAATTGCGAGTTAGAACTGGGGATTGCTCTCGAGACACTGCAGGGCCAAATAGACCTCATCTAGGCTTGTGTCCAGGACCTAATGTTCCTCTGCTGGGGCGACAGCGATCTCGGCATTGCATTCTCGACTCACCCGGGGAGTCAGGCCTCGTCTCGAGGGGAAGCCAAGGACACCGCTCTCCTGTCAAGTCGCGACGGGTATATCTTGGAGCTCACTGTGTGGCCTAAAATGAGTCAAGCCTCCTGTGGAGTTTGGAGAGAGGACTCAGGATTGCTCTCCAGGCCATACAGCAAAAGAAGGCCCTCATCTCGTGAGGACTGGGGCGTCTCGTGGGTATTCTCGAGCTGCGGCTCCAGTGTGGTGTTGCTCACGAGGTATAATGGGGAGCTCAGGGAGCCTCTCCTGTGGCGCCAGGGAAGTCAGGTTTCTATGCGCGTGGCTAGGGGGAGCGCGTCATTGCTCTCGAGTCATGGTAGGGGAATCGCACCTCAAGACACGTTGAAGAAGGACTCTCGAGGTCTTTTACGGGTTGGGGCAGGAAACCCTTGGTTCCCTCGACTTGTGCCGGTGATCTCAGGAAGGTCTAAGGGTGCCTCTGAGAAGTCAGGGATACTGTGCAGTTAGGAGGGGCCTCTCGGGACTCCACTGGGTTCGGTGCAATGGAAGAGGGCCTCATCTCGAGTGGAGGCAGGAAACTCATGTTTCCTCTCCTGACTTCCCCTGGGCCAGATCTGACTCGGATCGCAGTTTCGCTGCAGAGTTCGAACAGGAGAGTCAGGCCTCGTCTTGTGTGGAGGAATGGAACTCTGCTTGCCTCTCCAGATGTTCACGGGGTGACAGGTCACTTCTCGAGCTGTGTGTGGTACCTGCGGTTTTCTCCGGAAGATACCCGGGGGTGTCAGTGCCCCTTCGTGTTGTGCCTTCATCAAAAGGGTTATCTTCAAAGAGGTGTCCGGGCATTGGGATCTTATCAAGAGCGAACCGGGAAATCGGGGTCTTTCGGCATGTGTTACCATCCACGAGGCTATGTCTCGAATATCCTTGTGAGACCGGCCTCATCCTGAGATGCACCGGGAAAGGTGGGAACCCCTTCAAGACAAAACAGGGTAATCGACCCTCCTGTCGCGATCAGGAGTGGAGAAGGGGCCCAGATGTAGTGGTGCCGGGAACCTCGGTGTTCTCCTCGAGTCAGACCAGTGTGTCGAGGAACTTTTGAGGTCGCATCAAGGGTGCCAATACCGTTTCGCACTTCAAGACGGAACGTGGGACTTCTCTTGAGACGCTGTAGGGGGCAAGGGCCTCATCTTGCGATGACGGGGGAACCACGTAGCGTTTCTCGAGTTGTGGAGGGATTCTCGAGTTTCGACGGGGAATACAGTCTTCCTCATGTGTTGGCCCAGGGAAGTCCTATCTTCCATTCGAGTTTCAAGGGAGAGCTGGGGATTGCCCTCGAGTCACTGCAGGGCAAAATAGACCTCATCTAGGCTTGTGTCCAGGACTTAATGTTCATCCCTAGGGGCGACAGGGATCTCGGGCTTGCATACCAGACTCACCCGGGGAATCAGGCCTCGTCTCGAGGGGAAGCAAAGAACTCCGCTGTCCTTTTGTGTCGCGATGGGTATCTCTTGGAGCCCAATGTGTGTACTAAAGGGAGTCAAGCCTCCTGTGGAGTTTGGAGAGAGGACTCGGGATTGGACTCCAGGCCATGCAGGAAAAGAAGGCCCTCATCTCGAGATGACGGTGGCGTCTCGTGGGTTTTCTCGAGCTGTGGCGCCAGTGTGGGGTGTCTCATGAAGTACCACGGGGATTTCAGGGAGCCTCTTGTGTGGCGTCAGGAAAATCCAGTATTCCATTCGAGTTGCAAGTTAGAACTGGGGATTGCTCTCCAGTCACTGCAGGGCAAAATAGACCTCATCTACGCTTGTGTCCAGGACCTAGTGTTCCACTACTGGGCCGACAGGGATCTCAGGGTTGCATTCTCGACTCACCCGGAGAGTCAGGCCTCGTCTTGAGGGGAAAAAAAGGACTCCGCTCTCCTGTCGAGTCGCGACGGGTATCTCTTGGAGCCCACTGTGTGGCGTAAAGGGAGTGAAGCCTCCTATGGAGTTTGGAGAGATGACTCGGGATTGTTTTCCTGGCCATGCAGGAAAAAAGGCCCTCATCTCGCGATGACGGGGGCGTCTCGTGGGTTTTCTCCAGCTGCGGCGCCAGTATCAGATTTCTCACGAGGTATGACGGGGAGCTCAGAGAGCCTCTCGTGTGGTGCTAGGGACGTCAGGTCTCCGTGCGTGTGGTGAAGGGGAGTGCGTGATTGCTCTCGAGTCATAGTAGGCGAATCTGGCCTCAAGACGCATTGAAGAAGGACTCTCGAGGTCTTTCTCGGGTTGCGGCAGGGAACCCTGGGTTCCCTCGACTTGTGTCGGTGACCTCAGGCAACTTCTCAGGGTGCCTCTGAGAAGTCAGGGACACTGTGGATTTGGGAGGGGCCCTTCGTTACTCAACTGGGTTTGGTGCAATCGAAGAGGGCCTCATCTCGAATGGAGGCAGGAACCTCAGGGGTCCTCTCCATTTCTGACTCGGGTCGCAGAGTACCTGCCGAGTACGGACAAGAGAGTCACGCCTCGTCTTCCGTGGAGGAATGGATCTCCGCTTGCCTTTCGAGTTGTCCACGGAGTGACAGGCCACTTGTTGAGCTGTGTGTGGAACCTGCGGGTTTTTCCGGACGATGCACAGGGGTGTTAGTGCCCCTTCGTGTTGTGCCTTCATCCACAGGGTTGCCTTCAAAGAGGTGTCCGGGCATCGGGTTCTTTTCAAGAGCGTACCAGAAAATTGGGGTCTTTCAGCATGTGGTACCACCCACGAGGCTACGTCTCGAATTTCCTCGGGAGACCGGCCTCATCCTGAGGTTCGCCGGGAAGGTAGGGAACCCTTGCAGACAAAGCAGGGGAATCGACGCACCGGTCGCGATCAGAAGGGGAGAAGGGGCTCAGATGAAGTGGTGCCGGGAACCTCGGTGGTCCCCTCGAGTGAGACCGGTATGTCACGGCACTTTTGAGGTCGCATCAAGGGTGCCAAGTACAGTTTCGCACTTCAAGACGGAACGTGGGAATTCTCTGGAGATGCTCTAGCGGGCAAGGGCCTCATATTGCGATGACGAGGGAAACACGTGGTTTTTCTCGAGTTGCGGCGGGATTCTCGAGTTACGACGGGGAATTCAGGCTTCCTCTTGTGTTGGCCCAGGAAGTCCAATCTTCCATTCAACTTGTCAGAGAGAGCTGGGGGTTGCTCTCGAGTCACTTCAGGGCAAAGAGTCCTCATCTAGGCTTCGGTCCAGGACGTAGTGTTCCTCTCCAGGGGCGACAGGGATATCGGGGTCGCATTCCAGTCTCACCCGGTGGGTCACGCCTCGTCTCGAGTGGAAGCAAAGGACTCCACTATCCTCTCGAGTCGCGACGTGTAACTCTTGGAGCCCAATGAGTGGTCTAAAGGGAGTCAAGCGTCCTGTGTAGCTTGGACAGAAGGTTCACGCTTGATCTGCATACCATTCAGTTAAAGATGGCCCTCCTCTCGTGATGACGGGAGCGTCTCATGGGTTTTCTCGAGCTGCGGCGCCAGTGTGGAGTTTCTCACGAGATATGATGGGGAGCTCAGGGAGCCTCTTGTGCGGCGCCAGAGAAGTCAGGCCTCCATGCGTGTGGCCAGGCAGATCGCGTCATTGCTCTGGAGTCATGGGAAGGACTAGGGCCTCAAGACGCATTTAAGAAGGACTCTCGAGGTCTTTCTTGGGTTGGGGCGGGAAACACTCGTTTCCCTCGACCTCTACCGGGGATCTTAGGGAACTTCCCAGGTGCCTCTGAGAGGTGAGGGATACTGAGGAGTTAGAGGGGCCTCTCGGGACTCCACTAGGTTTGACGAAATGAAAGAGGGCCTCATCTCGATTGGAGGCAGGAACCTCAGGCTTCCTCTCCATTTCTGACTCCGACCGCAGGGTCCCTGCAGGGTTGGGACAGGAGAGTCAGGCCTCGTCTTGTCTGAGTAATGGAACTCTGCTTGCCTCTCGAGTCGTTCAGTGGGTCTCAGGCCCCTTGTCGAGCTGTGTGTGGAACCTGCGGGTGTTTCCAGAAGATGCACGGGGGTGTCATTGCCCCTTCATTTGGTGCCTTCCCCCACAGGGTTGCCTTCAAAGAGGTGTCCGGGCATCAGGTTCATTTCAAGAGCGGACCGGGAAATCGGGGTCGTTCGACATGTGGCACCACCCACGTGGCTCATCTCGAATTTCCTCGTGAGAGCAGCATCATCCTCAGGTGCGCCAGGAAGGCCGGGAACACCTTCCACACAAAGAAGGGGAATCGACTCTCCTGTCGCGATCAGGAGGGGAGATGGGGCTCAGATGAAGTGGGGCCGGGACTCTAGGTGTTCCACTCGCGGGAACCCGGCGTTTCAGGGAACTTTAGCGGTCGCATCAAGGGAGCCAATTACCGTTTCCCACTTCAGGACGGAACATGGGACTTCCCTGGAGACGCTGTAGCGGGCAAGGGCCTCATCCTGTGAAGACGTTTGAACCACGTCGTTTTGCTCGAGTTGCGTCTGGATTCTCGAAAACGACGGGGATTTCAGGCTTCCTCTTGGGTTGGCCCTGGGAAGCCCAATCTTCCCCTGGAGTTGGGAGGGAAAGCTGGGGGTTCTGCTCGAGTCACTACAGGGCCAAAGAGACCTCATCGAGGCGTGTGTCCAGGACCTAATATTCCTCTCAAGGGAAGACAGAGATCTCGGGTTTCCATTCCAGACTCCCCCGGGGAGTCAGGCCTCGCCTCGAGGGGAAGCAGAGGATTCCACTTTCCTCTCAAGTCGCGACACGGATCTCTTGGAGCCGTATGAGTGGACTCAAGGGTGTCGAGCCTCCTCTTCAGTTTGGAGAGAGGACTCTGGATTGCTCTCCAGGTCAGGCAGGAAAAGAAGGCCCTCATCTCGCGATGATGGGGGCATCTCATGGGTTTCCTCAGGCTGCGGCGCCCGTGGGGGTTTTCTCACGAGGCACGACGAGGATCTCAGGGAGCCTCTCGTGCGGCGCCAGGGAACTCATGTCTCCATGCGCATGGCGAGGAGGAGCTGGTCATCACTCTCGAGTCATGGGAAGTGACTAGGGCCTCAAGACGCGTTGAAGAAGGACTCTCGAGGTCTTTCTCGGGTGGCGGCGGGAAACCCTAGTTTCCCTCGACTTCTGCAGGGGACTATAGGGAACTTACCAGGGTGCCTCTGAGAGGTGAGGAATGCTGTGGAGTTGGCAGGGCCTCTCGGGACTCTGCTGGGTTCGGCGCAATGGAAGAGGGCCTCATCTCGAGGGGAGGCAGGAATCTCAGGCTTCCTCTCCGATTCTGACTTCGACTGCACGGTCCCTGCAGTGTTGGGACAGGAGAGTCATGCCTCGTCTTGTCTGAGGAATGGAATTCTGGTTGCCTCTCGAGTTGTTCCGGGAGTCTCATGCCCCTTGTCGAGCTGTGTGTAGACCCTGCGGGTTTTTCCGGATGATGCACGGGGGTGTCAGTGCCCCTTCGTGTTGTGCCTTCACTCACAGGGTTGCCTTCGAAGAGGTGTCCGGGCATCGGGTTCTTATCAAGAGCGGACCGGAAAATCGGTGTCGTTCGGCACATGGCACCTCACACATGGCTAGTCTCGAATTTCCTCCTGAGACCGGCCTCATCCTGAGGTGCACCAGGAAGGCCGGGAACCCCTTCCAGAGAAAGCAGGGGAATCGACTCTCCTGTCGCGATCAGGAGGGGAGAAGGGGCTCAGATGAAGTGGTGCCGGGACCCTTGGTGTTCCCCTCGAGGGAACCCAGCGTGTCGGGGAACTTTTGCGGTCGCATCAAGGGTGTCAAGTACCGTTTCACTCTTAAGGACAGAACATGGGACTTCCCTGGAGACGCCGGGAATTTCGGTGTTCCCCTGGAGTGAGACCGGTATGTTGGGTAACTTTGGGGTCGCATCAAGGGTGCCAAGTAGCATTTCGAACTTTAAGATGGAATGTGGGACTTCTCTTGAGACTCTAGCTGGCAAGGGCCTCATATTGCGATGAAGGGGGAACCACATGGTTTTTAAGACTTGAGGCTGAATTCTCGAATTACGATGGGAAATTCAGACTTCCTCATGTGTTGACCGTGGGAAGCCCAATCTTCCATTCAAATTGTGAGGGAGAGATGGAGGTTGCTCTCGATCACTGTAGGGCAAAATAGACCTCATCTAGGCTTGTGTCTAGGACATAATGTTCCACTCCAGGGGCGACAGGGATCTCGGGGTTGCATTCCAAACTCACCCGGGGAGTCAGGCCTCGTCTCGAGGGAAGCAAAGGACTCCGCTCTCCTCTCGAGTCGCACCGGGTATTTCTTGGACCCAACTGAGTGGCCTAAAGGGAGTCAATCCTCCTGTGAAGTTTGGAGAGAGGACCAGGGATTGCTCTCCAGGTCAGGCAGGAAAAGAAGGCCCCCATCTCTCCTTGACGGGGGCATCTTGTGGTTTTTCTCGAACTGCGGCGCCAGTGTGGGTTTTCTCTCGAGGTACGATGGGGTACTCAGGGAGCCTCTTGTGTGGTACTAGGGAAGTCAGTTTTCCTGCTTGTGGCGAGGGGAGCGCGTCCTTGCTCTGGAGTCATGGTTGGGGAATCGGGCATCAAGAGACGTTGAAAAAGGACTCTCCAAGTCTTTCTCGGGTTACTTCAGGAAACTCTGGGTTCCCTCGACTTGTGCCAGTGACCTCAGGTAGCTTCTCAGGGAGCCTCTGAGAATTCAGGGATACTGTGGTGTTGGGAGGGGCCTCTCGGGACACCACTGAGTTTGGTTCAATGGAAGAGGGCCTCTTCTCTAGTTGAGGCAGGAACCTCGGGGTTCCTCTCCATTTCTGACTCCGATCGCAGGGTCCCTGAAGAGTTGGGCCAGGAGGGTAAGGCCTCGTCTTGTGTGAAGGAATGCAACTTCACTTGCCTCTCGAGTTGTTCACGGGGTGACAGTCCACATTTGGAGCTGTGAGTGGAATCGGCGGGTTTTTCCAGACGATGCATGGGGATGTCAGTGTCCCTTCATGTTGTGCCTTCATCCACAGGGTTGCCTTCGAAGAGATGTCCGGGCGTCAGGTTCTTATCTAGAGTGGACCGGGAATTCGGGATCTTTCAACATGTGGCACCAACCATGAGGCTACTTTTTGAATTTCCTCATGAGACCGGCCTCATCCTGAGGTTCGCGGGGAAAGTTGGGAACCCCTTGCAGACAAAACATGGGAGTCGACCCTCCTTTTGCGATCAGGAGGGGTGAAGGGGCTCACAGGAAGTGGTGCCATGAACTTTGGTGTTTCCCTCGAGTGAGACCGGTATGTCAGGGAACTTTGGGGGTCGCATCAAGGGTGCCAAGTACCGTTTTGTACTTCAGGATGGAACGTGGGACTTCTCTTGATACGCTGTAGCGGCCAAGGGCCTCATCTTGCGATGACGGGGGAGCCACGTGGTTTTTCTCGAGTTGCGGCGGGATTCTCGAGTTACGACAGGGATTTCAGGCTTCCTCTTGTGTTGGGCCAGGGAAGTCCAATCATCCATTCGAGTTGCGAGGGAGAGCTGGGGGTTGCGCTGGAGTCACTGCAGGGCAAAGGAGACCTCATCTAGGCTTGTGTCCAGGACCTAATGTTCCTCTCCAAGGGCCACAGGGATCTCAGGTTTGCATTCCAGCCTCACCCAGGGAGTCAGGCCTCGTGTTGAAGGGAAACAAAGGACTCCGCTCTCCTTTCGAGTTGTGACGGGCACCTCTTGGAGCCCACTTTGTGGCCTAAAGGGAGTCAAGCCTCCTGTGAAGTTTGGAGAGAGGACTTGGGACAGCTCTCCAGGCCATGCAGGAAAAGATGGCCCTCATCTCACGATGACGGAGGGGTCTTGTGTGTTTTCTCGAGCTGCGGCGCCAGTGTGGGGTTTCACACGAGGTACGACAGGGAACTCAGGGAGCCTCTCATGTGGCGCCAGGGAAGTCAGGTCTCCATGTGCGTGGCGAGGGGGAGCGCGTTATTGCTCTCGAGCCATGGTAGGGGAATCTGACCTCAAGACGCGTTGAAGAAGGACTCTCGAGGTCTTTCTTCGGTTGTGGCAGGAAACCCTTATTTCCCTCGACGTTTGCCAGTGGCCTCAAGGAGCTTCTCAGAATGCCTATGAGAAGTCAGGGATACTGTGGAGATGGGAGTGGCCTCTCGGGACTCCACTGGGTTTGTTTTAATGCAAGAGGGCCTCATCTCGGGTTGAGGCAGGAACCTCAGGGTTCGTCTCCATTTCTGACTCTGATCGCAGGGTCCCTTCAGAGTTGGGACAGGAGAGTCAGGCCTCGTCTTGTAAGGAGGAATGGAACTCCGCTTGCCTCTCGAGTTATTCACGGGGTGACAGGCAACTTGTCGAACTGTGTTTGGAATCTGCGGGTTTTTCCGGACGATGCACGAGGGTGTCAGTGCCCCTTCGTGTTGTGCCTTCTTCCACAGGGTTGCCTTTCAAGAGGTGTCCGGGCATCGGGTTCTTATCAAGAGTGGACCGGGGAATCGGGGTCTTTCAGCATGTGTTACCACCCATGAAGCTACGTCTCAAATATTCTCGTTAGACCGGCCTCATCCTGAGGTGCGCTGGGAAGGTTGGGAACCCCTTCCAGACAAAGCACGGGAGTCGACCCTCCAGTCGTAATCAGGAGGGGAGAAGTGGCTCAGATGAAGTCGTACCGGGAACCTCGGTGTTCCCCTCGAGAGAGACCAGGGTGTCGGGGAACTTTTGGAATCGCATCAAGGGTGCCAAGTTTTCACACTTGAAGTGTGAAAACACTTCAAGAAGAAACCTGGGACTTCTCTTTAGACGCTGTAGCGGGCAAGGGCCTCATCTTGCGATGACAGGGTAACCATGTGGTTTTTCTCGAGTTTCGGCGGGATTCTCGAGTTACGATGGGGAATTCAGGCTTCCTCTTGTGTTGGCCCAGGGAAGTCCAATCTTCCATTGGAGTTGCGAGAGAGAGCTAGGGATTGCTCTCGAGTCACTTCAGGGCAAAAGAGACCTCATCTAAGCTTGTGTCCAGGACCTAATGTTCCTCTCCAGGGGCGACAGAGATCTCGGGGTTGCATTTTAGACGCACCCGAGGAGTCAGACCTCATCTCGAGAGGAAGGAAAGGACTCTGCTCTGCTTTCGAGTCCCGACGGGTATTTCTTGGAGACCACTGAGTGGCCTAAAGGGAGTCAAGCGTCCTGTTGGTTTTTTTTTTTAATTTTATTTTATTTTTAAACTTTACATAATTGTATTAGTTTTTCCAAATATCAAAATGAATCCGCCTCAGGTATACATGTGCTCCCCATCCTGAACCCTCCTCCCTCCTCCCCCCCATAGCATCCCTCTGGGTCGTCCCAGTGCACTAGCCCCAAGCATCCAGTGTCATGCATCAAACCTGGACTGGCAACTCTTTTCATACATGATATTTTACATGTTTCAATGCCATTCTCCCAAATCTTCCCACCTTCTCCCTCTCCCACAGAGTCCATAAGACTCTTCTATACATCAGTGTCTCTTTTGCTGTCTCGTACTCAGGGTTATTGTTACCGTCTTTCAAAGTTCCATATATATGCGTTAGTATACTGTATTGGTGTTTTTCTTTCTGGCTTACTTCACTCTGTATAATAGGCTCCAGTTTCATCCACCTCATTAGAACTGATTCATTCTATTCTTTTTAATGGCGGAGTAATACTCCATTGTGTATATGTACCACAGCTTTCTTATCCATTCATCTGCTGATGGACATCTAGGTTGCTTCCATGTCCTGGCTATTAGAAACAGTGCTGCGATGAACATTGGGGTACACGTGTCTCTTTCCCTTCTGGTTTCCTCAGTGTGTATGCCCAGCAGTGGGATTGCTGGATCATAAGGCAGTTCTATTTCCAGTTTTTTAAGGAATCTCCACACTGTTCTCTATAGTGGCTGTACTAGTTTGCATTCCCACCAAAAGTGTAAGAGGGTTCCCTTTTCTCCACACCCTCTCCAGCATTTATTATTTGTAGACTTTTGGATTGCAGCCATTCTGACTGGCGTGAAATGGTACCTCACCGTGGTTTTGATTTGCATTTCTATGATAATGAGTGATTTTGAGCATCTTTTCATGTGTTTGTTAGCCATCTGTATGTCTTCTTTGGAGAAATGTCTATTTAGTTCTTTGGCCCATTTTTTGATTGGCTCATCTATTTTTCTGGAGTTTAGCTGTAGGTGTTGCTTGTATATTTTTGAGATTAGTTGTTTGTCAGTTGCTTCATTTCCTATTATTTTCTCCCATTCCGAAGGCTGTCTTTTCACCTTGCTAATAGTTTGCTTTGATGTGCAGAAGCTTTTAAGGTTAATTAGGTCCCATTTGTTTATTTTTGTTTTTATTTCCAATATTCTGGGAGGTGGGTCATAGAGGATCCTGCTGTGATGTATTTCAGAGAGTGTTTTGCCTATGTTCTCCTCTAGGAGTTTTATAGTTTCTGGTCTTACGTTTAGATCTTTAATCCATTTTGAGTTTATTTTTGTGTATTGTGTTAGAAAGTGTTCTAGTTTCATTCTTTTATAAGTGGTTGACCAGATTTCCCAGCACCACTTGTTAAAGAGATTGTCTTTAATCCATTGTATATTTTTGCCTCCTTTGTCAAAGATAAGGTGTCCATATGTGTGTGGATTTATCTCTGGGCTTTCTATTTCGTTCCACTAATCTATATTTCTGTCTTTGTGCCAGTACCATACTGTCTTGATAACTGTGGCTTTGTAGCGGAGCCTGAAATCAGGTAGGTTGATTCCTCCAGTTCCATTCTTCTTTCTCAAGATCGCTTTGGCTATTCGAGGTTTTTTGTATTTCCATACAAATTGTGAAATTATTTGTTCTAGCTCTGTGAAGAATACTGTTGGTAGCTTGATAGGGATTGCATTGCATCTATAAATTGCCTTGGGTAGTATACTCATTTTCACTATATTGATTCTTCCAATCCATGAACATGGTATATTTCTCCACCTATTAGTGTCCTCTTTGATTTCTTTCACCAGTGTTTTATAGTTTTCTATATATAGGTCTTTAGTTTCTTTAGGTAGGTATATTCCTAAGTATTTTATTCTTTCCGTTGCAATGGTGAATGAAATTGTTTCCTTAATTTCTCTTTCTGTTTTCTCATTATTAGTGTATAGGAATTCAAGGGATTTCTGTGTGTTGATTTTATATCCTGCAACTTTACTATAGTCATTGACTAGTTCTAGTAATTTTCTGGTGGAGTGTTTAGGGTTTTCTATGTAGAGGATCATGTCATCTGCAAACAGTGAGAGTTTTACTTCTTCTTTTCCAATTTGGATTCCTTTTGTTTCTTTTTCTGCTCTGATTGCTGTGGCCAAAACTTCCAAAGCTATGTTGAATAGTAATGGTGAAAGTGGGCACCCTTGTCTAGTTCCTGACTTTAGAGGAAATGCTTTCAATTTTTCACCATTGAGGATAATGTTTGCTGTGGGTTTGTCATATATAGCTTTTATTATGTTGAGGTATGTTCCTTCTATTCCTGCTTTCTGGAGAGTTTTTATCATAAATGGATGTTGAATTTCGTCAAAGGCTTTCTCTGCATCTATTGAGAAAATCATATGGTTTTTATTTTTCAATTTGTTAAGGTGGTGTATTACATTGATTGATTTGCGGATATTGAAGAATCCTTGCATCCCTGGGATAAAGCCCACTTGGTCATGGTGTATGATCTTTTTAATGTGTTGTTGGATTCTGATTGCTAGAATTTTGTTAAGGATTTTTGCATCTATGTCATCAGTGATATTGGCCTGTAGTTTTCTTTTTTTGTGGGATCTTTGTCAGGTTTTGGTATTAGGCTGATGGTGGCCTCATAGAATGAGTTTGGAAGTTTACCTTCCTCTGCAATTTTCTGGAAGAGTTTGAGCAGGATAGGTGTTAGCTCTTCTCTAAATTTTTCGTAGAATTCAGCTGTGAAGCCATCTGGACCTGGGCTTTTGTTGGCTGGAAGATTTTTGGTTACAGTTTCCATTTCCGTGCTTGTGATGGGTCTGTTAAGATTTTCTAGTTCTTCCCTGGTCCAGTTTTGGAAAGTTGTACTTTTCTAAGAATTTGTCCATTTCTTCCACGTTGTCCATTTTATTGGCATATAATTGTTGATAGTAGTCTCTTATGATCCTTTGTATTTCTGTGTTTTCTGTTGTGATCTCTCCATTTTCATTTCTAATTTTATTGATTTGATTTTTCTCCCTTTGTTTCTTGATGAGTCTGGCTAATGGTTTGTCAATTTTATTTATCGTTTCAAAGAACCAGCTTTTGGTTTTGTTGATTTTTGCTATGGTCTCTTTTGTTTCTTTTGCATTTATTTCTGCTCTAATTTTTAAGATTTCTTTCCTTCTACTAACCCTGGGGTTCTTCATTTCTTCCTTTTCTAGTTGCTTTAGGTGTAGAGTTAGTTTATTTATTTGACTTTTTTCTTGTTTCTTGAGGTGTGCCTGTATTGCTATGAACTTTCCCCTTAGGACTGCTTTTACCGTGTCCCACAAGTTTTGGGTTGTTGTGTTTTCATTTTCATCCGTTTCTATGCAAATTTTGATTTCTTTTTTGATTTCTTCTATGATTTGTTGGTTATTCAGCAGCGTGTTGTTCAGCCTCCATATGTTGGAATTTTTAATAGTTTTTCTCCTGTAATTGAGATCTAATCTTACTGCATTGTGGTCAGAAAAGATGCTTGGAATGATTTCTATTTTTTTGAATTTACCAATGCTAGCTTTATGGCCCAGGATGTGATCTATCCTGGAGAAGGTTCCATGTGCACTTTAGAAAAAGGTGAAATTCATTGTTTTGGGATGAAATGTCCTATAGATATCAATTAGGTCTAACTGGTCTATTGTATCATTTAAAGTTTGTGTTTCCTTGTTAAATTTCTGTTTAGTTGATCTATCCATAGGTGTGAGTGGGGTATTAAAATCTCCAACTATTATTGTGTTAGTGTTAATTTCTCCTTTCATACTTGTTAGCATTTGTCTTACATACTGTGGTGCTCCCACGTTGGGTGCATATATATTTATAATTGTTATATCTTCTTCTTGGATTGATCCTTTGATCATTATGTAGTGACCTTCTTTGTCTCTTTTCACAGCCTTTGTTTTAAAGTCTATTTTATCTGATATGAGTATCGCTACTCCTGCTTTCTTTTGGTCCCTATTTGCATGGAAAATCTTTTTCCAGCCCTTCACTTTCAGTCTGTATGTATCCCCTGTTTTGAGGTGGGTCTCTTGTAGACAACATATGTAGGGGTCTTGTTTTTGTATCCATTCAGCCAGTCTTTGTCTTTTGGTTGGAGCATTCAACCCATTTACGTTTAAGGTAATTACTGATAAGTATGATCCCATTGCCATTTACTTTATTGTTTGGGGTTTGAATTTATACACCGTTTTTGTGTTTCCTGTTTAGTATTTGTTGGAGAGCTGGTTTGGTGGTGCAGAATTCTCTCAGCTTTTGCTTGTCTGAAAAGCTTTTGATTTCTCATTCATACTTGAATGAGATCCTTGCTGGGTACAATAATCTGGGCTGTAGGTTATTTTCTTTCATCATTTTAAGTATGTCTTGCCATTCCCTCCTTGCTTGAAGAGTTTCTATTGAAAGATCAGCTGTTATCCTTATGGCAATTCCCTTGTGTGTTATTTGTTGTTTTTCCCTTGCTGCTTTTCATATTTGTTCTTTGTGTTTGATTTTTGTTAATGTGATTAATATGTGTCTTGGGGGGTTTCGCCTTGGCTTTATCCTGTGTGGGACTCTCTGGGTTTCTTGGACTTGAGTGAGTATTTCCTTCCCCATTTTAGGGAAGTTTTCAACTATTATCTCCTCAAGTATTTTCTCACGGTCTTTCTTTTTGTCTTCTTCTTCTGGGACCCCTATGATTCGAATGTTGTAGCGTTTAATATTGTCCTGGAGGTCTCTGAGATTGTGCTCATTTCTTTTAATTCGTTTTTCATTTATCCTCTCTGATTCATTTATTTCTACCATTCTATCTTCGAATTCACTAATCCTATCTTCTGCCTCTGTTATTCTACTATTTGTTACTCTACTATTTGTTGCCTCCAGAGTGTTTTTAGTTTCATTTATTGCATTATTCATTATATATTGACTCTTTTTTTATTTCTTCTAGGTCCTTGTTAAACCTTTCTTGCATCTTCTCAATCCTTGTCTCCAGGCTATTTATCTGTGATTCCATTTTGATTTCAAGATGTTGGATCATTTTCACTATCATTATTTGGAATTCTTTATCAGGTAGATTCCCTATCTCTTCCTCTTTTGTTTGGTTTGGTGGGCATTTATCCTGTTCCTTTATCTGCTGGGTATTCCTCTGTCTCATCTTGTTTAAATTGCTGAGGTTGGGGTGTCCTTTCTGTATTCTGGCAGTTTGTGGAGTTCTTTACTGTGGCATTTCCTCGCTGTGTGTGGGTTTGTACAGGTGTCTTGTCAAGGTTTCCTGGTTAGGGAAGCTTGTGTCCGTGTTCTGGTGGGTGGAGCTGTATTTCTTCTCTCTGGAGTGCAATGAAGTGTCCAGTAATGAGTTATGAGATGTTTGTGGTTTTGGGGTGACTTTGGGCAGCCTGTATCTTGAAGCTCAGGGCTGCGTTCCTTTGTTGCTGGAGAATTTGCTTGGTATGTCTTGCCCTGGAACTTGTTGGCCCTTGTGTGGTGCTTGATTTCAGTGTCGGTATGGAGGCATTTGATGAGCTCCTGTCAATTAATGTTCCTTGGAGTCAGGAGTTCCCTGGAGTCAGGGTTTGGACTTAAGCCTCCTGCTTCCAGTTATCTGTCTTACTTTTACAGTAGTTTCAAAACTTCTCCTTCTATACAGCACCATTGATAAAACATCTACGTTAAAGAAGAAAAGTTTCTCTACTGTGAGGGCCACTCAGAAAGGTTCACAGCGTTACATGGAGAAGAGAAGAGGGAGGAGGGAGTTAGAGGTGACCCAAATGAGATCAGGTGGAATCAATAGTGGAGAGAGTGGGCTGGCCAGTAGTCACTTCCTTATGTGCACTCCACAACTGGACGGCTCAGAGATGTTCACAGAGTTATACAGAGATGAGAAGAAGGAGGAAGGAGACAGAGGTGGCCAGAAGGATAAAAGGGGGGAATGAAAAGGAGGGAGACAGATCCAGCCAGTAATCAGTTCCCTAAGTGTTCTCCACCGTCTGGAATACACAGAAATTCACAGAGTTGGGTAGAGTAGAGAGGGGTTAGGGAGGAGACACAGGCGACCTGGTGGAGAAAAAGGAGAGTCCAAAGGGAGAGAGAGCAGTCAAGCCAGTAATCTCGCTCCCTAGTGAAAAATGGGTACTGAAGATTGGGTTCTTAAAGGTACAAAATTGGTAACAAATACATAAAAGCAAAAATTAAAAATCTAGAGTAGAGTTTGGAATTTCAAAAATACGATGTTAAAGAAAAGAAGAAGGAAAAGAAAGAGAGAAAAAACGAACAAAGAAAAACAAACAAGGTCGCAAAAATTATCAAGAAAATACAGGTACAAAATTGATAACTAATACCAAAAAGCAAAAATTAAAAATCTAGAGTAGAGTTTGGAATTTCAAAAATACAATGTTAAAAAAAAGGAAGAAGAAAACTAAAGAGAAAACAAACAAACAAAAACAAGCAATGTCGCAAAAATTATAAAGAAACTACAGGTACAAAATTGATATCAAATATCAAAAAGCATAAATTAAAAATCTAGAGTACAGTTTGGAATTTCAAAAATACAATGTTAAAGAAAAGAAGAAAAAAAAAAACAAAACAAAAAAACAAGGTCAAAAAATTATTTATATATATATATATATATATATATATATATATATATGAAGTTTGCTGAAGAAGAAAAAAATAGGGTCTTTTTTTTTGCAAAGTAATAGGTTATAAAAGTGAAAATTAAATGAACAATAGAGAACTTAAAATTAAAAAAATTAAAAAAAAGTAAGAATGATCATAAAAATATATCTAGGACTTTCTCTGGTTTTGTTGTGAGTATCGTGGGTTCGGTTCATTTTTGGCTAGTTCCTTGGTCCGACTTATATTTCTCAAGATCTATAGGCGCCTTCCTATGTAGTCCTAGAAACCACAGGGTTTTAATCTATTGCCTGTAGCTTCCAAGGCGTTTCCCTCTGTTATAGCTTCTTTTGTTTGCTGGTCTCTTCAGTGTCTGGTTTACGCCCTGACACAAAGGGGATGGTGGAGGACACTTTTTTTTTTTAGGCTCACTTGTTCAGTTGCGCTGTGGGGAGGGAGGGAGGGAGTGATGCTGCAAACAAATAACACTGGCGTGCGCTCGCAGTGCCTCAGCCACACTGGGTCTGCCCCCGCTCACGGCACGTGTAGCCTCCCTGCCCACACTGCTCGGGCTCTAGGTTGTTCCACCGGGAACAATCCGAGGCTGGCCCTGGGCTGCATGCACCTCCCAGGTCCAAGCCGCTCAGGTTCAGGCACTCGGGTAGTCCTCAGAGGCACAGACTCGGTTGGGCCTGCGTTTTGTGCTCTTCCCAGGTCCGAGCAGCTCAGGTGATGAGGTGTTTGGCGAGCGCCAATGTTGTGACTTATCGCCTCCCCGCCACTCGGTTATCTGGGTGTAAAACAGGCGCACCTTCTCAGGCAGATGTTGACCGTCCAGATCCCCAAGAAGTTTTAGTTAGCAAAGAAGCCTGCTTACAGTTTTATAGATAATGTCTCTCTGGGGCTGCGATTGCCCCCTTCCGGCTCTGGCTGCCTGTCACCGGAGGGGGAAGGTCTGCAGCCGGCTATCTCTGTTCAGTCCTTTGTTCCGTGCGCGGGCCTGGCGGTGTCTTAGGTTAGGGCTGGCTTTTTGCGTGGTAGATATCCCAGAGTCTGGTTTGCTAGCCCAAGTTATTTCGTTCAGATAGCGCTCAGGGTATTCAGGCCAGATTTTTACTCTAAGCGATGCAGCCCGCGCTGCGCCTCCCTGCCCAGCCCCTGCTTGCTAATGGTGTGAGCAGGCATCTGCACTGCTTCGCGGCTGGGGGAGTTACCGTAGGGCTTGCAATCTGCGAGTTTTAATTGTTGATTTATTTTTATCCCCCTTATGTTGCCCTTTGTGCTTCCAAAGCTTGGCAAAGATTTGGCAGTGAAAAGCTTTCCTGGTGTTTGGAAACTTTTCTCTTTTTAAGACTATCTTCCCGGGACGGAAATCCCTCCCTCCCTCTTTTGTCTCTTTTTTTGTCTTTTATACTTTTTCCTACCTACTTTCCAAGAGTTGTGTTCTTTTCTGGGTGCCTGATGTCCTCTGGCAGCATTCATAAGTTGTATTGTGGAATTTACTCGACGTTTAAATGCTCTTTTGATGAAATTGCTTGGGGGGAAAGAGTTCTCCCCGTCCTACTCCTCAGCAATCTTGGCTCCTCTCTTGTGGAGTTTGGAGAGAGCACGCGGGATTGCTCTCCAGGCCATGCAGGAAAAGAAGGCCCTCATCTCGCGATGTCGGGGGAGTCTCATGGTTTTTCTGGAGCTGCGGTGCCAGTGTGGGGTTTCTCACAAGGTACGACCGGGAGCTCAGGGAGCCTCTCGTGTGGTGTCAGGGAAGTCAAGTCTCCATACGAGTGGCGAGGGGGCGCACGTCATTGCTCTCGAGTCATGGTAGTGGAATCAGGGCTCAACGCAATGAAAAAGGATGCTCGAGGTCTTTCTCGGGTTGCGGCAGGAAACCCTGGGTTCCCTCGACTTGTGCCTGTGACCTCAGGTAGCTTCTCAGTGTGCCTCTGAGAAGTCAGGGATACTATGGAGCTGGGAGAGGCCTCTCGGGACTCCACTGGGTTTGCTGCAATGGAAGAGGGCCTAATCTCGAGATCAGGAAGGAACCTCAGGGTTCCTCTCCATTTCTGACTCAGATCGCAGGGTCCCTGCAGAGTTGGGACAGGAGAGTCAGGCCTCGTCTTGTGTGGAGGAATGGAACTCCGCTTGCCTCTCGAGTTGTTCAAGGAGTGACAGGCCACTTGTCGAGCTGTGTGTGGAACCTGCGGTTTTTTCCGGACAATGCACGGGGGTGTCAGTGCCCCTTCGTGATGTGCTTTCATCCACAGGGTTGCCTTCGAAGTGGTGTGCGGGCATCGGGTTCTTATCAAGAGCGGACCAGGAAATCGGGGTCTTTTGGAATGCGGCACCACACACGAGGCTACGTCTCGAATTTCCTCGTGAGACGGGCCTCATGCTGAGGTGCCCCTGGAAGGTCAGGAAAGCCTTCCAGACAAAGCAGGTTAATCGACCCTACTGTCGCGATCAGGAGGGGAGAAGGGGCTCAGATGAAGTGGTGCCGGGAACCTCGGTGTTCCCCTTGAGTGAGACCGGTATGTCAGGGAACTTTTGGGGTCTCACAAAGCTTGCCAAATACTGTTTCAAACTTCAAGATGAAACGTGGGACTTCTCTTGAGACGCTGTGGCGGGCAAGGGCCTCATCTTGTGATGAAGGGGAAACCACGTGGTTTTTTTCGAGTTGCGATGGGATTGTTGACTTACGACGGGGAATTCAGGCTTCCTCTTCTGTTGGCCCAGGGAAGTCCATTCTTCCATTCGAGTTGCCAGGGAGAGCTGGGTGGGAATTGCTCTCGAGTCACGGCAGGTCAAAATAGACCTCATCTAGGCTTGTGTCCAGGACCTAATGTTCCTCTCCAGGGGCGATAGGGATCACGGGGACGCATTCCAGACTAACCCAGTGAGTCAGGCCTCGGCTCGAGGGGAAGCAAAGGATTCTGATATCCTCCTGGGTCGCGATAGGTATCTCTTGGAGCCCACTGAGTGGCCTCCAGGGAGTCAAGCCTCCTGTGGAGTTGGAGAGAGGACTCGGGATTGCTCTCCAGGCCATACAGGAAAGAAGGCCCTCAGCTCGCAATGACGGGGGCGTCTTGTGGGTTTTCTCGAGTTGGAGCGCAAGTATGAGTTTTCTCACGAGGTACGACGGGGAGCTCAGGGAGCCTCTCGTGTGGCGCCAGGAAAGTCAGGTGTCTATGCGTGTGATGAGGAGGAGCCCATAAATGCTCTCGAGTCATGGTAGGGAAATCGGGACTCAAGACACGTTGAAGAAGGAGTCTCGAGGTCTTTCTCAGGTTGGGGCAGGAAACCCTGGGTTCCCTCGACTTGTACCGGTGACCTCAGGGAGCTTCTCAGGGTGCCTCTGAGAAGTCAGGCATACTGTGGACTTGGGAGGCGCTCTCGGAACTCCACTGGGTTTGGTGCAATGGCAAAGGTTCTCATCTCGAGTTGAGGCAGGAACCTAAGGGTTCCTCTCCATTTAAAACTCCGACCACAGGGTCCCTGAAGAGTTGGGACAGGAGAGTCAGGCCTCGTCTTGTGTGGAGGAATGGAACTCCACTTGCCTCTCGAGTTGTTCACAGGATAACAGACCATTTGTCGAGCTGTGAGTGGAACCTTCGGTTTTTTCCGTAAGATGCATGAGGGGGTCAGTGCCCCTTCGTGTTGTGCCTTCATCCACAGGGTTGCCTTCAAAGAGGTATCCGGACATCGGGTTCTTATCAATAGCAGAGCAGGAAATCGGGGTCTTTCAGGACGTGGCACCATCCATGAGGCTACGTCTCGAATTTCTTCGTTAGACTGGTGTCATCCTGAGGTGCACCATGAAGATCGGGAACCCCTTCCAGACAAAGCAGGGGAATCGACCATCTTGTCGCGATCAGGAGGAGTGAAAGGGCTCAGTTGAAGTCGTGCCGGGAACCTCGGTGTTCCCCTCGAGTGGGACCGGTGTGTCGGGAAACTTTTGGGGTCACTTCAAGGGTGCCAAGTACCGTTTTGCACTTCAATACGGACTTGGGGCTTCTCTTGACACGCTGTAGAGGGCAAGGGCCTCATCTTGGGATGACGGGGGAATCACGTGGTTTTTCTCAAGGTGCGGCGGGATTCTCGAGTTACGACGGGGAATTCAGGCTTCCTCTTGTGTTGGCCCAGGGAAGTCCAATCTTCCATTCGAGTTTCGAGGGAGAGCTGGGGTTTGCTCTTGAGTCACTGCAGGGCAAAAGAGACCTCATCTATGCTTGTGCCCAGGACCTAATATTCCTCTCCAGGGCCAACAGCGATCTCGGGGTTGCATTCCAGACGCATCCTGGGAGTCAGAGCTCTACTCGAGGGGAAGCAAAGGACCCCGCTCTCCTCTTGAGTCACCACAGGTGTCTCTTGGAGCCCACTGAGTGGCCTAAAGGGAGTCAAGCCCCCTGTGGAGTTTGGAGAGAGGACTCAGGATTGCTCTCCAGGCCATGCAGGAAAAGAAGACCCTCATCTCGCGATGACAGGGGCGTCTTGTTGGTTTTCTCGAGCTGCGGTGCCAGTGTGCGGTTTCTGACGAGGTGCGACGGGAAGCTCAGGGAGCCTTTCGTGTGGCACCAGGGAATTCAGGTCTCCATGCGCATGGCAAGGGGGAGCGCGTCATTGCTCTCGAGATATGATACGGGAATCGGGCCTCAAGACACGTTAAAGCAGGACTCTCAAGGTCTTTCTCGGGTTGCGGCAGGAAACCCTGGGTTCGGTCGACTTCTGCCGGTGACCTTAGGGAGCTTCTCAGGGTGCCTCTGAGAAGTCAGGCATACTGTGGATTTGGGACGGGCCTCTCGGGACTCCACTGGTTTTGTGGCAATGGAAAAGGGCCTCATCTTGAGTGGAGGCAGGAACCTCAGGCTTCCTCTCCATTTCTGACTCGGTGCGCAAGGTCCCTAGAGTTGTGACAGGAGAGTCAGGCATCGTCTTGTGTGGAGGAATGGAACTCCGCTTGCTTCTCGAGTTGTTCACGAGGTGACAGACCACTTGTGGAGCTGTGTGAGAACCTGCGGGTTTTTCCGGAAGATGCACGGGGTGTCAGTGCCCCTACGTGTTGTGCCTTCATCCACAGGCTTGCCTTCGAAGAGGTGTCCAGGAGTCTGGTTTTGATCAAAAGTGGACCATGGAATCGGGGTCTTTCGGCATGTAGTATGGCCCTCGAGGCTACCTCTCGAATTTCCTCGTGAGACCGGCCTCATCCTGAGGTGTGCCGGGAAGGTCGGGAATCCCTTCGAGACAAAGCAGTGGAATCGACCCTCCTATCGCGATCAGGAGAGGAGAAAGGCCTCAGATGAAGTGGTGCCGGAAACTTCAGTGTCCCCTCTAGTGAGATCGGTATATAGGGGAACTTTTGGGGTTGCATCAAGGGTGCCAAGTACTGTTTTGCACTTCAAGACGGAATGTGAGACTTCTCTTGAGACTCTGTAGGGGGCAAGGGCCTCATCTTGCAATACGGGGAACCACGTGATTTTTCTCGAGTTGCGGCGGGTTTCTCAAATTACAACTGGAAATTCAGGCTTCCTCTTGTGTTGGCTCAGAAAGGCCAATCTTCCATTCGAGTTGCAAGGGAAAGCTAGGGGTTGCGCTTGAGTCACTGCAGGGCCAAAGAGACCTCCTCTAGGCTTTTGTCCAGGACCTAAGGTTCCTCTCCAGGGGCGACAGGGATCCAGGGTTGCATTCCAGACTCACCCTCATAGTCAGGCCTCATCTCGAGGGGAAGCAAAGGACACCGCTCTCCTCCTGAGTATCGACGGGTATCTCTTGGAGCCCACTGAGTGACCTAAAGGGAGTCAAGCCTCCTTTGGAGTTTGGAGAGAGGATTCGGGATTGCTCTTCAGGTCATGCAGGAAAGAAGGCCCTCCTTTCACCATGACAGGGGCGTCTCGTGGGTTTTCTCGAGCTGCGGCGCCAGTGTGGGGTTTCTCACGAGGTACGATGGGGAGCTCAGGGAGCCTCTCATGTGGTGCCGGGGAAGTCAGATCTTCATGCACGTGGCGAGGGGGAGCGCGTCATTTTTCTCCAGTCATGGTAGGGGAATCGGGCCTCAAGACGCGTGAAGAAGGACTCTCGAGGTTTTTCTCAGGTTACGGCAGGAAACCCTGGGTTCCGTCGACTTATGCCCGTGACCTCAGGGAGCTTTTCAGGGTGCCTCTGAGAAGTCAGGGATACTGTGCAGTTGGGAGGGGCCGCTCCGAACTCCACTGGGTTTGGTGCAGTAGAAGAGGGCCTCATCTCGAATTGAGGCAGGAACCTCATGGTTCCTCTCCATTTCTGAATCGGATCTCAGTGTCCATGCAGAGTTGGGACAGGAGAGTCAGGCCTCGTCTTGTGTGGAGGAATTTAACTCCTCTTGCCTCTCGAGTTGTTCACGGGGTGACAGGCCACTTGTCGATCTGTATGTGGAACTTGCGGGCTTTTCCAACGATGCAGGAGGGTGTCAGACCCCTTCGTTTTGTGCCTTCGTCCACAGGATTGCCTTCGAAGAGGTGTCCTAGCGTTGGGTTCTTATCAAGAGCAGACAGGGAAATCGGGGTCTTTCGGCGTGTGGCACCAACCACAAGGCTACGTCTCGAATTTCCTCGTGAGACCGGCCTCATCCTGAGGTGCGCCGGGAAGGTCCAGAACCCCTTCCAGACAAAGCAGGGTAATCGACCCTCCCGTCGCGATCAGGAGGGGATAAGGGGCTCAGAACAAGTGGTGCACCGAACCTTGGTGTTCCCCTCGAGTGAGACCAGGGTGTCGAGGAACTTTTGTGCTAACATCAAGGTTGCCAATTATCGTTTTAAACTTCAAGATGGAACGTAGGGCTTCTACTGAGACGCTGTAGCTGGCAAGGGCCTCATCTTGCAATGACGGGGGGACCACATGGTTTTCCTCGAGTTGCAGCAGGATTTTCGAATTACGACGGGGAATTCAGGTTTCCTCTTGTGTTGTCCCAGGGAAGTCCATTCTTCCATTCGAGGTGCGAGGGAGAGCAGGGGATTGCTCTCGAGTCACTTCAGGGCAAATGAGACCTCATCTATGCTTGTGTCTAGGACCTAATGTTCCTCTCCAGGGGCGACAGGGATCTCGGGGTTGCATTCCAGACTCACCTGAGGAGTCAGGCCTGGTATATAGGGGAAGCAAAGAATTCCGCTCTCCTCTCGAGTCCCAACGGGTATCTCTTGGAGCCCACAGAGTGGCCTAAAGGGAGTCAGGCCTCCTGTGGAGTTTGAAGAGAGGCCTCGAGATTGCTCTCCAGGCCATGCAGGAAAAGAAGGCCTTCATCTCGCGATGACGGAGGCGTCTCGTGGGTTTTCTGGAGCTGGGGAGCCAGTGTGGGATTTCTCACGAGGTATGACGGGGAGCTCAGGGAGCCTCTCGTGTGGCGCCAGGGAAGTCAAGTCTCCATGCGAGTGGCGAGGGGGAACGCGTCATTGCTCTCGAGTCATGGTAGGGGAATCGGGATTCAAGATGCGTTGAAGGAGGATTTTCGAGGTCTTTCTCGGGTTGCGTCAGGAAACCCTGTGTTCCCTTGACTTGTGCCAGTGACCTCAGGGAGCTTCTAAGGGTGCCTCTGAGAAGTCGCGATACTGTGGATTTGGGAGGGGCCTCTCGGGCCTCCACTGTTTTTGGTGTAATGAAAGAGGGCCTCATCTCGAGTGGAGTCAGGAACCTCAGGGTTCCTCTCCATTTCGGACTCCGATCGCAGGGTCCCTTCAGAGTTGGGACCGGAGAGTCAGGCCTCGTCTTGAGTGGAGGAATGGAACTCTGCTTGCCTCTCGAGTTGTTCATGGGATGACAGGCCTCTTGTCGAGCTGTGTGTGGAACCTGCGGCTTTTACCGAATGATGCACGGGAGTGTCAGTGACCCTTCGTTTTGTGCCTTCGTCCACAGGGTTGCCTTCGAAGAGGTGTCCGGGCATCGGGTTCTTCTCAAGAGTGGGCCGGGAAATCGGGGTATTTCGGCATGTGACACCACCCACGACGCTATGTCTCGAATTTCCTCGTGAGACCGGCCTCATCCTGAGGTGCGCCGGGAATGTGGGGAACCCCTTCCAAACAAAGCAGGGGAATAGACTCTCCTGTCTCGAACAGGAGGGGAGAACATGCTCAGATGAAGTGGTGCGGGAACCTCGGTGTTCCTGTCGAGTAAGACCGGCGTGTCCGGGAACATTTGGTGTCGCATCAAGGGTGCAAAGTACCGTTTCGCACTTCAAGACGGAACGTGGTTCTTTTCTTGAGACGCCATAGCAGCAAGGGCCTCATCTTGGGATGACGTTGGAAACACGTGGTTTTTCTCGAGTTGCGGCGGGATTCTCGAGTTACGAAAGGGATTTCTGGCTTCCTCTTGTGTTGGCCCAGGGAAGCCCAATCTTCCATTCGAGTTGCGAGAGAGAGCTGGGGGTTGCGCTCGAGTCACTGCAGGGCAAAAGAAACCTCATCCAGGCTTGTATCTAGGACCTAATGTTCCTCTCAAGGGATGACTGGGATCTTGGGGTTGCATTCTAGACTCACCCAGGAGTCAGGCGTCCTCTCGAGGGGAAACAAAGGACTTTTCTCTCTTCTCGAGTCGCGACGGGTATTTCTTGGAGCCCACTGAGTGGACTAAAGGGAGTCAAGCCTCCTCTGGAGTTTGGAGAGAGGACTCGGGATTGCACTCCAGGACATGCAGGAAAAGAAGGCCCTCATCTCACGATGACGGGGGGGGGGGGTCTCGGTGGTTTTACCGAGCTGCAGCGCCTGTGTTGGTTTCTCAGGAGGTACGACGGGGAGCTCAGGGAGCCTCTTGTGTGGCGCCAGGGAAGTTAGGTCTCGATGCGTGTGGCGAGGGGGAGCGCGTCATTGCTCTCGAGTCATGGTAGGGGAATCAGGCCTCTAGACGCGTTGAAGGACTCTCAAGATCTCTCTCGGGTCTTGGCAAGAATACCTGGGTTCCCTCGACTTGTGCCGGTGACCTCAGGGAGATTCTCCGGGTGCCTCTGAGAAGTCAGGGATACTGTGGAGTTGGGAAAGACCTCTCGGGACTCCACTGGGTTTGGTGAAATGGAAGGGGGCCTCATCTCGAGGGGAGGCAGGAACCTCAGGGTTCCTCTCCATTTCTGATTCCGATCGCAGCCCCCTGCATAGTTGGGAGAGGTGAGTCAGGCCTTGTCTTGTGTGCAGGAATGGACCTCCGCTTGCCTCTCGAGTTGTTCACTGGGTGACACGCACTTGTTGAGCTGTATGAGTAACCTGCGGTCTTTTCCGGACGATGCACGGGGGTGTCAGTGCCCCTTCGTGTTGTGCCTTCATCCACACTATCTTCGAATAGGTGTCTGGGCATCGCGTTCTTATCAAGAGCGGATCGGGAAATCGTGGTCTTTCGGCATGTGGCACCACCATCGAGGCTACGTCTCGAATTTCCTCGTGAGACAGCCTCATCTGAGGTGCGTGGAGAAGGTCGGGAACCCCTTGCAGACAAAGCAGGGGAATTGACCCTCCTTTCGCGATCAGGAGGGGAGAAGGGGCTCAGATGAAGTGGTGCCAGGAACCTCGGTGTTCCCCTCTAGTGCGACCCGTATGTCGGGGAACTTTTGGGGTAGCATTAAGGGTGCCAAATATCATTTCGCACTTGAAGACAGAACGTGGGACTACTCTTGAGACACTGGAGCGGGCAAGGGCCTCATCTTGCAATGACGGGGGAACCACGTGGTTTTTCTCAAGTTGAGGCGGAATTCTCGAATTACTACTGGGAATTCAGGCTTCCTCTTGTGTTGGCCCAGGGAGGTCCAATCTTCCATTCGGGTTGCGAGGGAAAGCTGGGGAGTGCTCTCGAGTTACTGCAGGGCAAAAGCGACCTCATCTAGCCTTGTGTTCAGGACCCAATGATCCTCTCCAAGGGCGACAGGGATCTCGGGTTTGCATTACAGACTCACCCGGGGAGTTAGGCCTCGTCTCGAGGGGAAGCAAAGGACTCGGCTATCCTCTCGAGTTGTGACGCGTATCTCTTGGAGCCCACTGAGTGGTCTAAAGGGAGTCAACCCTCTTCTTCAGTTTGGAGAGAGGACTCGGGATTGCTCTCCAGGCCATGCAGGAAAAGAAGGCCCACATCTCGAGATGACGGGGCCGTCTCGTGGGTTTTCTCTAGCTGCGGCGCCAGTGTGGGGTTTCTCACGAGGTACGACGGGGAGTTCAGGTAGCCTCTCGTGTGGCAACAGGGAAGTCAGGTCTCCATGGGCGGGGCAAGGGGGAGCGCGTCATTGCTCTCAAGTCAGGGTAGGGGAATCGGGCCTCATGACGGGTTGAAAAAGGACTCTCGATGTCTTTCTAGGGTTGCGGCAGGAAACCCTGGGTTCCCTTGACTTGTGCCGGTGACCTCAGGGAGCGTCTCAGGGTGCCTCTGAGAAGTCAGGGATACTGTGGATTTGGGAGAGGCCTCTCGGGACTCCTCTGGGTTTGGTGCAATGGAAGTGGGCCTCATCTCGAGTTGAGGCAGGAACCTCAGGGTTCTGCTCCTGACTTCCTGGAGGCCGGATCTGACTCAGATCGCAGGGTCCCTGTTGAGTTTGCTCAGGAGTGTCAGGTCTCGTGTTCTGCGGAGGAATGGAACTCCGCTTACATCTCAAGTTGTTCAAGGATAACACCACTTTTCGTGATGTGTGTGGAACCTGCGGGTTTTTCGGAGATGCACGGGGGCGTCAGTGCTCCTTCCTGTTGTGCCTTCATCCACAGGGTTGCCTTCGAAGAGGTGTCCGGGCATCGTGTTCTCCTCAAGTGCGGACCGGGAAATTGGGGTCTTTCAGCATGTTGCACCACCCACTAGGCTACGTCTCGAATTTTCTCGTGAGACCGGCCTCATCCTGAGGCGCGCAGGAAAGTCCGGGAACCCTTTCCAAACAAAGCAGGGGAATCGACCCTACTTTCGGGATCAGGAGGAGAGAAAGGGCTCAGATGAAGTAGTGCCGGGAACCTCGGTGCTCTCCTTGAGTGAAAGTCGGGTAACTTTTCTGGTTGCATCAAGGGTGCCAAGTACCGTTTCGCACTTCAAGACGGAACCTGGGACTTCTCTTGAGATGCTGTAGTGGGCAAGGGCCTCATCTAGCGCTGACGGGGGACCCACGTGTTTTTTCTCGAGTTGCGGCAGGATTCTTGAGTTACGATGGGGAATACAGGTTTCCTCTTGTGTTGGCCCAGGGAAGTCCAATCTTCCATTCGAGTTGCAAGTGAGAGCTGGAGATTGCTCTCGAGTCACTGCAGGGCAAAATAGAGCTCATCTAGGTTTGTGTCCAGGACCGAGTTTTTCTCTCCAGGGGTGACAGGGTTCTCGGGGTTGCATTCCAGACTCACCCGGGGAGTCAGGCCTCGTCTCGAAGGGAATGAATGGACTCCGCTCTCCTCTCGAGTCGCGACGGGTATCCCTTGGAGCCCAAGCGTGGCCTAAATGGAGTTAAGCCTCCTGTGGAGTTTGGAGAGAGGACTCGGGATTGCTCTCTAGGCCATGCAGGAAAAGAAGGCCCTCATCTCGCGATGACGGGGGCGTCTCGTGGGTTTTCTCAAAGTGCAGTGCCTGGTTGGGGTTTCTCACGAGATAGGACGGGGAGCTCAGGGAGACTCCTGTGGTGCCACGGAAGTCAGGTCTCCATGGACGTGGCGTGGGGGAGTGCCTCATTGCTCTCGAGTCATGGTAGGGGAATCAAGCCTCAAGACGCTTCGAAGAAGAACTCTCGAGGTCTTTCTCGGGGTGTGGCAGGAAACCCTGGGTTCCCTCGACTTGTGCCCATGACCTCAGGGAGCTTAGCGGGGTTCCTCTGAGAAGTCAGGGATACTGTGGAGTTGAGAGGGGCTTCTCGGGATATCACAGGGACTGGTGCAATTGAAGAGGACCTAATCTCGGATTGAGGCAGTAACGTCAGGGTTCCTCTCCATTTCTGACTCGGATAGCAGGGTCCCTGCAGAGTTGGGACAGGAGAGTCAGACCTCGTCTTGTGTGGAGTAATGGAACTCCGCTTGCCTCTCGAGTTGTTCACGGGATGACAGGCCACCTGTCGAGTTGTATGTGGAACCTGCGGTTTTGGGGGACGATGCACAGGGGTGTCAGTGCCCCTTCGTGTTGTGCCTTCATCCACAGGGTTGCCTTCTAAGATGTGTCCAGGCATCGGGTTCTTATGAAGAGCGGACCGGGAAATCGGGGTCGTTCAGCATTTGGCACCACCCACGTGGGTTGTCTCGAATTTCCTCATGAAACCGGCCTCATCCTGAGGTGTGCCGCGAAGGTCATGAAACTCTTCCAGACAAAGCAGAGGAATCGACCCTCCTGTGGCGATCAGGAGGGGAGAAGTGGCTCAGATGAAGTGCTGCTGGGAACCTCGGTGTTTCCCTCAAGTGAGACAGGTATGTCGGGTAACTTTTGGGGTCGCATAAAGCGTTCCAAGTACCGTTTCGCTCTTCAAAATGGAAAGTTGGACTTCTCTTGGGGTGCTCCAGCGTGCAAGGGCCTCATCTTGTAATGACTGCGGAACCACTTGGTTTTTCTCGAGTTGCGGTTGGATATTTGAGTTACCACAGGGAATTCATGCTTCCTATTGTGTTGGCCCACAAAAGTCTTATCTTCCATTCGAGATTCGAGGAATAGCTGGATGTGCGCTCTAGTCACTGAAGGCAAAAGAGACCCCTCCAAGGCTTGTTTGCAGAACCTAATGTTCATGTCAAGGCTCGACAGAAATCTCGGGGTTGCATTCCAGACTCACCTTGGAGTCAGGCCTCGTCTCGAGGGGAAGCAAAGGACTCTGCTCTCCTCTCGAGTCGGACGGGTATGTCTTGGAGCCCACTGAGTGGCTTAAAGGGAGTCAAACCTCCTCTGGTGTTTGGAGGGAGGACACGGGATTGCTCTCCAGGCAATGCAGGAAATGAAGGCCCTCATCTCCCGATGACTGGGGCGTCTCGTAGGTTTTCTCGAGCTGTGGCGCTAGTGTGGGGTTTCTCACGAAGTAAGACTGGGAGCTCAGTGAGCCTCTCACGTTGTGCCAGGGCAGTCAGGTTTCTATGCGCGTGGCTAGGGGGAGCGCGTCATTGCTCTCGAGTCATGGTAGGGGAATCGCACCTCAAGACGCGTTGAAGAAGGACTCTCGAGGTCTTTTACGGGTTGGGGCAGGAAACCCTTGGTTCCCTCGACTTGTGCCGGTGATCTCAGGAAGGTCTAAGGGTGCCTCTGAGAAGTCAGGGATACTGTGCAGTTGGGAGGGGCCTCTCGGGACTCCACTGGGTTCGGTGCAATGGAAGAGGGCCTCATCTCGAGTGGAGGCAGGAAACTCATGTTTCCTCTCCTGACTTCCCCTGGGCCAGGTCTGACTCGGATCGCAGTTTCGCTGCAGAGTTCGAACAGGAGAGTCAGGCCTCGTCTTGTGTGGAGGAATGGAACTCTGCTTGCCTCTCCAGTTGTTCACGGGGTGACAGGTCACTTCTCGAGCTGTGTGTGGTACCTGCGGGTTTCTCCGGATGATAACCGGGGGTGTCAGTGCCCCTTCGTGTTGTGCCTTCATCAAAAGGGTTATCTTCAAAGAGGTGTCCGGGCATTGGGATCTTATCAAGAGCGAACCGGGTAATCGGGGTCTTTCGGCATGTGTCACCATCCACGAGGCTATGTCTCGAATATCCTCGTGAGACCGGCCTCATCCTGAGATGCACCGCGAAAGGCGGAAACCCCTTCAAGACAAAACAGGGTAATCGACCCTCCTGTCGCGTTCAGGAGGGGAGAAGGGGCCCAGATGTAGTGGTGCCGGGAACCTCGGTGTTCTCCTCGAGTCAGACCAGTGTGTCGAGGAACTTTTGAGGTCGCATCAAGAGTGCCAATACCGTTTCGCACTTCAAGACGGAACGTGGGACTTCTCTTGAGACGCTGTAGGGGGCAAGGGCCTCATCTTGCGATGACGGGGGAACCACGTGGCGTTTCTCGAGTTGTGGCGGGATTCTCGAGTTTCGACGGGGAATACAGTCTTCCTCATGTGTTGGCCCAGGGAAGTCCTATCTTCCATTCGAGTTTAAAGGGAGAGCTGGGGATTGCCCTCGAGTCACTGCAGGGCAAAATAGACCTCATCTAGGCTTGTGTCCAGGACTTAATGCTCGTCCCTAGGGGCGACAGGGATCTTGGGGTTGCATACCAGACTCACCCGGGGAATCAGGCCTCGTCTCGAGGGGAAGCAAAGAACTCCGCTGTCCTTTTGAGTCGCGATGGGTATCTCTTGGAGCCCACTGTGTGCCCTAAAGGGAGTCAAGCCTCCTGTGGTGTTTGGATAGAGGACTCGGGATTCCTCTCCAGGCCATGCAGGAAAAGAAGGCCCTCATCTCGCGATGACGGTGGCGTCTCGTGGGTTTTCTAGACTGCCGCGCTAGTGCCGGGTTTCTGACGAGGTACGAGAGGGAGCTCAGGGAGCCTCTCGTGTGGCGCCAGGGAAGTCAGGTCCCCATGAGATGGCTAGGGGGAGTTCGTCATTGCTCTCGAGTCATGGTAGGGTAATCGGGCCTCAAGACGGGTTGAAGAAGGACTCTCGAGGTCTTTCTCGGGTCACTGCATAAAACCCAGGGTTCCCTTGACTTGTGCCTGCGACCTCAGGGAGCTTCTCAGAGTGCCTCTGAGAAGTCAGGGATACTGTGCAGTTTGGAGGGGCCTCTCGAGACTCCTCCGCATTTGGTGGAATGTAAGAGGGACTCATCTCGAGTTGAAGCAGGAACCTCAGTGTTCCTCTCCATTTCTGACTCAGATCGCAAGGTCCCTGCATGTTGGTACAGGAGAGTCAGGCCTCGTCTTTTCTGGAGGATGGGACTCCTCTTGCCTCTCGAGTTGTTCTCGAGGTGACAGGCCACTTGTCGAGCTGTGTATGTAACCTGCCCGTTTTTCCGGATGATGCACAGGTGTGTTAGTGCCCCTTCGTGTTGTACCTTCATACTCAAGGCTGCCTTCCAAGAGGTGTCCGAGCATCGGACTCTTATCAAGAGTGGACCGGGAAATTGGAGTCTTTCAGCAAGTGGCACCACCCACAAAGCTACGTATCGAATTTCCCCATGAGACCGGCCTCATCCTGAGTTGTGCAGGGAAGGTCGGGCCCCCTTGCAGACAAAGCAGGGGAATCGACCCACCGGTCACGATCAGGAGGGGAGAAGGGGCTTAAATGAAGTGGTGCCGGGAACCTCGGTGTTCCCCTTGAGTGAGACCGGCGTGTTGGGGGACTTTTGGGGTCGCATCAAGGGTGCCAAGTACCTTTTTGCACTTCAAGACGGAACCTGGGACATCTTTTGAAACGCTGTAGCGGGCAAGGGCCTCATCTTGCGATGACGGGAGAACCACGTGGTTTTGCTCGAGTTGCGGCGGGATTCTCGAGTTATGACCGGGAATTTAGGCTTCCTCTTGTTGGCCTTGAAATCCAATCTTCCATTCGGGTTGCGAGGGGGAGCTGGGGATTGCACTAGAGTCACTGCAGGGCAAAAGAGACCTAATCTAGGCTTGTGTCCAGGATCTAACGTTGCTCTCCAGGGGCGACAGGGATCTCGGGTTTGCATTCCAGACTCATCCGGGGAGTCAGTTCTCACCTCGAGGGTAAGCAAAGAATTCCGCTCTCGTCTCGAGTCTCGATGGGTATCTCTTGGAGCCCAATGTGTGTACTAAAGGGAGTCAAGCCTCCTGTGGAGTTTGGAGAGAGGACTCGGGATTGGACTCCAGGCCATGCAGGAAAAGAAGGCCCTCATCTCGAAATGACGGTGGCGTCTCGTGGGTTTTCTCGAGCTGCGGCGCCAGTGTGGGGTGTCTCATGAAGTACCACGGGGATCTCAGGGAGCCTCTTGTGTGGCGCCAGGAAAATCCAGTATTCCATTCGAGTTGCAAGTTAGAACTGGGGATTGCTCTCCAGTCACTGCAGGGCAAAATAGACCTCATCTACGCTTGTGTCCAGGACCTAGTGTTCCACTACTGGGCCGACAGGGATCTCAGGGTTGCATTCTCGACTCACCCGGAGAGTCAGGCCTCGTCTTGAGGGGGAAAAAAGGACTCCGCTCTCCTGTCGAGTCGCGACGGGTATCTCTTGGAGCCCACTGCGTGGCGTAAAGGGAGTGAAGCCTCCTATGGAGTTTGGAGAGATGACTCGGGATTGTTTTCCTGGCCATGCAGGAAAAAAGGCCCTCATCTCGCGATGACGGGGGCGTCTCGTGGGTTTTCTCCAGCTGCGGCGCCAGTATCAGATTTCTCACGAGGTACGACGGGGAGTTCAGAGAGCCTCTCGTGTGGTGCTAGGGACGTCAGGTCTCCGTGTGTGTGGTGAAGGGGAGTGCGTGATTGCTCTCGAGTCATAGTAGGCGAATCTGGCCTCAAGACGCATTGAAGAAGGACTCTCGAGGTCTTTCTCGGGTTGCGGCAGGGAACCCTGTATTCCCTCGACTTGTGTCGGTGACCTCAGGCAACTTCTCAGGGTGCCTCTGAGAAGTCAGGGACACTGTGGATTTGGGAGGGGCCTTTCGTTACTCAACTGGGTTTGGTGCAATCGAAGAGGGCCTCATCTCGAATGGAGGCAGGAACCTCAGGGGTCCTCTCCATTTCTGACTCGGGTCGCAGATACCTGCCGAGTATGGACAAGAGAGTCACGCCTCGTCTTCTGTGGAGGAATGGATCTCCGCTTGCCTTTTGAGTTGTTCACAGAGTGACAGGCCACTTGTTGAGCTGAGTGTGGAACCTGCGGGTTTTTCCGGACGATGCACAGGGGTGTTAGTGCCCCTTCGTGTTGTGCCTTCATCCACAGGGTTGCCTTCAAAGAGGTGTCCGGGCATCGGGTTCTTTTCAAGAGCGTACCAGAAAATTGGGGTCTTTCAGCATGTGGTACCATCCACGAGGCTACGTGTCGAATTTCCTCGGGAGACCAGCCTCATCCTGAGGTTCGCCGGGAAGGTAGGGAACCCCTTGCAGACAAAGCAGGGGAATCGACCCACCGCTCGCGATCAGAAGGGGAGAAGGGCCTCAGATGAAGTGGTGCCGGGAACCTCGGTGGTCCCCTCGAGTGAGACCGGTATGTCACGGCACTTTTGAGGTCGCATCAAGGGTGCCAAGCATAGTTTCGCACTTCAAGACGGAACGTGGGAATTCTCTGGAGATGCTCTAGCGGGCAAGGGCCTCATATTGCGATGACGAGGGAAACACGTGGTTTTTCTCGAGTTGAGGCGGGATTCTCGAGTTACAACGGGGAATTCAGGCTTCCTCTTGTGTTGGCCCAGGAAGTCCAATCTTCCATTCAACTTGTCAGAGAGAGCTGTGGGTTGCTCTCGAGTCACTTCAGGGCAAAGAGTCCTCATCTAGGCTTGGGTCCAGGACGTAGTGTTCCTCTCCAGGGGCAACAGGGATATCGGGGTCTCATTCCAGTCTCACCCGGTGGGTCACGCCTCGTCTCGAGTGGAAGCAAAGGACTCCACTATCCTCTCGAGTCGCGACGTGTAACTCTTGGAGCCCAATGAGTGGCCTAAAGGGAGTCAAGCGTCCTGTGTAGCTTGGACAGAAGGTTCACGCTTGATCTGCATACCATGCAGTTAAAGATGGCCCTCCTCTCGTGATGACGGGAGCGTCTCATGGGTTTTTCTCGAGCTGTGGCGCCAGTGTGGAGTTTCTCACGAGATATGATGGGGAGCTCAGGGAGCCTCTCGTGCGGCGCCAGAGAAGTCAGGCCTCCATGAGTGTGGCCAGGCAGATCGCGTCATTGCTCTGGAGTCATGGGAGGGACTAGGGCCTCAAGACGCATTTAAGAAGGACTCTCGAGGTCTTTCTTGGGTTGGGGCGGGAAACACTCGTTTCCCTCGACCTCTACAGGGGACCTTAGGGAACTTCCCAGGTGCCTCTGAGAGGTAAGGGATACTGAGGAGTTAGAGGGGCCTCTCGGGACTCCACTAGGTTTGACGAAATGAAAGAGGGCCTCATCTCGATTGGAGGCAGGAACCTCAGGCTTCCTCTCCATTTCAGACTCCGACTGCAGGGTCCCTGCCGGGTTGGGACAGGAGAGTCAGGCCTCGTCTTGTCTGAGTAATGGAACTCTGCTTGCCTCTCGAGTCGTTCAGTGGGTCTCAGGCCCCTTGTCGAGCTGTGTGTGGAACCTGCGGGTGTTTCCAGAAGATGCACGGGGGTGTCATTGCCCCTTCATTTTGTGCCTTCCCCCTCAGGGTTGCCTTCAAAGAGGTGTCCGAGCATCGGGTTCATTTCAAGAGCGGACCGGGAAATCGGGGTCGTTCGGCATGTGGCACCACCCACGTGGCTCATCTCGAATTTCCTCGTGAGACCAGCATCATCCTGAGGTGCGCCGGGAAGGCCGGGAACACCTTCCACACAAAGCAGGGGAATCGACTCTCCTGTCGAGATCACGAGGGGAGATGGGGCTCAGATGAAGTGGGGCCAGGACTCTAGGTGTTCCACTCGAGGGAACCCGGCGTTTCAGGGAACTTTAGAGGTCGCATCAAGGGAGCCAAGTACCGTTTCCCACTTCAGGACGGAACATGGGACTTCCCTGGAGACGCTGTAGCGGGCAAGGGCCTTATCCTGTGAAGACGTTGGAACCACGTCGTTTTTCTCGAGTTGCGTCTGGATTCTCGACAACGACGGGGATATCAGGCTTCCTCTTGGGTTGGCCCTGGGAAGCCCAATCTTCCCCTGGAGTTGCGAAGGAAAGCTGGGGGTTCTGCTCGAGTCACTACAGGGCCAAAGAGACCTCATCTAGGCGTGTGTCCAGGACCTAATATTCCTCTCAAGGGAAGACAGGGATCTCGGGTTTCCATTCCAGACTCCCCTGGGGAGTCAGGCCTCGCCTCGAGGGGAAGCAGAGGACTCCGCTTTCCTCTCAAGTCGCGACACGGATCTCTTGGAGCCCACTGAGTGGACTCAAGGGTGTCGAGCCTCCTCTTCAGTTTGGAGAGAGGACTCGGGATTGCTCTCCAGGACAGGCAGGAAAAGAGGGCCCTCATCTCGCAATGACGGGGGCGTCTCATGGGTTTCCTCAGGCTGTGGCGCCCGTGGGGGTTTTCTCACGAGGCACGACGAGGACCTCAGGGAGCCTCTCGTGCGGCGCCAGGGAACTCATGTCTCCATGCGCATGGCGAGGGGGAGCTGGTCATCACTCTCGAGTCATGGGAAATGACTAGGGCCTCGAGACGCGTTGAAGAAGGACTCTCGAGGTCTTTCTCGGGTGGCGGCGGGAAACCCTCGTTTCCCTCGACTTCTGCAAGGGACTATAGGGAACTTCCCAGGGTGCATCTGAGAGGTGAGGGATACTGTGGAGTTGGCAGGGCCTCTCGGGACTCTGCTGGGTTCAGCGCAATGGAAGAGTGCCTCATCTCGAGGGGAGGCAGGAACCTCAGGTTTCCTCTCCGATTCTGACTCCGACTGCACGGTCCGTTCAGTGTTGGGACAGGAGAGTCATGCCACGTCTTGTCTGAGGAATGGAATTCTGGTTGCCTCTCGAGTTGTTCCGGGAGTCTCAGGCCCCTTGTCGAGCTGTGTGTAGACCCTGCGGGTTTTTCTGGATGATGCACGAGGGTGTCAGTTCCCCTTCGTGTTGTGCCTTCACTCACAGGGTTGCCTTTGAAGAGGTGTCCGGGCATCGGGTTCTTATCAAGAGCGGATCGGAAAATCGGTGTCGTTCGGCACGTGGCACCTCACACATGGCTAGTCAAGAATTTCCTCCTGAGACCGGCCTCATCCTGAGGTGCACCAGGAAGGCCGGGAACCCCTTCCAGAGAAAGCAGGGGAATCGACTCTGCTGTCACGATCAGGAGGGGAGAAGGGGCTCAGATGAAGTGGTGCCTGGACCCTCGGTGTTCCCCTCGAGGGAACCCAGCGTGTCGGGGAACCTTTTCGGTCGCATCAAGGGTGTCAAGTACCGTTTCGCACTTAAGGACGGAACATGGGACTTCCCTGGAGACGCCCGGAACTTCGGTGTTCCCCTGGAGTGAGACCGGTATGTTGGGGAACTTTGGGGTCACATCAAGGGTGCCAAGTAGCATTTCGAACTTTAAGATGGAATGTGGGACTTCTGTTGAGACTCTAGCTGGCAAGGGCCTCATATTGCGATGAAGGGGGAACCACATGGTTTTTAAGACTTGAGGCTGAATTCTCGAATTATGATGGGAAATTCAGATTTCCTCTTGTGTTGACCGTGGGAAGACCAATCTTCCATTCAAATTGTGAGGGAGAGATGGAGGTTGCTCTCGATTCACTGTAGGGCAAAATAGACCTCATCTAGGCTTGTGTCTAGGACATAATGTTCCACTCCAGGGGCGACAGGGATCTCGGGGTTGCATTCCAAACTCACCAGGGGAGTCAGGCCTCGTCTCGAGGGAAGCAAAGGACTCCGCTCTCCTCTCGAGTCGCACCGGGTATTTCTTGGACCCAACTGAGTGGCCTAAAGGGAGTCAATCCTCCTGTGAAGTTTGGAGAGAGGACCAGGGATTGCTCTCCAGGTCAAGCAGGAAAAGAAGGCCCCCATCTCTCCTTGACGGGGGCATCTTGTGGCTTTTCTCGAACTGCGGCGCCACTGTGGGTTTTCTCACGAGGTATGATGGGGTACTCAGGGAGCCTCTTGTGTGGTACTAAGGAAGTCAGTTTTCCTGCTTGTGGCGATGGGAGCGTGTCCTTGCTCTGGAGTCATGGTAGGGGAATCGGGCATCAAGAGACGTTGAAAAAGGACTCTCCAAGTCTTTCTCGGGTTACTTCAGGAAACTCTGGGTTCCCTCGACTTGTGCCAGTGACCTCAGGTAGCTTCTCAGGGAGCCTCTGAGAATTCAGGGATACTGTGGTGTTGGGAGGGGCCTCTCGGGACACCACTGAGTTTGGTTCAATGGAAGAGAGCCTCTTCTCTAGTTGAGGCAGGAACCTCAGGGTTCCTCTCCATTTCTGACTCCGATCGCAGGGTCCCTGAAGAGTTGGGACAGGAGAGTAAGGCCTCGTCTTGTGTGAAGGAATGCAACTTCACTTGCCTCTCGAGTTGTTCACGGGGTGACAGTCCACATTTGGAGCTGTGAGTGGAATCGGCGGGTTTTTCCAGACGATGCATGGGGATGTCAATGTCCTTTCGTGTTGTGCCTTCATCTAAAGGGTTGCCTTCGAAGAGATGTCCGGGCCTCAGGTTCTTATCTAGAGTGGACCGGGAATTCGGGATCTTTCAACATGTGGCACCAACCATGAGGCTACTTTTCGAATTTCCTCATGAGACCGGCCTCATCCGGAGGTTCACGGGGAACGTCGGGAACCCTTGCAGAAAAAGCATGGGAATCGACCCTCCTGTCGCGATCAGGAGGGGTGAAGTGGCTCACAGGAAGTGGTGCCGTGAACTTTGGTGTTTCCCTCGAGTGAGACCGGTATGTCAGGGAACTTTGGGGGTCGCATCAAGGGTGCCAAGTACCGTTTTGTACTTCAGGATGGAACGTGGGACTTCTCTTGATACGCTGTAGTGGCCAAGGGCCTCATCTTGCGATGACGGGGGAGCCACGTGGTTTTTCTCAAGCTGCGGCGGGATTCTCGAGTTACAATGGGGAATTCAGGCTTCCTCTTGTGTTGGCCCAGGGAAGTCCAATCTTCCATTCGATTTGCAAGGGAGAGCTGGCGATTGCTCTCTAGTAACTGCAGTGCAAAATAGACCTCATCTAGGCTTGTGTCCAGGACCGAGTTTTCCTCTCCAGGTGCGACAGGAACTCGGGGTTGCATTCCAGACTCACACGGGGAGTCAGGCCTCGTCTCGAGGGGAAGCAAAGGACTCCGCTCTCCCTTCAAGTCCTGACAGGTATCTCTTGGAGCCAACTGAGAGGCCTAAAGAGAGTCAAGCCTCCTGTGGAGTCTGGAGAGAGGACTCGGTTTTGCTCTCCATGCCAGGCAGGAAAGAAGTCCCTCATCTCGTGATGACGGGGGCGTATCGTGGGTTTTCTCGAGCTGCGGTGCCTGAATGGGGTTTCCAAAGACGTACGACGGGGAGCTCAGGGAGACTCTCTTCAGGCGTCAGGGAAGTCAGGTCTCCATGCGCATGGCGATGGGGAGCGGGTCTTTGCTCTCGAGTCATGGTAGGGGAATCGGGCCTCAAGACGCGCCGAAGGACTCTCAAGGTCTTTCTCGGGTTGCAGCAGGAAACCCTAGGTTCCCTCGACTTGTGCCGGTGACCTCAGGTAGATTCTCAAGGTGCCTCTGAGAATTCAGGGATACTGTGGAGTTGGGAGGGGCCTCTCGCGACTCATCTGGGTTTGGTGCAATGCAAGAGGGCCTCATCTCGAGTTGAGGCAGGAACCTCAGGTTTCCTCTCCATTTCTGACTCGGATGGCAGGGTCCCTGAAGAGTTGGGACAGGAGAGTCAGGCCTCGTCTTGTGTGGAGGAAACGAACTCTGCTTGCCTATCGAGTTGTTCACGGGGTGACATTCCACTTGTCGAGCTGTGTGTAGAACCTGTGGGTTTTTCTGGACGATGCACGGGAGTTTTAGTAACCCTTCTGTTGTGCCTTCATCCACAGGGTTGCCTTCGAAGTGGTGTCCGGGCATCGGGTTCTTATATAGAGCGGACCACACAATCGGGGTCTTTCGGCATGTGGCACCACCCACGAGGCTACGTCTCGAATTTCCTCCTGAGAAAGGCCTCATCCTTAGGTGCGCCGGGATGGGCGGGAACTCCTTCCAGACAAAGCAGGGGAATTTACCCTCCTGTCGTGATCAGGAGGGGAGAAAGTCATCAGATGAAGTGGTGCCGGGAACTTCGGTGTTCCCCTCGGTGAGAACGGTGTGTCGGGGAACTTTTGGGGTTACATCAAGGGTGAAAAGTAGCATTTCGCACTTCAAGACGGAACGTGGGACTTCACTTGAGACGCTGTAGCGGGCCAGGGCCTCATCTTGGGATGACGAGTGAACCACGTGGTTTTTCTCGCATTGCGGCGGGAGTCTCGAGTTTCGACGGGGAATTCAGATTTCCTCCTGTGTTGGCCCATGGAAGTCCAATCTTTCATTCGAGTTGCGAGGGTGAGCTGGGATCCCACTCGAGTCACTGCAGGGCAAAATAGACCATATCTAGGCTTGTGTCCAGGACCGAATATTCCTCTCCATGGGTGACAGGGATCTCGGGGTGGCATTCCAGACTCACCCGGGAAGTCCGGCCTTGTTTCTAGGGGAAGCAAAGTACTCCGCTTTCCTCTCGAGTCGCGACGGGTACCTATTGAGCGCACTGAGTAGCCTTAGTGAGTCAAGCCTCCCGTGGAGTTTGGAGAGACGACTCGGGATTGCCCTCCAGGCCATGCAGTTAATGATGGCCCTCATCTCACGATAACGGGGGCGTCTCGTGGGTTTTCTCGAGCTGCGGCGCCAGTGTGGGGTTTCTCACGAGGTACGACGGGGACCTCAGGGAGCCTCTCGTGAGGTGCCAGGGAAGTTAAGTCTCCATGCGCATGGGTACTGGGAGTGCTTCATTGCTCTTGAGACATGGTAGGGGAATCGGGCCTCAAGACGCATCAAAGAAGGACTGTCCAATCTTTCTCGGGTTGCGGCAGGAAACCCTGGGTTCCATCGACTTGTGCCGGAGATCTCAGGGAGCTTGTCAGGGTGCCTCTGAGAAGTCAGGGACACTGTGGGTTGGAGGGACCTCTCGGGACTCCAGTGGTTTTGGTGCTATGGAAGAGGGCCTCATCTTGAGTTGAGGCAGGAACCTCAGGGTTCCTCTCCATTTCTGATTCGGATTGCAGGGTCCCAGCAGATTTGGGACAGGAGAGTCAGGCCTCGTCCTGTGTGGAGAATGGAACTCAGCTTGCCTCTCGAGTTGTGCACGGGGTGACAGACCACGTGTCGAGCTGTGTGTGGAACCTGTAGGTTTTTCCAGACGATGCACGGGTGTGTCTGTGCCCCTTTGTGTTGTGCCTTCATCCACAGGGTTGCCTTCTAAGGGGTGTCCAGGCATCAGGTTCTTATCAAGAGTGGACCGGGCAATCGGAGTCTTTCGGCATGTGGCACCACCCACGAGGCTACGTCTCGAACTTCCTCGTGAGACCGGCATCATCCTGAGGTGCGCCGTTAAGGTCGGGAAACCCTTGCAGACAAAGCAGGGGAATCGACCCTCCTGTCGTGATCAGGAGGGGAGAAGGCGCTCAAAAGAAATGGTGCCGGGAACTTCGGTGTTCCCCTCAAGTGAGACCGGTATGTTGGGGAACTTTTGGGGTCGCATCAAGGGTGCCAAGTACTGTTTCGCACTTCAAGATGGAACGTGGGACTACTCTTGAGACGCTGTAGCGGGAAAGTGCCTCATATTGCGATGATGGGGCAATCACTTGGTTTTTCTCCAGTTACGGCGGGATTCTCGAGTTACGACGGGGATTTCAGGCTTCCTCTTGTGTTGGCCCAGGGAAGTCCAATCTTCAATTCGAGTTGCGAGGGAGAGCTGGGGATTGCGCACAAGTCACTGTAGGGAAAAAGAGACCTCATCTTGGCTTGTGTCCAGGATCTAATGTTCCTCTCCAGGGGCGACAGGGATCTCGGGGTTGCATTCCAGACTCACCCGGGGAGTCAGGCCTCGTCTCGAGGGGAAGCAAATGACTCCACTCTCCTCTCGAGTCGCGACGGATATCTCTTGGAGCCCACTGAGTGGCCTACAGGGAGCCAAGCTTCCTGTGGATTTTGGAGAGAGGACTCGGTATTGCTCTCCAGGCCATGCAGAAAAAGAAGGCCCTCATCTCGCGATGACAGGGGCATCTCGTTGGTTTTCTCGAGCTGAGGCACAAGTGTGGTGTTTCCCTCGTGGTAAGGCTGGGAGCTCAGGGAGCATCTTGTGCGGCGCCAGGGAAGTCAGGTCTCCATGCGCGTGGCGAGGGGGAGTGCGTCATTGCTCTCTTGTCATGATAGGGGATTTTGACCTCAAGACGCATTGAAGAAGGACTCTCAAGGTCTTTCTCAGGTTGTGGCAGGAAACCATGGGTTCCCTCGACTCATGCATGTTACGTCAGGGAGCTTCTCAGGTGCCTATGTGAAATCAGGGATACTGTGGAGTTGGGAGTGACCTCTCGGAACTCCACTGGGTTTGGTGAAATGGAAAAAGGCATCATCTTTAGATAAAGCAGGAACATCAGGTTTCCTCTTCATTTCTGCCTTGGATCGCATGTTCCTGCAGAGTTGGGAGAGGAGAGTCAGGACTCATCTTGTGTGGAGGAATGGAAATCCGCTTGCATCTCGAGTTGTTCACGGGGTGACAGGCCTCTTGTAGAGCTGTATGTGGAACCTGCGGGTTTTTCCAGACGATGCACAGGGGTGTCAGTGCCCCTTTTGTTGTACCTTCATCCACAGGGTTGTCTTCAAAGAGGTGTCTGGTCATCGGGTTCTTCTCAAGAGTGTACTGGGAAATCGGGGTCTTTCGGCATGTGGCACCCCCCATGAGGCCACGTCTCGAAATTTCCCATGAGTCCGGCTTCATCCTGAGGTGCGCCGTGAATGTCGGGAACTCCTTTAAGTCAAAGCAGGGGAATCGACCCTCTTGTCGCTATCAGGAGGGGAGAAGGGGCTCAAAAGAAGTGGTGCCGGGAACCTCGGTGTTCCCCTCAAATGAAACCGGTGTGTCGGGGAACATTTGGGGTCGCATTAAGGGTGCCAAGTAACGTTTTGCACTTCAACACAGAACGTGGGACTTCTCTTGAGACGCCGTAGTGAGCACGGGCCCCATCTTGTGATGACGGGGGAACCACGTGGTTTTTCTCGAGTTGTGGCAGGGAATTCAGGCTTCCTCTTGTGTTGGCCCAGGGAAGTCCAAATTTCCATACGAGTTGAGAGCTAGAGCTGGGGGTTGGCTCGAGTTATTGCAGGGCAAAAGAGACCTCATCTAGGCTTGTGTCTAGGACCTAATGTTCCTTTCAAGGGGCAACAGGGATCTCGGAGTTGCATTCCAGATCCTCCCGAGGAGTCAGGCCTCTTCAAGAGGGTAATGAATGGACTCCCCTCTCCTCTTGAGTCGCGACGGGTATCTCTTAGAGCCCATTGTGTGGCCTAAAGGGAGTCAAGCCTCCTGTGGAGATTGGAGAGAGGACTCGGGATTGCTCTCCAGGCCATGCAGGAAAAGAAGGCCCTCATAACGTGATGACGGGGGCGTCTTGTGCATTTTCTCGAGGTGCGGTGCAAGGATGGGGTTTCTCACAAGATACGATGGGGAGCTCAGGGAGTCTCTCGTGTGGTGACAGGAAAGACAGGTCTCCATGCACGTGTGGAGGGGGAGCGCGTCATTGCTCTCGAGTCATGGTAGGGGAATCGGGCCTCAAGAGGCGTTGAAGAACGACTCTCAAGGTCTTTTTCCGGTTGCGGCAGGAAACCCTGGTTTTTCTCGACTTGTGCTGGTGACCTCAGGGAGCTTAACATGGTGCCTCTGAGAAGTCAGGGATTCTGTGGAGTTGGGAGGGGCCACTCGGGACACCACTGGGTGTGGTATAATGCAAGAGGGCCTCATCTCGTGTTGAGGAAGGAACCTCAGGGTTCCTCTCCATTTCAGACTCCGATCTCAGGATTCCTGCAGAGTTGGGACAGGAGAGTCAGGCCTCGTATTCTGTGGAGAAATGAAACTTAGCTTGCCTCTCGAGTTGTTCACGAGGTAACAGGTCACTTGTCGAGCTGTATGTGGAACCTGCAGAATTTTCCAAAAGATGCACGGGTGTGCAGGGCCCCTCCTTGTTGTGCCTTCATCCAACGGGATGCATTCGAAGAAGTGTACGGGCATCGGGTTCTTATTAATAGCGGACCAGGAAATGGGGTCTTTCCGTATGTGGCACCACCCACGAGGCTACATCTCCAATTTCCTCGTGAGACCGGCCTCATCCTGATGTGCGCTGGGAAGATTGGTAACGCCTTCCAGACAAAGCAGGAGAATTGACACTCCTGTTGCAATCAGGAGGGGAGAAGGGGCTCAAATGATGTGGTGTGGGGAACATGGGTGTTCCCCTCGAGTGAGGCATGTATGTTGGGGAACTTTGGGGGTGCCATCATGGGTGCCAAGTACTGTTTTGCACTTCAGTGGGAACGTGGACATCTTTTGAGACGCTGTGCAGGGCAAGGGGCTCATGCTGCGAAGACGATGGAACCACGTGGTTTTTCTCGAGTTGTGGCGGGATTCTCGAGTTATGATGGGGATTTCAGGCTTCCTCTTGTGTTGGCCCTGGGAAGCCCAAACTTCCCTTCGAGTTGCGAGTGAAAGCTGGGGGTTGTGCTCGAGTCACTGCAGGGCCAAAGAGACCTCATCTAGGCATGGGGCCAGGACCTAATAGTCCTCTCATGGAAAGACAAGGATCTCGGGATCGCACTCCAGACTCCCCCGGGGAGTCAGGCCACGCCTCGAGGGGAAGCAAAGGACTGCGCTCTCCTCTCGAGCCACGACGCGGATCTCTTGGAGCCCACTGAGTGGCCTCAAGGGAGTCAAGCCTCCACTTCAGTTTGGAGAGAGGACTCGGAATTGCTCTCTAGGACAGACAGGAAAAGAAGGCCCTCACCTCGAGAGGACGGGGGCGTCTCAGGGGTTTCCCCGAGCTGCGGCGCCCGTGGGGGTTTTCTCACAAGGCACGACGAGGATCTCAGGAGCCTCTCGTGTGGCGCTAGGGAAGCCAGGTCTCCATGGGGGAGGCGAGGGGGAGCGCGTCTTTGCTTTCTACTCCAGGGAGGGGACTAGGGCCTCAAGACACGTTGAAGAAGGACTCTCGAGGTCTTTCTCGGGTGGCGACGAGAAACCCTCGTTTCCCTCGACTTCTGCCGGAGACCTGAGGGAACTTCCCAGGGAGCCTCTGAGAGGTGAGGGATGCTGTGGAGTTGGCGGGGCCTCTCGGGACTAAGCTGGGTTTGGCGCACTGGAAGAGGGCCTCATCTCGAAGGGAGACAGGAACATCAGGCTTCCTCTCCATTACGGACTCCAACTTCAGGGTCCCTGCAGAGTTGGGACAGGAGAGTCAGGCCTCGTCTTGTCTGAGGAAGGGAACCCCGCTTGCCTCTCGAGTTGCTCAGGGGGTCTCAGGCCGCTCGTCGAGCTGTGTGTGGAACCCGCGGGTGATTGCCGACGATGCACGGGGGTGGCAGTGCCCCTTCGTGTTGTGCCTTCACCCACAGGGTTGCCTTCGAAGAGGGGTCCGGGCCTCGGGTCCTTCTCAAGAGCGGACCGGGGAATCGGGGGCGTTCAGCATGTGGCCCCACCCACGTGGCTCGTCTCGAATTTCCTCGTGAGACCGGCCTCATCCTGAGGTGCGCCGGGAAGGCCGGGAACCCCTTCCAGACCACGCAGGGGAATCGCCTCTCCTGTCGCGATCAGGAGGGGAGAAGGGGCTCAGAGGAAGCGGTGCCGGGACACTCGGTGTTCCCCTCGGGGGACCCCGGCGTGTCGGGGGAATTTTGGGGGTCGCAGGAAGGCTGTCAGGGACCGTTTCGCCCTTCAGGGCGGAACAGGGGACTTCCCTTGAGACGCCGTCGCGGGCAAGGGCCTCATCTTGCCAAGAGGTGGAAACCACGTGGTTTTTCTCGAGTTGCGGCGGGATTCTCGAGTTACGACGGGGATCTCAGCCTTCCCCTTGGGTTGGCCCTGGGAAGCCCAATCTTCCCCTCGGGATGCGAGGGAAAGCTGGGGGTTGCGCTCGAGTCACTGCAGGGCCGAAGAGACCTCACCTAGGCGTGTGTCTGGGACCTAATATTCCTCTCCAGGGAAGGCAGGCATCTCGGGGTTGCATTCCAGGCTCCCCCGGGGAGTCAGGCCTCGTCTCGAGGGGAAGCCAAGGACTCCGCTCTCCTCTCGAGTCGCGACGCGGGTCTCTTGGAGCCCCCTGAGCGGCCTCAAGGGAGTCCAGCCTCCTCTTCCGTTTGGAGAGAGGACCCGGGATTGCTCTCCAGGCCATGCAGGAAAAGAAGGCCCTCAGCTCGCGAGGACGGGGGCGTCTCAGGGGTTTCCTCGAGCTGCGGCGCCCGTGGGGGTTTTCTCCCGAGGCACGACGAGGATCTCAGGGAGCCTCTCGTGTGGCGCCAGGGAAGTCAGGTTTCCATGCGCGTGGCGAGGGGGAGCACGTCCTGGCTCTCGAGTCACGGGAGGGAACTAGGGCCTCGAGACGCGTTGAAGAAGGACTCTCGAGGTCTTTCTCGGGGGGCGGCGGGAAACCCTCGTTTCCTTCACCTTCTGCCGGGGACCTTAGGGAACATGCCAGGGTGCCTCTGAGAGGCGAGGGATCCTGTGGAGGTGGCGGGGCCCCTCGGGACTCCGCTGGGTCGGGCACAACGGAAGAGGGCCTCACCTTGAGGGGAGGCAGGAACCTCAGGCTTCCTCTCCGTTTCGGACTCCGACCGCAGGGTCCCTGCAGAGTTGGGACAGGAGAGTCAGGCCTCGTCTTTTCTGAGGAAGGGAACCCCGCTGGCCTCTCGAGTTGCTCAGGAGGTCTCAGGCCCCTCGTCGAGCTGTGTGTGGAACCCGCGGGTCTTTGCGGACGATGCCCGGGGGTGGCAGTGCCCCTTCGTGTTGTGCCTTCCCCCACAGGGTTGCCTTCGAAGAGGGTTCCGGGCCTCGGGTCCTTCTCAAGGGCGGACCGGGGAATCGGGGGCGTTCGGCATGTGGCCCCACCCACGTGGCTCGTCTCGAATTTCCTCGTGAGACCGGCCTCATCCTGAGGTGCGCCGGGAAGGCCGGGAACCCCTTCCAGACCATGCAGGGGAATCGCCTCTCCTGTCGCGATAAGGAGGGGAGAAGGGGCTCAGAGCAAGCGGTGCCGGGACACTCGGTGTTCCCCTCGGGGGACCCCGGCGTGTCGGCGGACTTTTAGGGGTCGCAGGAAGGCTGTCAGGGAACGTTTCGCCCTTCAGGGCGGAACAGGGGACTTCCCTTGAGACGCCGTCGCGGCCAAGGGCCTCATCTTGCCAAGAGGTGGTAACCACGTGGTTTTTCTCGAGTTGCGGCGGCATTCTCGAGTTACGACGGGGATCTCAGCCTTCCCCTTGGGTTGGCCCTGGGAAGCCCAATCTTCCCCTCGGGTTGCGAGGGAAAGCTGGGGGTTGCGCTCGAGTCACTGCAGGGCCGAAGAGACCTCACCTAGGCGTGTGTCCGGGACCTAATATTCCTCTCCAGGGAAGGCAGGGATCTCGGGTTGCATTCCAGGCTCCCCAGGAGAGTCAGGCCTCGTCTCGAGGGGAAGCCAAGGACACCGCTCTGCTCTCAAGTCGTGACGCGGGTCTCTTGAAGACCCCTGAGCGGCCTCAAGGGAGTCCAGCCTCCTCTTCCGTTTGGAGAGAGGACCCGGGATTGCTCTCCAGGCCATGCAGGAAAAGAAGGCCCTCAGCTCGCGAGGACGGGGGCGTCTCAGGGGTTTCCTCGAGCTGCGGCGCCCGTGGGGGTTTTTTCCCGAGGCACGACGTGGATCTCAGGGAGCTTCTCGTGCGGCGCCAGGGAAGTCAGGTCTCCATGCGCGTGGCGAGGGGGAGCGCGTCCTGGCTCTCGAGTCACGGGAGGGGACTAGGGCCTCGAGACGCGTTGAAGAAGGACTCTCGAGGTTTTTCTCGGGGGGCGGCGGGAAACCCTTGTGTCCCTCGCCTTCTGCCGGGGACCTTAGGGAACTTGCCAGGGTGCCTCTGAGAGGCGAGGGATCCTGTGGAGGTGGCGGGGCCCCTCGGGACTCCGCTGGGTCTGGCGCAACGGAAGAGGGCCTCACCTCGAGGGGAGGCAGCAACCTCAGGCTTCCTCTCCGTTTCGGACTCCGACCGCAGGGATCCTGCAGAGTTGGGACAGGAGAGTCAGGCCTCGTCTTGTCTGAGGAAGGGAACCCCGCTGGCCTCTCGAGTTGCTCAGGGGGTCTCAGGCCCCTCGTCGAGCTGTGTGTGGAACCCGCGGGTCTTTGCGGACGATGCACGGGGGTGGCAGTGCCCCTTCGTGTTGTGCCTTCCCCCACAGGGTTGCCTTCGAAGAGGGGTCCGGGCCTCGGGTCCTTCTCAAGGGCGGACCGGGGAATCGGGGGCGTTCGGCATGTGGCCACACCCACGTGGCTCGTCTCGAATTTCCTCGTGAGACCGGCCTCATCCTGAGGTGCGCCGGGAAGGCCGGGAACCCCTTCCAGACCACGCAGGGGAATCGCCTCTCCTGTCGCGGTCAGGAGGGGAGAAGGGGCTCAGAGGAAGCGGTGCCGGGACCCTCGGTGTTCCCCTCGAGGGAACCCGGCGTGTCGGGGGACTTTTGGGAGTCGCAGGAAGGCTGTCAGAGACCGTTTCGCCCTTCAGGGCGGAACAGGGGACTTCCCTTGAGACGCCGTGGCGGGCAAGGGCCTCATCTTGCCAAGAGGTGGGAACCACGTGGTTTTTCTCGAGTTGCGGCGGGATTCTCGAGTTACGACGGGGATCTCAGCCTTCCCCTTGGGTTGGCCCTGGGAAGCCCAATCTTCCCCTCGGGTTGCGAGGGAAAGCTGGGGGTTGCGCTCGAGTCACTGCAGGGCCGAAGAGACTTCACCTAGGCGTGTGTCCGGGACCTGATATTCCTCTCCAGGGAAGGCAGGGATCTCGGGGTTGCATTCCAGGCTCCCCTGGGGAGTCAGGCCTCGTCTCGAGGGGAAGCCAAGGACTCCGCTCTCCTCTCGAGTCGCGACGCGTGTCTCTTGGAGCCCCCTGAGCGGCTTCAAGGGAGTCCAGCCTCCTCTTCCGTTTGGAGAGAGGACCCGGGATTGCTCTCCAGGCCATGCAGGAAAAGAAGGCCCTCAGCTCGCGAGGACGGGGGCGTCTCAGGGGTTTCCTCGAGCTGCGGCGCCCGTGGGGGTTTTCTCCCGAGGCACGACGAGGATCTCAGGGAGCCTCTCGTGCGGCGCCAGGGAAGTCAGGTCTCCATGCGCGTGGCGAGGGGAGCGCGTCCTGGCTCTCGAGTCACGGGAGGGGACTAGGGCCTCGAGGCGCGTTGAAGAAGGACTCTCGAGGTCTTTCTCGGGGGGGCGGTGGGAACCCTCGTGTCCCTCGCCTTCTGCCGGGGACCTTAGGGAACTTCCCAGGGTGCCTCTGAGAGGCGAGGGATCCTGTGGAGGTGGCGGGGCCCCTCGGGACTCCGCTGGGTCTGGCGCAACGGAAGAGGGCCTCACCTCGAGGGGAGGCAGCAACCTCAGGCTTCCTCTCCGTTTCGGACTCCGACCGCAGGGTCCCTGCAGAGTTGGGACAGGAGAGTCAGGCCTCGTCTTGTCTGAGGAAGGGAACCTCGCTGGCCTCTCGAGTTGCTCAGGGGGTCTCAGGCCCCTCGTCGAGCTGTGTGTGGAACCCGCGGGTCTTTGCGGACGATGCACGGGGGTGGCCGTGCCCCTTCGTGTTGTGCCTTCCCCCACAGGGTTGCCTTCGAAGAGGGGTCCGGGCCTCGGGTCCTTCTCAAGGGCGGACCGGGGAATCGGGGGCGTTCGGCATGTGGCCCCACCCACGTGGCTCGTCTCGAATTTCCTCGTGAGACCGGCCTCATCCTGAGGTGCGCCGGGAAGGCCGGGAACCCCTTCCAGACCACGCAGGGGAATCGCCTCTCCTGTCGCGGTCAGGAGGGGAGAAGGGGCTCAGAGGAAGCGGTTCCGGGACCCTCGGTGTTCCCCTCAAGGGAACTCGGCGTGTCGGGGGACTTTTGGGGGTCGCAGGAAGGCTGTCAGGGACCGTTTCGCCCTTCAGGGCGGAACAGGGGACTTCCCTTGTGACGCCGTGGCGGGCAAGGGCCTCATCTTGCCAAGAGGTGGGAACCACGTAGTTTTTCTCGAGTTGCGGCGGGATTCTCGAGTTACGACGGGGATCTCAGCCTTCCCCGTGGGTTGGCCCTGGGAAGCCCAATCTTCCCCTCGGGTTGCGAGGGAAAGCTGGGGGTTGCGCTCGAGTCACTGCAGGGCCGAAGAGACCTCACCTAGGCGTGTGTCCGGGACCTAATGTTCCTCTCCAGGGAAGGCAGGGATCTCGGGGTTGCATTCCAGGCTCCCCCGGGGAGTCAGGCCTCGTCTCGAGGGGAAGCCAAGGACTTCGCACTCCTCTCGAGTCGCGACGCGGGTCTCTTGGAGCCCCCTGAGCGGCCTCAAGGGAGTCCAGCCTCCTCTTCCGTTTGGAGAGAGGACCCGGGATTGCTCTCCAGGCCATGCAGGAAAAGAAGGCCCTCAGCTCGAGAGGACGGGGGCGTCTCCGGGGTTTCCTCGAGCTGCGGCGCCCGTGGGGGTTTTCTCCTGAGGCACGACGAGGATCTCAGGGAGCCTCTCGTGCGGCGCCAGGGAAGTCAGGTCTCCATGCGAGTGGCGAGGGGGAGCGCGTCCTGGCTCTCGAGTCACGGGAGGGGACTAGAGCCTCGAGACGCGTTGAAGAAGGACTCTCGAGGTCTTCCTCGGGGGGCGGCGGGAAACCCTCGTGTCCCTCGCCTTCTGCCGGGGACCTTAGGGAACTTCCCACGGTGCCTTTGAGAGGCGAGGGATCCTGTGGAGGTGGCGGGGCCCCTCGGGACTCCGCTGGGTCTGGCGCAACGGAAGAGGGCCTCACCTCGAGGGGAGGCAGGAACCTCAGGCTTCCTCTCCGTTTCGGACTCCGACCGCAGGGTCCCTGCAGAGTTGGGACAGGAGAGTCAGGCCTCGTCTTGTCTGAGGAAGGGAACCCCGCTGGCCTCTCGAATTGCTCAGGGGGTCTCAGGCCCCTCGTCGAGCTGTGTGTGGAACCCGCGGGTCTTTGCGGACGATGCACGGGGGTGCCAGTGCCCCTTCGTGTTGTGCCTTCCCCCCCAGGGTTGCCTTCGAAGAGGGGTCCGGGCCTCGGGTCCTTCTCAAGGGCGGACCGGGGAATTGGGGGCGTTCGGCATGTGGCCCCACCTACGTGGCTCGTCTCGAATTTCCTCGTGAGACCGGCCTCATCCTGAGGTGCGCCGGGAAGGCCGGGAACCCCTTCCAGACCACGCAGGGGAATCGCCTCTCCTGTCGCGATCAGGAGGGGAGAAGGGGCTCAGAGGAAGCGGTGCCGGGACCCTCGGTGTTCCCCTCGAGGGAACCCGGCCTGTCGGGGGACTCTTGGGGGTCGCAGGAAGGCTGTCAGGGACCGTTTCGCACTTCAGGGCGGAACAGGGGACTTCCCTTTAGACGCCGTGGCGGGCAAGGGCCTTATCTTGCCAAGAGGTGGGAACCACGTGGTTTTTCTCGAGTTGCGGCGGGATTCTCGAGTTACGACGGGGATCTCAGCCTTCCCCTTGGGTTGGCCCTGGGAAGCCCAAACTTCCCCTAGGGTTGCGAGGGAAAGCTGGGGGTTGCGCTCGAGTCACTGCAGGGCCGAAGAGACCTCACCTAGGCGTGTGTCCGGGACCTAATATTCCTCTCCAGGGAAGGCAGGGATCTCGGGGTTGCATTCCAGGCTCCCCCGGGGAGTCAGGCCTCGTCTCGAGGGGAAGCCAAGGACTCCGCTCTCCTCTCGAGTCGCGACGCGGGTCTCTTGGAGCCCCCTGAGCGGCCTCAAGGGAGTCCAGCCTCCTCTTCCGTTTGGAGAGAGGACCCGGGATTGCTCTCCAGGCCATGCAGGAAAAGAAGGCCCTCAGCTCGCGAGGACGGGGGCGTCTCAGGGGTTTCCTCGAGCTGCGGCGCCCGTGGGGGTTTTCTCCCGAGGCACGACGAGGATCTCAGGGAGCCTCTCGTGCGGCGCCAGGGAAGTCAGGTCTCCATGCGCGTGGCGAGGGGGAGCGCGTCCTGGCTCTCGAGTCACGGGAGGGGACTAGGGCCTGGAGACGCGTTGAAGAAGGACTCTCGAGGTCTTTGTCGGGGGGCGGCGGGAAACCCTCGTGCCCCTCGCCTTCTGCCGGGGACCTTAGGGAACTTCCCAGGGTGCCTCTGAGAGGCGAGGGATCCTGTGGAGGTGGCGGGGCCCCTCGGGACTCCGCTGGGTCTGGCGCAACGGAAGAGGGCCTCACCTCGAGGGGAGGCAGGAACCTCAGGCTTCCTCTCCGTTTCGGACTCCGACCGCAGGGTCCCTGCAGAGTTGGGACAGGAGAGTCAGGCCTCGTCTTGTCTGAGGAAGGGAACCCCGCTGGCCTCTCGAGTTGCTCAGGGGGTCTCAGGCCCCTCGTCGAGCTGTGTGTGGAACCCGCGGGTCTTTGCGGACGATGCACGGGGGTGGCAGTGCCCCTTCGTGTTGTGCCTTCCCCCCCAGGGTTGCCTTCGAAGAGGGGTCCGGGCCTCGGGTCCTTCTCAAGGGCGGACCGGGGAATCGGGGGCGTTCGGCATGTGGCCCCACCCACGTGGCTCGTCTCGAATTTCCTCGTGAGACCGGCCTCATCCTGAGGTGCGCCGGGAAGGCCGGGAACCCCTTCCAGACCACGCAGGGGAATCGCCTCTCCTGTCGCGGTCAGGAGGGGAGAAGGGGCTCAGAGGAAGCGGTGCCGGGACCCTCGGTGTTCCCCTCGAGGGAACCCGGCGTGTCGGGGGACTTTTGGGGGTCGCAGGAAGGCTGTCAGGGACCGTTTCGCCCTTCATGGCGGAACAGGGGACTTCCCTTGAGACGCCGTGGCGGGCAAGGGCCTCATCTTGCCAAGAGGTGGGAACCACGTGGTTTTTCTCGAGTTGCGGCGGGATTCTCGAGTTACGACGGGGATCTCAGCCTTCCCCGTGGGTTGGCCCTGGGAAGCCCAATCTTCCCCTCGGGTTGCGAGGGAAAGCTGGGGGTTGCGCTCGAGTCACTGCAGGGCCGAAGAGACCTCACCTAGGCGTGTGTCCGGGACCTAATGTTCCTCTCCAGGGAAGGCAGGGATCTCGGGGTTGCATTCCAGCCTCCCCCGGGGAGTCAGGCCTCGTCTCGAGGGGAAGCCAAGGACTTCGCTCTCCTCTCGAGTCGCGACGCGGGTCTCTTGGAGCCCCCTGAGCGGCCTCAAGGGAGTCCAGCCTCCTCTTCCGTTTGGAGAGAGGACCCGGGATTGCTCTCCAGGCCATGCAGGAAAAGAAGGCCCTCAGCTCGAGAGGACGGGGGCGTCTCCGGGGTTTCCTCGAGCTGCGGCGCCCGTGGGGGTTTTCTCCCGAGGCACGACGAGGATCTCAGGGAGCCTCTCGTGCGGCGCCAGGGAAGTCAGGTCTCCATGCGCGTGGCGAGGGGGAGCGCGTCCTGGCTCTCGAGTCACGGGAGGGGACTAGGGCCTCGAGGCGCGTTGAAGAAGGACTCTCGAGGTCTTTCTCGGGGGGGCGGCGGGAACCCTCGTGTCCCTCGCCTTCTGCCAGGGACCTTAGGGAACTTCCCACGGTGCCTCTGAGAGGCGAGGGATCCTGTGGAGGTGGCGGGGCCCCTCGGGACTCCGCTGGGTCTGGCGCAACGGAAGAGGGCCTCACCTCGAGGGGCGGCAGGAACCTCAGGCTTCCTCTCCGTTTCGGACTCCGACCGCAGGGTCCCTGCAGAGTTGGGACAGGAGAGTCAGGCCTCGTCTTGTCTGAGGAAGGGAACCCCGCTGGCCTCTCGAGTTGCTCAGGGGGTCTCAGGCCCCTCGTCGAGCTGTGTGTGGAACCCGCGGGTCTTTGCGGACGATGCACGGGGGTGGCCGTGCCCCTTCGTGTTGTGCCTTCCCCCACAGGGTTGCCTTCGAAGAGGGGTCCGGGCCTCGGGTCCTTCTCAAGGGCGGACCGGGGAATCGGGGGCGTCCGGCATGTGGCCCCACCCACGTGGCTCGTCTCGAATTTCCTCGTGAGACCGGCCTCATCCTGAGGTGCGCCGGGAAGGCCGGGAACCCCTTCCAGACCACGCAGGGGAATCGCCTCTCCTGTCGCGGTCAGGAGGGGAGAAGGGGCTCAGAGGAAGCGGTGCCGGGACCCTCGGTGTTCCCCTCAAGGGAACTCGGCGTGTCGGGGGACTTTTGGGGGTCGCAGGAAGGCTGTCGGGGACCGTTTCGCCCTTCAGGGCGGAACAGGGGACTTCCCTTGAGACGCCGTGGCGGGCAAGGGCCTCATCTTGCCAAGAGGTGGGAACCACGTAGTTTTTCTCGAGTTGCGGCGGGATTCTCGAGTTACGACGGGGATCTCAGCCTTCCCCTTGGGTTGGCCCTGGGAAGCCCAATCTTCCCCTCGGTTTGCGAGGGAAAGCTGGGGGTTGCGATCGAGTCACTGCAGGGCCGAAGAGACCTCACCTAGGCGTGTGTCCAGGACCTAATATTCCTCTCCAGGGAAGGCAGGGATCTCGGGGTTGCATTCCAGGCTCCCCCGGGGAGTCAGGCCTCGTCTCGAGGGGAAGCCAAGGACTCCGCTCTCCTCTCGAGTCGAGACGCGGGTCTCTTGGAGCCCCCTGAGCGGCCTCAAGGGAGTCCAACCTCCTCTTCCGTTTGGAGAGAGGACCCGGGATTGCTCTCCAGGCCATGCAGGAAAAGAAGGCCCTCAGCTCGCGAGGACGGGGGCGTCTCAGGGGTTTCCTCGAGCTGCGGCGCCCGTGGGGGTTTTCTCCCGAGGCACGACGAGGATCTCAGGGAGCCTCTCGTGCGGCCCCAGGGATGTCAGGTCTCCATGCGCGTGGCGAGGGGGAGCGCGTCCTGGCTCTCGAGTCACGGGAGGGGACTAGGGCCTCGAGACGCGTTGAAGAAGGACTCTCGAGGTCTTTCTCGAGGGGGCGGCGGGAAACCCTCGTGTCCCTCGCCTTCTGCCGGGGACCTTAGGGAACTTCCCAGGGTGCCTCTGAGAGGCGAGGGATCCTGTGGAGGTGGCGGGGCCCCTCGGGACTCCGCTGGGTCTGGCGCAACGGAAGAGGGCCTCACCTCGAGGGGAGGCAGGAACCTCAGGCTTCCTCTCCGTTTCGGACTCCGACCGCAGGGTCCCTGCAGAGTTGGGACAGGAGAGTCAGGCCTCGTCTTGTCTGAGGAAGGGAACCCCGCTTGCCTCTCGAGTTGCTCAGGGGGTCTCAGGCCCCTCGTCGAGCTGTGTGTGGAACCCGCGGGTCTTTGCGGACGATGCACGGGGGTGGCAGTGCCCCTTCGTGTTGTGCCTTCCCCCCCAGGGTTGCCTTCGAAGAGGGGTCCGGGCCTCGGGTCCTTCTCAAGGGCGGACCGGGGAATCGGGGGCGTTCGGCATGTGGCCCCACCCACGTGGCTCGTCTCGAATTTCCTCGTGAGACCGGCCTCATCCTGAGGTGCGCCGGGAAGGCCGGGAACCCCTTCCAGACCACGCAGGGGAATCGCCTCTCCTGTCGCGATCAGGAGGGGAGAAGGGGCTCAGAGGAAGCGGTGCCGGGACCCCCGGTGTTCCCCTCGAGGGAACCCGGCGTCTCGGGGGAATTTTGGGGGTCGCACGAAGGCTGTCAGGGACCGTTTCGCCCTTCAGGGCGGAACAGGGGACTTCCCTTGAGACGCCGTGGCGGGCAAGGGCCTCATCTTGCCAAGAGGTGGGAACCACGTGGTTTTTCTCGAGTTGCGGCGGGATTCTCGAGTTACGACGGGGATCTCAGCCTTCCCCGTGGGTTGGCCCTGGGAAGCCCAATCTTCCCCTCGGGTTGCGAGGGAAAGCTGGGGGTTGCGCTCGAGTCACTGCAGGGCCGAAGAGACCTCAACTAGGCGTGTGTCCGGGACCTAATGTTCCTCTCCAGGGAAGGCAGGGATCTCGGGGTGGCATTCCAGGCTCCCCCGGGGAGTCAGGCCTCGTCTCGAGGGGAAGCCAAGGACTTCGCTCTCCTCTCGAGTCGCGACGCGGGTCTCTTGGAGCCCCCTGAGCGGCCTCAAGGGAGTCCAGCCTCCTCTTCCGTTTGGAGAGAGGACCCGGGATTGCTCTCCAGGCCATGCAGGAAAAGAAGGCCCTCAGCTCGAGAGGACGGGGGCGTCTCCGGGGTTTCCTCGAGCTGCGGCGCCCGTGGGGGTTTTCTCCTGAGGCACGACGAGGATCTCAGGGAGCCTCTCGTGCGGCGCCAGGGAAGTCAGGTCTCCATGCGAGTGGCGAGGGGGAGCGCGTCCTGGCTCTCGAGTCACGGGAGGGGACTAGAGCCTCGAGACGCGTTGAAGAAGGACTCTCGAGGTCTTCCTCGGGGGGCGGCGGGAAACCCTCGTGTCCCTCGCCTTCTGCCGGGGACCTTAGGGAACTTCCCACGGTGCCTTTGAGAGGCGAGGGATCCTGTGGAGGTGGCGGGGCCCCTCGGGACTCCGCTGGGTCTGGCGCAACGGAAGAGGGCCTCACCTCGAGGGGAGGCAGGAACCTCAGGCTTCCTCTCCGTTTCGGACTCCGACCGCAGGGTCCCTGCAGAGTTGGGACAGGAGAGTCAGGCCTCGTCTTGTCTGAGGAAGGGAACCCCGCTGGCCTCTCGAATTGCTCAGGGGGTCTCAGGCCCCTCGTCGAGCTGTGTGTGGAACCCGCGGGTCTTTGCGGACGATGCACGGGGGTGCCAGTGCCCCTTCGTGTTGTGCCTTCCCCCCCAGGGTTGCCTTCGAAGAGGGGTCCGGGCCTCGGGTCCTTCTCAAGGGCGGACCGGGGAATTGGGGGCGTTCGGCATGTGGCCCCACCTACGTGGCTCGTCTCGAATTTCCTCGTGAGACCGGCCTCATCCTGAGGTGCGCCGGGAAGGCCGGGAACCCCTTCCAGACCACGCAGGGGAATCGCCTCTCCTGTCGCGATCAGGAGGGGAGAAGGGGCTCAGAGGAAGCGGTGCCGGGACCCTCGGTGTTCCCCTCGAGGGAACCCGGCCTGTCGGGGGACTCTTGGGGGTCGCAGGAAGGCTGTCAGGGACCGTTTCGCACTTCAGGGCAGAACAGGGGACTTCCCTTTAGACGCCGTGGCGGGCAAGGGCCTTATCTTGCCAAGAGGTGGGAACCACGTGGTTTTTCTCGAGTTGCGGCGGGATTCTCGAGTTACGACGGGGATCTCAGCCTTCCCCTTGGGTTGGCCCTGGGAAGCCCAAACTTCCCCTCGGGTGGCGAGGGAAAGCTGGGGGTTGCGCTCGAGTCACTGCAGGGCCGAAGAGACCTCACCTAGGCGTGTGTCCGGGACCTAATATTCCTCTCCAGGGAAGGCAGGGATCTCGGGGTTGCATTCCAGGCTCCCCCGGGGAGTCAGGCCTCGTCTCGAGGGGAAGCCAAGGACTCCGCTCTCCTCTCGAGTCGCGACGCGGGTCTCTTGGAGCCCCCTGAGCGGCCTCAAGGGAGTCCAGCCTCCTCTTCCGTTTGGAGAGAGGACCCGGGATTGCTCTCCAGGCCATGCAGGAAAAGAAGGCCCTCAGCTCGCGAGGACGGGGGCGTCTCAGGGGTTTCCTCGAGCTGCGGCGCCCGTGGGGGTTTTCTCCCGAGGCACGACGAGGATCTCAGGGAGCCTCTCGTGCGGCGCCAGGGAAGTCAGGTCTCCATGCGCGTGGCGAGGGGGAGCGCGTCCTGGCTCTCGAGTCACGGGAGGGGACTAGGGCCTCGAGGCGCGTTGAAGAAGGACTCTCGAGGTCTTCCGCGGGGGGCGGCGGGAAACCCTCGTGTCCCTCGCCTTCTGCCGGGGACCTTAGGGAACTTCCCAGGGTGCCTCTGAGAGGCGAGGGATCCTGTGGAGGTGGCGGGGCCCCTCGGGACTCCGCTGGGTCTGGCGCAACGGAAGAGGGCCTCACCTCGAGGGGAGGCAGGAACCTCAGGCTTCCTCTCCGTTTCGGACTCCGACCGCAGGGTCCCTGCAGAGTTGGGACAGGAGAGTCAGGCCTCGTCTTGTCTGAGGAAGGGAACCCCGCTGGCCTCTCGAGTTGCTCAGGGGGTCTCAGGCCCCTCGTCGAGCTGTGTGTGGAACCCGCGGGTCTTTGCGGACCGTGCACGGGGTGGCAGTGCCCCTTCGTGTTGTGCCTTCCCCCCCAGGGTTGCCTTCGAAGAGGGGTCCGGGCCTCGGGTCCTTCTCAAGGGTGGACCGGGGAATCGGGGGCGTTCGGCATGTGGCCCCACCCACGTGGCTCGTCTCGAATTTCCTCGTGAGACCGGCCTCATCCTGAGGTGCGCCGGGAAGGCCGGGAACCCCTTCCAGACCACGCAGGGGAATCGCCTCTCCTGTCGCGGTCAGGAGGGGAGAAGGGGCTCAGAGGAAGCGGTGCCGGGACCCTCGGTGTTCCCCTCGAGGGAACCCGGCGTGTCGGGGGACTTTTGGGGGTCGCAGGAAGGCTGTCAGGGACCGTTTCGCCCTTCATGGCGGAACAGGGGACTTCCCTTGAGACGCCGTGGCGGGCAAGGGCCTCATCTTGCCAAGAGGTGGGAACCACGTGGTTTTTCTCGAGTTGCGGCGGGATTCTCGAGTTACGACGGGGATCTCAGCCTTCCCCTTGGGTTGGCCCTGGGAAGCCCAATCTTCCCCTCGGGTTGCGAGGGAAAGCTGGGGGTTGAGCTCGAGTCACTGCAGGGCCGAAGAGACCTCACCTAGGCGTGTGTCCGGGACCTAATATTCCTCTCCAGGGAAGGCAGGGCTCTCGGGGTTGCATTCCAGGCTCCCCCGGGGAGTAAGGCCTCGTCTCGAGGGGAAGCCAAGGACTCCGCTCTCCTCTCGAGTCGCGACGCGGGGCTCTTGGAGCCCCCTGAGCGGCCTCAAGGGAGTCCAGCCTCCTCTTCCGTTTGGAGAGAGGACCCGGGATTGCTCTCCAGGCCATGCAGGAAAAGAAGGCCCTCAGCTCGCGAGGACGGGGGCGTCTCAGGGGTTTCCTCGAGCTGCGGCGCCCGTGGGGGTTTTCTCCCGAGGCACGACGAGGATCTCAGGGAGCCTCTCGTGCGGCGCCAGGGAAGTCAGGTCTCCATGCGCGTGGCGAGGGGGAGCGCGTCCTGGCTCTCGAGTCACGGGAGGGGACTAGGGCCTGGAGACGCGTTGAAGAAGGACTCTCGAGGTCTTTGTCGGGGGGTGGCGGGAAACCCTCGTGTCCCTCGCCTTCTGCCGGGGACCTTAGGGAACTTCCCAGGGTGCCTCTGAGAGGCGAGGGATCCTGCGGAGGTGGCGGGGCCCCTCGGGACTCCGCTGGGTCTGGCGCAACGGAAGAGGGCCTCACCTCGAGGGGAGGCAGGCACCTCAGGCTTCCTCTCCGTTTCGGACTCCGACCGCAGGGTCCCTGCAGAGTTGGGACAGGAGAGTCAGGCCTCGTCTTGTCTGAGGAAGGGAACCCCGCTGGCCTCTCGAGTTGCTCAGGGGGTCTCAGGCCCCTCGTCGAGCTGTGTGTGGAACCCGCGGGTCTTTGCGGACGATGCACGGGGGTGGCAGTGCCCCTTCGTGTTGTGCCTTCCCCCACAGGGTTGCCTTCGAAGAGGGGTCCGGGCCTCGGGTCCTTCTCAAGGGCGGACCGGGGAATCGGGGGCGTTCAGCATGTGGCCCCACCCACGTGGCTCGTCTCGAATTTCCTCGTGGGACCGGCCTCATCCTGAGGTGCGCCGGGAAGGCCGGGAACCCCTTCCAGACCACGCAGGGGAATCGCCTCTCCTGTCGCGATCAGGAGGGGAGAAGGGGCTCAGAGGAAGCGGTGCCGGGACCCTCGGTGTTCCCCTCGAGGGAACCCGGCGTCTCGGGGGACTTTTGGGGGTCGCACGAAGGCTGTCAGGGACCGTTTCGCCCTTCAGGGTGGAACAGGGGACTTCCCTTGAGACGCCGTGGCGGGCAAGGGCCTCCTCTTGCCAAGAGGTGGGAACCACGTGGTTTTTCTCGAGTTGCGGCGGGATTCTCGAGTTACGACGGGGATCTCAGCCTTCCCCGTGGGTTGGCCCTGGGAAGCCCAATCTTCCCCTCGGGTTGCGAGGGAAAGCTGGGGGTTGCGCTCGAGTCACTGCAGGGCCGAAGAGACCTCACCTAGGCGTGTGTCCGGGACCTAATGTTCCTCTCCAGGGAAGGCAGGGATCTCGGGGTGGCATTCCAGGCTCCCCCGGGGAGTCAGGCCTCGTCTCGAGGGGAAGCCAAGGACTTCGCTCTCCTCTCGAGTCGCGACGCGGGTCTCTTGGAGCCCCCTGAACGGCCTCAAGGGAGTCCAGCCTCCTCTTCCGTTTGGAGAGAGGACGCGGGATTGCTCTCCAGGCCATGCAGGAAAAGAAGGCCCTCAGCTCGAGAGGACGGGGGCGTCTCCGGGGTTTCCTCGAGCTGCGGCGCCCGTGGGGGTTTTCTCCCGAGGCACGACGAGGATCTCAGGGAGCCTCTCGTGCGGCGCCAGGGAAGTCACGTCTCCATGCGAGTGGCGAGGGGGAGCGCGTCCTGGCTCTCGAGTCACGGGAGGGGACTAGAGCCTCGAGACGCGTTGAAGAAGGACTCTCGAGGTCTTCCTCGGGGGGCGGGGGGAAACCCTCGTGTCCCTCGCCTTCTGCCGGGGACCTTAGGGAACTTCCCACGGTGCATTTGAGAGGCGAGGGATCCTGTGGAGGTGGCGGGGCCCCTCGGGACTCCGCTGGGTCTGGCGCAACGGAAGAGGGCCTCACCTCGAAGGGAGGCAGGAACCTCAGGCTTCCTCTGCGTTTCGGACTCCGAACGCAGGGTCCCTGCAGAGTTGGGACAGGAGAGTCAGGCCGCGTCTTGTCTGAGGAAGGGAACCCCGCTGGCCTCTCGAGTTGCTCAGGGGGTCTCAGGCACCTCGTCGAGCTGTGTGTGGAACCCGCGGGTCTTTGTGGACGATGCACGGGGGTGGCAGTGCCCCTTCGTGTTGTGCCTTCACCCACAGGGTTGCCTTCGAAGAGGGGTCCGGGCCTCGGGTCCTTCTCAAGGGTGGACCGGGGAATAGGGGGCGTTCGGCATGTGGCCCCACCCACGTGGCTCGTCTCGAATTTCCTCGTGAAGACCGGCCTCATCCTGAGGTGCGCCGGGAAGGCCGGGAACCCCTTCCAGACCACGCAGGGGAATCGCCTCTCCTGTCGCGATCAGGAGGGGAGAAGGGGCTCAGAGGAAGCGGTGCCGGGACCCTCGGTGTTCCCCTCGAGGGATCCCGGCGTGTCGGGGGACTTTTGGGGGTCGCAGGAAGGCTGTCAGGGACCGTTTCGCCCTTCAGGGTGGAACAGGGGACTTCCCTTGAGACGCCGTGGCGCGCAAGGGCCTCCTCTTGCCAAGAGGTGGGAACCACGTGGTTTTTCTCGAGTTGCGGCGGGATTCTCGAGTTACGACGGGGATCTCAGCCTTCCCCGTGGGTTGGCCCTGGGAAGCCCAATCTTCCCCTCGGGTTGCGAGGGAAAGCTGGGGGTTGCGCTCGAGTCACTGCAGGGCCGAAGAGACCTCACCTAGGCGTGTGTCCGGGACCTAATATTCCTCTCCAGGGAAGGCAGGGATCTCGGGGTTGCATTCCAGGCTCCCCCGGGGAGTCAGGCCTCGTCTCGAGGGGAAGCCAAGGACTCCGCTCTCCTCTCGAGTCGCGACGCGGGTCTCTTGGAGCCCCCTGAGCGGCCTCAAGGGAGTCCAGCCTCCTCTTCCGTTTGGAGAGAGGACCCGGGATTGCTCTCCAGGCCATGCAGGAAAAGAAGGCCCTCAGCTCGCGAGGACGGGGGCGTCTCAGGGGTTTCCTCGAGCTGCGGCGCCCGTGGGGGTTTTCTCCCGAGGCACGACGAGGATCTCAGGGAGCCTCTCGTGCGGCGCCAGGGAAGTCAGGTCTCCATGCGCGTGGCGAGGGGGAGCGCGTCCTGGCTCTCGAGTCACGGGAGGGGACTAGGGCCTCAAGACGCGTTGAAGAAGGACTCTCGAGGTCTTTCTCGGGGGGCGGCGGGAAACCCTCGTGTCCCTCGCCTTCTGCCGGGGACCTTAGGGAACTTCCCAGGGTGCCTCTGAGAGGCGAGGGATCCTGTGGAGGTGGCGGGGCCCCTCGGGACTCCGCTGGGTCTGGCGCAACGGAAGAGGGCCTCACCTCGAGGGGAGGCAGGAACCTCAGGCTTCCTCTCCGTTTTGGACTCCGACCGCAGGGTCCCTGCAGAGTTGGGACAGGAGAGTCAGGCCTCGTCTTGTCTGAGGAAGAGAACCCCGCTGGCCTCTCGAGTTGCTCAGGGGGTCTCAGGCCCCTCGTCGAGCTGTGTGTGGATCTCGCGGTTCTTTGCGGACGATGCACGGGGGTGGCAGTGCCCCTTCGTGTTGTGCCTTCACCCACAGGGTTGCCTTCGAAGAGGGGTCCGGGCCTCGGGTCCTTCTCAAGAGCGGACAGGGGAATCGGGGGCGTTCGGCATGTGGCCCCACCCACGTGGCTCGTCTCGAATTTCCTCGTGAGACCGGCCTCATCCTGAGGTGCGCCGGGAAGGCCGGGAACCCCTTCCAGACCACGCAGGGGAATCGCCTCTCCTGTCGCGATCAGGAGGGGAGAAGGGGCTCAGAGGAAGCGGTGCCGGGACCCTCGGTGTTCCCCTCGAGGGAACCCGGCATGTCGGGGGACTTTTGGGGGTCGCAGGAAGGCTGTCAGGGACCGTTTCGCCCTTCAGGGCGGAACAGGGGACTTCCCTTGAGACGCCGTGGCGGGCAAGGGCCTCCTCTTGCCAAGAGGTGGGGACCACGTGGTTTTTCTCGAGTTGCGGCGGGATTCTCGAGTTACGACGGGGATCTCAGCCTTCCCCTTGGGTTGGCCCTGGGAAGCCCAATCTTCCCCTCGGGTTGCGAGGGAAAGCTGGGGGTTGCGCTCGAGTCACTGCAGGGCCGAAGAGATCTCACCTAGGCGTGTGTCCGGGACCAAATATTCCTCTCCAGGGAAGGCAGGGCTCTCGGGGTTGCATTCCAGGCTCCCCCGGGGAGTCAGGCCTCGTCTCGAGGGGAAGCCAAGGACTCCGCTCTCCTCTCGAGTCGCGACGCGGGTCTCTTGGAGCCCCCTGAGCGGCCTCAAGGGAGTCCAGCCTCCTCTTCCGTTTGGAGAGAGGACCCGGGATTGCTCTCCAGGCCATGCAGGAAAAGAAGGCCCTCAGCTCGCGAGGACGGGGGCGTCTCAGGGGTTTCCTCGAGCTGCGGCGCCCGTGGGGGTTTTCTCCCGAGGCACGACGAGGATCTCAGGGAGCCTCTCGTGCGGCGCCAGGGAAGTCAGGTCTCCATGCGCGTGGCGAGGGGGAGCGCGTCCTGGCTCTCGAGTCACGGGAGGGGACTACGGCCTCGAGATGCGTTGAAGAAGGACTCTCCAGGTCTTTCTCGGGGGGCGGCGGGAAACCCTCGTGTCCCTCGCCTTCTGCCGGGGACCTTAGGGAACTTCCCAGGGTGCCTCTGAGAGGCGAGGGATCCTGTGGAGGTGGCGGGGCCCCTCGGGACTCCGCTGGGTCTGGCGCAACGGAAGAGGGCCTCACCTCGAGGGGAGGCAGCAACCTCAGGCTTCCTCTCTGTTTCGGACTCCGACCGCAGGGTCCCTGCAGAGTTGGGACAGGAGAGTCAGGCCTCGTCTTGTCTGAGGAAGGGAACCCCGCTGGCCTCTCGAGTTGCTCAGGGGGTCTCAGGCCCCTCGTTGAGCTGTGTGTGGAACCCGCGGGTCTTTGCGGAAGATGCACGGGGGTGGCAGTGCCCCTTCGTGTTGTGCCTTCCCCCACAGGGTTGCCTTCGAAGAGGGGTCCGGGCCTCGGGTCCTTCTCAAGGGCGGACCGGGGAATCGGGGGCGTTCGGCATGTGGCCCCACCCACGTGGCTCGTCTCGAATTTCCTCGTGAGACCGGCCTCATCCTGAGGTGCGCCGGGAAGGCCGGGAACCCCTTCCAGACCACGCAGGGGAATCGCCTCTCCTGTCGCGATCAGGAGGGGAGAAGGGGCTCAGAGGAAGCGGTGCCGGGACCCTCGGTGTTCCCCTCGAGGGAACCCGGCGTGTCGGGGGACTTTTGGGGGTCGCAGGAAGGCTGTCAGGGACCGTTTCGCCCTTCAGGGCGGAACAGGGGACTTCCCTTGAGACGCCGTGGCGGGCAAGGGCCTCCTCTTGCCCAGAGGTGGGAACCACGTGGTTTTTCTCGAGTTGCGGCGGGATTCTCGAGTTACGACGTGGATCTCAGCCTTCCCCTTGGGTTGGCCCTGGGAAGCCCAATCTTCCCCTCGGGTTGCGAGGGAAAGCTGGGGGTTGCGCTCGAGTCACTGCAGGGCCGAAGAGACCTCACCTAGGCGTGTGTCCGGGACCTAATATTCCTCTCCAGGGAAGGCAGGGATCTCGGGGTTGCATTCCAGCCTCCCCCGGGGAGTCAGGCCTCGTCTCGAGGGGAAGCCAAGGACTCAGCTCTCCTCTCGAGTCTCGACGCGGGTCTCTTGGAGCCCCCTGAGCGGCCTCAAGGGAGTCCAGCCTCCTCTTCCGTTTGGAGAGAGGACCCGGGATTGCTCTCCAGGCCATGCAGGAAAATAAGGCCCTCAGCTCGCGAGGACGGGGGCGTCTCAGGGGTTTCCTCGAGCTGCGGCGCCCGTGGGGGTTTTCTCCCGAGGCACGACGAGGATCTCAGGGAGCCCCTCGTGCGGCGCCAGGGAAGTCAGGTCTCCATGCGCGTGGCGAGGTGGAGCGCGTCCTGGCTCTCGAGACATGGGAGGGGACTAGGGCCTCGAGACGCGTTGAAGAAGGACTCTCGAGGTCTTCCTCGGGGGGCGGCGGGAAACCCTCGTGTCCCTCGCCTTCTGCCGGGGACCTTAGGGAACTTCCCAGGGTGCCTCTGAGAGGCGAGGGATCCTGTGGAGGTGGGGGGCCCCTCGGGACTCCGCTGGGTCTGGCGCAACGGAAGAGGGCCTCACCTCGAGGGGAGGCAGCAACCTCAGGCTTCCTCTCCGTTTCGGACTCCGACCGCAGGGTCCCTGCAGAGTTGGGACAGGAGAGTCAGGCCTCGTCTTGTCTGAGGAAGGGAACCCCGCTGGCCTCTCGAGTTGCTCAGGGGGTCTCAGGCCCCTCGTCGAGCTGTGTGTGGAACCCGCGGGTCTTTGCGGACGATGCACGGGGGTGGCAGTGCCCCTTCGTGTTGTGCCTTCACCCACAGGGTGGCCTTCGAAGAGGGGTCCGGGCCTCGGATCCTTCTCAAGGGCGGACCGGGGAATCGGGGGCGTTCGGCATGTGGCCCCACCCACGTGGCTCGTCTCGAATTTCCTCGTGAGACCGGCCTCATCCTGAGGTGCGCCGGGAAGGCCGGGAACCCCTTCCAGACCACGCATTGGAATCGCCTCTCCTGTCGCGGTCAGGAGGGGAGAAGGGGCTCAGAGGAAGCGGTGCCGGGACCCTCGGTGTTCCCCTCGAGGGAACCCGGCGTGTCGGGGGACTTTTGGGGGTCGCAGGAAGGCTGTCAGGGACCGTTTCGCCCTTCAGGGCGGAACAGGGGACTTCCCTTGAGACGCCGTGGCGGGCAAGAGCCTCCTCTTGCCAAGAGGTGGGGACCACGTGGTTTTTCTCGAGTTGCGGCGGGATTCTCGAGTTACGACGGGGATCTCAGCCTTCCCCTTGGGTTGGCCCTGGGAAGCCCAATCTTCCCCTCGGGTTGCGAGGGAAAGCTGGGGGTTGCGCTCGAGTCACCGCAGGGCCGAAGAGACCTCACCTAGGCGTGTGTCCGGGACCTAATATTCCTCTCCAGGGAAGGCGGGCATCTCGAGGTTGCATTCCAGGCTCCCCCGGGGAGTAAGGCCTCGTCTCGAGGGGAAGCCAAGGACTCCGCTCTCCTCTCGAGTCGCGACGCGGGTCTCTTGGAGCCCCCTGAGCGGCCTCAAGGGAGTCCAGCCTCCTCTTCCGTTTGGAGAGAGGACCCGGGATTGCTCTCCAGGCCATGCAGGAAAAGAAGGCCCTCAGCTCGCGAGGACGGGGGCGTCTCCGGGGTTTCCTCGAGCTGCGGCGCCCGTGGGGGTTTTCTCCCGAGGCACGACGAGGATCTCAGGGAGCCCCTCGTGCGGCGCCAGGGAAGTCAGGTCTCCTTGCGCGTGGCGAGGGGGAGCGCGTCCTGGCTCTCGAGTCACGGGAGGGGACTAGGGCCTCGAGACGCGTTGAAGAAGGACTCTCGAGGTCTTTCTCGGGGGGGCGGCGGGAAACCCTCGTGTCCCTCGCCTTCTGCCGGGGACCTTAGGGAACTTGCCAGGGTGCCTCTGAGAGGCGAGGGATCCTGTGGAGGTGGCGGGGCCCCTCGGGACTCCGCTGGGTCAGGCGCAACGGAAGAGGGCCTCACCTCGAGGGGAGGCAGGAACCTCAGGCTTCCTCTCCGTTTCGGACTCCGACCGCAGGGTCCCTGCAGAGTTGGGACAGGAGAGTCAGGCCTCGTCTTGTCTGAGGAAGGGAACCCCGCTGGCCTCTCGAGTTGCTCAGGGGGTCTCAGGCCCCTCGTCGAGCTGTGTGTGGAACCTGCGGGTCTTTGCGGACGATGCACGGGGGTGGCAGTGCCCCTTCGTGTTGTGCCTTCTCCCACAGGGCTGCCTTCGAAGAGGGGTCCGGGCCTCGGGTCCTTCTCAAGGGCGGACCGGGGAATCGGGGGCGTTCGGCATGTGGCCCCACCCACATGGCTCGTCTCGAATTTCCTCGTGAGACCGGCCTCATCCTGAGGTGCGCCGGGAAGGCCGGGAACCCCTTCCAGACCACGCAGGGGAATCGCCTCTCCTGTCGCGGTCAGGAGGGGAGAAGGGGCTCAGAGGAAGCGGTGCCGGGACCCTCGGTGTTCCCCTCGAGGGAACCCGGCGTGTCGGGGGACTTTTGGGGGTCGCAGGAAGGCTGTCAGGGACCGTTTCGCCCTTCAGGGCGGAACAGGGGACTTCCCTTGAGACGCCGTGGCGGGCAAGGGCCTCATCTTGCCAAGAGGTGGGAACCACGTGGTTTTTCTCGAGTTGCGGCGGGATTCTCGAGTTACGACGGGGATCTCAGCCTTCCCCTTGGGTTGGCACTGGGAAGCCCAATCTTCCCCTCGGGTTGCGAGGGAAAGCTGGGGGTTGCGCTCGAGTCACTGCAGGGCCAAAGAGACCTCACCTAGGCGTGTGTCCGTGCCCTAATATTCCTCTCCAGGGAAGGCAGGGATCTCGGGGTTGCATTCCAGGCTCCCCCGGGGAGTCAGGCCTCGTCTCGAGGGGAAGCCAAGGACTCCGCTCTCCTCTCGAGTCGCGATGCGGGTCTCTTGGAGCCCCCTGAGCGGCCTCAAGGGAGTCCAGCCTCCTCTTCCGTTTGGAGAGAGGACCCGGGATTGCTCTCCAGGCCATGCAGGAAAAGAAGGCCCTCAGCTCGCGAGGACGGTGGCGTCTCCGGGGTTTCCTCGAGCTGTGGCGCCCGTGGGGGTTTTCTCCCGAGGCACGACGAGGATCTCAGGGAGCCTCTCGTGCGGCGCCAGGGAAGTCAGGTCTCCATGCGCGTGGCGAGGGGGAGCGCGTCCTGGCTCTCGAGTCACGGGAGGGGACTAGGACCTCGAGACGCTTTGAAGAAGGACTCTCGAGGTCTTTCTCGGGGGGCGGCGGGAAACCCTCGTGTCCCTCGCCTTCTGCCGGGGACCTTAGGGAACTTCCCAGGGTGCCTCTGAGAGGCGAGGGATCCTGTGGAGGTGGTGGGGCCCCTCGGGACTCCGCTGGGTCTGGCGCAACGGAAGAGGGCCTCACCTCGAGGGGAGGCAGGAACCTCAGGCTTCCTCTCCGTTTCGGACTCCGACCGCAGGGTCCCTGCAGAGTTGGGACAGGAGAGTCAGGCCTCGTCTTGTCTGAGGAAGGGAACCCCGCTGGCCTCTCGAGTTGCTCAGGGGGTCTCAGGCCCCTCGTTTAGCTGCGTGTGGAACCCGCGGGTCTTTGTGGACGATGCACGGGGGTGGCAGTGCCCCTTCGTGTTGTGCCTTCCCCCACAGGGTTGCCTTCGAAGAGGGGTCCGGGCCTCGGGTCCTTCTCAAGGGCGGACCGGGGAATCGTGGGCGTTCGGCATGTGGCCCCACCCACGTGGCTCGTCTCGAATTTCCTCGTGAGACCGGCCTCATCCTGAGGTGTGCCAAGAGGTGGGGACCACGTGGTTTTTCTCGAGTTGCGGCGGGATTCTCGAGTTACGACGGGGATCTCAGCCTTCCCCTTGAGTTGGCACTGGGAAGCCCAATCTTCCCCTCGGGTTGCGAGGGAAAGCTGGGGGTTGCGCTCGAGTCACTGCAGGGCCGAAGAGACCTCACCTAGGCGTGTGTCCGGGCCCTAATATTCCTCTCCAGGGAAGGCAGGGATCTCGGGGTTGCATTCCAGGCTCCCCCGGGGAGTCAGGCCTCGTCTCGAGGGGAAGCCAAGGACTCCGCTCTCCTCTCGAGTCGCGACGCGGTTCTCTTGGAGCCCCCTGAGCGGCCTCAAGGGAGTCCAGCCTCCTCTTCCGTTTGGAGAGAGGACCCGGGATTGCTCTCCAGGCCATGCAGGAAAAGAAGGCCCTCAGCTCGCGAGGATGGGGGCGTCTCCGGGGATTCCTCGAGCTGTGGCGCCCGTGGGGGTTTTCTCCCGAGGCACGACGAGGATCTCAGGGAGCCTCTCGTGCGGCGCCAGGGAAGTCAGGTCTCCATGCGCGTGGCGAGGGGGAGCGCGTCCTGGCTCTCGAGTCACGGGAGGGGACTAGGGCCTCGAGACGCGTTGAAGAAGGGCTCTCGAGGTCTTTGTCGGGGGGCGGCGGGAAACCCTCGTGTCCCTCGCCTTCTGCCGGGGACCTTAGGGAACTTCCCAGGGTGCCTCTGAGAGGCGAGGGATCCTGTGGAGGTGGCGGGGACCCTCGGGACTCCGCTGGGTCTGGCGCAACGGAAGAGGGCCTCACCTCGAGGGGAGGCAGGAACCTCAGGCTTCCTCTCCGTTTCGGACTCCGACCGCAGGGTCCCTGCAGAGTTGGGACAGGAGAGTCAGGCCTCATCTTGTCTGAGGAAGGGAACCCCGCTGGCCTCTCGAGTTGCTCAGGGGGTCTCAGGCCCCTCGTCGAGCTGTGTGTGGAACCCGCGGGTCTTTGCGGACGATGCACGGGGGTGGCAGTGCCCCTTCGTGTTGTGCCTTCCCCCACAGGGTTGCCTTCGAAGAGGGGTCCGGGCCTCGGGTCCTTCTCAAGGGCGGACCGGGGAATCGGGGGCGTTCGGCATGTGGCCCCACCCACGTGGCTCGTCTCGAATTTCCTCGTGAGACCGGCCTCCTCCTGAGGTGCGCCGGGAAGGCCGGGAACCCCTTCCAGACCACGCAGGGGAATCGCCTCTCCTGTCGCGATCAGGAGGGGAGAAGGGGCTCAGAGGAAGCGGTGCCGGGACCCTCGGTGTTCCCCTCGAGGGAACCCGGCGTGTCGGGGGACTTTTGGGGCTCGCAGGAAGGGTGTCAGGGACCGTTTCGCCCTTCAGGGCGGAACAGGGGACTTCCCTTGAGACGCCGTGGCGGGCAAGGGCCTCATCTTGCCAAGAGGTTGGAACCACGTGGTTTTTCTCGAGTTGCGGCGGGATTCTCGAGTTACGACGGGGATCTCAGCCTTCCCCTTGGGTTGGCCCTGGGAAGCCCAATCTTCCCCTCGGGTTGTGAGGGAAAGCTGGGGGTTGCGCTCGAGTCACCGCAGGGCCGAAGAGACCTCACCTAGGCGTGTGTCCGGGACCTAATATTCCTCTCCAGGGAAGGCAGGGATCTCGGGGTTGCATTCCAGGCTCCCCCGGGGAGTCAGGCCTCGTCTCGAGGGGAAGCCAAGGACTCCGCTCTCCTCTCGAGTCGCGACGCGATTCTCTTGGAGCCCTCTGAGCGGCCTCAAGGGAGTCCAGCCTCCTCTTCCGTTTGGAGAGAGGACCCGGGATTGCTCTCCAGGCCATGCAGGAAAAGAAGGCCCTCAGCTCGCGAGGACGGGGGCGTCTCAGGGGTTTCCTCGAGCTGCGGCGCCCGTGGGGGTTTTCTCCCGAGGCACGACGAGGATTTCAGGGAGCCTCTCGTGCGGTGCCAGGGAAGTCAGGTCTCCATGCGCGTGGCGAGGGGGAGCGCGTCCTGGCTCTCGAGTCACGGGAGGGGACTAGGGCCTCGAGACGCGTTGAAGAAGGACTCTCGAGGTCTTCCTCGGGGGGCGGCGGGAAACCCTCGTGTCCCTCGCCTTCTGCCGGGGACCTTAGGGAACTTCCCAGGGTGCCTCTGAGAGGCGAGGGATCCTGTGGAGGTGGCGGGGCCCCTCGGGACTCCGCTGGGTCTGGCGCAACGGAAGAGGGCCTCACCTCGAGGGGAGGCAGGAACCTCAGGCTTCCTCTCCGTTTCGGACTCAGACCGCAGGGTCCCTGCAGAGTTGGGACAGGAGAGTCAGGCCTCGTCTTGTCTGAGGAAGGGAACCCCGCTGGCCTCTCGAGTTGCTCAGGGGGTCTCAGGCCCCTCGTCGAGCTGTGTGTGGAACCCGCGGGTCTTTGCGGACGCTGCACGGGGGTGGCAGTGCCCCTTCGTGTTGTGCCTTCACCCACAGGGTTGCCTTCGAAGAGGGGTCCGGGCCTCGGGTCCTTCTCAAGGGTGGACCGGGGAATCGGGGGCGTTCGGCATGTGGCCCCACCCACGTGGCTCGTCTCGAATTTCCTCGTGAGACCGGCCTCATCCTGAGGTGCGCCGGGAAGGCCGGGAACCCCTTCCAGACCACGCAGGGGAATCGCATCTCCTGTCGCGATCAGGAGGGGAGAAGGGGCTCAGAGGAAGCGGTGCCGGGACCCTCGGTGTTCCCCTCGAGGGAACCCGGCGTGTCGGGGGACTTTTGGGGGTCGCAGGAAGGCTGTCAGGGACCGTTTCGCCCTTCAGGGTGGAACAGGGGACTTCCCTTGAGACGCCGTGGCGGGCAAGGGCCTCATCTTGCCAAGAGGTGGGAACCACGTGGTTTTTCTCGAGTTGCGGCGGGATTCTCGAGTTACGACGGGGATCTCAGCCTTCCCCTTGGGTTGGCCCTGGGAAGCCCAATCTTCCCCTCGGGTTGCGAGGGAAAGCTGGGGGTTGCGCTCGAGTCACTGCAGGGCCGAAGAGACCTCACCTAGGCGTGTGTCCGGGATCCTGATATTCCTCTCCAGGGAAGGCAGGGATCTCGGGGTTGCATTCCAGGCTGCCCCGGGGAGTCAGGCCTCGTCTCGTGGGGAAGCCAAGGACTCCGCTCTCCTCTCGAGTCGCGACGCGGGTCTCTTGGAGCCCCCTGAGCGGCCTCAAGGGAGTCCAGCCTCCTCTTCCGTTTGGAGAGAGGACCCGGGATTCCTCTCCAGGCCATGCAGGAAAAGAAGGCCCTCAACTCGCGAGGACGGGGGCGTCTCAGGGGTTTCCTCGAGCTGCGGCGCCCGTGGGGGTTTTCTCCCGAGGCACGACGAGGATCTCAGGGAGCCTCTCGTGCGGTGCCAGGGAAGTCAGGTCTCCATGCGCGTGGCGAGGGGGAGCGCGTCCTGGCTCTCGAGTCACGGGAGGGGACTAGGGCCTCGAGACGCGTTGAAGAAGGACTCTCGAGGTCTTCCTCGGGGGGCGGCGGGAAACCCTCGTGTCCCTCGCCTTCTGCAGGGGACCTTAGGGAACTTCCCAGGGTGCCTCTGAGAGGCGAGGGATCCTGTGGAGGTGGCGGGGCCCCTCGGGACTCCGCTGGGTCTGGCGCAACGGAAGAGGGCCTCACCTCGAGGGGAGGCAGGAACCTCAGGCTTCCTCTCCGTTTCGGACTCCGACCGCAGGGTCCCTGCAGAGTTGGGACAGGAGAGTCAGGCCTCGTCTTGTCTGAGGAAGGGAGCCCCGCTGGCCTCTCGAGTTGCTCAGGGGGTCTCAGGCCCCTCGTCGAGCTGTGTGTGGAACCCGCGGGTCTTTGCGGACGATGCACGGGGGTGGCAGTGCCCCTTCGTGTTGTGCCTTCCCCCACAGGGTTGCCTTCGAAGAGGGGTCCGGGCCTCGGGTCGTTCTCAAGGGCGGACCGGGGAATCGGGGGCGTTCGGCATGTGGCCCCACCCACGTGGCTCGTCTCGAATTTCCTCGTGAGACCGGCCTCATCCTGAGGTGCGCCGGGAAGGCCGGGAACCCCTTCCAGACCACGCAGGGGAATCGCCTCTCCTGTCGCGATCAGGAGGGGAGAAGGGGCTCAGAGGAAGCGGTGCCGGGACCCTCGGTGTTCCCCTCGAGGGAACCCGGCGTGTCGGGGGACTTTTGGGGGTCGCAGGAAGGCTGTCAGGGACCGTTTCGCCCTTCAGGGCGGAACAGGGGACTTCCCTTGAGACGCCGTGGCGGGCAAGGGCCTCCTCTTGCCAAGAGGTGGGGACCACGTGGTTTTTCTCGAGTTGCGGCGGGATTCTCGAGTTACGACGGGGATCTCAGCCTTCCCCTTGGGTTGGCCCTGGGAAGCCCAATCTTCCCCTCGGGTTGCGAGGGAAAGCTGGGGGTTGCGCTCGAGTCACCGCAGGGCCGAAGAGACCTCACCTAGGCGTGTGTCCGGGACCTAATATTCCTCTCCAGGGAAGGCGGGCATCTCGGGGTTGCATTCCAGGCTCCCCCGGGGAGTCAGGCCTCGTCTCGAGGGGAAGCCAAGGACTCCGCTCTCCTCTCGAGTCGCGACGCGGGTCTCTTGGAGCCCCCTGAGCGGCCTCAAGGGAGTCCAGCCTCCTCTTCCGTTTGGAGAGAGGACCCGGGATTGCTCTCCAGGCCATGCAGGAAGAGAAGGCCCTCAGCTCGCGAGGACGGGGGCGTCTCAGGTGTTTCCTCGAGCTGCGGCCCCCGTGGGGGTTTTCTCCCGAGGCACGACGAGGATCTCAGGGAGCCTCTCGTGCGGCGCCAGGGAAGTCAGGTCTCCATGCGCGTGGCGAGGGGGAGCGCGTCCTGGCTCTCGAGTCACGGGAGGGGACTACGGCCTCGAGATGCGTTGAAGAAGGACTCTCGAGGTCTTTGACGGGGGGCGGCGGGAAACCCTCGTGTCCCTCGCCTTCTGCCGGGGACCTTAGGGAACTTCCCAGGGTGCCTCTGAGAGGCGAGGGATCCTGTGGAGGTGGCGGGGCCCCTCGGGACTCCGCTGGGTCTGGCGCAACGGAAGAGGGCCTCACCTCGAGGGGAGGCAGGAACCTCAGGTTTCCTCTCCGTTTCGGACTCCGACCGCAGGGTCCCTGCAGAGTTGGGACAGGAGAGTCAGGCCTCGTCTTGTCTGAGGAAGGGAACCCCGCTGGCCTCTCGAGTTGCTCAGGGGGTCTCAGGCCCCTCGTCGAGCTGTGTGTGGAACCCGCGGGTCTTTGCGGACGATGCACGGGGGTGGCAGTGCCCCTTCGTGTTGTGCCTTCCCCCACAGGGCTGTCTTCGTAGAGAGGTCCGGGCCTCGGGTCCTTTTCAACGGCGGACCGGGGAATCGGGGGCGTTCGGCATGTGGCCCCACCCACGTGGCTCGTCTCGAATTTCCTCGTGAGACCGGCCTCATCCTGAGGTGCGCCGGGAAGGCCGGGAACCCCTTCCAGACCACGCAGGGGAATCGCCTCTCCTGTCGCGGTCAGGAGGGGAGAAGGGGCTCAGAGGAAGCGGTGCCGGGACCCTCAGTGTTCCCCTCGAGGGAACCCGGCGTGTCGGGGGACTTTTGGGGGTCGCAGGAAGGCTGTCAGGGACCGTTTCGCCCTTCAGGGCGGAACAGGGGACTTCCCTTGAGACGCCGTGGCGGGCAAGGGCCTCATCTTGCCAAGAGGTGGGAACCACGTGGTTTTTCTCGAGTTGCGGCGGGATTCTCGAGTTACGACGGGGATCTCAGCCTTCCCCTTGGGTTGGCCCTGGGAAGCCCAATCTTCCCCTCGGGTTGCGAGGGAAAGCTGGGGGTTGCGCTCGAGTCACTGCAGGGCCGAAGAGACCTCACCTAGGCGTGTGTCCGGGACCTAATATTCCTCTCCAGGGAAAGCAGGGATCTCAGGCTTGCATTCCAGGCTCCCCCGGGGAGTCAGGCCTCGTCTCGAGGGGAAGCCAAGGACTCCGCTCTCCTCTCGAGTCGCGACGCGGGTCTCTTGGAGCCCCCTGAGCCGCCTCAAGGGAGTCCAGCTTCCTCTTCCGTTTGGAGAGAGGACCCGGGATTGCTCTCCAGGCCATGCAGGAAAAGAAGGCCCTCAGCTCGCGAGGATGGGGGCGTCTCCGGGGTTTCCTCGAGCTGTGGCGCCCGTGGGGGTTTTCTCCCGAGGCACGACGAGGATCTCAGGGAGCCTCTCGTGCGGCGCCAGGGAAGTCAGGTCTCCATGCGCGTGGCGAGGGGGAGCGCGTCCTGGCTCTCGAGTCACGGGAGGGGACTAGGGCCTCGAGACGCGTTGAAGAAGGACTCTCGAGGTCTTTCTCGGGGGGCGGCGGGAAACCCTCGTGTCCCTCGCCTTCTGCCGGGGACCTTAGGGAACTTCCCAGGGTGCCTCTGAGAGGCGAGGGATCCTGTGGAGGTGGCGGGGCCCCTCGGGACTCCGCTGGGTCTGGCGCAACGGAAGAGGGCCTCACCTCGAGGGGAGGCAGGAACCTCAGGCTTCCTCTCCGTTTCGGACTCCGACCGCAGGGTCCCTGCAGAGTTGGGACAGGAGAGTCAGGCCTCGTCTTGTCTGAGGAAGGGAACCCCGCTGGCCTCTCGAGTTGCTCAGGGGGTCTCAGGCCCCTCGTCGAGCTGTGTGTGGAACCCGCGGGTCTTTGCGGACAATGCACGGGGGTGGCAGTGCCCCTTCGTGTTGTGCCTTCACCCACAGGGTGGCCTTCGAAGAGGGGTCCGGGCCTCGGATCCTTCTCAAGGGCGGACCGGGGAATCGGGGGCGTTCGGCATGTGGCCCCACCCACGTGGCTCGTCTCGAATTTCCTCGTGAGACCGGCCTCATCCTGAGGTGCGCCGGGAAGGCCGGGAACCCCTTCCAGACCACGCAGGGGAATCGCCTCTCCTGTCGCGGTCAGGAGGGGAGAAGGGGCTCAGAGGAAGCGGTGCCGGGACCCTCGGTGTTCCCCTCGAGGGAACCCGGCGTGTCGGGGGACTTTTGGGGGTCGCAGGAAGGCTGTCAGGGACCGTTTCGCCCTTCAGGGCGGAACAGGGGACTTCCCTTGAGACGCCGTGGCGGGCAAGGGCCTCCTCTTGCCAAGAGGTGGGGACCACGTGGTTTTTCTCGAGTTGCGGCGGGATTCTCGAGTTACGACGGGGATCTCAGCCTTCCCCTTGGGTTGGCCCTGGGAAGCCCAATCTTCCCCTCGGGTTGCGAGGGAAAGCTGGGGGTTGCGCTCGAGTCACCGCAGGGCCGAAGAGACCTCACCTAGGCGTGTGTCCGGGACCTAATATTCCTCTCCAGGGAAGGCGGGCATCTCGGGGTTGCATTCCAGGCTCCCCCGGGGATTAAGGCCTCGTCTCGAGGGGAAGCCAAGGACTCCGCTCTCCTCTCGAGTCGCGACGCGGGTCTCTTGGAGCCCCCTGAGCGGCCTCAAGGGAGTCCAGCCTCCTCTTCCGTTTGGAGAGAGGACCCGGGATTGCTCTCCAGGCCATGCAGGAAAAGAAGGCCCTCAGCTCGCGAGGACGGGGGCGTCTCCGGGGTTTCCTCGAGCTGTGGCGCCCGTGGGGGTTTTCTCCCGAGGCACGACGAGGATCTCAGGGAGCCCCTCGTGCGGCGCCAGGGAAGTCAGGTCTCCTTGCGCGTGGCGAGGGGGAGCGCGTCCTGGCTCTCGAGTCACGGGAGGGGACTAGGGCCTCGAGACGCGTTGAAGAAGGACTCTCGAGGTCTTTCTCGGGGGGCGGCGGGAAACCCTCGTGTCCCTCGCCTTCTGCCGGGGACCTTAGGGAACTTCCCAGGGTGCCTCTGAGAGGCGAGGGATCCTGTGGAGGTGGCGGGGCCCCTCGGGACTCCGCTGGGTCTGGCGCAACGGAAGAGGGCCTCACCTCGAGGGGAGGCAGGAACCTCAGGCTTCCTCTCCGTTTCGGACTCCGACCGCAGGGTCCCTGCAGAGTTGGGACAGGAGAGTCAGGCCTCGTCTTGTCTGAGGAAGGGAACCCCGCTGGCCTCTCGAGTTGCTCAGGGGGTCTCAGGCCCCTCGTTTAGCTGCGTGTGGAACCCGCGGGTCTTTGCGGACGATGCACGGGGGTGGCAGTGCCCCTTCGTGTTGTGCCTTCCCCCACAGGGTTGCCTTCGAAGAGGGGTCCGGGCCTCGGGTCCTTCTCAAGGGCGGACCGGGGAATCGTGGGCGTTCGGTATGTGGCCCCACCCACGTGGCTCGTCTCGAATTTCCTCGTGAGACCGGCCTCATCCTGAGGTGCGCCGGGAAGGCCGGGAACCCCTTCCAGACCACGCAGGGGAATCGCCTCTCCTGTCGCGATCAGGAGGGGGAAGGGGCTCAGAGGAAGCGGTGCCGGGACCCTCGGTGTTCCCCTCGAGGGAACCCGGCGTGTCGGGGGACTCTTGGGGGTCGCAGGAAGGCTGTCAGGGACCGTTTCGCCCTTCAGGGCGGAACAGGGGACTTCCCTTGAGACGCCGTGGCGGGCAAGGGCCTCCTCTTGCCAAGAGGTGGGGACCACGTGGTTTTTCTCGAGTTGCGGCGGGATTCTCGAGTTACGACGGGGATCTCAGCCTTCCCCTTGGGTTGGCCCTGGGAAGCCCAATCTTCCCCTCGGGTTGCGAGGGAAAGCTGGGGGTTGCGCTCGAGTCACTGCAGGGCCGAAGAGATCTCACCTAGGCGTGTGTCCGGGACCAAATATTCCTCTCCAGGGAAGGCAGGGCTCTCGGGGTTGCATTCCAGGCTCCCCCGGGGAGTCAGGCCTCGTCTCGAGGGGAAGCCAAGGACTCCGCTCTCCTCTCGAGTCGCGACGCGGGTCTCTTGGAGCCCCCTGAGCGGCCTCAAGGGAGTCCAGCCTCCTCTTCCGTTTGGAGAGAGGACCCGGGATTGCTCTCCAGGCCATGCAGGAAAAGAAGGCCCTCAGCTCGCGAGGACGGGGGCGTCTCAGGGGTTTCCTCGAGCTGCGGCGCCCGTGGGGGTTTTCTCCCGAGGCACGACGAGGATCTCAGGGAGCCTCTCGTGCGGCGCCAGGGAAGTCAGGTCTCCATGCGCGTGGCGAGGGGGAGCGCGTCCTGGCTCTCGAGTCACGGGAGGGGACTACGGCCTCGAGATGCGTTGAAGAAGGACTCTCCAGGTCTTTCTCGGGGGGCGGCGGGAAACCCTCGTGTCCCTCGCCTTCTGCCGGGGACCTTAGGGAACTTCCCAGGGTGCCTCTGAGAGGCGAGGGATCCTGTGGAGGTGGCGGGGCCCCTCGGGACTCCGCTGGGTCTGGCGCAACGGAAGAGGGCCTCACCTCGAGGGGAGGCAGCAACCTCAGGCTTCCTCTCTGTTTCGGACTCCGACCGCAGGGTCCCTGCAGAGTTGGGACAGGAGAGTCAGGCCTCGTCTTGTCTGAGGAAGGGAACCCCGCTGGCCTCTCGAGTTGCTCAGGGGGTCTCAGGCCCCTCGTTGAGCTGTGTGTGGAACCCGCGGGTCTTTGCGGAAGATGCACGGGGGTGGCAGTGCCCCTTCGTGTTGTGCCTTCCCCCACAGGGTTGCCTTCGAAGAGGGGTCCGGGCCTCGGGTCCTTCTCAAGGGCGGACCGGGGAATCGGGGGCGTTCGGCATGTGGCCCCACCCACGTGGCTCGTCTCGAATTTCCTCGTGAGACCGGCCTCATCCTGAGGTGCGCCGGGAAGGCCGGGAACCCCTTCCAGACCACGCAGGGGAATCGCCTCTCCTGTCGCGATCAGGAGGGGAGAAGGGGCTCAGAGGAAGCGGTGCCGGGACCCTCGGTGTTCCCCTCGAGGGAACCCGGCGTGTCGGGGGACTTTTGGGGGTCGCAGGAAGGCTGTCAGGGACCGTTTCGCCCTTCAGGGCGGAACAGGGGACTTCCCTTGAGACGCCGTGGCGGGCAAGGGCCTCCTCTTGCCCAGAGGTGGGAACCACGTGGTTTTTCTCGAGTTGCGGCGGGATTCTCGAGTTACGACGTGGATCTCAGCCTTCCCCTTGGGTTGGCCCTGGGAAGCCCAATCTTCCCCTCGGGTTGCGAGGGAAAGCTGGGGGTTGCGCTCGAGTCACTGCAGGGCCGAAGAGACCTCACCTAGGCGTGTGTCCGGGACCTAATATTCCTCTCCAGGGAAGGCAGGGATCTCGGGGTTGCATTCCAGCCTCCCCCGGGGAGTCAGGCCTCGTCTCGAGGGGAAGCCAAGGACTCAGCTCTCCTCTCGAGTCTCGACGCGGGTCTCTTGGAGCCCCCTGAGCGGCCTCAAGGGAGTCCAGCCTCCTCTTCCGTTTGGAGAGAGGACCCGGGATTGCTCTCCAGGCCATGCAGGAAAATAAGGCCCTCAGCTCGCGAGGACGGGGGCGTCTCCGGGGTTTCCTCGAGCTGTGGCGCCCGTGGGGGTTTTCTCCCGAGGCACGACGAGGATCTCAGGGAGCCTCTCGTGCGGCGCCAGGGAAGTCAGGTCTCCATGCGCGTGGCGAGGTGGAGCGCGTCCTGGCTCTCGAGACATGGGAGGGGACTAGGGCCTCGAGACGCGTTGAAGAAGGACTCTCGAGGTCTTCCTCGGGGGGCGGCGGGAAACCCTCGTGTCCCTCGCCTTCTGCCGGGGACCTTAGGGAACTTGCCAGGGTGCCTCTGAGAGGCGAGGGATCCTGTGGAGGTGGGGGGCCCCTCGGGACTCCGCTGGGTCTGGCGCAACGGAAGAGGGCCTCACCTCGAGGGGAGGCAGCAACCTCAGGCTTCCTCTCCGTTTCGGACTCCGACCGCAGGGTCCCTGCAGAGTTGGGACAGGAGAGTCAGGCCTCGTCTTGTCTGAGGAAGGGAACCCCGCTGGCCTCTCGAGTTGCTCAGGGGGTCTCAGGCCCCTCGTCGAGCTGTGTGTGGAACCCGCGGGTCTTTGCGGACGATGCACGGGGGTGGCAGTGCCCCTTCGTGTTGTGCCTTCACCCACAGGGTGGCCTTCGAAGAGGGGTCCGGGCCTCGGATCCTTCTCAAGGGCGGACCGGGGAATCGGGGGCGTTCGGCATGTGGCCCCACCCACGTGGCTCGTCTCGAATTTCCTCGTGAGACCGGCCTCATCCTGAGGTGCGCCGGGAAGGCCGGGAACCCCTTCCAGACCACGCATTGGAATCGCCTCTCCTGTCGCGGTCAGGAGGGGAGAAGGGGCTCAGAGGAAGCGGTGCCGGGACCCTCGGTGTTCCCCTCGAGGGAACCCGGCGTGTCGGGGGACTTTTGGGGGTCGCAGGAAGGCTGTCAGGGACCGTTTCGCACTTCAGGGCGGAACAGGGGACTTCCCTTGAGACGCCGTGGCGGGCAAGAGCCTCCTCTTGCCAAGAGGTGGGGACCACGTGGTTTTTCTCGAGTTGCGGCGGGATTCTCGAGTTACGACGGGGATCTCAGCCTTCCCCTTGGGTTGGCCCTGGGAAGCCCAATCTTCCCCTCGGGTTGCGAGGGAAAGCTGGGGGTTGCGCTCGAGTCACCGCAGGGCCGAAGAGACCTCACCTAGGCGTGTGTCCGGGACCTAATATTCCTCTCCAGGGAAGGCGGGCATCTCGAGGTTGCATTCCAGGCTCCCCCGGGGAGTAAGGCCTCGTCTCGAGGGGAAGCCAAGGACTCCGCTCTCCTCTCGAGTCGCGACGCGGGTCTCTTGGAGCCCCCTGAGCGGCCTCAAGGGAGTCCAGCCTCCTCTTCCGTTTGGAGAGAGGACCCGGGATTGCTCTCCAGGCCATGCAGGAAAAGAAGGCCCTCAGCTCGCGAGGACGGGGGCGTCTCCGGGGTTTCCTCGAGCTGCGGCGCCCGTGGGGGTTTTCTCCCGAGGCACGACGAGGATCTCAGGGAGCCCCTCGTGCGGCGCCAGGGAAGTCAGGTCTCCTTGCGCGTGGCGAGGGGGAGCGCGTCCTGGCTCTCGAGTCACGGGAGGGGACTAGGGCCTCGAGACGCGTTGAAGAAGGACTCTCGAGGTCTTTCTCGGGGGGGCGGCGGGAAACCCTCGTGTCCCTCGCCTTCTGCCGGGGACCTTAGGGAACTTGCCAGGGTGCCTCTGAGAGGCGAGGGATCCTGTGGAGGTGGCGGGGCCCCTCGGGACTCCGCTGGGTCAGGCGCAACGGAAGAGGGCCTCACCTCGAGGGGAGGCAGGAACCTCAGGCTTCCTCTCCGTTTCGGACTCCGACCGCAGGGTCCCTGCAGAGTTGGGACAGGAGAGTCAGGCCTCGTCTTGTCTGAGGAAGGGAACCCCGCTGGCCTCTCGAGTTGCTCAGGGGGTCTCAGGCCCCTCGTCGAGCTGTGTGTGGAACCTGCGGGTCTTTGCGGACGATGCACGGGGGTGGCAGTGCCCCTTCGTGTTGTGCCTTCTCCCACAGGGCTGCCTTCGAAGAGGGGTCCGGGCCTCGGGTCCTTCTCAAGGGCGGACCGGGGAATCGGGGGCGTTCGGCATGTGGCCCCACCCACATGGCTCGTCTCGAATTTCCTCGTGAGACCGGCCTCATCCTGAGGTGCGCCGGGAAGGCCGGGAACCCCTTCCAGACCACGCAGGGGAATCGCCTCTCCTGTCGCGGTCAGGAGGGGAGAAGGGGCTCAGAGGAAGCGGTGCCGGGACCCTCGGTGTTCCCCTCGAGGGAACCCGGCGTGTCGGGGGACTTTTGGGGGTCGCAGGAAGGCTGTCAGGGACCGTTTCGCCCTTCAGGGCGGAACAGGGGACTTCCCTTGAGACGCCGTGGCGGGCAAGGGCCTCATCTTGCCAAGAGGTGGGAACCACGTGGTTTTTCTCGAGTTGCGGCGGGATTCTCGAGTTACGACGGGGATCTCAGCCTTCCCCTTAGGTTGGCACTGGGAAGCCCAAACTTCCCCTCGGGTTGCGAGGGAAAGCTGGGGGTTGCGCTCGAGTCACTGCAGGGCCGAAGAGACCTCACCTAGGCGTGTGTCCGTGCCCTAATATTCCTCTCCAGGGAAGGCAGGGATCTCGGGGTTGCATTCCAGGCTCCCCCGGGGAGTCAGGCCTCGTCTCGAGGGGAAGCCAAGGACTCCGCTCTCCTCTCGAGTCGCGATGCGGGTCTCTTGGAGCCCCCTGAGCGGCCTCAAGGGAGTCCAGCCTCCTCTTCCGTTTGGAGAGAGGACCCGGGATTGCTCTCCAGGCCATGCAGGAAAAGAAGGCCCTCAGCTCGCGAGGACGGTGGCGTCTCCGGGGTTTCCTCGAGCTGTGGCGCCCGTGGGGGTTTTCTCCCGAGGCACGACGAGGATCTCAGGGAGCCTCTCGTGCGGCGCCAGGGAAGTCAGGTCTCCATGCGCGTGGCGAGGGGGAGCGCGTCCTGGCTCTCGAGTCACGGGAGGGGACTAGGACCTCGAGACGCTTTGAAGAAGGACTCTCGAGGTCTTTCTCGGGGGGCGGCGGGAAACCCTCGTGTCCCTCGCCTTCTGCCGGGGACCTTAGGGAACTTCCCAGGGTGCCTCTGAGAGGCGAGGGATCCTGTGGAGGTGGCGGGGCCCCTCGGGACTCCGCTGGGTCTGGCGCAACGGAAGAGGGCCTCACCTCGAGGGGAGGCAGGAACCTCAGGCTTCCTCTCCGTTTCGGACTCCGACCGCAGGGTCCCTGCAGAGTTGGGACAGGAGAGTCAGGCCTCGTCTTGTCTGAGGAAGGGAACCCCGCTGGCCTCTCGAGTTGCTCAGGGGGTCTCAGGCCCCTCGTTTAGCTGCGTGTGGAACCCGCGGGTCTTTGTGGACGATGCACGGGGGTGGCAGTGCCCCTTCGTGTTGTGCCTTCCCCCACAGGGTTGCCTTCGAAGAGGGGTCCGGGCCTCGGGTCCTTCTCAAGGGCGGACCGGGGAATCGTGGGCGTTCGGCATGTGGCCCCACCCACGTGGCTCGTCTCGAATTTCCTCGTGAGACCGGCCTCATCCTGAGGTGTGCCAAGAGGTGGGGACCACGTGGTTTTTCTCGAGTTGCGGCGGGATTCTCGAGTTACGACGGGGATCTCAGCCTTCCCCTTGAGTTGGCACTGGGAAGCCCAATCTTCCCCTCGGGTTGCGAGGGAAAGCTGGGGGTTGCGCTCGAGTCACTGCAGGGCCGAAGAGACCTCACCTAGGCGTGTGTCCGGGCCCTAATATTCCTCTCCAGGGAAGGCAGGGATCTCGGGGTTGCATTCCAGGCTCCCCCGGGGAGTCAGGCCTCGTCTCGAGGGGAAGCCAAGGACTCCGCTCTCCTCTCGAGTCGCGACGCGGGTCTCTTGGAGCCCCCTGAGCGGCCTCAAGGGAGTCCAGCCTCCTCTTCCGTTTGGAGAGAGGACCCGGGATTGCTCTCCAGGCCATGCAGGAAAAGAAGGCCCTCAGCTCGCGAGGATGGGGGCGTCTCCGGGGATTCCTCGAGCTGTGGCGCCCGTGGGGGTTTTCTCCCGAGGCACGACGAGGATCTCAGGGAGCCTCTCGTGCGGCGCCAGGGAAGTCAGGTCTCCATGCGCGTGGCGAGGGGGAGCGCGTCCTGGCTCTCGAGTCACGGGAGGGGACTAGGGCCTCGAGACGCGTTGAAGAAGGGCTCTCGAGGTCTTTGTCGGGGGGCGGCGGGAAACCCTCGTGTCCCTCGCCTTCTGCCGGGGACCTTAGGGAACTTCCCAGGGTGCCTCTGAGAGGCGAGGGATCCTGTGGAGGTGGCGGGGCCCCTCGGGACTCCGCTGGGTCTGGCGCAACGGAAGAGGGCCTCACCTCGAGGGGAGGCAGGAACCTCAGGCTTCCTCTCCGTTTCGGACTCCGACCGCAGGGTCCCTGCAGAGTTGGGACAGGAGAGTCAGGCCTCATCTTGTCTGAGGAAGGGAACCCCGCTGGCCTCTCGAGTTGCTCAGGGGGTCTCAGGCCCCTCGTCGAGCTGTGTGTGGAACCCGCGGGTCTTTGCGGACGATGCACGGGGGTGGCAGTGCCCCTTCGTGTTGTGCCTTCCCCCACAGGGTTGCCTTCGAAGAGGGGTCCGGGCCTCGGGTCCTTCTCAAGGGCGGACCGGGGAATCGGGGGCGTTCGGCATGTGGCCCCACCCACGTGGCTCGTCTCGAATTTCCTCGTGAGACCGGCCTCCTCCTGAGGTGCGCCGGGAAGGCCGGGAACCCCTTCCAGACCACGCAGGGGAATCGCCTCTCCTGTCGCGATCAGGAGGGGAGAAGGGGCTCAGAGGAAGCGGTGCCGGGACCCTCGGTGTTCCCCTCGAGGGAACCCGGCGTGTCGGGGGACTTTTGGGGCTCGCAGGAAGGGTGTCAGGGACCGTTTCGCCCTTCAGGGCGGAACAGGGGACTTCCCTTGAGACGCCGTGGCGGGCAAGGGCCTCATCTTGCCAAGAGGTTGGAACCACGTGGTTTTTCTCGAGTTGCGGCGGGATTCTCGAGTTACGACGGGGATCTCAGCCTTCCCCTTGGGTTGGCCCTGGGAAGCCCAATCTTCCCCTCGGGTTGTGAGGGAAAGCTGGGGGTTGCGCTCGAGTCACCGCAGGGCCGAAGAGACCTCACCTAGGCGTGTGTCCGGGACCTAATATTCCTCTCCAGGGAAGGCAGGGATCTCGGGGTTGCATTCCAGGCTCCCCCGGGGAGTCAGGCCTCGTCTCGAGGGGAAGCCAAGGACTCCGCTCTCCTCTCGAGTCGCGACGCGATTCTCTTGGAGCCCTCTGAGCGGCCTCAAGGGAGTCCAGCCTCCTCTTCCGTTTGGAGAGAGGACCCGGGATTGCTCTCCAGGCCATGCAGGAAAAGAAGGCCCTCAGCTCGCGAGGACGGGGGCGTCTCAGGGGTTTCCTCGAGCTGCGGCGCCCGTGGGGGTTTTCTCCCGAGGCACGACGAGGATCTCAGGGAGCCTCTCGTGCGGTGCCAGGGAAGTCAGGTCTCCATGCGCGTGGCGAGGGGGAGCGCGTCCTGGCTCTCGAGTCACGGGAGGGGACTAGGGCCTCGAGACGCGTTGAAGAAGGACTCTCGAGGTCTTCCTCGGGGGGCGGCGGGAAACCCTCGTGTCCCTCGCCTTCTGCCGGGGACCTTAGGGAACTTCCCAGGGTGCCTCTGAGAGGCGAGGGATCCTGTGGAGGTGGCGGGGCCCCTCGGGACTCCGCTGGGTCTGGCGCAACGGAAGAGGGCCTCACCTCGAGGGGAGGCAGGAACCTCAGGCTTCCTCTCCGTTTCGGACTCAGACCGCAGGGTCCCTGCAGAGTTGGGACAGGAGAGTCAGGCCTCGTCTTGTCTGAGGAAGGGAACCCCGCTGGCCTCTCGAGTTGCTCAGGGGGTCTCAGGCCCCTCGTCGAGCTGTGTGTGGAACCCGCGGGTCTTTGCGGACGCTGCACGGGGGTGGCAGTGCCCCTTCGTGTTGTGCCTTCACCCACAGGGTTGCCTTCGAAGAGGGGTCCGGGCCTCGGGTCCTTCTCAAGGGTGGACCGGGGAATCGGGGGCGTTCGGCCTGTGGCCCCACCCACGTGGCTCGTCTCGAATTTCCTCGTGAGACCGGCCTCATCCTGAGGTGCGCCGGGAAGGCCGGGAACCCCTTCCAGACCACGCAGGGGAATCGCATCTCCTGTCGCGATCAGGAGGGGAGAAGGGGCTCAGAGGAAGCGGTGCCGGGACCCTCGGTGTTCCCCTCGAGGGAACCCGGCGTGTCGGGGGACTTTTGGGGGTCGCAGGAAGGCTGTCAGGGACCGTTTCGCCCTTCAGGGTGGAACAGGGGACTTCCCTTGAGACGCCGTGGCGGGCAAGGGCCTCATCTTGCCAACAGGTGGGAACCACGTGGTTTTTCTCGAGTTGCGGCGGGATTCTCGAGTTACGACGGGGATCTCAGCCTTCCCCTTGGGTTGGCCCTGGGAAGCCCAATCTTCCCCTCGGGTTGCGAGGGAAAGCTGGGGGTTGCGCTCGAGTCACTGCAGGGCCGAAGAGACCTCACCTAGGCGTGTGTCCGGGATCCTGATATTCCTCTCCAGGGAAGGCAGGGATCTCGGGGTTGCATTCCAGGCTGCCCCGGGGAGTCAGGCCTCGTCTCGTGGGGAAGCCAAGGACTCCGCTCTCCTCTCGAGTCGCGACGCGGGTCTCTTGGAGCCCCCTGAGCGGCCTCAAGGGAGTCCAGCCTCCTCTTCCGTTTGGAGAGAGGACCCGGGATTGCTCTCCAGGCCATGCAGGAAAAGAAGGCCCTCAACTCGCGAGGACGGGGGCGTCTCAGGGGTTTCCTCGAGCTGCGGCGCCCGTGGGGGTTTTCTCCCGAGGCACGACGAGGATCTCAGGGAGCCTCTCGTGCGGTGCCAGGGAAGTCAGGTCTCCATGCGCGTGGCGAGGGGGAGCGCGTCCTGGCTCTCGAGTCACGGGAGGGGACTAGGGCCTCGAGACGCGTTGAAGAAGGACTCTCGAGGTCTTCCTCGGGGGGCGGCGGGAAACCCTCGTGTCCCTCTCCTTCTGCAGGGGACCTTAGGGAACTTCCCAGGGTGCCTCTGAGAGGCGAGGGATCCTGTGGAGGTGGCGGGGCCCCTCGGGACTCCGCTGGGTCTGGCGCAACGGAAGAGGGCCTCACCTCGAGGGGAGGCAGGAACCTCAGGCTTCCTCTCCGTTTCGGACTCCGACCGCAGGGTCCCTGCAGAGTTGGGACAGGAGAGTCAGGCCTCGTCTTGTCTGAGGAAGGGAGCCCCGCTGGCCTCTCGAGTTGCTCAGGGGGTCTCAGGCCCCTCGTCGAGCTGTGTGTGGAACCCGCGGGTCTTTGCGGACGATGCACGGGGGTGGCAGTGCCCCTTCGTGTTGTGCCTTCCCCCACAGGGTTGCCTTCGAAGAGGGGTCCGGGCCTCGGGTCCTTCTCAAGGGCGGACCGGGGAATCGGGGGCGTTCGGCATGTGGCCCCACCCACGTGGCTCGTCTCGAATTTCCTCGTGAGACCGGCCTCATCCTGAGGTGCGCCGGGAAGGCCGGGAACCCCTTCCAGACCACGCAGGGGAATCGCCTCTCCTGTCGCGATCAGGAGGGGAGAAGGGGCTCAGAGGAAGCGGTGCCGGGACCCTCGGTGTTCCCCTCGAGGGAACCCGGCGTGTCGGGGGACTTTTGGGGGTCGCAGGAAGGCTGTCAGGGACCGTTTCGCCCTTCAGGGCGGAACAGGGGACTTCCCTTGAGACGCCGTGGCGGGCAAGGGCCTCCTCTTGCCAAGAGGTGGGGACCACGTGGTTTTTCTCGAGTTGCGGCGGGATTCTCGAGTTACGACGGGGATCTCAGCCTTCCCCTTGGGTTGGCCCTGGGAAGCCCAATCTTCCCCTCGGGTTGCGAGGGAAAGCTGGGGGTTGCGCTCGAGTCACCGCAGGGCCGAAGAGACCTCACCTAGGCGTGTGTCCGGGACCTAATATTCCTCTCCAGGGAAGGCGGGCATCTCGGGGTTGCATTCCAGGCTCCCCCGGGGAGTCAGGCCTCGTCTCGAGGGGAAGCCAAGGACTCCGCTCTCCTCTCGAGTCGCGACGCGGGTCTCTTGGAGCCCCCTGAGCGGCCTCAAGGGAGTCCAGCCTCCTCTTCCGTTTGGAGAGAGGACCCGGGATTGCTCTCCAGGCCATGCAGGAAGAGAAGGCCCTCAGCTCGCGAGGACGGGGGCGTCTCAGGTGTTTCCTCGAGCTGCGGCCCATGTGGGGGTTTTCTCCCGAGGCACGACGAGGATCTCAGGGAGCCTCTCGTGCGGCGCCAGGGAAGTCAGGTCTCCATGCGCGTGGCGAGGGGGAGCGCGTCCTGGCTCTCGAGTCACGGGAGGGGACTACGGCCTCGAGATGCGTTGAAGAAGGACTCTCGAGGTCTTTGACGGGGGGCGGCGGGAAACCCTCGTGTCCCTCGCCTTCTGCCGGGGACCTTAGGGAACTTCCCAGGGTGCCTCTGAGAGGCGAGGGATCCTGTGGAGGTGGCGGGGCCCCTCGGGACTCCGCTGGGTCTGGCGCAACGGAAGAGGGCCTCACCTCGAGGGGAGGCAGGAACCTCAGGTTTCCTCTCCGTTTCGGACTCCGACCGCAGGGTCCCTGCAGAGTTGGGACAGGAGAGTCAGGCCTCGTCTTGTCTGAGGAAGGGAACCCCGCTGGCCTCTCGAGTTGCTCAGGGGGTCTCAGGCCCCTCGTCGAGCTGTGTGTGGAACCCGCGGGTCTTTGCGGACGATGCACGGGGGTGGCAGTGCCCCTTCGTGTTGTGCCTTCCCCCACAGGGCTGTCTTCGTAGAGAGGTCCGGGCCTCGGGTCCTTTTCAACGGCGGACCGGGGAATCGGGGGCGTTCGGCATGTGGCCCCACCCACGTGGCTCGTCTCGAATTTCCTCGTGAGACCGGCCTCATCCTGAGGTGCGCCGGGAAGGCCGGGAACCCCTTCCAGACCACGCAGGGGAATCGCCTCTCCTGTCGCGGTCAGGAGGGGAGAAGGGGCTCAGAGGAAGCGGTGCCGGGACCCTCGGTGTTCCCCTCGAGGGAACCCGGCGTGTCGGGGGACTTTTGGGGGTCGCAGGAAGGCTGTCAGGGACCGTTTCGCCCTTCAGGGCGGAACAGGGGACTTCCCTTGAGACGCCGTGGCGGGCAAGGGCCTCATCTTGCCAAGAGGTGGGAACCACGTGGTTTTTCTCGAGTTGCGGCGGGATTCTCGAGTTACGACGGGGATCTCAGCCTTCCCCTTGGGTTGGCCCTGGGAAGCCCAATCTTCCCCTCGGGTTGCGAGGGAAAGCTGGGGGTTGCGCTCGAGTCACTGCAGGGCCGAAGAGACCTCACCTAGGCGTGTGTCCGGGACCTAATATTCCTCTCCAGGGAAAGCAGGGATCTCAGGCTTGCATTCCAGGCTCCCCCGGGGAGTCAGGCCTCGTCTCGAGGGGAAGCCAAGGACTCCGCTCTCCTCTCGAGTCGCGACGCGGGTCTCTTGGAGCCCCCTGAGCCGCCTCAAGGGAGTCCAGCTTCCTCTTCCGTTTGGAGAGAGGACCCGGGATTGCTCTCCAGGCCATGCAGGAAAAGAAGGCCCTCAGCTCGCGAGGATGGGGGCGTCTCCGGGGTTTCCTCGAGCTGTGGCGCCCGTGGGGGTTTTCTCCCGAGGCACGACGAGGATCTCAGGGAGCCTCTCGTGCGGCGCCAGGGAAGTCAGGTCTCCATGCGCGTGGCGAGGGGGAGCGCGTCCTGGCTCTCGAGTCACGGGAGGGGACTAGGGCCTCGAGACGCGTTGAAGAAGGACTCTCGAGGTCTTTCTCGGGGGGCGGCGGGAAACCCTCGTGTTCCTCGCCTTCTGCCGGGGACCTTAGGGAACTTCCCAGGGTGCCTCTGAGAGGCGAGGGATCCTGTGGAGGTGGCGGGGCCCCTCGGGACTCCGCTGGGTCTGGCGCAACGGAAGAGGGCCTCACCTCGAGGGGAGGCAGGAACCTCAGGCTTCCTCTCCGTTTCGGACTCCGACCGCAGGGTCCCTGCAGAGTTGGGACAGGAGAGTCAGGCCTCGTCTTGTCTGAGGAAGGGAACCCCGCTGGCCTCTCGAGTTGCTCAGGGGGTCTCAGGCCCCTCGTCGAGCTGTGTGTGGAACCCGCGGGTCTTTGCGGACAATGCACGGGGGTGGCAGTGCCCCTTCGTGTTGTGCCTTCACCCACAGGGTTGCCTTCGAAGAGGGGTCCGGGCCTCGGATCCTTCTCAAGGGCGGACCGGGGAATCGGGGGCGTTCGGCATGTGGCCCCACCCACGTGGCTCGTCTCGAATTTCCTCGTGAGACCGGCCTCATCCTGAGGTGCGCCGGGAAGGCCGGGAACCCCTTCCAGACCACGCAGGGGAATCGCCTCTCCTGTCGCGGTCAGGAGGGGAGAAGGGGCTCAGAGGAAGCGGTGCCGGGACCCTCGGTGTTCCCCTCGAGGGAACCCGGCATGTCGGGGGACTTTTGGGGGTCGCAGGAAGGCTGTCAGGGACCGTTTCGCCCTTCAGGGCGGAACAGGGGACTTCCCTTGAGACGCCGTGGCGGGCAAGGGCCTCCTCTTGCCAAGAGGTGGGGACCACGTGGTTTTTCTCGAGTTGCGGCGGGATTCTCGAGTTACGACGGGGATCTCAGCCTTCCCCTTGGGTTGGCCCTGGGAAGCCCAATCTTCCCCTCGGGATGCGAGGGAAAGCTGGGGGTTGCGCTCGAGTCACCGCAGGGCCGAAGAGACCTCACCTAGGCGTGTGTCCGGGACCTAATATTCCTCTCCAGGGAAGGCGGGCATCTCGGGGTTGCATTCCAGGCTCCCCCGGGGATTAAGGCCTCGTCTCGAGGGGAAGCCAAGGACTCCGCTCTCCTCTCGAGTCGCGACGCGGGTCTCTTGGAGCCCCCTGAGCGGCCTCAAGGGAGTGCAGCCTCCTCTTCCGTTTGGAGAGAGGACCCGGGATTGCTCTCCAGGCCATGCAGGAAAAGAAGGCCCTCAACTCGCGAGGACGGGGGCGTCTCCGGGGTTTCCTCGAGCTGTGGCGCCCGTGGGGGTTTTCTCCCGAGGCACGACGAGGATCTCAGGGAGCCCCTCGTGCGGCGCCAGGGAAGTCAGGTCTCCTTGCGCGTGGCGAGGGGGAGCGCGTCCTGGCTCTCGAGTCACGGGAGGGGACTAGGGCCTCGAGACGCGTTGAAGAAGGACTCTCGAGGTCTTTCTCGGGGGGCGGCGGGAAACCCTCGTGTCCCTCGCCTTCTGCCGGGGACCTTAGGGAACTTCCCAGGGTGCCTCTGAGAGGCGAGGGATCCTGTGGAGGTGGCGGGGCCCCTCGGGACTCCGCTGGGTCTGGCGCAACGGAAGAGGGCCTCACCTCGAGGGGAGGCAGGAACCTCAGGCTTCCTCTCCGTTTCGGACTCCGACCGCAGGGTCCCTGCAGAGTTGGGACAGGAGAGTCAGGCCTCGTCTTGTCTGAGGAAGGGAACCCCGCTGGCCTCTCGAGTTGCTCAGGGGGTCTCAGGCCCCTCGTTTAGCTGCGTGTGGAACCCGCGGGTCTTTGCGGACGATGCACGGGGGTGGCAGTGCCCCTTCGTGTTGTGCCTTCCCCCACAGGGTTGCCTTCGAAGAGGGGTCCGGGCCTCGGGTCCTTCTCAAGGGCGGACCGGGGAATCGTGGGCGTTCGGTATGTGGCCCCACCCACGTGGCTCGTCTCGAATTTCCTCGTGAGACCGGCCTCATCCTGAGGTGCGCCGGGAAGGCCGGGAACCCCTTCCAGACCACGCAGGGGAATCGCCTCTCCTGTCGCGATCAGGAGGGGGAAGGGGCTCAGAGGAAGCGGTGCCGGGACCCTCGGTGTTCCCCTCGAGGGAACCCGGCGTGTCGGGGGGCTTTTGAAGGTCGCAGGAAGGCTGTCAGGGACCGTTTCGCCCTTCAGGGCGGAACAGGGGACTTCCCTTGAGACGCCGTGGCGGGCAAGGGCCTCCTCTTGCCAAGAGGTGGGGACCACGTGGTTTTTCTCGAGTTGCGGCGGGATTCTCGAGTTACGACGGGGATCTCAGCCTTCCCCTTGAGTTGGCACTGGGAAGCCCAATCTTCCCCTCGGGTTGCGAGGGAAAGCTGGGGGTTGCGCTCGAGTCACTGCAGGGCCGAAGAGACCTCACCTAGGCGTGTGTCCGGGCCCTAATATTCCTCTCCAGGGAAGGCAGGGATCTCGGGGTTGCATTCCAGGCTCCCCCGGGGAGTCAGGCCTCGTCTCGAGGGGAAGCCAAGGACTCCGCTCTCCTCTCGAGTCGCGACGCGGTTCTCTTGGAGCCCCCTGAGCGGCCTCAAGGGAGTCCAGCCTCCTCTTCCGCTTGGAGAGAGGACCCGGGATTGCTCTCCAGGCCATGCAGGAAAAGAAGGCCCTCAGCTCGCGAGGATGGGGGCGTCTCCGGGGTTTCCTCGAGCTGTGGCGCCCGTGGGGGTTTTCTCCCGAGGCACGACGAGGATCTCAGGGAGCCTCTCGTGCGGCGCCAGGGAAGTCAGGTCTCCATGCGCGTGGCGAGGGGGAGCGCGTCCTGGCTCTCGAGTCACGGGAGGGGACTAGGGCCTCGAGACGCGTTGAAGAAGGACTCTCGAGGTCTTTGTCGGGGGGCGGCGGGAAACCCTCGTGTCCCTCGCCTTCTGCCGGGGACCTTAGGGAACTTCCCAGGGTGCCTCTGAGAGGCGAGGGATCCTGTGGAGGTGGCGGGGACCCTCGGGACTCCGCTGGGTCTGGCGCAACGGAAGAGGGCCTCACCTCGAGGGGAGGCAGGAACCTCAGGCTTCCTCTCCGTTTCGGACTCCGACCGCAGGGTCCCTGCAGAGTTGGGACAGGAGAGTCAGGCCTCGTCTTGTCTGAGGAAGGGAACCCCGCTGGCCTCTCGAGTTGCTCAGGGGGTCTCAGGCCCCTCGTCGAGCTGTGTGTGGAACCCGCGGGTCTTTGCGGACGATGCACGGGGGTGGCAGTGCCCCTTCGTGTTGTGCCTTCCCCCACAGGGTTGCCTTCGAAGAGGGGTCCGGGCCTCGGGTCCTGCTCAAGGGCGGACCGGGGAATCGGGGGCGTTCGGCATGTGGCCCCACCCACGTGGCTCGTCTCGAATTTCCTCGTGAGACCGGCCTCCTCCTGAGGTGCGCCGGGAAGGCCGGGAACCCCTTCCAGACCACGCAGGGGAATCGCCTCTCCTGTCGCGATCAGGAGGGGAGAAGGGGCTCAGAGGAAGCGGTGCCGGGACCCTCGGTGTTCCCCTCGAGGGAACCCGGCGTGTCGGGGGACTTTTGGGGCTCGCAGGAAGGCTGTCAGGGACCGTTTCGCCCTTCAGGGCGGAACAGGGGACTTCCCTTGAGACGCCGTGGCGGGCAAGGGCCTCATCTTGCCAAGAGGTTGGAACCACGTGGTTTTTCTCGAGTTGCGGCGGGATTCTCGAGTTACGACGGGGATCTCAGCCTTCCCCTTGGGTTGGCCCTGGGAAGCCCAATCTTCCCCTCGGGTTGTGAGGGAAAGCTGGGGGTTGCGCTCGAGTCACCGCAGGGCCGAAGAGACCTCACCTAGGCGTGTGTCCGGGCCCTAATATTCCTCTCCAGGGAAGGCAGGGATCTCGGGGTTGCATTCCAGGCTCCCCCGGGGAGTCAGGCCTCGTCTCGAGGGGAAGCCAAGGACTCCGCTCTCCTCTCGAGTCGCGACGCGGGTCTCTTGGAGCCCTCTGAGCGGCCTCAAGGGAGTCCAGCCTCCTCTTCCGTTTGGAGAGAGGACCCGGGATTGCTCTCCAGGCCATGCAGGAAAAGAAGGCCCTCAGCTCGCGAGGACGGGGGCGTCTCAGGGGTTTCCTCGAGCTGCGGCGCCCGTGGGGGTTTTCTCCCGAGGCACGACGAGGATCTCAGGGAGCCTCTCGTGCGGCGCCAGGGAAGTCAGGTCTCCATGCGTGTGGCGAGGGGGAGCGCGTCCTGGCTCTCGAGTCACGGGAGGGGACTAGGGCCTCGAGACGCGTTGAAGAAGGACTCTCGAGGTCTTTCTCAGGGGGCGGCGGGAAACCCTCGTGTCCCTCGCCTTCTGCCGGGGACCTTAGGGAACTTCCCAGGGTGCCTCTGAGAGGCGAGGGATCCTGTGGAGGTGGCGGGGCCCCTCGGGACTCCACTGGGTCTGGCACAACGGAAGAGGGCCTCACCTCGAGGGGAAGCAGGAACCTCAGGCTTCCTCTCCGTTTCGGACTCCGACCGCAGGGTCCCTGCAGAGTTGGGACAGGAGAGTCAGGCCTCGTCTTGTCTGAGGAAGGGAACCCCGCTGGCCTCTCGAGTTGCTCAGGGGGTCTCAGGCCCCTCGTCGAACTGTGTGTGGAACCCGCGGGTCTTTGCGGACGATGCACGGGGGTGGCAGTGCCCCTTCGTGTTGTGCCTTCCCCCACAGGGTTGCCTTCGAAGAGGGGTCCGGGCCTCGGGTCCTTCTCAAGGGCGGACCGGGGAATCGGGGGCGTTCGGCATGTGGCCCCACCCACGTGGCTCGTCTCGAATTTCCTCGTGAGACCGGCCTCCTCCTGAGGTGCGCCGGGAAGGCCGGGAACCCCTTCCAGACCACGCAGGGGAATCGCCTCTCCTGTCGCGATCAGGAGGGGAGAAGGGGCTCAGAGGAAGCGGTGCCGGGACCCTCGGTGTTCCCCTCGAGGGAACCCGGCGTGTCGGGGGACTTTTGGGGCTCGCAGGAAGGCTGTCAGGGACCGTTTCGCCCTTCAGGGCGGAACAGGGGACTTCCCTTGAGACGCCGTGGCTGGCAAGGGCCTCATCTTGCCAAGAGGTGGGAACCACGTGGTTTTTCTCGAGTTGCGGCGGGATTCTCGAGTTACGACGGGGATCTCAGCCTTCCCCTTGGGTTGGCCCTGGGAAGCCCAATCTTCCCCTCGGGTTGCGAGGGAAAGCTGGGGGTTGCGCTCGAGTCACCGCAGGGCCGAAGAGACCTCACCTAGGCGTGTGTCCGGGACCTAATATTCCTCTCCAGGGAAGGCAGGGATCTCGGGGTTGCATTCCAGGCTCCCCCGGGGAGTCAGGCCTCGTCTCGAGGGGAAGCCAAGGACTCCGCTCTCCTCTCGAGTCGCGACGCGGGTCTCTTGGAGCCCCCTGAGCGGCCTCAAGGGAGTCCAGCCTCCTCTTCCGTTTGGAGAGAGGACCCGGGATTGCTCTCCAGGCCATGCAGGAAAAGAAGGCCCTCAGCTCGCGAGGACGGGGGCGTCTCAGGGGTTTCCTCGAGCTGCGGCGCCCGTGGGGGTTTTCTCACTAGGCACGACGAGGATCTCAGGGAGCCTCTCGTGCGGCGCCAGGGAAGTCAGGTCTCCATGCGCGTGGCGAGGGGGAGCGCGTCCTGGCTCTCGAGTCACGGGAGGGGACTAGGGCCTCGAGACGCGTTGAAGAAGGACTCTCGAGGTCTTTCTCGGGGGGCGGCGGGAAACCCTCGTGTCCCTCGCCTTCTGCCGGGGACCTTAGGGAACTTCCCAGGGTGCCTCTGAGAGGCGAGGGATCCTGTGGAGGTGGCGGGGCCCCTCGGGATTCCGCTGGGTCTGGCGCAACGGAAGAGGGCCTCACCTCGAGGGGAGGCAGGAACCTCAGGCTTCCTCTCCGTTTCGGACTCCGACCGCAGGGTCCCTGCAGAGTTGGGACAGGAGAGTCAGGCCTCGTCTTGTCTGAGGAAGGGAACCCCGCTGGCCTCTCGAGTTGCTCAGGGGGTCTCAGGCCCCTCGTCGAGCTGTGTGTGGAACCCGCGGGTCTTTGCGGACGTTGCACGGGGGTGCCAGTGCCCCTTCGTGTTGTGCCTTGCCCCACAGGGTTGCCTTCGAAGAGGGGTCCGGGCCTCGGGTCCTTCTCAAGGGCGGACCGGGGAATCGGGGGCGTTCGGCATGTGGCCCCACCCACGTGGCTCGTCTCGAATTTCCTCGTGAGACCGGCCTCATCCTGAGGTGCGCCGGGAAGGCCGGGAACCCCTTCCAGACCACGCAGGGGAATCGCCTCTCCTGTCGCGATCAGGAGGGGAGAAGGGGCTCAGAGGAAGCGGTGCCGGGACCCTCGGTGTTCCCCTCGAGGGAACCCGGCGTGTCGGGGGACTTTTGGGGGTCGCAGGAAGGCTGTCAGGGACCGTTTCGCCCTTCAGGGCGGAACAGGGGACTTCCCTTGAGACGCCGTGGCGGGCAAGGGCCTCATCTTGCCAAGAGGTGGGAACCACGTGGTTTTTCTCGAGTTGCGGCGGGATTCTCGAGTTACGACGGGGATCTCAGCCTTCCCCTTGGGTTGGCCCTGGGAAGCCCAATCTTCCCCTCGGGTTGCGAGGGAAAGCTGGGGGTTGCGCTCGAGTCACCGCAGGGCCGAAGAGACCTCACCTAGGCGTGTGTCCAGGACCTAATATTCCTCTCCAGGGAAGGCAGGGATCTCGGGGTTGCATTCCAGGCTCCCCCGGGGAGTCAGGCCTCGTCTCGAGGGGAAGCCAAGGACTCCGCTCTCCTCTCGAGTCGCGACGCGGATCTCTTGGAGCCCCCTGAGCGGCCTCAAGGGAGTCCAGCCTCCTCTTCCGTTTGGAGAGAGGACCCGGGATTGCTCTCCAGGCCATGCAGGAAAAGAAGGCCCTCAGCTCGCGAGGACGGGGGAGTCTCAGGGGTTTCCTCGAGCTACGGAGCCCGTGGAGGTTTTCTCCCGAGGCACGACGAGGATCTCAGGGAGCCTCTCGTGCGGCGCCAGGGAAGTCAGGTCTCCATGCGCATGGCGAGGGGGAGCGCGTCCTGGCTCTCGAGTCAGGGGAGGGGACTAGGGCCTCGAGACGCGTTGAAGAAGGACTCTCGAGGTCTTTCTCGGGGGGTGGCGGGAAACCGTCGTGTCCCTCGCCTTCTGCTGGGGACCTTTGGGAACTTGCCAGGGTGCCTCTGAGAGGCGAGGGATCCTGTGGAGGTGGCGGGGTCCCTCGGGACTCCGCTGGGTCTGGCGAACGGAAGAGGGCCTCACCTCGAGGGGAGGCAGCAACCTCAGGCTTCCTCTCCGTTTCGGACTCCGACCGCAGGGTCCCTGCAGAGTTGGGACAGGAGAGTCAGGCCTCGTCTTGTCTGAGGAAGGGAACCCCGCTGGCCTCTCGAGTTGCTCAGGGGGTCTCAGGCCCCTCGTCGAGCTGTGTGTGGAACCCGCGGGTCTTTGCGGACGATGCACGGGGGTGGCCGTGCCCCTTCGTGTTGTGCCTTCCCCCACAGGGTTGCCTTCGAAGAGGGGTCCGGGCCTCGGGTCCTTCTCAAGGGCGGACCGGGGAATCGGGGGCGTTCGGCATGTGGCCCCACCCACGTGGCTCGTCTCGAATTTCCTCGTGAGACCGGCCTCATCCTGAGGTGCGCCGGGAAGGCCGGCAACCCCTTCCAGACCACGCAGGGGAATCGCCTCTCCTGTCGCGGTCAGGAGGGGAGAAGGGGCTCAGAGGAAGCGGTGCCGGGACCCTCGGTGTTCCCCTCGAGGGAACTCGGCGTGTCGGAGGACTTTTGGGGGTTGCAGGAAGGCTGTCAGGGACCGTTTCGCCCTTCAGGGCGGAACAGGGGACTTCCCTTGAGACGCCGTGGCGGGCAAGGGCCTCCTCTTGCCAAGAGGTGGGAACCACGTGGTTTTTCTCGAGTTGCGGCGGGATTCTCGAGTTACGAGGGGGATCTCAGCCTTCCCCTTGGGTTGGCCCTGGGAAGCCCAATCTTCCTCTCGGGTTGCGAGGGAATGCTGGGGGTTGCGCTCGAGTCACTGCAGGGCCGAAGAGACCTCACCTAGGCGTGTGTCCGGGACCTACTATTCCTCTCCAGGGAAGGCAGGGATCTCGGGGTTGCATTCCAGGCTCCCCCGGGGAGTCAGGCCTCGTCTCGAGGGGAAGCCAAGGACTCCGCTCTCCTCTCGAGTCCCGACGCGGGTCTCTTGGAGCCCCCTGAGCGGCCTCAAGGGAGTCCAGCCTCCTCTTCCGTTTGGAGAGAGGACCCGGGATTGCTCTCCAGGCCATGCAGGAAAAGAAGGCCCTCAGCTCGCGAGGACGGGGGCGTCTCAGGGGTTTCCTCGAGCTGCGGCGCCCGTGGGGGTTTTCTCCCGAGGCACGACGAGGATCTCAGGGAGCCTCTCGTGCGGTGCCAGGGAAGTCAGGTCTCCATGCGCGTGGCGAGGGGGAGCGCGTCCTGGCTCTCGAGTCACGGGAGGGGACTAGGGCCTCGAGACGCGTTGAAGAAGGACTCTCGAGGTCTTCCTCGGGGGGCGGCGGGAAACCCTCGTGTCCCTCGCCTTCTGCCGGGGACCTTAGGGAACTTCCCAGGGTGCCTCTGAGAGGCGAGGGATCCTGTGGAGGTGGCGGGGCCCCTCGGGACTCCGCTGGGTCTGGCGCAACGGAAGAGGGCCTCACCTCGAGGGGAGGCAGGAACCTCAGGCTTCCTCTCCGTTTCGGACTCCGACCGCAGGGTCCCTGCAGAGTTGGGACAGGAGAGTCAGGCCTCGTCTTGTCTGAGGAAGGGAACCCCGCTGGCCTCTCGAGTTGCTCAGGGGGTCTCAGGCCCCTCGTCGAGCTGTGTGTGGAACCCGCGGGTCTTTGCGGACGCTGCACGGGGGTGGCAGTGCCCCTTCGTGTTGTGCCTTCACCCACAGGGTTGCCTTCGAAGAGGGGTCCGGGCCTCGGGTCCTTCTCAAGGGTGGACCGGGGAATCGGGGGCGTTCGGCATGTGGCCCCACCCACGTGGCTCGTCTCGAATTTCCTCGTGAGACCGGCCTCATCCTGAGGTGCGCCGGGAAGGCCGGGAACCCCTTCCAGACCACGCAGGGGAATCGCCTCTCCTGTCGCGATCAGGAGGGGAGAAGGGGCTCAGAGGAAGCGGTGCCGGGACCCTCGGTGTTCCCCTCGAGGGAACCCGGCGTGTCGGGGGACTTTTGGGGGTCGCAGGAAGGCTGTCAGGGACCGTTTCGCCCTTCAGGGTGGAACAGGGGACTTCCCTTGAGACGCCGTGGCGGGCAAGGGCCTCATCTTGCCAAGAGGTGGGAACCACGTGGTTTTTCTCGAGTTGCGGCGGGATTCTCGAGTTACGACGGGGATCTCAGCCTTCCCCTTGGGTTGGCCCTGGGAAGCCCAATCTTCCCCTCGGGTTGCGAGGGAAAGCTGGGGGTTGCGCTCGAGTCACTGCAGGGCCGAAGAGACCTCACCTAGGCGTGTGTCCGGGATCCTGATATTCCTCTCCAGGGAAGGCAGGGATCTCGGGGTTGCATTCCAGGCTCCCCCGGGGAGTCAGGCCTCGTCTCGAGGGGAAGCCAAGGACTCCGCTCTCCTCTCGAGTCGAGACGCGGGTCTCTTGGAGCCCCCTGAGCGGCCTCAAGGGAGTCCAGCCTCCTCTTCCGTTTGGAGAGAGGACCCGGGATTGCTCTCCAGGCCATGCAGGAAAAGAAGGCCCTCAACTCGCGAGGACGGGGGCGTCTCAGGGGTTTCCTCGAGCTGCGGCGCCCGTGGGGGTTTTCTCCCGAGGCACGACGAGGATCTCAGGGAGCCTCTCGTGCGGCGCCAGGGAAGTCAGGTCTCCATGCGTGTGGCGAGGGGGAGCGCGTCCTGGCTCTCGAGTCACGGGAGGGGACTAGGGCCTCGAGACGCGTTGAAGAAGGACTCTCGAGGTCTTCCTCGGGGGGCGGCGGGAAACCCTCGTGTCCCTCGCCTTCTGCAGGGGACCTTAGGGAACTTCCCAGGGTGCCTCTGAGAGGCGAGGGATCCTGTGGAGGTGGCGGGGCCCCTCGGGACTCCGCTGGGTCTGGCGCAACGGAAGAGGGCCTCACCTCGAGGGGAGGCAGGAACCTCAGGCTTCCTCTCCGTTTCGGACTCCGACCGCAGGGTCCCTGCAGAGTTGGGACAGGAGAGTCAGGCCTCGTCTTGTCTGAGGAAGGGAGCCCCGCTGGCCTCTCGAGTTGCTCAGGGGGTCTCAGGCCCCTCGTCGAGCTGTGTGTGGAACCCGCGGGTCTTTGCGGACGATGCACGGGGGTGGCAGTGCCCCTTCGTGTTGTGCCTTCCCCCACAGGGTTGCCTTCGAAGAGGGGTCCGGGCCTCGGGTCCTTCTCCAGGGCGGACCGGGGAATCGGGGGCGTTCGGCATGTGGCCCCACCCACGTGGCTCGTCTCGAATTTCCTCTTGAGACCGGCCTCATCCTGAGGTGCGCCGGGAAGGCCGGGAACCCCTTCCAGACCACGCAGGGGAATCGCCTCTCCTGTCGCGATCAGGAGGGGAGAAGGGGCTCAGAGGAAGTGGTGCCGGGACCCTCGGTGTTCCCCTCGAGGGAACACGGCGTGGCGGGGGACGTTTGGGGGTCGGAGGAAGGCTGTCAGGGACCGTTTCGCCCTTCAGGGCGGAACAGGGGACTTCCCTTGAGACGCCGTGGCGGGCAAGGGCCTCATCTTGCCAAGAGGTGGGAACCACGTGGTTTTTCTCGAGTTGCGGCGGGATTCTCGAGTTACGACGGGGATCTCAGCCTTCCCCTTGGGTTGGCCCTGGGAAGCCCAATCTTCCCCTCGGGTTGCGAGGGAAAGCTGGGGGTTGCTCTCGAGTCACCGCAGGCCCGAAGAGACCTCACCTAGGCGTGTGTCCGGGACCTGATATTCCTCTCCAGGGAAGGCAGGGATCTCGGGGTTGCATTCCAGGCTCCCCCGGGGAGTCAGGCCTCGTCTCGAGGGGAAGCCAAGGACTCCGCTCTCCTCTCGAGTCGCGACGCGGGTCTCTTGGAGCCCCCTGAGCGGCCTCAAGGGAGTCCAGCCTCCTCTTCCGTTTGGAGAGAGGACCCGGGATTGCTCTCCAGGCCATGCAGGAAAAGAAGGCCCTCAGCTCGCGAGGACGGGGGCGTCTCAGGGGTTTCCTCGAGCTGCGGCGCCCGTGGGGTTTTCTCCCGAGGCACGACGAGGATCTCAGGGAGCCTCTCGTGCGGCGCCAGGGAAGTCAGGTCTCCATGCGCGTGGCGAGGGGGAGCGCGTCCTGGCTCTCGAGTCACGGGAGGGGACTAGGGCCTCGAGACGCGTTGAAGAAGGACTCTCGAGGTCTTTGTCGGGGGGCGGCGGGAAACCCTCGTGTCCCTCGCCTTCTGCCGGGGACCTTAGGGAACTTCCCAGGGTGCCTCTGAGAGGCGAGGGATCCTGTGGAGGTGGCGGGGCCCCTCGGGACTCCGCTGGGTCTGGCGCAACGGAAGAGGGCCTCACCTCGAGGGGAGGCAGGAACCTCAGGCTTCCTCTCCGTTTCGGACTCCGACCGCAGGGTCCCTGCAGAGTTGGGACAGGAGAGTCAGGCCTCGTCTTGTCTGAGGAAGGGAACCCCGCTGGCCTCTCGAGTTGCTCAGGGGGTCTCAGGCCCCTCGTCGAGCTGTGTGTGGAACCCGCGGGTCTTTGCGGACGATGCACGGGGGTGGCAGTGCCCCTTCGTGTTGTGCCTTCCCCCACAGGGTTGCCTTCGAAGAGGGGTCCGGGCCTCGGGTCCTTCTCAAGGGCGGACCGGGGAATCGGGGGCGTTCGGCATGTGGCCCCACCCACGTGGCTCGTCTCGAATTTCCTCGTGAGACCGGCCTCATCCTGAGGTGCCCCGGGAAGGCCGGGAACCCCTTCCAGACCACGCAGGGGAATCGCCTCTCCTGTCGCGATCAGGAGGGGAGAAGGGGCTCAGAGGAAGCGGGGCCGGGACCCTCGGTGTTGCCCTCGAGGGAACCCGGCGTGTCGGGGGACTTTTGGGGGTCGCAGGAAGGCTGTCAGGGACCGTTTCGCCCTTCAGGGCGGAACAGGGGACTTCCCTTGAGACGCCGTGGCGGGCAAGGGCCTCATCTTGCCAAGAGGTGGGAACCACGTGGTTTTTCTCGAGTTGCGGCGGGATTCTCGAGTTACGACGGGGATCTCAGCCTTCCCCTTGGGTTGGCCCTGGGAAGCCCAATCTTCCCCTCGGGTTGCGAGGGAAAGCTGGGGGTTGCGCTCGAGTCACCGCAGGGCCGAAGAGACCTCACCTAGGCGTGTGTCCGGGACCTAATATTCCTCTCCAGGGAAGGCAGGGATCTCGGGGTTGCATTCCAGGCTCCCCCGGGGAGTCAGGCCTCGTCTCGAGGGGAAGCCAAGGACTCCGCTCTCCTCTCGAGTCGCGACGCGGGTCTCTTGGAGCCCCCTGAGCGGCCTCAAGGGAGTCCAGCCTCCTCTTCCGTTTGGAGAGAGGACCCGGGATTGCTCTCCAGGCCATGCAGGAAAAGAAGGCCCTCAACTCGCGAGGACGGGGGCGTCTCAGGGGTTTCCTCGAGCTGCGGCGCCCGTGGGGGTTTTCTCCCGAGGCACGACGAGGATCTCAGGGAGCCTCTCGTGCGGCGCCAGGGAAGTCAGGTCTCCATGCGTGTGGCGAGGGGGAGCGCGTCCTGGCTCTCGAGTCACGGGAGGGGACTAGGGCCTCGAGACGCGTTGAAGAAGGACTCTCGAGGTCTTCCTCGGGGGGCGGCGGGAAACCCTCGTGTCCCTCGCCTTCTGCAGGGGACCTTAGGGAACTTCCCAGGGTGCCTCTGAGAGGCGAGGGATCCTGTGGAGGTGGCGGGGCCCCTCGGGACTCCGCTGGGTCTGGCGCAACGGAAGAGGGCCTCACCTCGAGGGGAGGCAGGAACCTCAGGCTTCCTCTCCGTTTCGGACTCCGACCGCAGGGTCCCTGCAGAGTTGGGACAGGAGAGTCAGGCCTCGTCTTGTCTGAGGAAGGGAGCCCCGCTGGCCTCTCGAGTTGCTCAGGGGGTCTCAGGCCCCTCGTCGAGCTGTGTGTGGAACCCGCGGGTCTTTGCGGACGATGCACGGGGGTGGCAGTGCCCCTTCGTGTTGTGCCTTCCCCCACAGGGTTGCCTTCGAAGAGGGGTCCGGGCCTCGGGTCCTTCTCAAGGGCGGACCGGGGAATCGGGGGCGTTCGGCATGTGGCCCCACCCACGTGGCTCGTCTCGAATTTCCTCGTGAGACCGGCCTCATCCTGAGGTGCCCCGGGAAGGCCGGGAACCCCTTCCAGACCACGCAGGGGAATCGCCTCTCCTGTCGCGATCAGGAGGGGAGAAGGGGCTCAGAGGAAGCGGGGCCGGGACCCTCGGTGTTGCCCTCGAGGGAACCCGGCGTGTCGGGGGACTTTTGGGGGTCGCAGGAAGGCTGTCAGGGACCGTTTCGCCCTTCAGGGCGGAACAGGGGACTTCCCTTGAGACGCCGTGGCGGGCAAGGGCCTCATCTTGCCAAGAGGTGGGAACCACGTGGTTTTTCTCGAGTTGCGGCGGGATTCTCGAGTTACGACGGGGATCTCAGCCTTCCCCTTGGGTTGGCCCTGGAAAGCCCAATCTTCCCCTCGGGTTGCGAGGGAAAGCTGGGGGTTGCGCTCGAGTCACCGCAGGGCCGAAGAGACCTCACCTAGGCGTGTGTCCGGGACCTAATATTCCTCTCCAGGGAAGGCAGGGATCTCGGGGTTGCATTCCAGGCTCCCCCGGGGAGTCAGGCCTCGTCTCGAGGGGAAGCCAAGGACTCCGCTCTCCTCTCGAGTCGCGACGCGGGTCTCTTGGAGCCCCCTGAGCGGCCTCAAGGGAGTCCAGCCTCCTCTTCCGTTTGGAGAGAGGACCCGGGATTGCTCTCCAGGCCATGCAGGAAACGAAGGCCCTCAGCTCGCGAGGACGGGGGCGTCTCAGGGGTTTCCTCGAGCTGCGGCGCCCGTGGGGGTTTTCTCCCGAGGCACGACGAGGATCTCAGGGAGCCTCTCGTGCGGCGCCAGGGAAGTCAGGTCTCCATGCGCGTGGCGAGGGGGAGCGCGTCCTGGCTCTCGAGTCACGGGAGGGGACTAGGGCCTCGAGACGCGTTGAAGAAGGACTCTCGAGGTCTTTCTCGGGGGGCGGCGGGAAACCCTCGTGTCCCTCGCCTTCTGCCGGGGACCTTAGGGAACTTCCTAGGGTGCCTCTGAGAGGCGAGGGATCCTGTGGAGGTGGCGGGGCCCCTCGGGACTCCGCTGGGTCTGGCGCAACGGAAGAGGGCCTCACCTCGAGGGGAGGCAGGAACCTCAGGCTTCCTCTCCGTTTCGGACTCCGACCGCAGGGTCCCTGCAGAGTTGGGACAGGAGAGTCAGGCCTCGTCTTGTCTGAGGAAGGGAACCCCGCTGGCCTCTCGAGTTGCTCAGGGGGTCTCAGGCCCCTCGTCGAGCTGTGTGTGGAACCCGCGGGTCTTTGCGGACGATGCACGGGGGTGGCAGTGCCCCTTCGTGTTGTGCCTTCCCCCACAGGGTTGCCTTCGAAGAGGGGTCCGGGCCTCGGGTCCTTCTCAAGGGCGGACCGGGGAATCGGGGGCGTTCGGCATGTGGCCCCACCCACGTAGCTCGTCTCGAATTTCCTCGTGAGACCGGCCTCATCCTGAGGTGCGCCGGGAAGGCCGGGAACCCCTTCCAGACCACGCAGGGGAATCGCCTCTCCTGTCGCGATCAGGAGGGGAGAAGGGGCTCAGAGGAAGCGGTGCCGGGACCCTCGGTGTTCCCCTCGAGGGAACCCGGCGTGTCGGGGGACTTTTGGGGCTCGCAGGAAGGCTGTCAGGGACCGTTTCGCCCTTCAGGGCGGAACAGGGGACTTCCCTTGAGACGCCGTGGCGGGCAAGGGCCTCATCTTGCCAAGAGGTGGGAACCACGTGGTTTTTCTCGAGTTGTGGCGGCATTCTCGAGTTACGACGGGGATCTCAGCCTTCCCCTTGGGTTGGCCCTGGGAAGCCCAATCTTCCCCTCGGGTTGCGAGGGAAAGCTGGGGGTTGCGCTCGAGTCACCGCAGGGCCGAAGAGACCTCACCTAGGCGTGTGTCCGGGACCTACTATTCCTCTCCAGGGAAGGCAGGGATCTCGGGGTTGCATTCCAGGCTCCCCCGGGGAGTCAGGCCTCGTCTCGAGGGGAAGCCAAGGACTCCGCTCTCCTCTCGAGTCGCGACGCGGGTCTCTTGGAGCCCCCTGAGCGGCCTCAAGGGAGTCCAGCCTACTCTTCCGTTTGGAGAGAGGACCCGGGATTGCTCTCCAGGCCATGCAGGAAGAGAAGGCCCTCAGCTCGCGAGGACGGGGGCATCTCAGCGGTTTCCTCGAGCTGCGGCGCCCGTGGGGGTTTTCTCCCGAGGCACGACGAGGATCTCAGGGAGCCTCTCGTGCGGCGCCAGGGAAGTCAGGTCTCCATGCGCGTGGCGAGGGGGAGCGCGTCCTGGCTCTCGAGTCACGGGAGGGGACTAGGGCCTCGAGACGCGTTGAAGAAGGACTCTCGAGGTCTTTCTTGGGGGGCGGCGGGAAACCCTCGTGTCCCTCGCCTTCTGCCGGGGACCTTAGGGAACTTCCCAGGGTGCCTCTGAGAGGCGAGGGATCCTGTGGAGGTGGCGGGGCCCCTCGGGACTCCGCTGGGTCTGGCGCAACGGAAGAGGGCCTCACCTCGAGGGGAGGCAGGAACCTCAGGCTTCCTCTCCGTTTCGGACTCCGACCGCAGGGTCCCTGCAGAGTTGGGACAGGAGAGTCAGGCCTCGTCTTGTCTGAGGAAGGGAACCCCGCTGGCCTCTCGAGTTGCTCAGGGGGTCTCAGGCCCCTCGTCGAGCTGTGTGTGGAACCCGCGGGTCTTTGCGGACGATGCACGGGGGTGGCAGTGCCCCTTCGTGTTGTGCCTTCCCCCACAGGGTTGCCTTCGAAGAGGGGTCCGGGCCTCGGGTCCTTCTCAAGGGCGGACCGGGGAATCGGGGGCGTTCGGCATGTGGCCCCACCCACGTGGCTCGTCTCGAATTTCCTCGTGAGACCGGCCTCATCCTGAGGTGCGCCGGGAAGGCCGGGAACCCCTTCCAGACCACGCAGGGGAATCGCCTCTCCTGTCGCGATCAGGAGGGGAGAAGGGGCTCAGAGGAAGCGGTGCCGGGACCCTCGGTGTTCCCCTCGAGGGAACCCGGCGTGTCGGGGGACTTTTGGGGGTCGCAGGAAGGCTGTCAGGAACCGTTTCGCCCTTCAGGGCGGAACAGGGGACTTCCCTTGAGACGCCGTGGCGGGCAAGGGCCTCCTCTTGCCAAGAGGTGGGAACCACGTGGTTTTCCTCGAGTTGCGGCGGGATTCTCGAGTTACGACGGGGATCTCAGCCTTCCCCTTGGGTTGGCCCTGGGAAGCCCAATCTTCCCCTTGGGTTGCGAGGGAAAGCTGGGGGTTGTGCTCGAGTCACCGCAGGGCCGAAGAGACCTCACCTAGGCGTGTGTCCGGGACCTAATATTCCTCTCCAGGGAAGGCAGGGATCTCGGGGTTGCATTCCAGGCTCCCCCGGGGAGTCAGGCCTCGTCTCGAGGGGAAGCCAAGGACTCCGCTCTCCTCTCGAGTCGCGACGCGGGTCTCTTGGAGCCCCCTGAGCGTCCTCAAGGGAGTCCAGCCTCCTCTTCCGTTTGGAGAGAGGACCCGGGATTGCTCTCCAGGCCATGCAGGAAGAGAAGGCCCTCAGCTCGCGAGGACGGGGGCGTCTCAGGGGTTTCCTCGAGCTGCGGCGCCCGTGGGGGTTTTCTCCCGAGGCACGACGAGGATCTCAGGGAGCCTCTCGTGCGGCGCCAGGGAAGTCAGGTCTCCATGCGCGTGGCGAGGGGGAGCGCGTCCTGGCTCTCGAGTCACGGGAGGGGACTAGGGCCTCGAGACGCGTTGAAGAAGGACTCTCGAGGTCTTTCTCGGGGGGCGGCGGGAAACCCTCGTGTCCCTCGCCTTCTGCCGGGGACCTTAGGGAACTTCCCAGGGTGCCTCTGAGAGGCGAGGGATCCTGTGGAGGTGGCGGGGCCCCTCGGGACTCCGCTGGGTCTGGCGCAACGGAAGAGGGCCTCACCTCGAGGGGAGGCAGGAACCTCAGGCATCCTCTCCGTTTCGGACTCCGACCGCAGGGTCCCTGCAGAGTTGGGACAGGAGAGTCAGGCCTCGTCTTGTCTGAGGAAGGGAACCCCGCTGGCCTCTCGAGTTGCTCAGGGGGTCTCAGGCCCCTCGTCGAGCTGTGTGTGGAACCCGCGGGTCTTTGCGGACGATGCGCGGGGGTGGCAGTGCCCCTTCGTGTTGTGCCTTCCCCCACAGGGTTGCCTTCGAAGAGGGGTCCGGGCCTCGGGTCCTTCTCAAGGGCGGACCGGGGAATCGGGGGCGTTCGGCATGTGGCCCCACCCACGTGGCTCGTCTCGAATTTCCTCGTGAGACCGGCCTCATCCTGAGGTGGGCCGGGAAGGCCGGGAACCCCTTCCAGACCACGCAGGGGAATCGCCTCTCCTGTCGCGATCAGGAGGGGAGAAGGGGCTCAGAGGAAGCGGTGCCGGGACCCTCGGTGTTCCCCTCGAGGGAACCCGGCATGTTGGGGGACTTTTGGGGGTCGCAGGAAGGCTGTCAGGGACCGTTTCGCCCTTCAGGGCGGAACAGGGGACTTCCCTTGAGACGCCGTGGCGGGCAAGGGCCTCATCTTGCCAAGAGGTGGGAACCACGTGGTTTTTCTCGAGTTGCGGCGGGATTCTCGAGTTACGACGGGGATCTCAGCCTTCCCCTTGGGTTGGCCCTGGGAAGCCCAATCTTCCCCTCGGGTTGCGAGGGAAAGCTGGGGGTTGCGCTCGAGTCACCGCAGGGCCGAAGAGACCTCACCTAGGCGTGTGTCCGGGACCTAATATTCCTCTCCAGGGAAGGCAGGGATCTCGGGGTTGCATTCCAGGCTCCCCCGGGGAGTCAGGCCTCGTCTCGAGGGGAAGCCAAGGACTCCGCTCTCCTCTCGAGTCGCGACGCGGGGCTCTTGGAGCCCCCTGAGCGGCCTCAAGGGAGTCCAGCCTCCTCTTCCGTTTGGAGAGAGGACCCGGGATTGCTCTCCAGGCCATGCAGGAAGAGAAGGCCCTCAGCTCGCGAGGACGGGGGCGTCTCAGGGGTTTCCTCGAGCTGCGGCGCCCGTGGGGGTTTTCTCCCGAGGCACGACGAGGATCTCAGGGAGCCTCTCGTGCGGCGCCAGGGAAGTCAGGTCTCCATGCGCGTGGCGAGGGGGAGCGGGTCCTGGCTCTCGAGTCACGGGAGGGGACTAGGGCCTCGAGACGCGTTGAAGAAGGACTCTCGAGGTCTTTCTCGGGGGGCGGCGGGAAACCCTCGTGTCCCTCGCCTTCTGCCGGGGACCTTCGGGAACTTCCCAGGGTGCCTCTGAGAGGCGAGGGATCCTGTGGAGGTGGCGGGGCCCCTCGGGACTCCGCTGGGTCTGGCGCAACGGAAGAGGGCCTCACCTCGAGGGGAGGCAGGAACCTCAGGCTTCCTCTCCGTTTCGGACTCCGACCGCAGGGTCCCTGCAGAGTTGGGACAGGCGAGTCAGGCCTCGTCTTGTCTGAGGAAGGGAACCCCGCTGGCCTCTCGAGTTGCTCAGGGGGTCTCAGGCCCCTCGTCGAGCTGTGTGTGGAACCCGCGGGTCTTTGCGGACGATGCACGGGGGTGGCAGTGCCCCTTCGTGTTGTGCCTTCCCCCACAGGGTTGCCTTCGAAGAGGGGTCCGGGCCTCGGGTCCTTCTCAAGGGCGGACCGGGGAATCGGGGGCGTTCGGCATGTGGCCCCACCCACGTGGCTCGTCTCGAATTTCCTCGTGAGACCGGCCTCATCCTGAGGTGCGCCGGGAAGGCCGGGAACCCCTTCCAGACCACGCAGGGGAATCGCCTCTCCTGTCGCGATCAGGAGGGGAGAAGGGGCTCAGAGGAAGCGGGGCCGGGACCCTCGGTGTTCCCCTCGAGGGAACCCGGCGTGTCGGGGGACTTTTGGGGGTCGCAGGAAGGCTGTCAGGAACCGTTTCGCCCTTCAGGGCGGAACAGGGGAATTCCCTTGAGACGCCGTGGCGGGCAAGGGCCTCCTCTTGCCAAGAGGTGGGAACCACGTGGTTTTCCTCGAGTTGCGGCGGGATTCTCGAGTTACGACGGGGATCTCAGCCTTCCCCTTGGGTTGGCCCTGGGAAGCCCAATCTTCCCCTCGGGTTGCGAGGGAAAGCTGGGGGTTGCGCTCGAGTCACCGCAGGGCCGAAGAGACCTCACCTAGGCGTGTGTCCGGGACCTAATATTCCTCTCCAGGGAAGGCAGGGATCTCGGGGTTGCATTCCAGGCTCCCCCGGGGAGTCAGGCCTCGTCTCGAGGGGAAGCCAAGGACTCCGCTCTCCTCTCGAGTCGCGACGCGGGGCTCTTGGAGCCCCCTGAGCGGCCTCAAGGGAGTCCAGCCTCCTCTTCCGTTTGGAGAGAGGACCCGGGATTGCTCTCCAGGCCATGCAGGAAGAGAAGGCCCTCAGCTCGCGAGGACGGGGGCGTCTCAGGGGTTTCCTCGAGCTGCGGCGCCCGTGGGGGTTTTCTCCCGAGGCACGACGAGGATCTCAGGGAGCCTCTCTTGCGGCGCCAGGGAAGTCAGGTCTCCATGCGCGTGGCGAGGGGGAGCGCGTCCTGGCTCTCGAGTCACGGGAGGGGACTAGGGCCTCGAGACGCGTTCAAGAAGGACTCTCGAGGTCTTTCTCGGGGGGCGGCGGGAAACCCTCGTGTCCCTCACCTTCTGCCGGGGACCTTAGGGAACTTCCCAGGGTGCCTCTGAGAGGCGAGGGATCCTGTGGAGGTGGCGGGGCCCCTCGGGACTCCGCTGGGTCTGGCGCAACGGAAGAGGGCCTCACCTCGAGGGGAGGCAGGAACCTCAGGCTTCCTCTCCGTTTCGGACTCCGCCCGCAGGGTCCCTGCAGAGTTGGGACAGGAGAGTCAGGCCTCGTCTTGTCTGAGGAAGGGAACCCCGCTGGCCTCTCGAGTTGCTCAGGGGGTCTCAGGCCCCTCGTCGAGCTGTGTGTGGAACCCGCGGGTCTTTGCGGACGATGCACGGGGTGGCAGTGCCCCTTCGTGTTGTGCCTTCCCCCACAGGGTTGCCTTCGAAGAGGGGTCCGGGCCTCGGGTCCTTCTCAAGGGCGGACCGGGGAATCGGGGGCGTTCGGCATGTGGCCCCACCCACGTGGCTCGTCTCGAATTTCCTCGTGAGACCGGCCTCATCCTGAGGTGGGCCGGGAAGGCCGGGAACCCCTTCCAGACCACGCAGGGGAATCGCCTCTCCTGTCGCGATCAGGAGGTGAGAAGGGGCTCAGAGGAAGCGGGGCCGGGACCCTTGGTGTTCCCCTCGAGGGAACCCGGCGTGTCGGGGGACTTTTGGGGGTCGCAGGAAGGCTGTCAGGGACCGTTTCGCCCTTCAGGGCGGAACAGGGGAATTCCCTTGAGACGCCGTGGCGGGCAAGGGCCTCATCTTGCGAAGAGGTGGGAAACACGTGGTTTTTCTCGAGTTGCGGCGGGATTCTCGAGTTACGACGGGGATCTCAGCCTTCCCCTTGGGTTGGCCCTGGGAAGCCCAATCTTCCCCTCGGGTTGCGAGGGAAAGCTGGGGGTTGCGCTCGAGTCACCGCAGGGCCGAAGAGACCTCACCTAGGCGTGTGTCCGGGACCTAATATTCCTCTCCAGGGAAGGCAGGGATCTCGGGGTTGCATTCCAGGCTCCCCCGGGGAGTCAGGCCTCGTCTCGAGGGGAAGCCAAGGACTCCGCTCTCCTCTCGAGTCGCGACGCGGGTCTCTTGGAGCCCCCTGAGCGGCCTCAAGGGAGTCCAGCCTGCTCTTCCGTTTGGAGAGAGGACCCGGGATTGCTCTCCAGGCCATGCAGGAAGAGAAGGCCCTCAGCTCGCGAGGACGGGGGCATCTCAGGGGTTTCCTCGAGCTGCGGCGCCCGTGGGGGTTTTCTCCCGAGGCACGACGAGGATCTCAGGGAGCCTCTCGTGCGGCGCCAGGGAAGTCAGGTCTCCATGCGCGTGGCGAGGGGGAGCGCGTCCTGGCTCTCGAGTCACGGGAGGGGACTAGGGCCTCGAGACGCGTTGAAGAAGGACTCTCGAGGTCTTTCTCGGGGGGCGGCGGGAAACCCTCGTGTCCCTCGCCTTCTGCCGGGGACCTTAGGGAACTTCCCAGGGTGCCTCTGAGAGGCGAGGGATCCTGTGGAGGTGGCGGGGCCCCTCGGGACTCCGCTGGGTCTGGCGCAACGGAAGAGGGCCTCACCTCGAGGGGAGGCAGGAACCTCAGGCTTCCTCTCCGTTTCGGACTCCGACCGCAGGGTCCCTGCAGAGTTGGGACAGGCGAGTCAGGCCTCGTCTTGTCTGAGGAAGGGAACCCCGCTGGCCTCTCGAGTTGCTCAGGGGGTCTCAGGCCCCTCGTCGAGCTGTTTGTGGAACCCGCGGGTCTTTGCGGACGATGCACGGGGGTGGCAGTGCCCCTTCGTGTTGTGCCTTCCCCCACAGGGTTGCCTTCGAAGAGGGGTCCGGGCCTCAGGTCCTTCTCAAGGGCGGACCGGGGAATCGGGGGCGTTCGGCATGTGGCCCCACCCACGTGGCTCGTCTCGAATTTCCTCGTGAGACCGGCCTCATCCTGAGGTGCGCCGGGAAGGCCGGGAACCCCTTCCAGACCACGCAGGGCAATCGCCTCTCCTGTCGCGATCAGGAGGGGAGAAGGGGCTCAGAGGAAGCGGTGCCGGGACCCTCGGTGTTCCCCTCGAGGGAACCCGGCGTGTCAGAGGACTTTTGGGGGTCGCAGGAAGGCTGTCAGGGACCGTTTCGCCCTTCAGGGCGGAACAGGGGACTTCCCTTGAGACGCCGTGGCGGGCAAGGGCCTCATCTTGCCAAGAGGTGGGAACCACGTGCTTTTTCTCGAGTTGCGGCGGGATACTCGAGTTACGACGGGGATCTCAGTCTTCCCCTTGGGTTGGCCCTGGGAAGCCCAATCTTCCCCTCGGGTTGCGAGGGAAAGCTGGGGGTTGCGCTCGAGTCACCGCAGGGCCGAAGAGACCTCACCAAGGCGTGTGTCCGGGACCTAATATTCCTCTCCAGGGAAGGCAGGGATCTCGGGGTTGCATTCCAGGCTCCCCCGGGGAGTCAGGCCTCGTCTCGAGGGGAAGCCAAGGACTCCGCTCTCCTCTCGAGTCGCGACGCGGGTCTCTTGGAGCCCCCTGAGCGGCCTCAAGGGAGTCCAGCCTCCTCTTCCGTTTGGAGAGAGGACCCGGGATTGCTCTCCAGGCCATGCAGGAAGAGAAGGCCCTCAGCTCGCGAGGACGGAGGCGTCTCAGGGGTTTCCTCGAGCTGCGGCGCCCGTGGGGGTTTTCTCCCGAGGCACGACGAGGATCTCAGGGAGCCTCTCATGCGGCCCCAGGGAAGTCAGGTCTCCATGCGCGTGGCGAGGGGGAGCGCGTCCTGGCTCTCGAGTCACGGGAGGGGACTAGGGCCTCGAGACGCGTTGAAGAAGGACTCTCGAGGTCTTTGTCGGGGGGCGGCGGGAAACCCTCGTGTCCCTCGCCTTCTGCCGGGGACCTTAGGGAACTTCCCAGGGTGCCTCTGAGAGGCGAGGGATTCTGCGGAGGTGGCGGGGCCCCTCGGGACTCCGCTGGGTCTGGCGCAACGGAAGAGGGCCTCACCTCGAGGGGAGGCAGGAACCTCAGGCTTCCTCTCCGTTTCGGACTCCGACCGCAGGGTCCCTGCAGAGTTGGGACAGGAGAGTCAGGCCTCGTCTTGTCTGAGGAAGGGAACCCCGCTGGCCTCTCGAGTTGCTCAGGGGGTCTCAGGCCCCTCGTCGAGCTGTGTGTGGAAACCGCGGGTCTTTGCGGACGATGCACGGGGGTGGCAGTGTCCCTTCGTGTTGTGCCTTCACCCACAGGGTTGCCTTCGAAGAGGGGTCCGGGCCTCGGGTCCTTCTCAAGAGCGGACCGGGGAATCGGGGGCGTTCGGCATGTGGCCCCACCCACGTGGCTCGTCTCGAATTTCCTCGTGAGACCGGCCTCATCCTGAGGTGCGCCGGGAAGGCCGGGAACCCCTTCCAGACCACGCAGGGGAATCGCCTCTCCTGTCGCGATCAGGAGGGGAGAAGGGGCTCAGAGGAAGCGGTGCCGGGTCCCTCGGTGTTCCCCTCGGGGGACCCCGGCGTGTCGGGGGACTTTTGGGGGTCGCAGGAAGGCTGTCAGGGACCGTCTCGCCCTTCAGGGCGGAACAGGGGACTTCCCTTGAGACGCCGTCGCGGGCAAGGCCCTCATCTTGCCAAGCGGTGGGAACCACGTGGTTTTTCTCGAGTTTCGGCGGCATTCTCGAGTTACGACGGGGATCTCAGCCTTCCCCTTGGGTTGGCCCTGGGAAGCCCAATCTTCTCCTCGGGTTGCGAGGGAAAGCTGGGGGTTGCGCTCAAGTCAGTGCGGGGCCGAAGAGACCTCACCTAAGCGTGTGTCCGGGACCTAATGTTCCTCTCCAGGGAAGGCAGGGATCTCGGGAATGCATTCCGGGCTCCCCCGGGGAGTCAGGCCTCGTCTCGGGGGGAAGCCAAGTACTTCGCTCTCCTCTCGAGTCGCGACGCGGGTCTCTTGGAGACCCCTGAGCGGCCTCAAGGGAGTCCAGCCTCCTCTTCCGTTTGGAGAGAGGACCCGGGATTGCTCTCCAGGCCATGCAGGAAAAGAAGGCCCTCAGCTCGCGAGGACGGGGGCGTCTCAGGGGTTTCCTCGAGCTGCGGCGCCCGTGGGGGTTTTCTCCCGAGGCACGACGAGGATCTCAGGGAGCCTCTCGTGCGGCGACAGGGAAGTCAGGTCTCCATGCGCGTGGCGAGGGGGAGCGCGTCCTGGCTCTCTAGTCACGGGAGGGGACTAGGGCCTCGAGACGCGTTGAAGAAGGACTCTCGAGGTCTTTCTCGGGGGGCGGCGGGAAACCCTCGTTTCCCTCGCCTTCTGCCGGGGACCTTAGGGAACTTCCCAGGGTGCCTCTGAGAGGCGAGGGATCCTGTGGAGGTGGCGGGGCCCCTCGGGACTCCGCTGGGTCGGGCGCAACGGAAGAGGGCCTCACCTCGAGGGGAGGCAGGAACCTCAGGCTTCCTCTCCGTTTCGGACTCCGACCGCAGGGTCCCTGCAGAGTTGGGACAGGAGAGTCAGGCCTCGTCTTGTCTGAGGAAGGGAACCCCGCTGGCCTCTCGAGTTGCTCAGGGGTTCTCAGGCCCCTCGTCGAGCTGTGTGTGGAACCCGCGGGTCTTTGCGTACGATGCCCGGGGTGGCAGTGCCCCTTCGTGTTGTGCCTTCACCCACAGGGTTGCCTTCGAAGAGGGGTCCGGGCCTCGGGTCCTTCTCAAGAGCGGACCGGGGAATCGGGGGCGTTCGGCATGTGGCCCCACCCACGTGGCTCGTCTCGAATTTCCTCGTGAGACCGGCCTCATCCTGAGGTGCGCCGGGAAGGCCGGGAACCCCTTCCAGACCACGCAGGGGAATCGCCTCTCCTGTCGCGATCAGGAGGGGAGAAGGGGCTCAGAGGAAGCGGTGCCGGGACCCTCGGTGTTCCCCTCGGGGGAGCCCGGCGTGTCGGGGGCTTTTGTGGGTCGCAGGAAGGCTGTCAGGGACCGTCTCGCCCTTCAGGGCAGAACAGGGGACTTCCCTTGAGACGCCGTGGCGGGCAAGGGCCTCATCTTGCCAAGCGGTGGGAACCACGTGGTTTTTCTCGAGTTGCGGCGGCATTCTCGAGTTACGACGGGGATCTCAGCCTTCCCCTTGGGTTGGCCCTGGGAAGCCCAATCTTCCCCTCGAGTTGCGAGGGAAAGCTGGGGGTTGCGCTCGAGTCACTGCGGGGCCGAAGAGACCTCACCTAAGCGTGTGTCCGGGACCTAATGTTCCTCTGCAGGGAAGGCAGGGATCTCGGGGATGCATTCCAGACTCCCCCGGGGAGTCAGGCCTCGTCTCGAGGGGAAGCCAAGGACTCCGCTCTCCTCTCGAGTCGCGACGCGGGTCTCTTGGAGCCCCCTGAGCGGCCTCAAGGGAGTCCAGCCTCCTCTTCCGTTTGGAGAGAGGACCCGGGATTGCTCTCCAGGCCATGCAGGAAAAGAAGGCCCTCAGCTCGCGAGGACGGGGGCGTCTCAGGGGTTTCCTCGAGCTGCGGCGCCCGTGGGGGTTTTCTCCCGAGGCACGACGAGGATCTCAGGGAGCCTCTCGTGCGGCGCCAGGGAAGTCAGGTCTCCATGCGCGTGACGAGGGGGAGCGCGTCCTGGCTCTCGAGGCACGGGAGGGGACTAGGGCCTGGAGACGCGTTGAAGAAGGACTCTCGAGGTCTTTGTCGGGGGGCGGCGGGAAACCCTCGTGTCCCTCGCCTTCTGCCGGGGACCTTAGGGAACTTCCCAGGGTGCCTCTGAGAGGCGAGGGATCCTGTGGAGGTGGCGGGGCCCCTCGGGACTCCGCTGGGTCTGGCGCAACGGAAGAGGGCCTCACCTCGAGGGGAGGCAGGAACCTCAGGCTTCCTCTCCGTTTCGGACTCCGACCGCAGGGTCCCTGCAGAGTTGGGACAGGAGAGTCAGGCCTCGTCTTGTCTGAGGAAGGGAACCCCGCTGGCCTCTCGAGTTGCTCAGGGGGTCTCAGGCCCCTCGTCGAGCTGTGTGTGGAACCCGCGGGTCTTTGCGGACGATGCCCGGGGGTGGCAGTGCCCCTTCGTGTTGTGCCTTCACCCACAGGGTTGCCTTCGAAGAGGGGTCCGGGCCTCGGGTCCTTCTCAAGAGAGGACCGGGGAATCGGGGGCGTTCGGCATGTGGCCCCACCCACGTGGCTCGTCTCGAATTTCCTCGTGAGACCGGCCTCATCCTGAGGTGCGCCGGGAAGGCCGGGAACCCCTTCCAGACCACGCAGGGGAATCGCCTCTCCTGTCGCGATCAGGAGGGGAGAAGGGGCTCAGAGGAAGCGGTGCCGGGACCCTCGGTGTTCCCCTCGGGGGACCCCCGCGTGTCGGGGGATTTTGGGGGTCGCAGGAAGGCTGTCAGGGACCGTCTCGCCCTTCAGGGCGGAACAGGGGACTTCCCTTGAGATGCCGTGGCGGGCAAGGGCCTCATCTTGCCAAGAGGTGGGAACCACGTGGTTTTTCTCGAGTTGCGGCGGCATTCTCGAGTTGCGACGGGGATCTCAGCCTTCCCCTTGGGTTGGCCCTGGGAAGCCCAATCTTCCCCTCGGGTTGCGAGGGAAAGCTGGGGGTTGCGCTCGAGTCACTGCGGGGCCGAAGAGACCTCACCTAAGCGTGTGTCCGGGACCTAATGTTCCTCTCCAGGGAAGGCAGGGATCTCGGGGTTGCATTCCAGGCTCCCCCGGGGAGTCAGGCCTTGTCTCGAGGGGAAGCCAAGGACTCCGCTCTCCTCTCGAGTCGCGACGCGGGGCTCTTGGAGCCCCCTGAGCGGCCTCAAGGGAGTCCAGCCTCCTCTTCCGTTTGGAGAGAGGACCCGGGATTGCTCTCCAGGCCATGCAGGAAAAGAAGGACCTCAGCTCGCGAGGACAGGGGCGTCTCAGGGGTTTCCTCGAGCTGCGGCGCCCGTGGGGGTTTTCTCCCGAGGCACGATGAGGATCTCAGGGAGCCTCTCGTGCGGCGCCAGGGAAGTCAGGTCTCCATGCGCGTGGCGAGGGGGAGCGCGTCCTGGCTCTCGAGTCACGGGAGGGGACTAGGGCCTCGAGACGCGTTGAAGAAGGACTCTCGGGGGGCGGCGGGAAACCCTCGTGTCCCTCGCCTTCTGCCGGGGACCTTAGGGAACTTCCCAGTGTGCCTCTGAGAGGCGAGGGACCCTGTGGAGGTGGCGGGTCCCCTCGGGACTCCGCTGGGTCTGGCGCAACGGAAGAGGGCCTCACCTCGAGGGGAGGCAGGAACCTCAGGCTTCCTCTCCGATTCGGACTCCGACCGCAGGGTCCCTGCAGAGTTGGGACAGGAGAGTCAGGCCTCGTCTTGTCTGAGGAAGGGAACCCCGCTGGCCTCTCGAGTTGCTCAGGGGGTCTCAGGCCCCTCGTCGAGCTGTGTGTGGAACCCGCGGGTCTTTGCGGACGATGCACGGGGGTGGCAGTGCCCCTTCGTGTTGTGCCTTCACCCACAGGGTTGCCTTCGAAGAGGGGTCCGGGCCTCGGGTCCTTCTCAAGGGCGGACCGGGGAATCGGGGGCGTTCGGCATGTGGCCCCACCCACGTGGCTCGTCTCAAGTTTCCTCCTGAGACCGGCCTCATCCTGAGGTGCGCCGGGAAGGCCGGGAACCCCTTCCAGACCACGCAGGGGAATCGCCTCTCCTGTCGCGATCAGGAGGGGAGAAGGGGCTCAGAGGAAGCGGTGCCGGGACCCTCGGTGTTCCCCTCGGGGGACCCCGGCGTGTCGGGGGACATTTGGGGGTCGCGGGAAGGCTGTCAGGGACCGTTTCGCCCTTCAGGGCGGAACAGGGGACTTCCCTTGAGACGCCGTGGCGGGCAAGGGCCTCATCTTGCCAGGAGGTGGGAACCACGTGGTTTTTCTCGAGTTGCGGCGGGATTCTCGAGTTACGACGGGGATCTCAGCCTTCCCCTTGGGTTGGCCCTGGGAAGCCCAATCTTCCCCTCGGGTTGCGAGGGAAAGCTGGGGGTTGCGCTCGAGTCACCGCAGGGCCGAAGAGACCTCACCTAGGCGTGTGTCCGGGACCTAATATTCCTCTGCAGGGAAGGCAGGGATCTCGGGGTTGCATTCCAGGCTCCCCCGGGGAGTCAGGCCTCGTCTCGAGGGGAAGCCAAGGACTCCGCTCTCCTCTCGAGTCGCGACGCGGGGCTCTTGGAGCCCCCTGAGCGGCCTCAAGGGAGTCCAGCCTCCTCTTCCGTTTGGAGAGAGGACCCGGGATTGCTCTCCAGGCCATGCAGGAAAAGAAGGCCCTCAGCTCGCGAGGACGGGGGCGTCTCAGGGGTTTCCTCGAGCTGCGGCGCCCGTGGGGGTTTTCTCCCGAGGCACGACGAGGATCTCAGGGAGCCTCTCGTGCGGCGCCAGGGAAGTCAGGTCTCCATGCGCGTGGCGAGGGGGAGCGCGTCCTGGCTCTCGAGTCACGGGAGGGGACTAGGGCCTCGAGACACGTTGAAGAAGGACTCTCGAGGTCTTTCTCGGGGGGCGGCGGGAAACCCTTGTGTCCCTCGCCTTCTGCCGGGGACCTTAGGGAACTTCCCAGGGTGCCTTTGAGAGGCGAGGGATCCTGTGGAGGAGGCGGGGCCCCTCGGGACTCCGCTGGGTCTGGCGCAACGGAAGAGGGCCTCACCTCGAGGGGAGGCAGGCACCTCAGGCTTCCTCTCCGTTTCGGACTCCGACCGCAGGGTCCCTGCAGAGTTGGGACAGGAGAGTCAGGCCTCGTCTTGTCTGAGGAAGGGAACCCCGCTGGCCTCTCGAGTTGCTCAGGGGGTCTCAGGCCCCTCGTCGAGCTGTGTGTGGAACCCGCGGGTCTTTGCGGACGATGCACGGGGGTGGCAGTGCCCCTTCGTGTTGTGCCTTCCCCCACAGGGTTGCCTTCGAAGAGGGGTCCGGGCCTCGGGTCGTTCTCAAGGGCGGACCGGGGAATCGGGGGCGTTCGGCATGTGGCCCCACCCACGTGGCTCGTCTCGAATTTCCTCGTGAGACCGGCCTCCTCCTGAGGTGCGCCGGGAAGGCCGGGAACCCCTTCCAGACCACGCAGGGGAATCGCCTCTCCTGTCGCGATCAGGAGGGGAGAAGGGGCTCAGAGGAAGCGGTGCTGGGACCCACGGTGTTCCCCTCGAGGGAACCCGGCGTGTCGGGGGACTTTTGGGGGTCGCAGGAAGGCTGTCAGGGACCGTTTCGCCCTTCAGGGCGGAACAGGGGACTTCCCTTGAGACGCCGTGGCGGGCAAGGGTCTCATCTTGCCAAGAGGTGGGAACCACGTGGTTTTTCTCGAGTTGCGGCGGGATTCTCGAGTTACGACGGGGATCTCAGCCTTCCCCTAGGGTTGGCCCTGGGAAGCCCAATCTTCCCCTCGGGTTGCGAGGGAAAGCTGGGGCTTGCGCTCGAGTCACCGCAGGGCCGAAGAGACCTCACTTAGGCGTGTGTCCGGGACCTAATATTCCTCTCCAGGGAAGGCAGGGATCTCGGGGTTGCATTCCAGGCTCCCCCGGGGAGTCAGGCCTCGTCTCGAGGGGAAGCCAAGGACTCCGCTCTCCTCTCGAGTCGCGACGCGGGGCTCTTGGAGCCCCCTGAGCGGCCTCAAGGGAGTCCAGCCTCCTCTTCCGTTTGGAGAGAGGACCCGGGATTGCTCTCCAGGCCATGCAGGAAAAGAAGGCCCTCAGCTCGCGAGGACGGGGGCGTCTCCGGGGTTTCCTCGAGCTGCGGCGCCCGTGGGGGTTTTCTCCCGTGGCACGACGAGGATCTCAGGGAGCCTCTCGTGCGGCGCCAGGGAAGTCAGGTCTCCATGCGCGTGGCGAGGGGGAGCGCGTCCTGGCTCTCGAGTCACGGGAGGGGACTAGGGCCTCGAGACGCGTTGAAGAAGGACTCTCGAGGTCTTTCTCGGGGGGCGGCGGGAAACCCTCGTGTCCCTCGCCTTCTGCCGGGGACCTTAGGGAACTTGCCAGGGTGCCTCTGAGAGGCGAGGGATCCTGTGGAAGTGGCGGGGCCCCTCGGGACTCCGCTGGGTCTGGCGCAACGGAAGAGGGCCTCACCTCGAGGGGAGGCAGGAACCTCAGGCTTCCTCTCCGTTTCGGACTCCGACCGCAGGGTCCCTGCAGAGTTGGGACAGGAGAGTCAGGCCTCGTCTTGTCTGAGGAAGGGAACCCCGCTGGCCTCTCGAGTTGCTCAGGGTGTCTCATTCCCCTCGTCGAGCTGTGTGTGGAACCCGCGGGTCTTTGCGGACGATGCACGGGGGTGGCAGTGCCCCTTCGTGTTGTGCCTTCCCCCACAGGGTTGCCTTCGAAGAGGGGTCCGGGCCTCGGGTCCTTCTCAAGGGCGGACCGGGGAATCGGGGCGTTCGGCATGTGGCTCCACCCACGTGGCTTTTCTCGAATTTCCTCGTGAGACCGGCCTCATCCTGAGGTGCGCCGGGAAGGCCGGGAACCCCTTCCAGACCACGCAGGGGAATCGCCTCTCCTATCGCCATCAGGAGGGGAGAAGGGGCTCAGAGGAAGCGGTGCCGGGACCCTCGGTGTTCCCCTCGAGGGAACCCGGCGTGTCGGGGGACTTTTGGGGGTCGCGGGAAGGCTGTCAGGGACCGTTTCGCCCTTCAGGGCAGAACAGGGGACTTCCCTTGAGACGCAGTGGCGGGCAAGGGCCTCCTTTGCCAAGAGGTGGGAACCACGTGGTTTTTCTCGAGTTGCGGCGGGATTCTCGAGTTACGACGGGGATGTCATCCTTCCCCTTGGGTTGGCCCTGGGAAGCCCAATCTTCCCCTCGGGTTGCGAGGGAAAGCTGGGGGTTGCGCTCGAGTCACTGCAGGGCCGAAGAGACCTCACTTAGGCGTGTGTCCGGGACCTACTATTCCTCTCCAGGGAAGTCAGGGATCTCGGGGTTGCATTCCAGGCTCCCCCGGGGAGTCAGGCCTCGTCTCGAGGGGAAGCCAAGGACTCCGCTCTCCTCTCGAGTCGCGACGCGGGTCTCTTGGAGCCCCCTGAGCGGCCTCAAGGAAGTCCAGCCTCCTCTTCCGTTTGGAGAGAGGACCCGGGCTTGCTCTCCAGGCCATGCAGGAAAAGAAGGCCCTCAGCTCGCGAGGACGGGGGCGTCTCAGGGGTTTCCTCGAGCTGCGGCGCCCGTGGGGGTTTTCTCCCGAGGCACGACGAGGATCTCAGGGAGCCTCTCGTGCGGCGCCAGGGAAGTCAGGTCTCCATGCGCGTGGCGAGGGGGAGCGCGTCCTGGCTCTCGAGTCACGGGAGGGGACTAGGGCCTCGAGACGCGTTGAAGAAGGACTCTCGAGGTCTTTCTCGGGGGGGCGGCGGGAAACCCTCGTGTCCCTCGCCTTCTGCCGGGGATCTTAGGGAACTTGCCAGGGTGCCTCTGAGAGGCGAGGGATCCTGTGGAGGTGGCGGGGCCCCTCGGGGCTCCGCTGGGTCTGGCGCAACGGAAGAGGGCCTCACCTCGACGGGAGGCAGCAACCTCAGGCTTCCTCTCCGTTTCGGACTCCGACCGCAGGGTCCCTGCAGAGTTGGGACAGGAGAGTCAGGCCTCGTCTTCTCTGAGGAAGGGAACCCCACTGGCCTCTCGAGTTGCTCAGGGGGTCTCAGGCCCCTCGTCGAGCTGTGTGTGGAACCCGCGGGTCTTTGCGGACGATGCACGGGGGTGGCAGTGCCCCTTCGTGTTGTGCCTTCCCCCACAGGGTTGCCTTCGAAGAGGGGTCCGGGCCTCGGGTCCTTCTCAAGGGCGGACCGGGGAATCGGGGGCGTTCGGCATGTGGCTCCACCCACGTGGCTTTTCTCGAATTTCCTCGTGAGACCGGCCTCATCCTGAGGTGCGCCGGGAAGGCCGGGAACCCCTTCCAGACCACGCAGGGGAATCGCCTCTCCTGTCGCGATCAGGAGGGGAGAAGGGGCTCAGAGGAAGCGGTGCCGGGACCCTCGGTGTTCCCCTCGAGAGAACCCGGCGTGTCGGGGGACTTTTGGGGGTCGCGGGAAGGCTGTCAGGGACCGTTTCGCCCTTCAGGGCGGAACAGGGGACTTCCCTTGAGACGCCGTGGCGGGCAAGGGCCTCATCTTGCCAAGAGGTGGGAACCACGTGGTTTTTCTCGAGTTGCGGCGGGATTCTCGAGTTACGACGGGGATGTCAGCCTTCCCCTTGGGTTGGCCCTGGGAAGCCCAATCTTCCCCTCGGGTTGCGAGGGAAAGCTGGGGGTTGCGCTCGAGTCACTGCAGGGCCGAAGAGACCTCACCTAGGCGTGTGTCCGGGACCTAATATTCCTCTCCAGGGAAGGCAGGGATCTCGGGGTTGCATTCCAGGCTCCCCCGGGGAGTCAGGCCTCGTCTCGAGGGGAAGCCAAGGACTCCGCTCTCCTCTCGAGTCGCGACGCGGGTCTCTTGGAGCCCCCTGAGCGGCCTCAAGGGAGTCCAGCCTCCTCTTCCGTTTGGAGAGAGGACCCGGGATTGCTCTCCAGGCCATGTAGGAAAAGAAGGCCCTCAGCTCGCGAGGACGGGGGCGTCTCAGGGGTTTCCTCGAGCTGCGGCGCCCGTGGGGGTTTTCTCCCGAGGCACGACGAGGATCTCAGGGAGCCTCTCGTGCGGCGCCAGGGAAGTCAGGTCTCCATGCGCGTGGCGAGGGGGAGCGCGTCCTTGCTCTCGAGTCACGGGAGGGGACTAGGGCCTCGAGACGCGTTGAAGAAGGACTCTCGAGGTCTTTGTCGGGGGGCGGCGGGAAACCCTCGTGTCCCTCGCCTTCTGCCGGGGACCTTAGGGAACTTCCCAGGGTGCCTCTGAGAGGCGAGGGATCCTGTGGAGGTGGCGGGGCCCCTCGGGACTCCGCTGGGTCTGGCGCAACGGAAGAGGGCCTCACCTCGAGGGGTGGCAGCAACCTCAGGCTTCCTCTCCGTTTCGGACTCCGCCCGCAGGGTCCCTGCAGAGTTGGGACAGGAGAGTCAGGCCTCGTCTTGTCTGAGGAAGGGAACCCCGCTGGCCTCTCGAGTTGCTCAGGTGGTCTCAGGCCCCTCGTCGAGCTGTGTGTGGAACCCGCGGGTCTTTGCGGACGATGCACGGGGTGGCAGTGCCCCTTCGTGTTGTGCCTTCACCCACAGGGTTGCCTTCGAAGAGGGGTCCGGGCCTCGGGTCCTTCTCAAGGGCGGACCGGGGAATCGGGGGCGTTCGGCATGTGGCCCCACCCACGTGGCTCGTCTCGAATTTCCTCGTGAGACCGGCCTCATCCTGAGGTGCGCCGGGAAGGCCGGGAACCCCTTCCAGACCACGCAGGGGAATCGCCTCTCCTGTCGCGATCAGGAGGGGAGAAGGGGCTCAGAGGAAGCGGTGCCGGGACCCTCGGTGTTCCCCTCGGGGGAACCCGGCGTGTCGGGGGACTTTTGAGGGTCGCGGGAAGGCTGTCAGGGGCCGTATCGCCCTTCAGGGTGGAACAGGAGACTTCCCTTGAGACGCCGTGGCGGGCAAGGGCCTCATCTTGCCAAGAGGTGGGAACCTCGTGGTTTTTCTCGAGTTGCGGCGGGATTCTCGAGTTACGACGGGGATCTCAGCCTTCCCCTTGGGTTGGCCCTGGGAAGCCCAATCTTCCCCTCGGGTTGCGAGGGAAAGCTGGGGGTTGCGCTCGAGTCACTGCAGGGCCGAAGAGACCTCACCTAGGCGTGTGTTCGGGACCTACTATTCCTCTCCAGGGAAGGCAGGGATCTCGGGGTTGCATTCCAGGCTCCCCCGGGGAGTCAGGCCTCGTCGCGAGGGGAAGCCAAGGACTCCGCTCTCCTCTCGAGTCGCGACGCGGATCTCTTGGAGCCCCCTGAGCGGCCTCAAGGGAGTCCAGCCTCCTCTTCCGTTTGGAGAGAGGACCCGGGATTGCTCTCCAGGCCATGCAGGAAAAGAAGGCCCTCAGCTCGCGAGGACGGGGGCGTCTCAGGGGTTTCCTCGAGCTGCCGCGCCCGTGGTGGTTTTCTCCAGAGGCACGACGAGGATGTCAGGGAGCCTTTCGTGCGGCGCCAGGGAAGTCAGGTCTCCATGCGCGTGGCGAGGGGGAGCGCGTCCTGGCTCTCGAGTCACGGGAGGGGACTAGGGCCTCGAGACGCGTTGAAGAAGGACACTCGAGGTATTTCTCGGGGGGGCGGCGGGAAACCCTCGTGTCCCTCGCCTTCTGCCAGGGACCTTAGGGAACTTCCCAGGGTGCCTCTGAGAGGCGACGGATCCTGTGGAGGTGGCGGGGCCCCTCGGGACTCCGCTGGGTCTGGCGCAACGGAAGAGGGCCTCACCTCGAGGGGAGGCAGGAACCTCAGGCTTCCCCTCCGCTTCGGACTCCGACCGCAGGGTCCCTTCAGAGTTGGGACAGGAGAGTCAGGCCTCGTCTTGTTCGAGGAAGGGAACCCCGCTGGCCTCTCGAGTTGCTCAGGGGGTCTCAGGCCCCTCGTCGAGCTGTGTGTGGAACCCGCGGGTCTTTGCGGACGATGCACGGGGGTGGCCGTGCCCCTTCGTGTTGTGCCTTCCCCCACAGGGTTGCCTTCGAAGAGGTGTCCGGGCCTCGGGTCCTTCTCAAGGGCGGACCGGGGAATCGGGGGCGTTCGGCATGTGGCCCCACCCACGTGGCTCGTCTCGAATTTCCTCGTGAGACCGGCCTCATCCTGAGGTGCGCCGGGAAGGCCGGGAACCCCTTCCAGACCACGCAGGGGAATCGCCTCTCCTGTCGTGATCAGGAGGGGAGAACGGGCTCAGATGAAGCTGTGCTGGGACCTCGGTGTTCCCTCGAGGGTACCCGGCGTGTCGGGGAGCTTTTGGTGGTCGCACGAAGGGTGTCAGGTACTGTTTCGCACTTCAGGGCGGAACATGGGACTTCCCCTGAGACGCTGTAGTGGGCAAGGGCCTCATCTTGCGAAGACGTTGGAACCACGTGTTTTTTCTCGAGTTGCGCCGGGATTCTCGAGTGACGATGGGGATTACAGGCTTCCTCCTCTGTTGGCCCTGGGAAGCCCAGTCTTCCATTCGATTGGCGAGGGAAAGCTGGGGGTTTCGCTCGAGTCACTGCAGGGCCAAAGAGACCTCATCTAGGCTTGTGTCCAGGACCTAATGTTCTTCTCCAGGGAAGGCAGGTATCTCGGGGTTGCATTCCAGGATCCCCCTGGGTGTCAGGCCTCGTCTTGAGGGGAAGCAAAGCACTCTGCTGTCCTCCCGAGTCGCGACGCGGATATCTTGGAGCCCCCTAGTGGCGTCAGTGGAGTCAAGCCTCCTCTTCATTTTGGAGAGAGGGCTCAGGATTGTTCTCCAGGCCATGCAGGAAAAGAAGTCCCTTCACATCGCGAGGACGGGGGCGTCTCAGGGGTTTCCTCGAGCTTTGGCGCCCGTGGGAGTTTTCTCGCGAGGCACGGCGTGGATCTCAGGGAGCCTCTCGTGCGGCGCCAGGGAAGTCAGGTCTCCCTGCGCGTAGCGAGGAGGAGCGCGTCGTGGCTCTCGAGTAATGGGAGGGGACTAGGGCCTCAAGACGCGTTGAAGAGGGACTCTCGAGGTCTTTCTCGGGTTGTGGCGGGAAAAAGTCGTTTCCCTCGACTTCTGCCGGGGACCTTAGGGAACTTCCCAGGGTGTCTCTGAGAGTTGAGGGATACTGTGGAGTTGGCGGTGCCTCTCGGGACTCCACTGGGTTTGTCGCAATGGAAGAGGGGCTCATCTCGAGGGGAGGCAGGAACCTCAGACTTCCTCTCTGTTTCGGACTCCGACATCAGGGTCCCTGCAGAGTTGGGACAGGAGAGACAGGCTACGTCTTTTCTGAGGAATGGAACTCCGCTTGCCTCTCGAGTTGTTCATGGGGTTTCAGGCCCCTTGTCAAACTGTGTGTGGAATCTGCAGGTTTTTCCAGACGATGCACGGGGGTGTCAGTGACCCTTCGTTTTGTGTCTTCATCCACAGGGTTGCCTTCGAAGAGGTGTCCGGGCATCGGGTTCTTATGAAGAGCGGACCGGGATATCGGGGTCGTTCAGCATTTGGCACCACCCACGTGGGTTGTCTCGAATTTCCTCATGAAACCGGCCTCATCCTGAAATGTGCCGCAAAGTTCATGAAACTCTTCCAGACAAAGCAGAGGAATCGACCCTCCTGTGGCGATCAGGAGGGGAGAAGTGGCTCAGATGAAGTGCTGCTGGGAACCTCGGTGTTTCCCTCAAGTGAGATAGGTATGTCGGGTAACTTTTGGGGTCGCATAAAGTGTTCCAAGTACCGTTTCGCTCTTCAAAATGGAACCTTGGACTTCTCTTGGGGTGCTCCAGCGGGCATGGGCCTCATCTTGGAATGACTGCGGAACCACTTGGTTTTTCTCGAGTTGCGGTGGGATATTTGAGTTACCACAGGGAATTCATGCTTCCTCTTGTGTTGGCCCACAAAAGTCTTATCTTCCATTCGAGATTCGAGGAAGAGCTGGAGGTGCGCTCTAGTCACTGAAGGCAAAAGAGACCCCACCAAGGCTTGTGTGCAGGACCTAATGTTCATGTCAAGGCTCTACAGAAATCTCGGGGTTGCATTCCAGACTCACCTTGGAGTCAGCCCTCATCTCGAGGGGAAGCAAAGGACTCTGCTCTCCTCTCGAGTCGGACGGGTATGTCTTGGAGCCCACTGAGTGGCTTAAAGGGAGTCAAACCTCCTTTGGTGTTTGGAGGGAGGACACGGGATTGCTCTCCAGGGAATGCATGAAATGAAGGCCCTCATCTCCCAACGACTGGGGTGTCTCGTAGGTTTTCTCGAGCTGTGGCGCTAGTGTGGGGTTTCTCACGAAGTAAGACTGGGAGCTCAGTGAGCCTCTCACGTGGTGCCAGGGCAGTCAGGTCTCTATGCACGTGGTGAGAGGGAGCCCGTCATTGTTCTCGAGTCATGGTAGGGGAATTGGGCCTGAAGAGGTGTTAAAGAAGGACTCTCGAGGTCTTTCCTGGGTTGCAGCAGGAAACCCTGGGTTCCATCGACTTGTGCCAGTGACTTCATGAAGCTTCTCAGCGTGCCTCTGAGAAGTCAGGGTCACTGTGGAGTTGGGAGGGGCCTCTCGGAACTCCACTGGGTTTGGTGCAATGGAAGAGGGCCTCATGACAAGTTGAGGCAGGAGCCTCAGGGTTTCTCTCCTGGCTTCGAATGCGCCGGATCTGACTCGGATCGCAGAGTCCCTGCAGAGTTGGGACAGGAGAGTCAGGCCTCGTCTTGTGTGGAGGACTGGAACTCCGCTTGACTCTCGCGTTGTTCATGGGGTGACAGGCCACTTGTCGATTTGTATGTGGAACTTGTGGGTTTTTCTGGACGAGGCACCGGGGTGTCACTGCCCCTTCGTGTTGTGCCTTGATCCACAGGATTGCCTTCGAGTTGGGTTCTGCCATCGGGTTCTTATCAAGAGCGGACCAGGGAATTGGGGTCTTTTGGCATGCCGCACCACCCACGAGGCTATGTCTCAAATTTCCTCGTGAGACTGGCCTCATCTTGATGTGCGCCAGGAAGGTCGGGAATGCCTTCCAGACAAAGCAGGGGAATCGAACCTCCTGTCGCGATCAAGAGGGGAGAAGAGTCTCAGATGAAGTGGTGCCGGGAACCTCGGTGTTCTCCTCAAGTGAGACTGGTATGTTGGGGAACTTTTGGGGTCGCATCAAGGGTTCCAAGTAACTTTTCGCTCTTCAATACGGAACGTGGGACTTCTCTTGAGACGCTGTAGTGGGCAAGGGCCTCATCTTTCGATGACGGGGGAACCACGTGGTTTTTCTTGAGTTGCGGCGGGATTCTCGAGTTACGACGGGGAATTCAGGCTTCCTGTTCAACTGGCCCAGGGAAGTCCAGTTTTCATTCGAATTGCGAGTTAGAACTGGGGATTGCTCTCGAGACACTGCAGGGCCAAATACACCTCATCTAGGCTTGTGTCCAGGACCTAATGTTCCTCTGCTTGGGCGACAGCGATCTCGGCATTGCATTCTCGACTCACCCGGGGAATCAGGCCTCGTCTCGAGGGGAAGCCAAGGACACCGCTCTCCTGTCAAGTCGCGACGGGTATATCTTGGAGCTCACTGTGTGGCCTAAAATGAGTCAAGCCTCCTGTGGAGTTTGGAGAGAGGACTCAGGATTGCTCTCCAGGCCATACAGCAAAAGAAGGCCCTCATCTCGTGAGGACTGGGGCGTCTCGTGGGTATTCTCGGGCTGCGGCTCCAGTGTGGTGTTGCTCACGAGGTATAATGGGGAGCTCAGGGAGCCTCTCCTGTGGCGCCAGGGAAGTCAGGTTTCTATGCGCGTGGCTAGGCGGAGTGCGTCATTGCTCTCGAGTCATGGTAGGGGAATCGCACCTCAAGACGCGTTGAAGAAGGACTCTCGAGGTCTTTTACGGGTTGGGGCAGGAAACCCTTGGTTCCCTCGACTTGTGCCGGTGATCTCAGGAAGGTCTAAGGGTGCCTCTGAGAAGTCAGGGATACTGTGCAGTTGGGAGGGGCCTCTCGGGACTCCACTGGGTTCGGTGCAATGGAAGAGGGCCTCATCTCGAGTGGAGGCAGGAAACTCATGTTTCCTCTCCTGACTTCCCCTGGGCCAGATCTGACTCGGATTGCAGTTTCGCTGCAGAGTTCGAACAGGAGAGTCAGGCCTCGTCTTGTGCGGAGGAATGGAACTCTGCTTGCCTCTCCAGTTGTTCACGGGGTGACAGGTCACTTCTCGAGCTGTGTGTGGTACCTGCGGGTTTCTCCGGACGATACCCGGGGGTGTCAGTGCCCCTTCGTGTTGTGCCTTCATCAAAAGGGTTATCTTCAAAGAGGTGTCCGGGCATTGGGATCTTATCAAGAGCGAACCGGGAAATCGGGGTCTTTCGGCATGTGTCACCATCCACGAGGCTATGTGTCGAATATCCTCGTGAGACCGGCCTCATCCTGAGATGCACCGGGAAAGGCGGGAACCCCTTCAAGACAAAACAGGGGAATCGACCCTCCTGTCGGGATCAGGAGGGGAGAAGGGGCCCAGATGTAGTGGTGCCGGGAACCTCGGTGTTCTCCTCGAGTCAGACCAGTGTGTCGAGGAACTTTTGAGGTTGCATCAAGGGTGCCGATACCGTTTCGCACTTCAAGACGGAACGTGGGACTTCTCTTGAGACGCTGTAGGGGGCAAGGGCCTCATCTTGGGATGACGGGGGAACCACGTAGCGTTTCTCGAGTTGTGGCGGGATTCTCGAGTTTCGACGGGGAATACAGTCTTCCTCATGTGTTGGCCCAGGGAAGTCCTATCTTCCATTCGAGTTTCAAGGGAGAGCTGGGGATTGCCCTCGAGTCACTGCAGGGCAAAATAGACCTCATCTAGGCTTGTGTCCAGGACTTAATGTTCATCCCTAGGGGCGACAGGGATCTCGGGCTTGCATACCAGACTCACCCGGGGAATCAGGCCTCGTCTCGAGGGGAAGCAAAGAACTCCGCTGTCCTTTTGTGTCGCGATGGGTATCTCTTGGAGCCCACTGTGTGCCCTAAAGGGAGTCAAGCCTCCTGTGCTGTTTGGATAGAGGACTCGGGATTCCTCTCCAGGCCATGCAGGAAAAGAAGGCCCTCATCTCGCGATGACGGCGGCCTCTTGTGGGTTTTCTAGACTGCTGCGCTAGTGCCGGGTTTCTGACGAGGTACGAGAGGGAGCTCAGGGAGCCTCTCGTGTGGCGCCAGGGAAGTCAGGTCCCCATGAGATGGCTAGGGGGAGTTCGTCATTGCTCTCGAGTCATGGTAGGGTAATCGGTCCTCAAGACGGGTTGAAGAAGGACTCTCGAGGTCTTTCTCGGGTCACTGCATAAAACCCAGGGTTCCCTTGACTTGTGCCTGCGACCTCAGGGAGCTTCTCAGAGTGCCTCTGAGAAGTCAGGGATACTGTGCAGTTTGGAGGGGCCTCTCGAGACTCCTCTGCATTTGGTGGAATGTAAGAGGGACTCATCTCGAGTTGAAGCAGGAACCTCAGTGTTCCTCTCCATTTCTGACTCAGATCGCAAGGTCCCTGCATGTTGGTACAGGAGAGTCAGGCCTCGTCTTTTCTGGAGGATGGGACTCCTCTTGCCTCTCGAGTTGTTCTCGAGGTGACAGGCCACTTGTCGAGCTGTGTATGTAACCTGCCCTTTTTTCCGGATGATGCACAGGTGTGTTAGTGCCCCTTCGTGTTGTACCTTCATACTCAAGGCTGCCTTCCAAGAGGTGTCCGAGCATCGGATTCTTATCAAGAGCGGACCGGGAAATTGGAGTCTTTCAGCAAGTGGCACCACCCACAAAGCTACGTATCGAATTTCCCCATGAGACCGGCCTCATCCTGAGTTGTGCAGGGAAGGTCGGGCCCCCTTGCAGACAAAGCAGGGGAATCGACCCACCGGTCACGATCAGGAGGGGAGAAGGGGCTTAAATGAAGTGGTGCCGGGAACCTCGGTGTTCCCCTTGAGTGAGACCGGCGTGTTGGGGGACTTTTGGGGTCGCATCAAGGGTGCCAAGTACCGTTTCGCATTTCAAGATGGAACCTGGGACATCTTTTGAAACGCTGTAGCGGGCAAGGGCCTCATCTTGCGATGACGGGAGAACCACGTGGTTTTGCTCGAGTTGCGGCGGGATTCTCGAGTTATGACCGGGAATTTAGGCTTCCTCTTGTTGGCCTTGAAATCCAATCTTCCATTCGGGTTGCGAGGGGGAGCTGGGGATTGCGCTAGAGTCACTGCAGGGCAAAAGAGACCTAATCTAGGCTTGTGTCCAGCATCTAACGTTGCTCTCCAGGGGCGACAGGGATCTCGGGTTTGCATTCCAGACTCATCCGGGGAGTCAGTTCTCACCTCGAGGGTAAGCAAAGAATTCCGCTCTCGTCTCGAGTCTCGATGGGTATCTCTTGGAGCCCAATGTGTGTACTAAAGGGAGTCAAGCCTCCTGTGGAGTTTGGAGAGAGGACTCGGGATTGGACTCCAGGCCATGCAGGAAAAGAAGGCCCTCATCTCGAGATGACGGTGGCGTCTCGTGGGTTTTCTCGAGCTGCGGCGCCAGTGTGGGGTGTCTCATGAAGTACCACAGGGATTTCAGGGAGCGTCTTGTGTGGCGCCAGGAAAATCCAGTATTCCATTCGAGTTGCAAGTTAGAACTGGGGATTGCTCTCCAGTCACTGCAGGGCAAAATAGACCTCATCTACGCTTGTGTCCAGGACCTAGTGTTCCACTACTGGGCCGACAGGGATCTCAGGGTTGCATTCTCGACTCACCCGGAGAGTCAGGCCTCGTCTTGAGGGGAAAAAAAGGACTCCGCTCTCCTGTCGAGTCGCGACGGGTATCTCTTGGAGCCCACTGCGTGGCGTAAAGGGAGTGAAGCCTCCTATGGAGTTTGGAGAGATGACTCGGGATTGTTTTCCTGGCCATGCAGGAAAAAAGGCCCTCATCTCGCGATGACGGGGGCGTCTCGTGGGTTTTCTCCAGCTGCGGCGCCAGTATCAGATTTCTCACGAGGTACGACGGGGAGCTCAGAGAGCCTCTCGTGTGGTGCTAGGGACGTCAGGTCTCCGTGCGTGTGGTGAAGGGGAGTGCGTGATTGCTCTCGAGTCATAGTAGGCGAATCGGGCCTCAAGACGCATTGAAGAAGGACTCTCGAGGTCTTTCTCGGGTTGTGGCAGGGAACCCTGGGTTCCCTCGACTTGTGTCGGTGACCTCAGGCAACTTCTCAGGGTGACTCTGAGAAGTCAGGGACACTGTGGATTTGGGAGGGGCCTTTCATTACTCAACTGGGTTTGGTGCAATCGAAGAGGGCCTCATCTCGAATGGAGGCAGGAACCTCAGGGGTCCTCTCCATTTCTGACTCAGGTCGCAGAGTACCTGCCGAGTACGGACAAGAGAGTCACGCCTCGTCTTCCGTGGAGGAATGGATCTCCGCTTGCCTTTCGAGTTGTTCACGGAGTGACAGGCCACTTGTTGAGCTGTGTGTGGAACCTTCGGGTTTTTCCGGATGATGCACGGGGGTGTCAGTGCCCCTTCGTGTTGTGCCTTCATCCACAGGGTTGCCTTCAAAGAGGTGTCCGGGCATCGGGTTCTTTTCAAGAGCGTACCAGAAAATTGGGGTCTTTCAGCATGTGGTACCACCCACGAGGCTACGTCTCGAATTTCCTCGGGAGACCGGCCTCATCCTGAGGTTCGCCGGGAAGGTAGGGAACCCTTGCAGACAAAGCAGGGGAATCGACCCACCGGTCGCGATCAGAAGGGGAGAAGGGGCTCAGATGAAGTGGTGCCGGGAACCTCGGTGGTCCCCTCGAGTGAGACCGGTATGTCATGGCACTTTTGAGGTCGCATCAAGGGTGCCAAGTACAGATTCGCACTTCAAGATGGAACGTGGGAATTCTCTGGAGATGCTCTAGCGGGCAAGGGCCTCATATTGCGATGACGAGGGAAACACGTGGTTTTTCTCGAGTTGCGGCGGGATTCTCGAGTTACAACGGGGAATTCAGGCTTCCTCTTGTGTTGGCCCAGGAAGTCCAATCTTCCATTCAACTTGTCAGAGAGAGCTGTGGGTTGCTCTCGAGTCACTTCAGGGCAAAGAGTCCTCATCTAGGCTTGGATCCAGGACGTAGTGTTCCTCTCCAGGGGCAACAGGGATATCGGGGTCGCATTCCAGTCTCACCCGGTGGGTCACGCCTCGTCTCGAGTGGAAGCAAAGGACTCCACTATCCTCTCGAGTCGCGACGTGTAACTCTTGGAGCCCAATGAGTGGCCTAAAGGGAGTCAAGCGTCCTGTGTAGCTTGGACAGAAGGTTCACGCTTGATCTGCATACCATTCAGTTAAAGATGGCCCTCCTCTCGTGATGACGGGAGCGTCTCATGGGTTTTCTCGAGCTGCGGCGCCAGTGTGGGGTTTCTCACGAGATATGATGGGGAGCTCAGGGAGCCTCTCGTGCGGCGCCAGAGAAGTCAGGCCTCCATGCGTGTGGCCAGGCAGATCGCGTCATTGCTCTGGAATCATGGGAGGGACTAGGGCCTCCAGACGCATTTAAGAAGGACTCTCGAGGTCTTTCTTGGGTTGGGGCGGGAAACACTCGTTTCCCTCGACCTCTACCGGGGACCTTAGGGAACTTCCCAGGTGCCTCTGAGAGGTGAGGGATACTGAGGAGTTAGAGGGGCCTCTCGGGACTCCACTAGGTTTGAAGAAATGAAAGAGGGCCTCATCTCGATTGGAGGCAGGAACCTCAGGCTTCCTCTCCATTTCTGACTCCGACCGCAGGGTCCCTGCAGGGTTGGGACAGGAGAGTCAGGCCTCGTCTTGTCTGTGTAATGGAACTCTGCTTGCCTCTCGAGTCGTTCAGTGGGTCTCAGGCCCCTTGTCGAGCTGTGTGTGGAACCTGCGGGTGTTTCCAGAAGATGCACGGGGGTGTCATTGCCCCTTCATTTGGTGCCTTCCCCCACAGGGTTGCCTTCAAAGAGGTGTCCAGCATCAGGTTCATTTCAAGAGCGGACCGGGAAATCGGGGTCATTCGGCATGTGGCACCACCCACGTGGCTCATCTCGAATTTCCTCGTGAGACCAGCATCATCCTGAGGTGCGCCGGGAAGGCTGGGAACACCTTCCACACAAAGAAGGGGAATCGACTCTCTTGTCGCGATCAGGAGGGGAGATGGGGCTCAGATGAAGTGGGGCCGGGACTCTAGGTGTTCCACTCGAGGGAACCTGGCGTTTCAGGGAACTTTAGGGGTCGCATCAAGGGAGCCAAGTACCATTTCCCACTTCAGGACGGAACATGGGACTTCCCTGGAGACGCTGTAGCGGGCAAGGGCCTCATCCTGTGAAGACGTTGGAACCACGTCGTTTTTCTCGAGTTGCGGCGGGATTCTCGAGTAACGAAGGGGATCTCAGCCTTCCCCTTGGGTTGGCCCTGGGAAGCCCAATCTTCCCCTCGGGTGGCGAGGGAAAACTGGGGGTTGCGCTCGAGTCACTGCAGGGCCGAAGAGACCTCACCTAGGCGTGTGTCCGGGACCTCATATTCCTCTCCAGGGAAGGCAGGGATCTCGGGGTTGCATTCCAGGCTCCCCCGGGGAGTCAGGCCTCGTCTCGAGGGGAAGCCAAGGACTCCGCTCTCCTCTCGAGTCGCCACGCGGGGCTCTTGGAGCCCCCTGAGCGGCCTCAAGGGAGTCCAGCCTCCTCTTCCGTTTGGAGAGAGGACCCGGGATTGCTCTCCAGGCCATGCAGGAAAAGAAGGCCCTCAGCTCGCGAGGATGGGGGCGTCTCAGGGGTTTCCTCGAGCTGCGGCCCCCGTGGGGGTTTTCTCCCGAGGCACGACGAGGATCTCAGGGAGCCTCTCGTGCGGCGCCAGGGAAGTCAGGTCTCCATGCGCGTGGTGAGGGGGAGCGCGTCCTGGCTCTCGAGTCACGGGAGGGGACTAGGGCCTCGAGACGCGTTGAAGAAGGACTCTCGAGGTCTTTCTCGGGGGGCGGCGGGAAACCCTCGTTTCCCTCGCCTTCTGCCGGGGACCTTAGGGAACTTGCCAGTGTGCCTCTGAGAGGCGAGCGATCCTGTGGAGGTGGCGGGGCCAGTCGGGACTCCGCTGGGTCTGGCGCAACGGAAGAGGGCCTCACCTCGAGGGGAGGCAGGAACCTCAGGCTTCCTCTGCGTTTCGGACTCCGACCGCAGGGTCCCTGCAGAGTTGGGACAGGGGAGTCAGGCCTCGTCTTGTCTGAGGAAGGGAACCCCGCTGGCCTTTCTAGTTGCTCATGGGGTCTCAGGCCCCTCGTCGAGCTGTGTGTGGAACCCGCGGGTCTTTGCGGACGATGCACGGGGGTGGCAGTGCCCCTTCGTGTTGTGCCTTCACCCACAGGGTTGCCTTCGAAGAGGGGTCTGGGCCTCGGCTCCTTCTCAAGAGCGGACCGGGGAATCGGGGGCGTTCGGCATGTGGCCCCACCCACGTGGCTCGTCTCGAATTTCCTCGTGAGTCCGGCCTCATCCTGAGGTGCGCAGGGAAGGCCGGGAACCCCTTCCAGACCACGCAGGGGAATCGCCTCTCCTGTTGCGATCAGGAGGGGAGAAGGGGCTCAGAGGAAGCGGTGCCAGGACCCTAGGTGTTCCCCTCAGGGGAACCTCGCGTGTCGGCGGAATCTTGGGGGTCGCAGGAAGGCTGTCAGGGACCGTTTCGCCCTTCAGGGCGGAACAGGGGACTTCCCTTGAGACGCCGTGGCGGGCAAGGGCCTCATCTTGCCAAGAGGTGGGAACCACGTGGTTTTTCTCGAGTTGCGGCGGCATACTCGAGTTATGACGGGGATCTCAGCCTTCCCCTTGGGTTGGCCCTGGGAAGCCCAATCTTCCCCTCGGGTTGCGAGGGAAAGCTGGGGGTTGCGCTCGAGTCACTGCAGGGCCGAAGAGACCTCACCTAGGCGTGTGTCCGGGACCTAATATTCCTCTCCAGGGAAGGCAGGGATCTCGGGGTTGCATTCCAGGCTCCCCCGGGGAGTCAGGCCTCGTCTCGAGGGGAAGCCAAGGACTCCGCTCTCCTCTCGAGTCGCGACGCGGGGCTCTTTGAGCCCCCTGAGCGGCCTCTAGGGAGTCCAGCCTCCTCTTCCGTTTGGAGAGAGGACCCGGGATTGCTCTCCAGGCCATGCAGGAAAAGAAGGCCCTCAGCTCGCGAGGACGGGGGCGTCTCAGGGGTTTCCTCGAGCTGCGGCGCCCGTGGGGGTTTTCTCCCGAGGCACGACGAGGACCTCAGGGAGCCTCTCGTGCGGCGCCAGGGAAGTCAGTTCTCCATGCGCGTGGCGAGGGGGAGCGCGTCCTGGCTCTCGAGTCACGGGAGGGGACCAGGGCCTCGAGACGCGTTGAAGAAGGACTCTCGAAGTCTTTCTGGGGGGGCGGCGGGAAACCCTCGTATCCCTCGCCTTCTGCCGGGGACCTTAGGGAACTTCCCAGGGTGCCTCTGAGAGGCGAGGGATCCTGTGGAGGTGGCGGGGCCCCTCGGGACTCCGCTGGGTCTGGCGCAACGGAAGAGGGCCTCACCTCGAGGGGAGGCAGGAACCTCAGGCTTCCTCTGCGTTTCGGACTCCGACCGCAGCGTCACTGCAGAGTTGGGACAGGAGAATCAGTCCTCGACGTGTCTGAGGAAGGGAACCCCGCTGGCCTCTCGAGTTGCTCAGGGGGTCTCAGGCCCCTCGTCGAGCTGTGTGTGGAACCCGCGGGTCTTTGCGGACGATGCACGGGGGTGGCAGTGCCCCTTCGTGTTGTGCCTTCACCCACAGGGTTGCCTTCGAAGAGGGGTCCGGGCCTCGGGTCCTTCTCAAGGGCGGACCAGGGAATTGGGGGCGTTCGGCATGTGGCACCACCCACGTGGCTCGTCTCGAATTTCCTCGTGAGACCGGCCTCATCCTGAGGTGTGCCGGGAAGGCCGGGAACCCCTTCCAGACCACGCAGGGGAATCGCCTCTCCTGTCGCGCTCAGGAGGGGAGAAGGGGCTCAGAGAAAGCGGTGCCGGGACCCTCGGTGTTCCCCTCGGGGGACCCCGGTGTGTCGGGGGACTTTTGGGGGTCGCAGGAAGGCTGTCAGGGACCGTTTCGCCCTTCAGGTCCGAACAGGGGACTTCCCTTGAGACGACGTCGCGGGCAAGGGCCTCATCTTGCCAAGAGGTGGGAACCACGTGGTTTTTCTCGAGTTGCGGCGGGATTCTCGAGTTACGACGGGGATCTCAGCCTTCCCCTTGGGTTGGCCCTGGGAAGCCCAATCTTCCCCTCGGGTTGCGAGGGAAAGCTGGGGGTTGCGCTCGAGTCACTGCAGGGCCGAAGAGACCTCACCTAGGCGTGTGTCCGGGACCTAATATTCCTCTCCAGGGAAGGCAGGGATTTCGGGGTTGCATTCCAGGCTCCCCTGGGGAGTCAGGCCTCGTCTTGAGGGGAAGCCAAGGACTCCGCTCTCCTCTCGAGTCGCGACGCGGGTCTCTTGGAGCCCCCTGAGCGGCCTCAAGGGAGTCCAGCCTCCTCTTCCGTTTGGAGAGAGGACCCGGGATTGCTCTCCAGGCCATGCAGGAAAAGAAGGCCCTCAGCTCGCGAGGACGGGGGCGTCTCAGGGGTTTCCTTGAGCTGCGGCGCCCGTGGGGGTTTTCTCCCGAGGCACGACGAGGATCTCAGGGAGCCTCCCGTGCGGCGCCAGGGAAGTCAGGTCTCCATGCGCATGGCGAGGGGGAGCGCGTCATGGCTCTCGAGTCACGGGAGGGGACTAGGGCCTGGAGACGCGTTGAAGAAGGACTCTCGAGGTCTTTCTCGGGGGGCGGCGGGAAACCCTCGTTTCCCTCGCCTTCTGCCGGGGACTTAGGGAACTTGCCAGGGTGCCTCTGAGAGGCGAGGGATCCTGTGGAGGTGGCGGGGCCCCTCGGGACTCCGCTGGGTCTGGCGCAACGGAATAGGTCCTCATCTGGTTGGGAGGCAAGAACCTCAGGATTCCTCTCCGTTTCGGACTCCGACTGCAGGGTCCCTGCACAGTTGGGACAGGAAAGTCAGGCCTCGTCTTGTCTGAGGAAGGGAACCCCGCTTGCCTCTCGAGTTGTTCAGGGGGCCACAGGCCCCTCGTCGAGCTGTGTGTGGAACCCGCGGGTCTTTCCGGACGATGCACGGTGATGTCAATGCCGCTTAGGTCTGTGCCTTCACCCACAGGGTTGCCTTCTAAGAGGGGTACGTCATCGGGTTCTTCTCAAGAGCGGACCGGGGAATCGGGGTCGTTCGGCGTGTGGCACCACCCACGTGGCTCATTTCAAATGTCCTCGTGAGACCGGCCTCCTCCTGAGGTGCGCCAGGAAGTCCAGGAACCCCTTCCAGACCACGCAGGGAATCGACTCTCCTGTCGCGCTCAGGAGGGGAGAAGGGGCTCAGATGAAGCGGTGCCGGGACCCTCGGTGTTCCCCTCGAGGGAACCAGGCGTTTCGGGGAACTTTTGGGGTCACATGAAGGCTGTCAGGTCCCGTTTCGCACTTCAGGGTGGAACAGGGGACTTCCCTTGAGACGCCTTCACGGGCAAGGGCATCATCTTGCGAATAGGTGGGAACCACGTGGTTTTTCTCGAGTTGCGGCGGGATTCTCGTGTTACGACGGGGGATTACAGGCTTCCTCTTGTGTCTGCCCTAGGTAGCCCAATCTTCTATTCTAGTGGCGAGCGAAAGCTGGGGGTTGCGCTCGAGTCACTGCAGGGCCAAAGAGACCTCATCTAGGCCTGTGTTCAGGACCTAATGCTCCTCTCCAGGGAAGACAAGGATCTCAGAGTTGAATCCCATGCTCCCCCGGGGAGTCAGGCCTCGCCTCGAGGGGAAGCAAAGGACTCCGCTCTCCTCCCGAGTTGCGACGCGGATATCTTGGTGCCCCCTGAGTGGCCTCAAGGGAGTCCAGCCTCCTCTTCACTTTTGAGAGAGGACTCGTGATTACTCTCCAGGCCAGGCAGGAAAAGAAGGCCCTCACCTCGGAGGAAGGGCCATCTCAGGGGTTTCCTCGAGCTGTGACACCCGTGGGGGTTTTCTCCCGAGGCACGACGAGGATCTCAGGGAGCCTCTCGTGCGGTTCCAGGGAAGTCATGTCTCCATGCACATGGCGAGAAGGAGCGCGTCATTGTTCTCTAGTCATGGGAGGGGACTAGGGCCTCAAGACGCGTTGAAGAAGGACTCTCGATGTCTTTCTCGGGTTGCAGCGGGAAACCCTCGTTTCCCCCGACTTCTGCCGGGGACCTGAGGAAACTTCCCAGGGTGCTTCTGAGAGGTGAGGGACGCTGTGGATTTGGCGGGGCCTCTCGGGACTCCACTGGGTTTGTCGCAATGGAAGAGGGCCTCATCTCGAGTGGAGGCAGGAACCTCAGGCTTCCTCTCCAATTCTGACTCTGATCGTAGTGTCCCTGCAGAGTTGGGACAGGAGAGTCAGGCTATGTCTTTTCTGAGGAATGGAACTCCGCTTGCCTCTCGAGTTGTTCATGGGGTTTCAGGCCCCTTGTCAAACTGTGTGTGGAATCTGCAGGTTTTTCCAGACGATGCATGGGGGTGTCAGTGACCCTTCGTTTTGTGTCTTCATCCACAGGGTTGCCTTCGAAGAGGTGTCCGGGCATCGTGTTCTTATGAAGAGCGGACTGGGAAATCGGGGTCGTTTAGCATTTGGCACCACCCACGTGGCTAGTCTCGAATTTCCTCATGAAACCGGCCTCATCCTGAGGTGTGCCGCGAAGGTCATGAAACCCTTCCAGACAAAGCAGAGGAATCGACCCTCCTGTGGCGATCAGGAGGGGAGAAGTGGCTCAGATGAAGTGCTGCTGGGAACCTCGGTGTTTCCCTCAAGTGAGACAGGTATGTCGGGTAACTTTTGGGGTCGCATAACGCGTTCCAAGTACCGTTTCGCTCTTCCAATTGGAACGTGGGACTTCTCTTGGGGTGCTCCAGCGGGCAAGGGCCTCATCTTGGAATGACTGGGGAACCACTTGGTTTTTCTCTAGTTGCGGTGGGATATTTGAGTTACCACAGGGAATTCATGCTTCCTCTTGTGTTGGCCCACAAAAGTCTTATCTTCCATTCGAGATTCGAGGAAGAGCTGGAGGTGCGCTCTAGTCACTGAAGGCAAAAGAGACCCCACCAAGGCTTGTGTGCAGGACCTAATGTTCATGTCAAGGGGCGACAGGAATCTCGGGGTTGCATTCCAGACTCACCCTGGAGTCAGGCCTCGTCTCGAGGGGAAGCAAAGGACTCTGCTCTCCTCTCGAGTCGGACGGGTATGTCTTGGAGCCCACTGAGTGGCTTAAAGGGAGTCAAACCTCCTCTGGTGTTTGGAGGGAGGACACGGGATTGCTCTCCAGGCAATGCAGGAAATGAAGGCCCTCATCTCCCGATGACTGGGGGTCTCGTAGGTTTTCTCGAGCTGTGGCGCTAGTGTGGGGTTTCTCACGAAGTAAGACTGGGAGCTCAGTGAGCCTCTCATGTGGTGCCAGGGCAGTCAGGTCTCTATGCACGTGGTGAGAGGGAGCCCGTCATTGTTCTCGAGTCATGGTAGGGGAATTGGGCCTGAAGACGTGTTAAAGAAGGACTCTCGAGGTCTTTCTTGGGTTGCAGCAGGAAACCCTGGGTTCCATCGACTTGTGCCAGTGACCTCAGGAAGCTTCTCAGCGTGCCTCTGAGAAGTCAGGGTCACTGTGGAGTTGGGAGGGGCCTCTCGGAACTCCACTGGGTTTGGTGCAATGGAAGAGGGCCTCATGACAAGTTGAGGCAGGAACCACAGGGTTCCTCTCCTGGCTTCGAATGCGCCGGATCTGACTCGGATCGCAGAGTCCCTGCAGAGTTGGGACAGGAGAGTCAGGCCTCGTCTTGTGTGGAGGAATGGAACTCCACTTGACTCTCGCGTTGTTCATGGGGTGACAGGCCACTTGTCGATTTGTATGTGGAACTTGCTGGTTTTTCTGGACGATGCACCGTGGTGTCTCTGCCCCTTCGTGTTGTGCCTTGTTCCACAGGATTGCCTTCGAGTTGGGTTCTGCCATCGGGTTCTTATCAAGAGCGGACCAGGGAATCGGGGTCTTTCGGCATGTGTCACCATCCACGTGGCTATGTCTCGAATATCCTCGTGAGACCGGCCTCATCCTGAGATGCACCGGGAAAGGTGGGAACCCCTTCAAGACAAAACAGGGGAATCGACCCTCCTGTCCCGATCAGGAAAGGAGAAGGGGCCCAGATGTAGTGGTGCCGGGAACCTCGGTGTTCTCCTCGAGTCAGACTGGTGTGTCGAGGAACATTTGAGGGCGCATCAAGGGTGCCAATACCGTTTCGCACTTCAATATGGAACGTGGGACTTCTCTTGAGACGCTGTAGGGGGCAAGGGCCTCATCTTGGGATGACGGGGGAACCACGTGGCGTTTCTCGAGTTGTGGCGGGATTCTCGAGTTTCGACGGGGAATACAGTCTTCCTCATGTGTTGGGCCAGGGAAGTCCTATCTTCCATTCGAGTTTAAAGGGAGAGCTGGGGATTGCTCTCGAGTCACTGCAGGGCAAAATAGACCTTATCTAGGCTTGTGTCCAGGACTTAATGCTCGTCCCTAGGGGCGACAGGGATCTTGGGGTTGCATACCAGACTCACCCGGGGAATCAGGCCTCGTCTCGAGGGGAAGCAAAGAACTCCGCTGTCCTTTTGAGTCGCGATGGGTATCTCTTGGAGCCCACTGTGTGCCCTAAAGGGAGTCAAGCCTCCTGTGGTGTTTGGATAGAGGACTCGGGATTCCTCTCCAGGCCATGCAGGAAAAGAAGGCCCTCATCTCGCGATGATGGCGGCGTCTCGTGGGTTTTCTAGACTGCTGCGCTAGTGCCGGGTTTCTGACGAGGTACGAGAGGGAGCTCAGGGAGCCTCTCGTGTGGCGCCAGGGAAGTCAGGTCCCCATGAGATGGCTAGGGGAAGCTCGTCATTGCTCTCGAGTCATGGTAGGGGAATCGGGCCTCAAGACGGGTTGAAGAAGGACTCTCGAGGTCTTTCTCGGATCACTGCATAAAACCCAGGGTTCCCTTGACTTGTGCCTGCGACCTCAGGGAGCTTCTCAGAGTGCCTCTCAGAAGTCAGGGATACTGTGCAGTTTGGAGGGGCCTCTCGAGACTCCTCTGCATTTGGTGGAATGTAAGAGGGACTCATCTCGAGTTGAAGCAGGAACCTCAGTGTTCCTCTCCATTTCTGACTCAGATCGCAAGGTCCCTGCATGTTGGTACAGGAGAGTCAGGCCTCGTCTTTTCTGGAGGATGGGACTCCTCTTGCCTCTCGAGTTGTTCTCGAGGTGACAGGCCACTTGTCGAGCTGTGTGTGTAACATGCCCGTTTTTCCGGATGATGCACAGGTGTGTTAGTGCCCCTTCGTGTTGTACCTTCATACTCAAGGCTGCCTTCCAAGAGGTGTCCGAGCATCGGATTCTTATCAAGAGCGGACCGGGAAATTGGAGTCTTTCAGCAAGTGGCACCGCCCACAAAGCTACGTATCGAATTTCCCCATGAGACCGGCCTCATCCTGAGTTGTGCAGGGAAGGTCGGGCCCCCTTGCAGACAAAGCAGGGGAATCGACCCACGGGTCACAATCAGGAGGGGAGAAGGGGCTTAAATGAAGTGGTGCCGGGAACCTCGGTGTTCCCCTTGAGTGAGACCGGCGTGTTGGGGGACTTTTGGGGTCGCATCAAGGGTGCCAAGTACCGTTTCGCATTTCAAGACGGAACCTGGGACATCTTTTGAAACGCTGTAGCGGGCAAGGGCCTCATCTTGCGATGACAGGAGAACCACGTGGTTTTGCTCGAGTTGCGGCGGGATTCTCGAGTTATGACCGGGAATTTAGGCTTCCTCTTGTTGGCCTTGAAATCCAGTCTTCCATTCGGGTTGCGAGGGGGAGCTGGGGATTGCGCTAGAGTCACTGCAGGGCAAAAGAGACCTAATCTAGGCTTGTGTCCAGCATCTAACGTTGCTCTCCAGGGGCGACAGGGATCTCGGGTTTGCATTCCAGACTCATCCGGGGAGTCAGTTCTCACCTCGAGGGTAAGCAAAGAATTCCGCTCTCGTCTCGAGTCTCGATGGGTATCTCTTGGAGCCCACTGTGTGTACTAAAGAGAGTCAAGCCTCCTGTGGAGTTTGGAGAGAGGACTCGGGATTGGACTCCAGGCCATGCAGGAAAAGAAGGCCCTCATCTCGAGATGACGGTGGCGTCACGTGGGTTTTCTCGAGCTGCGGCGCCAGTGTGGGGTGTCTCATGAAGTACCACGGGGATCTCAGGGAGCCTCTTGTATTGCGCCAGGAAAATCCAGTATTCCATTCGAGTTGCAAGTTAGAACTGGGGATTGCTCTCCAGTCACTGCAGGGCAAAATAGACCTCATCTACGCTTGTGTCCAGGACCTAGTGTTCCACTACTGGGCCAACAGGGATCTCAGGGTTGCATTCTCGACTCACCCGGAGAGTCAGGCCTCGTCTTGAGGGGAAAAAAAGGACTCCGCTCTCCTGTCGAGTCGCGACGGGTATCTCTTGGAGCCCACTGCATGGCGTAAAGGGAGTGAAGCCTCCTATGGAGTTTGGAGATGACTCGGGATTGTTTTCCTGGCCATGCAGGAAAAAAGGCCCTCATCTCGCGATGATGGGGGCATCTCGTGGGTTTTCTCCAGCTGCGGCGCCAGTATCAGATTTCTCACGAGGTACAACGGGGAGCTCAGAGAGCCTCTCGTGTGGTGCTAGGGACGTCAGGTCTCCGTGCGTGTGGTGAAGGGGAGTGCGTGATTGCTCTCGAGTCATAGTAGGCGAATCGGGCCTCAAGACACATTGAAGAAGGACTCTTGAGGTCTTTCTCGGGTTGCGGCAGGGAACCCTGGGTTCCCTTGATTTGTGTCGGTGACCTCAGGCAACTTCTAAGGGTGCCTCTGAGAAGTCAGGGACACTGTGGATTTGGGAGGGGCCTTTCGTTACTCAACTGGGTTTGGTGCAATCGAAGAGGGCCTCATCTCGAATGGAGGCAGGAACCTCAGGGGTCCTCTCCATATCTGACTCGGGTCGCAGGGTACCTGCAGAGTATGGACAAGAGAGTCACGCCTCGTCTTCTGTTGAGGAATGGATTTCCCCTTGCCTTTCGAGTTGTTCACGGAGTGACAGGCCACTTGTTGAGCTGAGTGTGGAACCTGCGGGTTTTTCCGGACGATGCACGGGGGTGTCAGTGCCCCTTCGTGTTGTGCCTTCATCCACAGGGTTGCCTTCAAAGAGGTTTCCGGGCATCGGGTTCTTTTCAAGAGCGTACCGGAAAATTGGGGTCTTTCAGCCTGTGGTACCACCCACGAGGCTACGTCTCGAATTTCCTCGGGAGACCGGCCTCATCCTGAGGTGCGCTGGGAAGGTCGGGAACCCCTTGCAGACAAAGCAGGGGAATCGACCCACCGCTCGCGATCAGAAGGGGAGAAGGGGCTCAGATGAAGTGGTGCCGGGAACCTCGGTGGTCCCCTCGAGTGAGACCGGTATGTCACGGCACTTTTGAGGTCGCATCAAGGGTGCCAAGTACAGTTTCGCACTTCAAGATGGAACGTGGGAATTCTCTGGAGATGCTGTAGCGGGCAAGGGCCTCATATTGCGATGACGAGGGAAACACGTGGTTTTTCTCGAGTTGAGGCGGGATTCTCGAGTTACAACGGGGAATTCAGGCTTCCTCTTGTGTTGGCCCAGGAAGTCCAATCTTCCATTCAACTTGTCAGAGAGAGCTGGGGGTTGCTCTCGAGTCACTTCAGGGCAAAGAGTCCTCATCTAGGCTTGGGTCCAGGACGTAATGTTCCTCTCCAGGGGCGACAGGGATATCGGGGTCGCATTCCAGTCTCACCCGGTGGGTCACACCTCGTCTCGAGTGGAAGGAAGCAAAGGACTCCACTATCCTCTCGAGTCGGGACGCGTAACTCTTGGAGCCCAATGAGTGGCCTAAAGGGAGTCAAGCGTCCTGTGTAGCTTGGACAGAAGGTTCACGCTTGATCTGCATACCATGCAGTTAAAGATGGCCCTCCTCTCGTGATGACGGGGGCGTCTCATGGGTTTTCTCGAGCTGCGGCGCCAGTGTGGGGTTTCTCACGAGATATGATGGGGAGTTCAGGGAGCCTCTCGTGCGGCGCCAGAGAAGCCTGACTCCATGCGTGTGGCCAGGCAGATCGCGTCATTGCTCTCGAGTCATGGGAGGGACTAGGGCCTCAAGAGGCATTTAAGAAGGACTCTCAAGGTCTTTCTTGGGTTGGGGCGGGAAACACTCGTTTCCATCGACCTCTACAGGGGACCTTAGGGAACTTCCCAGGTGCCTCTGAGAGGTGAGGGATACTGAGGAGTTAGAGGGGCCTCTCGGGACTCCACTAGGTTTGACGAAATGAAAGAGGGCCTCATCTCGATTGGAGGCAGGAACCTCAGGCTACCTCTCCATTTCTGACACCGACCGCAGGGTCCCTGCAGAGTTGGGACAGGAGAGTCAGGCCTCGTCTTGTCTGAGTAACGGAACTCTGCTTGCCCCTTGAGTCGTTCAGGGGGTCTCAGGGCCCTTGACAAGCTGTGTGTGGAACCTGCGGGTGTTTCCAGAAGATGCATGGGGGTGTCAGTGCCCCTTCGTTTGGTGCCTTCCCCCACAGGGTTTCCTTCAAAGAGGTGTCCGGGCATCGGGTTCATTTCAAGAGCGGACCGGGAAATCGGGGTCATTCGGCATGTGGCACCACCCACGTGGCTCATCTCGAATTTCCTCGTGAGACCAGCATCATCCTGAGGTGCGGCGGGAAGGCCGGGAACACCTTCCACACAAAGTAGAGGAATCGATTCTCCTGTCGCGATCAGGAGGGGAGATGGGGCTCAGATGAAGTGGTGCCGGGACCCTCGGTGTTCCACTCGAGGGAACCCGGCGTTTCAGGGAACTTTAGGGGTCGCATCAAGGGAGCCAAGTACTGTTTCCCACTTCAGGACGGAACATGGGACTTCCCTGGAGACGCTGTAGCGGGCAAGGGCCTCATCCTGTGAAGACGTTGGAACCACGTCGTTTTTCTCGAGTTGCATTGGGATTCTCAAAAACGACAGGAATTTCAGGCTTCCTCTTGGGTTGGCCCTGGGAAGCCCAATCTTCAATTCGAGTTGCGATGGAAAGCTGGGGGTTCTGCTCGAGTCACTACAGGGCCAAAGAGACCTCATCGAGGCGTGTGTCCAGGACCTAATATTCCTCTCAAGGGAAGACAGGGATCACGGGTTTCCATTCCAGACTCCCCCGGGGGGTCAGGACTCGCCTGGAGGGGAAGCAAAGACTCCGCTTTCCTCTCAAGTCGCGACACGGATCTCTTGGAGCCCACTGAGTGGACTCAAGGGTGTCGAGCCTCCTCTTCAGTTTGGAGAGAGGACTCGGGATTGCTCTCCAGGCCAGGCAAGAAAGAAGGCCCTCATCTCGCGATGACGGGGGCGTCTCATGGGTTTCCTCAGGCTGCTGCGCCCATGGGGGTTTTCTCACGAGGCACGATGAGGACCTCAGGGAGCCTCTCGTGCGGCGCCAGGCAAGTCAGGTCTCCATGCGCATGGCGAGGGGGAGCTGGTCATCACTCTCGAGTCATGGGAAACGGCTAGGTCCTCAAGAGGCGTTGAAGAAGGACTCTCGAGGTCTTTCTCGGGTTGCGGCGGGAAACCCTTGTTTCCCTCGACTTCTGCAGGGGACCTTAGGGAACTTCCCACGGTGCTTCTGAGAGGTGAGGGATGCTGTGCAGTTGGCAGGGCCTCTCGGGACTCTGCTGGGTTCGGCGCAATGGAAGAGGGCCTCATCTCGAGGGGAGGCAGGTACCTCAGGCTTCCTCTCGGATTCGGACTCCGACTGCACGGTCCCTGCAGTGTTGGGACAGGAGAGTCATGCCTCGTCTTGTCTGAGGAATGGAATTCTGGTTGCCTCTCGAGTTGTTCCGGGAGTCTCAGGCCCCTTGTCGAGCTGTGTGTAGACCCTGCGGGTTTTTCCGGATGATGCACGGGGGTGTCAGTGCCCCTTCGTGTTGTGCCTTCACCCACAGGGTTGCCTTCGAAGAGGTGTCCGGGCATCGGGTTCTTATCAAGAGCGGACCGGAAAATCGGAGTCGTTCGGCACGTGGCATCTCACATGTGGCTAGTCTCGAATTTCCTCCTGAGACCGGCCTCATCCTGAGGTGCGCCAGGAAGGCCGGGAACCCCTTCCAGACAAAGCAGGGGAATCGACTCTCCTGTCGCGATCAGGAGGGGAGACGGGGCTCAGATGAAGTGGTGCCGGGACCCACGGTGTTCCCCTCGAGGGAACCCAGCGTGTCGGGGAACTTTTGCGGTCGCATCAAGGGTGTCAAGTACCGTGTCGCCCTTCAGGGCGGAACATGGGACTTCCCTGGAGACACCGGGAACTTCGGTGTTCCCCTGGAGTGAGACCGGTATGTTGGGGAACTTTGGGGTCACATCAAGGGTGCCAAGTAGCATTTCGAACTTTAAGATGGAACGTGGGACTTCTCTTGAGACTCTAGCTGGCAAGGGCCTCATATTGCGATGAAGGGGGAACCACATGGTTTTTAAGACTTGAGGCTGAATTCTCGAATTACGATGGGAAATTCAGACTTCCTCTTGTGTTGACCGTGGGAAGACCAATCTTCCATTCAAATTGTGAGGGAGAGATGGAAGTTGCTCGAGTCACTGTAGGGCAAAATAGACCTCATCTAGGCTTGTGTCTAGGACATAATGTTCCACTCCAGGGGTGACATGGATCTCGGGGTTGCATTCCAAACTCACCCGGGGAGTCAGGCCTCGTCTCCAGGGAAGCAAAGGACTCCGCTCTCCTCTCGAGTCGCACCGGGTATTTCTTGGACCCAACTGAGTGGCCTAAAGGGAGTCAATACTCCTGTGAAGTTTGGAGAGAGGACCAGGAATTGCTCTCCAGGTCAGGCAGGAAAAGAAGGCCCCCATCTCTCCTTGACGGGGGCATCTTGTGGTTTTTCTCGAACTGCGGCGCCAGTGTGGGTTTTCTCACGAGGTACGATGGGGTACTCAGGGAGCCTCTTGTGTGGTACTAGGGAAGTCAGTTTTCCTGCTCGTGGCGAGGGGAACGCGTCCTTGCTCTGGAGTCATGGTAGGGGAATCGGGCATCAAGAGACGTTGAAAAAGGACTCTCCAAGTCTTTCTCGGGTTACTTCAGGAAACTCTGGGTTCCCTCGACTTGTGCCAGTGACCTCAGGTAGCTTCTCAGGGAGCCTCTGAGAATTCAGGGATACTGTGGTGTTGGGAGGGGCCTCTCGGGACACCACTGAGTTTGGTTCAATGGAAGAGGGCCTCTTCTCTAGTTGAGGCAGGAACCTCAGGGTTCCTCTCCATTTCTGACTCCAATTGCAGGGTCCCTGAAGAGTTGGGACAGGAGAGTAAGGCCTCGTCTTGTGTGAAGGAATGCAACTTCACTTGCCTCTCGAGTTGTTCACGAGGTGACAGTCCACATTTGGAGCTGTGAGTGGAATCTGCGGGTTTTTCCAGACGATGCATGGGGATGTCAGTGTCCCTTCGTTTTGTGCCTTCATCCACAGGGTTGCCTTCGAAGAGATGTCCGGGCGTCAGGTTCTTATCTAGAGTGGACCGGGAATTCGGGATCTTTCAGCATATGGCACCAACCATGAGGCTACTTTTCGAATTTCCTCATGAGACCGGCCTCATCCGGAGGTTCGCGGGGAACGTCGGGAACCCCTTGCAGACAAAACATGGGAATCGACCCTTCTGTCGCGATCAGGAGGGGTGAAGGGGCTCACAGGAAGTGGTGCCGTGAACTTTGGTGTTTCCCTCGAGTGAGACCGGTATGTCAGGGAACTTTGGGGGTCGCATCAAGGGTGCCAAGTACCGTTTTGTACTTCAGGATGGAACGTGGGACTTCTCTTGATACGCTGTAGCGGCCAAGGGCCTCATCTTGCGATGACGGGGGAGCCACGTGGTTTTTCTCGAGTTGCAGCGGGATTCTCGAGTTACGACGGGGATTTCAGGCTTCCTCTTGTGTTGGGCCAGGGAAGTCCAATCATCCATTCGAGTTGCGAGGGAGAGCTGGGGGTTGCGCTCGAGTCACTGCAGGGCAAAGGAGACCTCATCTAGGCTTGTGTCCAGGACCTAATGTTCCTCTCCAAGGGCCACAGGGATCTCAGGTTTGCATTCCAGACTCACCCAGGGAATCAGGCCTCATGTCGAAGGGAAGCAAAGGACTCCGCTCTCCTTTCGAGTCGCGACGGGCACCTCTTGGAGCCCACTTTGTGGCCTAAAGGGAGTCAAGCCTCCTGTGAAGTTTGGAGAGAGGACTTGGGACTGCTCTCCAGGCCATGCAGGAAAAGATGGCCCTCATCTCGCGATGACGGAGGGATCTTGTGGGTTTTCTCGAGCTGCGGCGCCAGTGTGGGGTTTCACACGAGGTACGACGGGGAGCTCAGGGAGCCTCTCGTGTGGCGCCAGGGAAGTCAGGTCTCCATGTGCGTGGCGAGGGGGAGCGCATTATTGCTCTCGAGCTATGGTAGGGGAATCTGACCTCAAGACACATTGAAGAAGGACTCTCGAGGTCTTTCTTCGGTTGTGGCAGGAAACCCTTATTTCCCTCGACTTTTGCCGGTGGCCTCAAGGAGCTTCTCAGAATGCCTATGAGAAGTCAGGGATACTGTGGAGATGGGAGGGGACTCTCGGGACCCCACTGGGTTTGTTTTAATGGAAGAGGGCCTCATCTCGGGTTGAGGCAGGAACCTCAGGTTTCCTCTCCATTTCTGACTCAGATCGAAGCGTGCCTGCAGAGTTGGGATTGGATACTCAGGCCTCGTCTTGTCTGAGGAAGGGGACTCCGCTTTCCTCTCTCATTGTTTAAGGGGTGACAGGCCAGTTGTGGAGCTGTATGTGGATCCTGCGGGGTTTTCCGGACAATGAACAGGGTTGCCAGTGCCCCCTCGTGTAGGCCTTCATCCACAGGGTTGCCTTAGAAGAGGTGTCCGGGCTTCGGGTTCTTATCAAGAGCAAGACCGAGAAATCGGGGTCTTTTGGCACGTGGCACCAACACGAGGCTATGTCTCGAATTTCTTCGTGAGACTGGCCTCATCCTGAGGTGCGCCATGAAGGTCGGGAACCCCTTCTAGACAAAGCAGGGGGATCGACCTTCCTGCCGTGATCAGGAGCGGAGAAGGGGCTCAAATGAAGTGGTGCCAGGAACTTCGGTGTTCCCTTGGAGTGAGACCGGTATATTGGGGAACTTTTGGGGTCGCATCAAGGGTGCCAAGTAGCATCTCGAACTTTATGACGAAACATGGGACTTCTCTTGAGACTCTGTAGCGGGCAAAGGCCTCATATTGCGATGAATGGGGAACCACGTGGTTTTTAAGAGTTGCGGTGGGATTCTCGAGTTACAACGGGAAATTCAGACTTCCTCTTGTGTTGGCCCAATGAAGACCAATCTTCCATTCGAATTGCGAGGGAGAGATGGGTGTTGCTCTCGAGTCACTGTAGGGCAAAATAGACCTCATCTAGGCTTTTGTCCAGGACATAATGTTCCTCTCCAGGGACAACAGGGATCTCGGGGTTGCATTCCAGACTCACCCGAGGTAAGGCCTCGTCTCGAGGGGAAACAAAGTACTCTGCTCTCCTCTCAAGTCGCGACAGGTATCTCTTGGAGCCCATTGAGTGGCCTAAAGGGAGTAAAGCCTCCTGTGAAGTTTGGAGAAAAGACCAGGGATTGCTCTCCAGGTCAGGCAGGAAAAGAAGTCCCCAATCTCGCGATGACGGTGGGTTTTCCCGAGCTGCGGCGCCAGTGTGGGGTTTCTCACGAGGTATGACGGGGAGCTCAGGGAGCCTCTCATGTGGCGCCAGGGAAGTCAGGTGTCCATGCGCATGGCGAGGGGGAGCGTGTCATTGCTCTCGAGTCATGGTAGGGGAATCCGTCCTCAAGACGCGTTGAAGAAGGACTCTTGAGGTCTTTCTCGGGTTGCGGCAGGATACCCTGTGTTCCCTCGACTTGTGCCGGTGACCTCAGGGAGTTGCTCAGGGTGCCTCTGAGAAGACACTGATACTGTGGAGTTGGGAGGGGCCTCTCGGGACTCCACTGGGTGTGGTATAATACAAGAGGGCCTCATCTCGTGTTGAGGAAGGAACCTCAGGGTTCCTCTCCATTTCAGACTCCGATCTCAGGATTCCTGCAGAGTTGGGACAGGAGAGTCAGGCCTCGTATTCTGTGGAGAAATGAAACTTAGCTTGCCTCTCGAGTTGTTCACGAGGTAACAGGTCACTTGTCGAGCTGTATGTGGAACCTGCAGAATTTTCCAAAAGATGCACGGGTGTTCAGGGTCCCTCCTTGTTGTGCCTTCATCCTACGGGATGCATTCCAAGACGTGTACGGGCATCGGGTTCTTATTAATAGCTGACCGGGAAATGGGGTCTTTCCGCATGTGGCACCACCCACGAGGCTACATCTCCAATTTCCTCGTGAGACAGGCCTCATCCTGATGTGCGCTGGGAAGATCGGTAACCCCTTCCACACAAAGCAGGAGAAAAGACACTCCTGTTGCAATCAGGAGGGGAGAAGGGGCTCAAATGATGTGGTGCGGGGAACATGGGTGTTACCCTCGAGTGAGGCCTGTATGTTGGGGAACTTTGGGGGTGCCATCATGGGTGCCAAGTACCGTTTTGCACTTCAGTAGGAACGTGGGACTTCTTTTGAGACGCTGTGGCGGGCAAGGGCCTCATGCTGCGAAGACGATGGAACCACGTGGTTTTTATCGAGTTGCGGCGGGATTCTCGAGTTAGGACGTGGATTTCAGGCTTCCCCTTGTGTTGGCCCTGGGAAGCCCAAACTTCCCTTCGAGTTGCGAGGGAAAGCTGGATGTTGTGCTCGAACCACTGCAAGGCCAAAGAGACCTCATCTAGGCGTGTGTCCAGGACCTAATAGTCCTCTCAAGGGAAGACAAGGATCTCGGGATTGCACTCCAGACTCCCCCGGGGAGTCAGGCCTCGCCTGGAGGGGAAGCAAAGGACTGCGCTCTCCTCTAGAGCCCCGACGCGGATCTCTTGGAGCCCACTGAGTCGCCTCAAGGGAATCCATCCTACTCTTCAGTTTGGAGAGAGGACTCGGGATTGCACTCCAGGCCAGGCAGGAAAAGAAGGCCCTCAGCTAGCGAGGACGGGGGCGTCTCAGGGGTTTCCTCGAGCTGCGGTGCCCATGGGGGTTTTCTCCCGAGGCACGACGAGTATCTTAGGGAGCCTCTCGTGCGGCGCCAGGGAAGCCAGGTCTGCATGCGCGAGGCGAGGGGGAGCGCATCATTGCTCTCTAGTCCAGAGAGGGGACAAGGGCCTCAAGACACTTTGAAGAAGGACTATCGAGGTCTTTCTCGAGTGGCGGCGGGAAACCCTTATTTACCTCGAATTCTGCCAGGGACCTGAGGGAACTTCCCAGGGTGCCTCTGAGAGGTGAGGGATGCTGTGGAGTTAGCGGGGTCTCTCGGGACTCCGCTGGGGTTTGCGCAACGGAAGAGGGCCTCATATCGAGGGGAGGCAGGAACATCAGGCTTCCTCTCTGTTTCTGACTCCGACCCTCCGACTTCAGGGTCCCTGCAGAGTTGGGAGCGGAGAGTCAGGCCTCGTCTTGTCTGAGGAAGGGAACCCCGCTGGCCTCTCGAGTTGCTCAGGGGGTCTCAGGCCCCTCGTCGAGCTGAGTGTGGAACCCGCGGGTCTTTGCGGACGATGCACGGGGGTGGCAGTGCCCCTTCGTGTTGTGCCTTCACCCACAGGGTTGCCTTCTAAGAGGGGTCCGGGCCTCGGTTCGTTCTCTAAGGCGGACCGGGGAATCGGGGGCGTTCGGCATGTGGCCCCACCCACGTGGCTCGTCTCGAATTTCCTCGTGAGACCGGCCTCAACCTGAGGTGCGCCGGAAAGGCCGGGAACCCCTTCCAGACCACGCAGGGGAATCGCCTCTCCTGTCGCGATCAGGAGGGGAGAAGGGGCTCAGAGGATGCGGTGACGGGACCCTCGGTGTTCCCCTCGAGGGAACCCGGCGTGTCGTGGTACTTTTGGGGGTCGCAGGAAGGCTCTCAGGGACCGTTTCGCCCTTCAGGGCGGAACAGGGGACTTCCCTTGATACGCTGTCGCGGGCAAGGGCCTCATCTTGCCAAGAGGTGGGAACCACGTGGTTTTTCTCGAGTTGCGGCGGCATTCTCGAGTTACGACGTGGATCTCAGCCTTCACCTTGGGTTGGCCCTGGGAAGCCCACTCTTCCCCTCGGGTTGCGAGGGAAAGCTGGGGGTTGCGCTCGAGTCACTGCAGGGCCGAAGAGACCTCACCTAGGCGTGTGTCCGGGACCTAATATTCCTCTCCAGGGAAGGCAGGGATCTCGGGGTTGCATTCCAGGCTGCTCCGGGGAGTCAGGCCTCGTCTCGAGGGGAAGCCAAGGACTCCGCTCTCCTCTCGAGTCGCGACGCGGGTCTCTTGGAGCCCCCTGAGCGGCCTCAAGCGAGTCCAGCCTCCTCTTCCGTTTGGAGAGAGGACCCGGGATTGCTCTCCAGGCCATGCAGGAAAAGAAGGCCCTCAGCTCGCGAGGACGGGGGCGTCTCAGGGGTTTCCTCGAGCTGCGGCGCCCGTGGGGGTTTTCTCCCGAGGCATGAGGATCTCAGGGAGCCTCTCGTGCGGCGCCAGGGAAGTCAGGTCTCCATGCGCGTGGCGAGGGGGAGCGCGTCCTGGCTCTCGAGTCACGGGAGTGGACTAGGGCCTCGAGACGCGTTGAAGAAGGACTCTCGAGGTCTTTCTCGGGGGGCGGCGGGAAACCCTCGTATCCCTCGCCTTCTGCCGGGGACCTTAGGGAACTTGCCAGGGTGCCTCTGAGAGGCGAGGGATCCTGTGGAGGTGGCGGGGCCCCTCGGGACTCCGCTGGGTCTGGCGCAACGGAAGAGGGCCTCACCTCGAGGGGAGGCAGGAAACTCAGGCTTCCTCTCCGTTTCGGACTCCGACCGCAGGGTCCCTGCAGAGTTGGGACAGGAGAGTCAGGCCTTGTCTTGTCTGAGGAAGGGAACCCCGCTGGCCTCTCGAGTTGCTCAGGGGGTCTCAGGCCCCTCGTCGAGCTGTGTGTGGAACCCGCGGGTCTTTGCGGACGATGCACGGGGGTGGCAGTGCCCCTTCGTGTTGTGCCTTCCCCCACAGGGTTGCCTTCGAAGAGGGGTCCGGGCCTCGGGTCCTTCTCAATAGCGGACCGGGGAATCGGGGGCGTTCGGCATGTGGACCCACCCACGTGGCTCGTCTCGAATTACCTCGTGAGGCCGGCCTCATCCTGAGGTGCGCCGGGAAGGCCGGGAACCCCTTCCAGACCACGCAGGGGAATCGCCTCTCCTGTCGCGATCAGGAGGGGAGAAGGGGCTCAGAGGAAGCGGTTCCGGGACCCTCGGTGTTCCCCTCGGGGGAACCCGGCGTGTCGGGGGACTCTTGGGGGTCGCAGGAAGGCTTTCAGGGATCGTTTCGCCCTTCAGGGCGGAACAGAGGACTTCCCTTGCGACGCCGTGGTAGGCAAGGGCCTCATCTTGCCAAGAGGTGGGAACCACGTGGTTTTTCTCGAGTTGCGGCGGGATTCTCGAGTTACGACGGGGATCTCAGCCTTCCCCTTGGCTTGGCCCTGGGAAGCCCAATCTTCCCCTCGGGTTGCGAGGGAAAGCTGAGGGTTGCGCTCGAGTCACTGCAGGGCCGAAGAGACCTCACCTAGGCGTGTGTCCGGGACCTAATATTCCTCTCCAGGGAAGGCAGGAATCTCGGGGTTGCATTCCAGGCTCCCCCGGGGAGTCAGGCCTCGTCTCGAGGGGATGCAAAGGACACCGCTCTCCTCTCGAGTCGCGACGCGCATCTCTTGGAGCCCCCTGAGCGGCCTCAAGGGAGTCCAGCCTCCTCTTCCGTTTGGAGAGAGGACCCGGGATTGCTCTCCAGGCCATGCAGGAAAAGAAGGCCCTCAGCTCGCGGGGACGGGGGCGTCTCAGGGGTTTCCTCGAGCTGCGGCGCCCGTGGGGGTTTTCTCCCGAGGCACGACGAGGATCTCAGGGAGCCTCTCGTGCGGCGCCAGGGAAGTCAGGTCTCCATGCGCGTGGCGAGGGGGAGCGCGTCCTGGCTCTCGAGTCACGGGAGGGGACTAGGGCCTCGAGACGCGTTGAAGAAGGACTCTCAAGGTCTTCCTCGGGGTGCGGCGGGAAACCCTCGTGTCCCTCGCCTTCTGCCGAGGACCTTAGGGAACTTCCCAGGGTGCCTTTGAGAGGCAAGGGATCCTGTGGACGTGGCGGGGCCCCTCAGGACTCCACTGGGTCTGGCGCAACGGAAGAGGGCCTCACCTCGAGGGGAGGCAGGAACCTCAGGCTTCCTCTCCGTTTCGGACTCTGACCGCAGGGTCCCTGCAGAGTTGGGACAGGAGAGTCAGGCCTCGTCTTGTCCGAAGAAGGGAAACCCTCTGGCCTCTCGAGTTACTCAGGGGGTCTCAGGCCCCTCGTCGAGCTGTGCGTGGAACCCGCGGGTCTTTGCGGACGATGCACGGGGGTGGCAGTGCCCCTTCGTGTTGTGCCTTCACCCACAGGGTTGCCTTCGAAGAGGGGTCCGGGCCTCGGGTCCTTCTCAAGGGCGGACCGGGGAATCGGGGGCGTTCGGCATGTGGACCCACCCACGTGGCTCGTCTCGAATTTCCTCGTGAGACCGGCCTCATCCTGAGGTGCGCCGGGAAGGCCGGGAACCCCTTCCAGACCACGCAGGGGAATCGCCTCTCCTGTCGCGATCAGGAGGGGAGAAGGGGCTCAGAGGAAGCGGTGCCGGGACCCTCGGTGTTCCCCTCGAGGGAACCCGGCGTGTCGGGGGACTTTTGGGGGTCGCAGGAAGGCTGTCAGGGACCGTTTCGCCCTTCAGGGCGGAACAGGGGACTTCCCTTGAGACGCCGTGGCGGGCAAGGGCCTCATCTTGCCAAGAGGTGGGAACCACGTGGCTTTTCTCGAGTTGCGGCGGGATTCTCGAGTTACGACGGGGATCTCAGCCTTCCCCTTGGGTTGGCCCTGGGAAGCCCAATCTTCCCCTCGGGTTGCGAGGGAAAGCTGGGGGTTGCGCTCGAGTCACTGCAGGGCCGAAGAGACCTCACCTAGGCGTGTGTCCGCGACCTAATATTCCTCTCCAGGGAAGGCAGGGATCTCGGGGTTGCATTCCAGGCTCCCCCGGGGAGTCAGGCCTCGTCTCGAGGGGAAGCCAAGGACTCCGCTCTCCTCTCGAGTCGCGACGCGGGGCTCTTGGAGCCCCCTGAGCGGCCTCAAGGGAGTCCAGCCTCCTCTTCCGTTTGGAGAGAGGACCCGGGATTGCTCTCCAGGCCATGCAGGAAAAGAAGGCCCTCAGCTCGCGAGGACAGGGGTGTCTCAGGGGTTTCCTCGAGCTGCGGCGCCCGTGGGGGTTTTCTCCCGAGGCACGACGAGGATCTCAGGGAGCCTCTCGTGCGGCGCCAGGGAAGTCAGGTCTCCATGCGCGTGGCGAGGGGGAGTGCGTCCTGGCTCTCGAGTCATGGGAGGGGACTAGGGCCTCAAGACGCGTTAAGAAGGACTCTCGAGGTCTTCCTCGGGGGGCGGCGGGAAACCCTCGTGTCCCTCGCCTTCTGCCGGGGACCTTAGGGAACTTCCCAGGGTGCGTCTGAGAGGCGAGGGATCCTGTGGAGGTGGCGGGGCCCCTCGGGACTCCGCTGGGTCTGGCGCAATGGAAGAGGGCCTCACCTCGAGGGGAGGCAGGAACCTCAGGCTTCCTCTCCGTTTCGGACTCCGACCGCAGGGTCCCTGCAGAGTTGGGACAGGAGAGTCAGGCCTCGTCTTGTCTGAGGAAGGGAACCCCGCTGGCCTCTCGAGTTGCTCAGGGGGTCTCAGGCCCCTCGTCGAGCTGTGTGTGGAACCCGCGGGTCTTTGCGGACGATGCACGGGGGTGGCAGTGCCCCTTCGTGTTGTGCCTTCACCCACAGGGTTGCCTTCGAAGAGGGGTCCGGGCCTCGGGTCCTTCTCAAGGGCGGACCGGGGAATCGGGGGCGTTCGGCATGTGGCCCCACCCACGTGGCTCGTCTCGAATTTCCTCGTGAGACCGGCCTCATCCTGAGGTGCGCCGGGAAGGCCGGGAACCCCTTCCAGACCACGCAGGGGAATCGCCTCTCCTGTCGCGATCAGGAGGGGAGAAGGGGCTCAGAGGAAGCGGTGCCGGGACCCTCGGGGTTCCCCTCGAGGGAACCCGGCGTGTCGGGGGACTTTTGGGGGTCGCAGGAAGGCTGTCAGGGACCGTTTCGCCCTTCAGGGCGGAACAGGGGACTTCCCTTGAGACGCCGTGGCGGGCAAGGGCCTCATCTTGCCAAGAGGTGGGAACCACGTGGTTTTCCTCGAGTTGCGGCGGGATTCTCGAGTTACGACGGGGATCTCAGCCTTCCCCTTGGGTTGGACCTGGGAAGCCCAATCTTCCCCTCGGGTTGTGAAGGAAAGCTGGGGGTTGCGCTCGAGTAACTGCAGGGCCGAAGAGACCTCACCTAGGCGTGTGTCCGGGACCTAATATTCCTCTCCAGGGAAGGCAGGGATCTCGGGGCTGCATTCCAGGCTCCCCCGGGGCGTCAGGCCTCGTCTCGAGGGGAAGCCAAGGACTCCGCTCTCCTCTCGAGTCGCGACGCGGGGCTCTTGTCGCCCCCTGAGCGGCCTCAAGGGAGTCCAGCCTCCTCTTCCGTTTGGAGAGAGGACCCAGGATTGCTCTCCAGGCCATGCAGGAAAAGAAGGCCCTCAGTTCGCGAGGACGGGGGTGTCTCAGGGGTTTCCTCGAGCTGCGGCGCCCGTGGGGGTTTTCTCCCGAGGCACGACGAGGATCTCAGGGAGCCTCTCGTGCGGCGCCAGGGAAGTCAGGTCTCCATGCGCGTGGCGAGGGGGAGCGCGTCCTGGCTCTCGAGTCACGGGAGGGGACTAGGGCCTCGAGACGCGTTGAAGAAGGACTCTCGAGGTCTTCCTCGGGGGGCGGCGGGAAACCCTCGTGTCCCTCGCCTTCTGCCGGGGAACTTAGGGAACTTCCCAGGGTGCCTCTGAGAGGCGAGGGATCCTGTGGAGGTGGCGGGGCCCCTCGGGACTCCGCTGGGTCTGGCGCAACGGAAGAGGGCCTCACCTCGAGGGGAGGCAGGAACCTCAGGCTTCCTCTCCGTTTCGGACTCCGACCGCAGGGTCCCTGCAGAGTTGGCACAGGAGAGTCAGGCCTCGTCTTTTCTGAGGAAGGGAACCCCGCTGGCCTCTCGAGTTGCTCAGGGGGTCTCAGGCCCCTCGTCGAGCTGTGTGTGGAACCCGCGGGTCTTTGCGGACGACGCCCGGGGGTGGCAGTGCCCCTTCGTGTTGTGCCTTCACCCACAGGGTTGCCTTCGAAGAGGGGTCCGGGCCTCGGGTCCTTCTCAAGGGCGGACCGGGGAATCGGGGGCGTTCGGCATGTGGCCCCACCCACGTGGCTCGTCTCGAATTTCCTCGTGAGACCGGCTTCCTCCTGAGGTGCGCCGGGAAGGCCGGGAACCCCTTCCAGACCACGCAGGGGAATCGCCTCTCCTGTCGCGATCAGGAGGGGAGAAGGGGCTCAGAGGAAGCGGTGCCGGGACACTCGGTGTTCCCTTCGAGGGAACCCGGCGTGTCGGGGGACTTTTGGGGGTCGCAGGAAGGCTGTCAGGGACCGTTTCGCCCTTCAGGGCGGAACAGGGGACTTCCCTTGAGACGCCGTGGCGGGCCAGGGCCTCATCTTGCCAAGAAGTGGGAACCACGTGGTTTTTCTCGAGTTGCGGCGGGATTCTCGAGTTACGACGGGGATCTCAGCCTTCCCCTTGGGTTGGCCCTGGGAAGCCCAATCTTCCCCTCGGGTTGCGAGGGAAAGCTGGGGGTTGCGCTCGAGTCACTGCAGGGCCGAAGAGACCTCACCTAGGCGTGTGTCCGGGACCTAATATTCCTCTCCAGGGAAGGCAGGGATCTCGGGGTTGCATTCCAGGCTCCCCCGGGGAGTCAGGCCTCGTCTCGAGGGGAAGCCAAGGACTCCGCTCTCCTCTCGAGTCGCGACGCGGGTCTCTTGGAGCCCCCTGAGCGGCCTCAAGGGAGTCCAGCCTCCTCTTCCGTTTGGAGAGAGGACCCGGGATTGCTCTCCAGGCCATGCAGGAAAAGAAATCCCTCTGCTCGGGAGGACGGGGGCGTCTCAGGGGTTTCCTCGAGCTGCGGCGCCCGTGGGGGTTTTCTCCCGAGGCACGACGAGGATCTCAGGGAGCCTCTCGTGCGGCGCCAGGGAAGTCAGGTCTCCATGCGCGTGGCGAGGGGGAGCGCGTCCTGACTCTCGAGTCACGGGAGGGGACTACGGCCTCGAGACGCGTTGAAGAAGGACTCTCGAGGTCTTCCTCGGGGGGCGGCGGGAAACCCTCGTGTCCCTCGCCTTCTGCCGGGGACCTTATGGAACTTCCCAGGGTGCCTCTGAGAGGCGAGGGATCCTGTGGAGGTGGCGGGGCCCCTCGGGACTCCGCTGGGTCTGGCGCAACGGAAGAGGGCCTCACCTCGAGGGGAGGCAGGAACCTCAGGCTTCCTCTCCGTTTCGGACTCCAACCGCAGGGTCCCTGCAGAGTTGGGACAGGAGAGTCAGGCCTCGTCTTGTTTGAGGAAGGGAGCCCCGCTGGCCTCTCGAGTTGCTCAGGGGGTCTCAGGCCCCTCGTCGAGCTGTGTGTGGAACCCGCGGGTCTTTGCGGACAATGCACGGGGGTGGCAGTGCCCCTTCGTGTTGTGCCTTCACCCACAGGGTTGCCTTCGAAGAGGGGTCCGGGCCTCGGGTCCTTCTCAAGGGCGGACCGGGGAATCGGGGGCGTTCGGCATGTGGCCCCACCCACGTGGCTCGTCTCGAATTTCCTCGTGAGACCGGCCTCATCCTGAGGTGCGCCGGGAAGCCCGGGAACCCCTTCCAGACCACGCAGGGGAATCGCCTCTCCTGTCGCGATCAGGAGGGGAGAAGGGGCTCAGAGGAAGCGGTGCCGGGACACTCGGTGTTCCCCTCGAGGGAACCCGGCGTGTCGGGGAACTTTTGGGGGTCGCAGGAAGGCTGTCAGGGACCGTTTCGCCCTTCAGGGCGGAACAGGGGACTTCCCTTGAGACGCCGTCGCGGGCAAGGGCCTCCTCTTGCCAAGAGGTGGGAACCACTTGGTTTTTCTCGAGTTGCGGCGGGATTCTCGAGTTACGACGGCGATCTCAGCCTTCCCCTTGGGTTGGCCCTGGGAAGCCCAATCTTCCCCTCGGGTTGCGAGGGAAAGCTGGGGGTTGCGCTCGAGTCACTGCAGGGCCGAAGAGACCTCACCTAGGCGTGTGTCCGGGACCTAATATTCCTCTCCAGGGAAGGCAGGGATCTCGGGGTTGCATTCCAGGCTCCCCCGGAGAGTCAGGCCTCGTCTCGAGGGGAAGCCAAGGACTCCGCTCTCCTCTCGAGTCGCGACGCGGGTCTCTTGGAGCCCCCTGAGCGGCCTCAAGGGAGTCCAGCCTCCTCTTCCGTTTGGAGAGAGGACCCGGGATTGCTCTCCAGGCCATGCAGGAAAAGAAGGCCCTCAGCTCGCGAGGACGGGGGCGTCTCAGGGGTTTCCTCGAGCTGCGGCGCCCGTGGGGGTTTTCTCCCGAGGCACGACGAGGATCTCAGGGAGCCTCTCGTGCGGCTCCAGGGAAGTCATGTCTCCATGCACGTGGCGAGAAGGAGCGCGTCATTGTTCTCGAGTCATGGTAGGGGACTAGGGCCTCAAGACGCGTTGAAGAAGGACTCTCGATGTCTTTCTCGGGTTGCAGCGGGAAACCCTCTTTTCCCCCGACTTCTGCCGGGGACCTGAGGGAACTTCCCAGGGTGCCTCTGAGAGGTGAGGGACGCTGTGGAGTTGGCGGGGCCTCTCGGGACTCCACTGGGTTTGTCGCAATGGAAGAGGGCCTCATCTCGAGTGGAGGCAGGAACCTCAGGCTTCCTCTCCAATTCTGACTCTGATCGTAGTGTCCCTGCAGAGTTGGGACAGGAGAGTCAGGCTATGTGTTTTCTGAGGAATGGAACTCCGCTTGCCTCTCGAGTTTTTCATGGGGTTTCAGGCCCCTTGTCAAACTGTGTGTGAAATCTGCAGGTTTTTCCAGACGATGCATGGGGGTGTCAGTGACCCTTCGTTTTGTGTCTTCATCCACAGGGTTGCCTTCGAAGAGGTGTCCGGGCATCGTGTTCTTATGAAGAGCGGCCTGGGAAATCGAGGTCGTTCATCATTTGGCACCACCCACGTGGCTAGTCTCGAATTTCCTCATGAAACCGGCCTCATCCTGAGGTGTGCCGTGAAGGTCATGAAACCCTTCCAGACAAAGCAGAGGAATCGACCCTCCTGTGGCGATCAGGAGGAGAGAAGTGGCTCAGATGAAGTGCTGCTGGGAACCTCGGTGTTTCCCTCAAGTGAGACAGGTATGTCGGGTAACTTTTGGGGTCGCATAACGCGTTCCAAGTACCGTTTCGCTCTTCAAATTGGAACGTGGGACTTCTCTTGGGGTGCTCCAGCGGGCAAGGGCCTCATCTTGGAATGACTGGGGAACCACTTGGTTTTTCTCTAGTTGCGGTGGGATATTTGAGTTACCACAGGGAATTCATGCTTCCTCTTGTGTTGGCCCACAAAAGTCTTATCTTCCATTCGAGATTCGAGGAAGAGCTGGAGGTGCGCTCTAGTCACTGAAGGCAAAAGAGACCCCACCAAGGCTTGTGTGCAGGACCTAATGTTCATGCCAAGGGGCGACAGGAATCTCGGGGTTGCATTCCAGACTCACCCTGGAGTCAGGCCTCGTCTCGAGGGGAAGCAAAGGACTCTGCTCTCCTCTCGAGTCGGACGGGTATGTCTTGGAGCCCACTGAGTGGCTTAAAGGGAGTCAAACCTCCTCTGGTGTTTGGAGGGAGGACACGGGATTGCTCTCCAGGCAATGCAGGAAATGAAGGCCCTCGTCTCCCGATGACTGGGGCGTCTCGTAGGTTTTCTCGAGCTGTGGCGCTAGTGTGGGGTTTCTCAGGAAGTAAGACTGGGAGCTCAGTGAGCCTCTCATGTGGTGCCAGGGCAGTCAGGTCTCTATGCACGTGGTGAGAGGGAGCCCGTCATTGTTCTCGAGTCATGGTAGGGGAATTGGGCCTGAAAACGTGTTAAAGAAGGACTCTCGAGGTCTTTCTTGGGTTGCAGCAGGAAACCCTGGGTTCCATCGACTTGTGCCAGTGACCTCAGGAAGCTTCTCAGCGTGCCTCTGAGAAGTCAGGGTCACTGTGGAGTTGGGAGGGGCCTCTCGGAACTCCACTGGGTTTGGTGCAGTGGAAGAGGGCCTCATGACAAGTTGAGGCAGGAACCACAGGGTTCCTCTCCTGGCTTCGAATGCGCCGGATCTGACTCGGATCGCAGAGTCCCTGCAGAGTTGGGACAGGAGAGTCAGGCCTCGTCTTGTGTGGAGGAATGGAACTCCGCTTGACTCTCGCGTTGTTCATGGGGTGACAGGCCACTTGTCGATTTGTATGTGGAACTTGCGGGTTTTTCTGGACGATGCACTGGGGTGTCACTGCCCCTTCGTGTTGTGCCTTGTTCCACAGGATTGCCTTCGAGTTGGGTTCTGCCATCGGGTTCTTATCAAGAGCGGACCAGGGAATTGGGGTCTTTTGGCATGTCGCACCACCCACGAGGCTATGTCTCGAATTTCCTCGTGAGACTGGCCTCATCTTGATGTGCGCCAGGAAGGTCGGGAACGCCTTCCAGACAAAGCAGGGGAATCGAACCTCCTGTCGCGATCAAGAGGGGAGAAGAGTCTCAGATGAAGTGGTGCCAGGAACCTCGGTGTTCTCCTCAAGTGAGACTGGTATGTCGGGGAACTTTTGGGGTCGCATCAAGGGTTCCAAGTAACTTTTCGCTCTTCAATACGGAACGTGGGACTTCTCTTGAGACGCTGTAGCGGGCAAGGGCCTCATCTTTCGATGACGGGGGAACCACGTGGTTTCTCTTGAGTTGGGGTGGGATTCTCGAGTTACAACGGGGAATTCAGGCTTCCTCTTCAACTGGCCCAGGGAAGTCCAGTTTTCATTCGAATTGTGAGTTAGAACTGGGGATTGCTCTCGAGACACTGCAGGGCCAAATAGACCTCATCTAGGCTTGTGTCCAGGACCTAATGTTCCTCTGCTGGGGCGAAAGCGATCTCAGCATTGCATTCTCGACTCACCCGGGGAGTCAGGCCTCGTCTCGAGGGGAAGCCAAGGACACCGCTCTCCTGTCAAGTCGCGACGGGTATATCTTGGAGCTCACTGTGTGGCCTAAAATGAGTCAAGCCTCCTGTGGAGTTTGGAGAGAGGACTCAGGATTGCTCTCCAGGCCATACAGCAAAGGAAGGCCCTCATCTCGTGAGGACTGGGGCGTCTCGTGGGTATTCTCGAGCTGCGGCTCCAGTGTGGTGTTGCTCACGAGGTATAATGGGGAGCTCAGGAAGCCTCTTCTGTGGCGCCAGGGAAGTCAGGTTTCTATGCGCGTGGCTGGGGGAGCGCGTCATTGCTCTCGAGTCATGGTAGGGGAATCACACCTCAAGACGCATTGAAGGACTCTCGAGGTCTTTTACGGGTTGGGGCAGGAAACCCTTGGTTCCCTCGACTTGTGCCGGTGATCTCAGGAAGGTCTAAAGGTGCCTCTGAGAAGTCAGGGATACTGTGCAGTTGGGAGGGGCCTCTCGGGACTCCACTGGGTTCGGTGCAATGGAAGAGGGCCTCATCTCGAGTGGAGGCAGGAAACTCATGTTTCCTCTCCTGACTTCCCCTGGGCCAGATCTGACTCGGATCGCAGTTTCGCTGCAGAGTTCGAACAGGAGAGTCAGGCCTCGTCTTGTGTGGAGGAATGGAACTCTGCTTGCCTCTCCAGTTGTTCACGGGGTGACAGATCACTTCTCGAGCTGTGTGTGGTACCTGCGGCTTTCTCCTGACGATACCCAGGGGTGTCAGTGCCCCTAAGTGTTGTGCCTTCATCAAAAGGGTTATCTTCAAAGAGGTGTCCGGGCATCAGGATCTTATCAAGAGCGGACCAGGAAATCGGGGTCTTTCGGCATGTGTCACCATCCACGTGGCTATGTCTCGAATATCCTCGTGAGACCGGCCTCATCCTGAGATGCACCGGGAAAGGCAGGAACCCCTTCAAGACAAAAAAGGGGAATCGACCCTCCTGTCGCGATCAGGAGGGGAGAAGGGGCCCAGATGTAGTGGTGCCGGGAACCTCGGTGTTCTCCTCGAGGCAGACTGGTATGTCGAGGAACTTTTGAGGTCGCATCAAGGGTGCCAATACCGTTTCGCACTTCAAGACGGAACGTGGGACTTCTCTTGAGACGCTGTAGGGGGCAAGGGCCTCATCTTGGGATGACGGGGGAACCACGTGGCGTTTCTCGAGTTGTGGCGGGATTCTCGAGTTTCGACGGGGAATACAGTCTTCCTCATGTGTTGGGCCAGGGAAGTCCTATCTTCCATTCGAGTTTAAAGGGAGAGCTGGGGATTGCTCTCGAGTCACTGCAGGGCAAAATAGACCTCATCTAGGCTTGTGTCCAGGACTTAATGCTCGTCCCTAGGGGCGACAGTGATCTTGGGGTTGCATACCAGACTCACCCGGGGAATCAGGCCTCATCTCGAGGGGAAGCAAAGAACTCCGCTGTCCTTTTGAGTCGCGATGGGTATCTCTTGGAGCCCACTGTGTGCCCTAAAGGGAGTCAAGCCTCCTGTGGTGTTTGGATAGAGGACTCAGGATTCCTCTCCAGGCCATGCAGGAACAGAAGGCCCTCATCTCGCGATGATTGCGGCGTCTCGTGGGTTTTCTAGACTGCTGCGCTAGTGCCGGGTTTCTGACGAGGTACGAGAGGGAGCTCAGGGAGCCTCTCGTGTGGCGCCAGGGAAGTCAGGTCCCCATGAGATGGCTAGGGGGAGCTCGTTATTGCTCTCAAGTCATGGTAGGGTAATCGGGCCTCAAGACGGGTTGAAGAAGGACTCTCGAGGTCTTTCTCGGGTCACTGCATAAAACCCAGGGTTCCTTTGACTTGTGCCTGCGACCTCAGGGAGCTTCTCAGAGTGCCTCTGAGAAGTCAGGGATACTGTGCAGTTTGGAGGGGCCTCTCGAGACTCCTCTGCATTTGGTGGAATGTAAGAGGGACTCATCTCGAGTTGAAGCAGGAACCTCAGTGTTCCTCTCCATTTCTGACTCAGATCGCAAGGTCCCTGCATGTTGGTACAGGAGAGTCAGGCCTCGTCTTTTCTGGAGGATGGGACTCCTCTTGCCTCTCGAGTTGTTCTCGAGGTGACAGGCCACTTGTCGAGCTGTGTATGTAACCTGCCCGTTTTTCCGGATGATGCACAGGTGTGTTAGTGCCCCTTCGTGTTGTAGCTTCATACTCAAGGCTGCCTTCCAAGAGGTGTCCGAGCATCGCATTCTTATCAAGAGTGGACCGGGAAATTGGAGTCTTTCAGCAAGTGGCACCACCCACAAAGCTACGTATCGAATTTCCCCATGAGACCGGCCTCATCCTGAGTTGTGCAGGGAAGGTCGGGCCTCCTTGCAGACAAAGCAGGGGAATCGACCCACCGGTCACGATCAGGAGGGCAGAAGGGGCTTAAATGAAGTGGTGCCGGGAACCTCGGTGTTCCCCTTGAGTGAGACCGGCGTGTTGGGGGACTTTTGGGGTCGCATCAAGGGTGCCAAGTACCGTTTCGCATTTCAAGACGGAACCTGGGACGTCTTTTGAAACGCTGTAGCGGGCAAGGGCCTCATCTTGCGATGACGGGAGAACCACGTGGTTTTGCTCGAGTTGCGGCGGGATTCTCGAGTTTCGACGGGGAATACAGTCTTCCTCATGTGTTGGGCCAGGGAAGTCCTATCTTCCATTCGAGTTTAAAGGGAGAGCTGGGGATTGCTCTCGAGTCACTGCAGGGCAAAATAGACCTCATCTAGGCTTGTGTCCAGGACTTAATGCTCGTCCCTAGGGGAGACAGGGATCTTGGGGTTGCATACCAGACTCACCCGGGGAATCAGGCCTTGTCTCGAGGGGAAGCAAAGAACTCCGCTGTCCTTTTGAGTCGCAATGGGTATCTCTTGGAGCCCACTGTGTGCCCTAAAGGGAGTCAAGCCTCCTGTGCTGTTTGGATAGAGGACTCGGGATTCCTCTCCAGGCCATGCAGGAACAGAAGGCCCTCATCTCACGATGATGGCGGCGTCTCGTGGGTTTTCTAAACTGCTGCGCTAGTGCCGGGTTTCTGACGAGGTACGAGAGGGAGCTCAGGGAGCCTCTCGTGTGGCGCCAGGGAAGTCAGGTCCCCATGAGATGGCTAGGGGGAGCTCGTTATTGCTCTCAAGTCATGGTAGGGTAATCGGGCCTCAAGACGGGTTGAAGAAGGACTCTCGAGGTCTTTCTCGGGTCACTGCATAAAACCCAGGGTTCCCTTGACTTGTGCCTGCGACCTCAGGGAGCTTCTCAGAGTGCCTCTGAGAAGTCAGGGATACTGTGCAGTTTGGAGGGGCCTCTCGAGACTCCTCTGCATTTGGTGGAATGTAAGAGGGACTCATCTCGAGTTGAAGCAGGAACCTCAGTGTTCCTCTCCATTTCTGACTCAGATCGCAAGGTCCCTGCATGTTGGTACAGGAGAGTCAGGCCTCGTCTTTTCTGGAGGATGGGACTCCTCTTGCCTCTCGAGTTGTTCTCGAGGTGACAGGCCACTTGTCGAGCTGTGTGTGTAACCTGCCCATTTTTCCGGATGATGCACAGGTGTGTTAGTGCCCCTTCGTGTTGTACCTTCATACTCAAGGCTGCCTTCCAAGAGGTGTCCGAGCATCGGATTCTTATCAAGAGCGGACCGGGAAATTGGAGTCTTTCAGCAAGTGGCACCGCCCACAAAGCTACGTATCGAATTTCCCCATGAGACCGGCCTCATCCTGAGTTGTGCAGGGAAGGTCGGGCCCCCTTGCAGACAAAGCAGGGGAATCGACCCACGGGTCACGATCAGGAGGGCAGAAGGGGCTTAAATGAAGTGGTGCCGGGAAACTCGGTGTTCCCCTTGAGTGAGACCGGCGTGTTGGGGGACTTTTGGGGTCGCATCAAGGGTGCCAAGTACCGTTTCGCATTTCAAGACGGAACCTGGGACATCTTTTGAAACGCTGTAGCGGGCAAGGGCCTCATCTTGCGATGACGGGAGAACCACGTGGTTTTGCTCGAGTTGCAGCGGGATTCTCGAGTTATGACCGGGAATTTAGGCTTCCTCTTGTTGGCCTTGAAATCCAATCTTCCATTCGGGTTGCGAGGGGGAGCTGGGGATTGCGCTAGAGTCACTGCAGGGCAAAAGAGACCTAATCTAGGCTTGTGTCCAGGATCTAACGTTGCTCTCCAGGGGCGACAGGGATCTCGGGTTTGCATTCCAGACTCATCCGGGGAGTCAGTTCTCACCTCGAGGGTAAGCAAAGAATTCCGCTCTCGTCTCGAGTCGCGATGGGTATCTCTTGGAGCCCACTGTGTGTACTAAAGGGAGTCAAGCCTCCTGTGGAGTTTGGAGAGAGGACTCGGGATTGGACTCCAGGCCATGCAGGAAAAGAAGGCCCTCATCTCGAGATGACGGTGGCATCTCGTGGGTTTTCTCGAGCTGCGGCGCCAGTGTGGGGTGTCTCATGAAGTACCACGGGGATCTCAGGGAGCCTCTTGTATGGCGCCAGGAAAATCCAGTATTCCATTCGAGTTGCAAGTTAGAACTGGGGATTGCTCTCCAGTCACTGCAGGGCAAAATAGACCTCATCTACGCTTGTGTCCAGGACCTAGTGTTCCACTACTGGGCCAACAGGGATCTCAGGGTTGCATTCTCGACTCACCCGGAGAGTCAGGCCTCGTCTTGAGGGGAAAAAAAGGACTCCGCTCTCCTGTCGAGTCGCGACGGGTATCTCTTGGAGCCCACTGCGTGGCGTAAAGGGAGTGAAGCCTCCTATGGAGTTTGGAGAGATGACTCGGGATTGTTTTCCTGGCCATGCAGGAAAAAAGGCCCTCATCTCGCGATGACGGGGGCATCTCGTGTGTTTTCTCCAGCTGCGGCGCCAGTATCAGATTTCTCACAAGGTACAACGGGGAGCTCAGAGAGCCTCTCGTGTGGTGCTAGGGACGTCAGGTCTCCGTGCGTGTGGTGAAGGGGAGTGCGTGATTGCTCTCGAGTCATAGTAGGCGAATTGGGCCTCAAGACGCATTGAAGAAGGACTCTTGAGGTCTTTCTCGGGTTGCGGCAGGGAACCCTGGGTTCCCTTGATTTGTGTCGGTGACCTCAGGCAACTTCTAAGGGTGCCTCTGAGAAGTCAGGGACACTGTGGATTTGGGAGGGGCCCTTCGTTACTCAACTGGGTTTGGTGCAATCGAAGAGGGCCTCATCTCGAATGGAGGCAGGAACATCAGGGGTCCTCTCCATTTCTGACTAGGGTCGCAGGGTACCTGCAGAGTATGGACAAGAGAGTCACGCCTCGTCTTCTGTTGAGGAATGGATTTCCCCTTGCCTTTCGAGTTGTTCACGGAGTGACAGGCCACTTGTTGAGCTGAGTGTGGAACCTGCGGGTTTTTCCGGACGATGCACGGGGGTGTCAGTGCCCCTTCGTGTTGTGCCTTCATCCACAGGGTTGCCTTCAAAGAGGTTTCCGGGCATCGGGTTCTTTTCAAGAGCGTACCGGAAAATTGGGGTCTTTCAGCATGTGGTACCACCCACGAGGCTACGTCTCGAATTTCCTCGGGAGACCGGCCTCATCCTGAGGTGCGCCGGGAAGGTCGGGAACCCCTTGCAGACAAAGCAGGGGAATCGACCCACCGCTCGCGATCAGAAGGGGAGAAGGGGCTCAGATGAAGTGGTGCCGGGAACCTCGGTGGTCCCCTCGAGTGAGACCGGTATGTCACGGCACTTTTGAGGTCGCATCAAGGCTGCCAAGTACAGTTTCGCACTTCAAGACGGAACGTGGGAATTCTCTGGAGATGCTGTAGCGGGCAAGGGCCTCATATTGCGATGACGAGGGAAACACGTGGTTTTTCTCGAGTTGAGGCGGGATTCTCGAGTTACAACGGGGAATTCAGGCTTCCTCTTGTGTTGGCCCAGGAAGTCCAATCTTCCATTCAACTTGTCAGAGAGAGCTGAGGATTGCTCTCGAGTCACTTCAGGGCAAAGAGTCCTCATCTAGGCTTGGGTCCAGGACGTAATGTTCCTCTCCAGGGGCGACAGGGATATCGGGGTCGCATTCCAGTCTCACCCGGTGGGTCACGCCTCATCTCGAGTGGAAGCAAAGGACTCCACTATCCTCTCGAGTCGCGACACGTAACTCTTGGAGCCCAATGAGTGGCCTAAAGGGAGTCAAGAGTCCTGTGTAGCTTCGACAGAAGGTTCACGCTTGATCTGCATACCATGCAGTTAAAGATGGCCCTCCTCTCGAGATGATGGGGGCGTCTCATGGGTTTTCTCGAGCTGCGGCGCCAGTGTGGGGTTTCTCATGAGATATGATGGGGAGTTCAGGGATCCTCTTGTGCAGCGCCAGAGAAGCCTGACTCCATGCGTGTGGCCAGGCAGATCGCGTCATTGCTCTCGAGTCATGGGAGGGACAAGGGCCTCAAGAGGCATTTAAGAAGGACTCTCAAGGTCTTTCTTGGGTTGGGGCGGGAAACACTCGTTTCCCTCGACCTCTACAGGGGACCTTAGGGAACTTCCCAGGTGCCTCTGAGAGGTGAGGGATACTGAGGAGTTAGAGGGGCCTCTCGGGACTCCACTAGGTTTGACGAAATGAAAGAGGGCCTCATCTCGATTGGAGGCAGGAACCTCAGGCTTCCTCTCCATTTCTGACTCCGACCGCAGGGTCCCTGCAGAGTTGGGACAAGAGAGTCAGGCCTCGTCTTGTCTGAGTAACGGAACTCTGCTTGCCTCTCGAGTCGTCAGTGGGTCTCAGGGCCCTTGACAAGCTGTGTGTGGAACCTGCGGGTGTTTCCAGAAGATGCATGGGGGTGTCAGTGCCCCTTCGTTTTGTGCCTTCCCCCACAGGGTTGCCTTCAAAGAGGTGTCCGGGCATCGGGTTCATTTCAAGAGCAGACCGGGAAATCGGGGTCATTCGGCATGTGGCACCAACCACGTGGCTCATCTCGAATTTCCTCATGAGACCAGCATCATCCTGAGGTGCGCCAGGAAGGCCGGGAACCCCTTCCACACAAAGTAGGGGAATCGATTCTCCTGTCGCGATCAGGAGGGGAGATGGGGCTCAGATGAAGTGGTGCCGGGACCCTCGGTGTTCCACTCGAGGGAACCCGGCGTTTCAGGGAACTTTAGGTGTCGCATCAAGGGAGCCAAGTACCGTTTCCCACTTCAGGACGGAACATGGGACTTCCCTGGAGACGCTGTAGCGGGCAAGGGCCTCATCCTGTGAAGACGTTGGAACCACGTCGTTTTTCTTGAGTTGCATCGGGATTCTCGAAAACGACAGGAATTTCAGGTCTCTCTTGGGTTGGCCCTGGGAAGCCCAATCTTCAATTCGAGTTGCGATGGAAAGCTGGGGGTTCTGCTCGAGTCACTACAGGGCCAAAGAGACCTCATCGAGACGTGTGTCCAGGACCTAATATTCCTCTCAAGGGAAGACAGGGATCCAGGGTTTGCATTCCAGACTCCCCCGGGGAGTCAGGACTTGCCTGGAGGGGAAGCAAAGGACTCCGCTTTCCTCTCAAGTCGCGACACGGATCTCTTGGAGCCCACTGAGTGGACTCAAGGGTGTCGAGCCTCCTCTTCAGTTTGGAGAGAGGACTCGGGATTGCTCTCCAGGCCAGGCAGGAAAAGAAGGCCCTCATCTCGCGATGACGGGGGCGTCTCATGGGTTTCCTCAGGCTGCTGTGCCCATGGGGGTTTTCTCACGAGGCACGACGAGGACCTCAGGGAGCCTCTCGTGCGGCGCCAGGGAAGTCAGGTCTCCATGCGCATGGCGAGGGGGAGCTGGTCATCACTCTCGAGTCATGGGAAGCGGCTAGGTCCTCAAGAGGCGTTGAAGAAGGACTCTCGAGTTCTTTCTTGGGTTGCGGCGGGAAACCCTCGTTTCCCTCGACTTCTGCAGCGGACCTTAGGGAACTTCCAACGGTGCCTCTGAGAGGTGAGGGATGCTGTGTAATTGGCAGGGCCTCTCGGGACTCTGCTGGGTTCGGCGCAATGGAAGAGGGCCTCATCTCGAGGGGAGGCAGGAACCTCAGGCTTCCTCTCGGTTTCGGACTCTGACTGCACGGTCCCTGCAGTGTTGGGACAGGAGAGTCATGCCTCATCTTGTCTGAGGAATGGAATTCTGGTTACCTCTCGAGTTGTTCCGGGAGTCTCAGGCCCCTTGTCGAGCTGTGTGTAGACCCTGCGGGTTTTTCCGGATGATGCACGGGGGTGTCAGTGCCCCTTCGTGTTGTGCCTTCACCCACAGGGTTGCCTTCGAAGAGGTGTCCGGGCATCGGGTTCTTATCAAGAGCGGACCGGAAAATCGGGGTCGTTCGGCACGTGGCACCTCACACGTGGCTAGTCTCGAATTTCCTCCTGAGACCGGCCTCATCCTGAGGTGCGCCAGGAAGGCCGGGAACCCCTTCCAGACAAAGCAGGGGAATCGACTCTCCTGTCGCGATCAGGAGGGGAGAAGGGGCTCAGATGAAGTGGTGCCGGGACCCTCGGTGTTCCCCTCGAGGGAACCCAGCGTGTCGGGGAACTTTTGCGGTCGCATAAAGGGTGTCAAGTACCGTGTCGCCCTTCAGGGCGGAACATGGGACTTACCTGGAGACACCGGGAACTTCGGTGTTCCCCTGGAGTGAGACTGGTATGTTGGGGAACTTTGGGGTCACATCAAGGGTGCCAAGTAGCATTTCGAACTTTAAGATGGAACGTGGGACTTCTCTTGAGACTCTAGCTGGCAAGGGCCTCATATTGCGATGAAGGGGGAACCACATGGTTTTTAAGACTTGAGGCTGAATTCTCGAATTACGATGGGAAATTCAGACTTCCTCTTGTGTTGACCGTGGGAAGACCAATCTTCCATTCAAATTGTGAGGGAGAGATGGAGGTTGCTCGAGTCACTGTAGGGCAAAATAGACCTCATCTAGGCTTGTGTCTAGGACATAATGTTCCACTCCAGGGGCGACATGGATCTCGGGGTTGCATTCCAAACTCACCCGGGGAGTCAGGCCTCGTCTCCAGGGAAGCAAAGGACTCCGCTCTCTTCTCGAGTCGCACCGGGTATTTCTTGGACCCAACTGAGTGGCCTAAAGGGAGTCAATACTCCTGTGAAGTTTGGAGAGAGGACCAGGAATGGCTCTCCAGGTCAGGCAGGAAAAGAAGGCCCCCATCTCTCCTTGACGGGGGCATCTTGTGGTTTTTCTCGAACTGCGGCGCCAGTGTGGGTTTTCTCACGAGGTACGATGGGTACTCAGGGAGCCTCTTGTGTGGTACTAGGGAAGTCAGTTTTCCTGCTCGTGGCGAGGGGAGCGCGTCCTTGCTCTGGAGTCATGGTAGGGGAATCGGGCATCAAGAGACGTTGAAAAAGGACTCTCCAAGTCTTTCTCGGGTTACTTCAGGAAACTCTGGGTTCCCTCGACTTGTGCCAGTGACCTCAGGTAGCTTCTCACGGAGCCTCTGAGAATTCAGGGATACTGTGGTGTTGGGAGGGGCCTCTCGGGACACCACTGAGTTTGGTTCAATGGAAGAGGGCCTCTTCTCTAGTTGAGGCAGGAACCTCAGGGTTCCTCTCCATTTCTGACTCCAATTGCAGGGTCCCTGAAGAGTTGGGCCAGGAGAGTAAGGCCTCGTCTTGTGTGAAGGAATGCAACTTCACTTGCCTCTCGAGTTGTTCACGAGGTGACAGTCCACATTTGGAGCTGTGAGTGGAATCTGCGGGTTTTTCCAGACGATGCATGGGGATGTCAGTGTCCCTTCGTGTTGTGCCTTCATCCACAGGGTTGCCTTCGAAGAGATGTCCGGGCGTCAGGTTCTTATCTAGAGTGGACCGGGAATTCGGGATCTTTCAGCATATGGCACCAACCATGAGGCTACTTTTCGAATTTCCTCATGAGACCGGCCTCATCCGGAGGTTCGCGGGGAACGTCGGGAACCCCTTGCAGACAAAACATGGGAATCGACCCTTCTGTCGCGATCAGGAGGGGTGAAGGGGCTCACAGGAAGTGGTGCCGTGAACTTTGGTGTTTCCCTCGAGTGAGACCGGTATGTCAGGGAACTTTGGGGGTCGCATCAAGGGTGCCAAGTACCGTTTTGTACTTCAGGATGGAACGTGGGACTTCTCTTGATACGCTGTAGCGGCCAAGGGCCTCATCTTGCGATGACGGGGGAGCCACGTGGTTTTTCTCGAGTTGCGGCGGGATTCTCGAGTTACGACGGGGATTTCAGGCTTCCTCTTGTGTTGGGCCAGGGAAGTCCAATCATCCATTCGAGTTGCGAGGGAGAGCTGGGGGTTGCGCTCGAGTCACTGCAGGGCAAAGGAGACCTCATCTAGGCTTGTGTCCAGGACCTAATGTTCCTCTCCAAGGGCCACAGGGATCTCAGGTTTGCATTCCAGACTCACCCAGGGAGTCAGGCCTCATGTCGAAGGGAAGCAAAGGACTCCGCTCTCCTTTCGAGTCGCGACGGGCACCTCTTGGAGCCCACTTTGTGGCCTAAAGGGAGTCAAGCCTCCTGTGAAGTTTGGAGAGAGGACTTGGGACTGCTCTCCAGGCCATGCAGGAAAAGATGGCCCTCATCTCGCGATGACGGAGGGATCTTGTGGGTTTTCTCGAGCTGCGGCGCCAGTGTGGGGTTTCACACGAGGTAGGACGGGGAGCTCAGGGAGCCTCTCGTGTGGTGCCAGGGAAGTCAGGTCTCGATGCGTGTGGCGAGGGGGAGCGCGTCATTGCTCTCGAGTCATGGTAGGGGAATCAGGCCTCTAGACGCGTTGAAGGACTCTCAAGATCTCTCTCGGGTCTTGGCAAGAATACCTGGGTTCCCTCGACTTGTGCCGGTGACCTCAGGGAGATTCTCCGGGTGCCTCTGAGAAGTCAGGGATACTGTGGAGTTGGGAAAGACCTCTCGGGACTCCACTGGGTTTGGTGAAATGGAAGGGGGCCTCATCTCGAGGGGAGGCAGGAACCTCAGGGTTCCTCTCCATTTCTGATTCCGATCGCAGCCCCCTGCATAGTTGGGAGAGGTGAGTCAGGCCTTGTCTTGTGTGCAGGAATGGACCTCCGCTTGCCTCTCGAGTTGTTCACTGGGTGACAGGCACTTGTTGAGCTGTATGAGTAACCTGCGGTCTTTTCCGGACGATGCACGGGGGTGTCAGTGCCCCTTCGTGTTGTGCCTTCATCCACACTATCTTCGAATAGGTGTCTGGGCATCGCGTTCTTATCAAGAGCGGATCGGGAAATCGCGGTCTTTCGGCATGTGGCACCACCATCGAGGCTACGTCTCGAATTTCCTCGTGAGACAGCCTCATCTGAGGTGCGTGGAGAAGGTCGGGAACCCCTTGCAGACAAAGCAGGGGAATTGACCCTCCTTTCGCCATCAGGAGGGGAGAAGGGGCTCAGATGAAGTGGTGCCAGGAACCTCGGTGTTCCCCTCTAGTGCGACCCGTATGTCGGGGAACTTTTGGGGTAGCATTAAGGGTGCCAAATATCATTTCGCACTTGAAGACAGAACGTGGGACTACTCTTGAGACGCTGGAGCGGGCAAAGGCCTCATCTTGCCATGACGGGGGAACCACGTGGTTTTTCTCAAGTTGAGGCGGAATTCTCGAATTACTACTGGGAATTCAGGCTTCCTCTTGTGTTGGCCCAGGAAGGTCCAATCTTCCATTCGGGTTGCGAGGGAAAGCTGGGGAGTGCTCTCGAGTTACTGCAGGGCAAAAGCGACCTCATCTAGCCTTGTGTTCAGGACCCAGTGATCCTCTCCAAGGGCGACAGGGATCTCGGGTTTGCATTACAGACTCACCCGGGGAGTTAGGCCTCGTCTCGAGGGGAAGCAAAGGACTTGGCTATCCTCTCGAGTTGCGACGCGTATCTCTTGGAGCCCACTGAGTGGTCTAAAGGGAGTCAACCCTCCTCTTCAGTTTGGAGAGAGGACTCGGGATTGCTCTCCAGGCCATGCAGGAAAAGAAGGCCCACATCTCGAGATGACGGGGGCGTCTCGTGGGTTTTCTCGAGCTGCGGCGCCAGTGTGGGGTTTCTCACGAGGTACGACGGGGAGTTCAGGTAGCCTCTCGTGTGGCAACAGGGAAGTCAGGTCTCCATGGGCGAGGCAAGGGGGAGCGCGTCATTGCTCTCAAGTCAGGGTAGGGGAATCGGGCCTCATGACGGGTTGAAAAAGAACTCTCGATGTCTTTATAGGGTTGCGGCAGGAAACCCTGGGTTCCCTTGACTTGTGCCGGTGACCTCAGGGAGCGTCTCAGGGTGCCTCTGAGAAGTCAGGGATACTGTGGATTTGGGAGAGGCCTCTCGGGACTCCTCTGGGTTTGGTGCAATGGAAGTGGGCCTCATCTCGAGTTGAGGCAGGAACCTCAGGGTTCTGCTCCTGACTTCCTGGAGGCCGGATGTGACTCAGATCGCAGGGTCCCTGTTGAGTTTGCTCAGGAGTGTCATGTCTCGTGTTCTGCGGAGGAATGGAACTCCGCTTACATCTCAAGTTGTTCAAGGATAACACCACTTTTCGTGATGTGTGTGGAACCTGCGGGTTTTTCGGAGATGCACGGGGGCGTCAGTGCTCCTTCCTGTTGTGCCTTCATCCACAAGGTTGCCTTCGAAGAGGTGTCCGGGTATCGTGTTCTCCTCAAGTGCGGACCGGGAAATTGGGGTCTTTCAGCATGTTGCACCACCCACTAGGCTACGTCTCGAATTTTCTTGTGAGACCGGCCTCATCCTGAGGCACGCAGGAAAGTCCGGGAACCCTTTCCAAACAAAGCAGGGGAATCGACCCTCCTTTCGGGATCAGGAGGAGAGAAAGGGCTCAGATGAAGTAGTGCCGGGAACCTCGGTGCTCTCCTTGAGTGAAAGTCGGGTAACTTTTCTGGTTGCATCAAGGGTGCCAAGTACCGTTTCGCACTTCAAGACGGAACCTGGGACTTCTCTTGAGATGCTGTAGTGGGCAAGGGCCTCATCTAGCACTGACGGGGGACCCACGTGTTTTTTCTCGAGTTGCGGCAGGATTCTTGAGTTACGATGGGGAATACAGGTTTCCTCTTGTGTTGGCCCAGGGAAGTCCAATCTTCCATTCGAGTTGCAAGTGAGAGCTGGAGATTGCTCTCGAGTCACTGCAGGGCAAAATAGAGCTCATCTAGGTTTGTGTCCAGGACCGAGTTTTTCTCTCCAGGGGCGACAGGGATCTCGGGGTTGCATTCCAGACTCACCCGGGGAGTCAGGCCTCGTCTCGAAGGGAATGAATGGACTCCGCTCTCCTCTCGAGTCGCGACGGGTATCCCTTGGAGCCCAAGAGTGGCCTAAATGGAGTTAAGCCTCCTGTGGAGTTTGGAGAGAGTACTCGGGATTGCTCTCTAGGCCATGCAGGAAAAGAAGGCCCTCATCTCGCGATGACGGGGGCGTCTCGTGGGTTTTCTCAAGGTGCAGTGCCTGGTTGGGGTTTCTCACGAGATAGGACGGGGAGCTCAGGGAGACTCCTGTGGTGCCACGGAAGTCAGGTCTCCATGGACGTGGCGTGGGGGAGCGCCTCATTGCTCTCGAGTCATGGTAGGGGAATCAAGCCTCAGGACGCTTCGAAGAAGAACTCTCGAGGTCTTTCTCGGGGTGTGGCAGGAAACCCTGGGTTCCCTCGACTTGTGCCCATGACCTCAGGGAGCTTAGCGGGGTTCCTCTGAGAAGTCAGGGATACTGTGGAGTTGAGAGGGGCTTCTCGGGACATCACAGGGACTGGTGCAATTGAAGAGGACCTAATCTCGGATTGAGGCAGTAACGTCAGGGTTCCTCTCCATTTCTGACTCGGATAGCAGGGTCCCTGCAGAGTTGGGACAGGAGAGTCAGACCTCGTCTTGTGTGGAGTAATGGAACTCCGCTTGCCTCTCGAGTTGTTCACGGGATGACAGGCCACCTGTCGAGTTGTATGTGGGACCTGCGGTTTTGGGGGACGATGCACAGGGGTGTCAGTGCCCCTTCGTGTTGTGCCTTCATCCACAGGGTTACCTTCGAAGAGGTGACCGGGCATCGGGATCTTATCAATAGCGGACCAGGAAATCGGGGTCTTTCGGCATGTGGCACAACCCACGAGGCTACGTCTCGACTTCCCTCGTGAGACTGGCCTCATCCTGAGGTTCGCCGGGAAGTCTGGGAACCCCTTCCAGACAAAGCAGGGGAATCGACCCTCCTGTCGCCATCAGGAGGGGAGAAGAGGCTCAGCTGAAGCGGTGCTGGGAACCTCCATGTTCTCCTCGAGTGAGACCGGGGTGTCAGGGAAATTTGGGGGTCGCATCAAGGGTGCCAAGTACCGTTTCACACTTCAAGACGGAACATGGGACTTCCCTGGAGACGCTATAGCTGACAGGGGCCTCATATTTCGATGACAGAGGAGCCACGTTGTTTTTCTCCAGTTGCCGCGGGATTCTCGAATTACAATGGGGAATACAGGCTTCCTCTTGTGTTGGCCCAGGGAAGTCCAATCATCCATTCGAGTTGCGAGGGAGAGCTGGGGATTGCACTTGAGTCAATGCAGGACAAAAAAGACCTCATTTAGGCTTGTGTCCAGGACCGAGTTTTCCTCTACAGGGGCAACACGGATCTCAGGATCCCATTCCAGACTCACCCAAGTAGTCAGGCCTCGGCTCGAGGGGAAGCAACGGACTCCGCTCTCCTCTAGAGTAGCGACGTGTATCTCTTGGAGGCTACTGAGTGGCCTAAAGGGAGTCAGGCCTCCAGTGGAGTTTGGAGAGTGGACTCGGGATTGCTCTCTAGGTCATGTAGGAAAAGAAGGCCCTCATCTTACGATGATGGGGGCGTCTCGTGAGTTTTCTCGAGCGGCGGTGCCAGTGTGGGGTTTTCATGAGGCAGGACGGGGAGCGCAGGGAGCCTCTCGTGTGGCGCCAGGGAAGTTAGGTTTCAATGGGCGTGGCGAGGGGAATGCGTCATTGCTCTCCAGTCATGGTAGGGTATCGGGCCTCAAGACGCGGTAAAGAAGGACTCTCAAGGTCTTTCTCAGAATGCAGCAGGAAACCCTGGGTTCACTCGACTTGTGCCAGTGACCGCAGAGAGCTTCTGAGGGTGCCTCTGAGAATCAGGGATACTGTGGAGTTTTAGGGGCCTCTCGGGACTCCACTGGGTATGGCGCAATGGAAGAGGGCCTCATTTCGAGTTGATGCAGGAACGTCAGGTTTCATCTACATTTCTGACTCCGATCGCACGGTCCCTGCAGAGTTGGGAAAGGAGAGTCAGGCCTTCTCTTGTGTGGAGGAACGGAACTCCGCATGCCTCTCTAGTTCTTCATGGGATGACAGGACACTTGTCGATCTGTGTTTGGAATCTGCGTGTTTTTCCGTACTATGCATGGGGATGTCAGTACCCCTTCGTGTTGTGCATTCATCCACAGGTTTGCTTTCGAAGAGGTGTCCTGGCATCGGGTTCTTATTAAGAGCGGACCGGGAAATCGGGGTCTTTCCGCATGTGGCACCACCCACCAGGCTACGTCTCGAATTTCCTAGTGAGACCGGCCTCATCCTGAGGTGCGCCGGGAAGGTCGGAACCCCTTGCAGACAAAGCAGGGGAATCGACCCTCCTGTCTCGATCAGGAGGGGAGAAGGGGCACAGATGAGGTGATGCCGGGAACCTCGGTGTTCCCCTCCAGTGAGACCAGTGTGTTGGGGAACTTTTGGGGTCGCATCAAAGGTGCCAAGTACCGTATCGCACTTCAAGATGGAACGTCAGACTTCTTTTGAGACGCTGTAGCGGCAATGGCCGCATCTTGCGATGAAGAGGGAACGACGTGGTTTTTCTCGAGTTGTGGCGGGATTCTTGAGTTACAACGGGAAATTCAGGCTTCCTCTTCTGTTGGCCCAGGGAAGTCCAGTCTTCCATTCGAGTTGCGAGGGAGAGTTGGGGATTGCTCTCGAGTCACTGCAGGAAAAAAGAGACCTCATCTAGGCTTGTGTCCAGGACCTAATGTTTCTCTCCAGGGGCGACAGGGATCTCCGGTTCACATATCAGACACACCCGAGGAGTCAGGCCTCGCCTCGAGGGGAAGGAAAAGACTCCGCTCTCCTCTCGAGTCGCGACGGGTGTGTCTTGGAGTCCACTGAGTGACCAAAAGGGAGTCAAGCCTACTGTGGAGTTTGGAGAGAGGACTAAGGATTGCTCTCCAGGCCATGCTAGAAAAGAAGGCCGTCATGTCGCGAAAATGGGGGCGTCTCGTGGGTTTTCTCTATCTGTGGCGCCAGTGTTTGGTTTCTCACGAGGTATGACGGGGAGCTCAGGGAGCCTCTCGTGTGGCGCCAGGGAAGTCAGGGCTTCATGAGTGTAGCAGAGGGAGCGTGTCATTGCCCTCGAGTCATGGTAGGGGAATCAGGCCTCAAAATGCGTTGAAGAAGGACTCTTGAGTTCTTTCTATGGTGGCGGCAGTAAACCCTGGGTTCACTCGAATTGTGCTGGTGACCTCAGGGAGCTTCTCAGGGTGCCTCTGAGAAGTCAGGGATACTTTGGAGCTGGGACGCGTCTCTCGGGACTCCACTGGGTTTCGTGAAATGGAAGAGGTCCTAATCTCGAGTGGAGGCAGGAACCTCAGCGTTCCTCTCGTGACTTCATTGGCGCTGGTCTGATTCGGATCGCAAAGTCCCTGCAGAGTTGGAACAGGAGAGTCAGGCATCGTCTTGTGTAGAGGAATGAAACCCCACTTGCCTCTCGAGTTCTTCAGGGGTGACAAGCCACTTGTTGAGCTGTATGTGGAACCTGCGGGTTTTTCTGGACGATGCACGAGGGTGTCAGTGCCCCTTTGTGTTGTGCCTTCATCCACAGGGTTGCCTTCAAAGAGGTGTCCAGGCATCGGGTTCTTATCAAGAGCGTACCGGGAAATCATAGTCTTTTGGCATGTGGTACCACCCGCGAGCTACGTCTCGAATTTCCTCGTGAGACTGGCCTCATCCTGAAGTGCCCCGTGAAGGTCGGGAACCCCTTACAAACAAAGCAGGGGAAGTGACCCTCCTATCACGAACAGGAGGGGAGAAGGGGCTCAGATAAACTGGTGCCGGGAACCTCGGTGTTCACCTCGAGTGAGACCGATATTTCGGGGAACTTTTGGGGTCACATCAAGGGTGTCAAGTATCGTTTTGCACTTCAAGACGGAACGTGGGACTTTTCTTGAGAAGCTGTAGCGGGCAAGGGCCTCATCTTGTGATGACGAGGGAACCAAGTGCTTTTTCTCGAGTTGCGGCGGGATTCTCGAGTTACGAAGGGGAATTCAGGCTTCCTCTTGTGTTGGCCCAGGGAAGTCCAATCTTCCATTCGAGTTGTCAGGGAGAGCGGGGGATTGCTCTCGAGTTACAGAAGGGCAAAAGAGACCTCATCTAGGCTTGTTTCCAGGACCTAATGTTCCTCTCCAGGGGAGACAGGGATCTCGGGGTTGCATTCCAGACCCACCTGGTGAGTCAGGCCTTGTCTCGAAGGGAAGCAAAGGACTCAATTCTCCTCTCGAGTCGCGACGGGTATCTCTTGGAGCCCACTAAGTGGCCTAAAGGGAGTCAAGCCTCCTGTGGAGTTTGGAAAGAGGATTCGGGATTCCTCTCCAGGCCATGCAGGAAAAGAAGGCCCTCATCTCGCGATGACAGGGGCGTATGGTGAGTTTTCTCAAGCTGCGGCGTCAGTGTGGGGTTTCTCACGAGGTACGACAGGGAGCTCAGGGAGCCTCTCTTATGGCGCCAGGGAAGTCAGGTCTCCATATGCGTGGCGAGGGGGTGCGTGTCATTTCTATAGAGCCATGGAAGCAGATTCGGGCTTCAAGACACGTTGAAGTAGGACTCTCGAGGTCTTTTTCCCATTGTGGCAGGAAACCCTGGGTTCCCTCGACATGTGCCGGTGACCTCATGGAGCTTCTCCGGGTGCCTCTGAGAAGTCAGGGGTACTGTGGAGTTGGGAGGGGCCTCTCTGGACTCCACTGGGTTTGGTGCAATGGATGAGAGCCTCATCTCGAGTGGAGGCAGGTACCTCATGTTTCCTCTCCTGGGTTTCCTGTCGCTGGTACTGACTCGGATCGCAGTTTCCCTGCAGAGTTGGTACAGAAAATCAGGTCTCGTCTTGTGTGGAGGAATGGAACTCCACTTGCCTCTCGAGTTGTTCACGGGCTGACAGACCACTTGTCGAACTGTGTTTGTAACCTGCGGGTTTTTCAGGACGATGCACGGTGTCAGTGCCCCTTCGTGTTGTGCTTTCATCCACAGGTTTTCCTTCGTAAAGGTGTCATGGCATCACGTTCTTATCAAGAGCAGACCGGGAAATCGGGGTCTTTCGGCTTGTGGCACCACCCACGAGGCTATGTTTCGAATTTCCTCGTGAGACCTGCCTCATCCTTAGGCGCGCTGGAAAGGTCGGGAACCCCTTCCAGACATAGCAGGGGAATCGACACTCCTGTCGCGATCACGAGGGGAGAAGGAGCTCAAATGATGTGGTTCTGGGAACCTCGGTGTTCCTTTCGAGTGAGACCGGTATGTCGGGGAATTTTGAGATTGCATCAAGGGTGCCAAGTACCGTTTCGCACTTCAAGACAGAAAGTGGGACTTCTCTTGAGTCGCTGTAGCGGGCAAGGGCCTCATCTAGCGCTGATGGGGGAACCACGTGGATTTTCTCGAGTTTCGGCGGGATTCTCGAGTTACGATGTCGAATTCAGGCTTCCAATTGTATTGGCCCAGGGAAGTCCAATCTTCAATTCGATTTGCGAGGGAGAGCTGGCGATTGCGCTCTAGTAACTGCAGTGCAAAATAGACCTCATCTAGGCTTGTGTCCAGGACCGAGTTTTCCTCTCCAGGTGTGACAGGAACTCGGGGTTGCATTCCAGACTCACACGGGGAGTCAGGCCTCGTCTCGAGGGGAAGCAAAGGACTCTGCTCTCCCTTCAGGTCCTGACAGGTATCTCTTGGAGCCAACTGAGAGGCCTAAAGAGAGTCAAGCCTCCTGTGGAGTCTGGAGAGAGGACTCGGTTTTGCTCTCCATGCCAGGCAGGAAACAAGTCCCTCATCTCGTGATGACGGGGGCGTATCGTGGGTTTTCTCGAGCTGCGGTGCCTGAATGGGGTTTCCGAAAAGGTACGACGGGGAGCTCAGGGAGACTCTCTTAAGGAGTCAGGGAAGTCAGGTCTCCATGCACATGGCGATGGGGAGCGGGTCTTTGCTCTCGAGTAATGGTAGAGGAATCGGGCCTCAAGACGCGCCGAAGGACTCTCAAGGTCTTTCTCGGGTCGCAGCAGGAAACCCTGGGTTCCCTGGACTTGAGCCGGTGACCTCAGGTAGATTCTCAAGGTGCCTCTGAGAATTCAGGGATACTGTGGAGTTGGGAGGGGCCTCTCGCGACTCATCTGGGTTTGGTGCAATGGAGAGGGCCTCACCTCGAGGGGAGACAGGAACCTCAGGATTCCTCTCCGTTTCAGACTCCGACCGCAGGGTTCCTGCAGAGTTGGTACAGGAGAGTCAGTCCTCGTCTTGTCTGAGGAAGGGAAGCCCGCTGGACCCTCGAGTTGCTCAGGGGGTCGCAGGCCCCTCGTCGAGCTGTGTGTGGAACCCGCGGGTCGTTGCGGACGATGCACGGGGGTGGCAGTGCCCCTTCGTGTTGTGCCTTCACCCACAGGGTTGCCTTCGAAGAGGGGTCCGGGCCTCGGGTCCTTCTCAAGAGCGGACCGGGGAATCGGGGGCGTTCGGCATGTGGCACCACCCACGTGGCTCATCTCGAATTTCTTCGTGAGACGGGCCTCATGCTGAGGTGCGCCGGGAAGGCCGGGAACCCCTTCCAGACCATGCGGGGGAATCGACTATCCTGTCGCGATCAGGAGGGGAGAAGGGGCTCAGAGGAAACGGTGCCAGGACCCTCGGTATTCCCCTCGGGGGACCCCGGCGTGTCGGGGGACTTTTGGGGGTCGCAGTAAGGCTGTCATGACCGTTTCGCCCTTCAGGGCGGAACAGGGGACTTCCCTTGAGACGCCGTGGCGGGCAAGGGCCTCCTCTTGCCAAGAGGTGGGAACCACGTGGTTTTTCTCGAGTTGCGGCGGGATTCTCGAGTTACGACGGGGATCTCAGACTTCCCCTTGGGTTGGCCCTGGGAAGCCCAATCTTCCCCTCGGGTTGCGAGGGAAAGCTGGGGGTTGCGCTCGAGTCACTGCAGGGCCGAAGAGACCTCACCTAGGCGTGTGTCCGGGACCTAATATTCCTCTCCAGGGAAGGCAGGGATCTCGGGGTTGCATTCCAGGCTCCCCCGGGGAGTCAGGCCTCGTCTCGAGGGGAAGCCAAGGACTCCGCTCTCCTCTCGAGTCGCGACGCGGGTACCTTGGAGCCCCTTGAGCGGCCTCAAGGGAGTCCAGCCTCCTCTTCCGTTTGGAGAGAGGACCCGGGATTGCTCTCCAGGCCATGCAGGAAAAGAAGGCCCTCAGCTCGCGAGGACGGGGGCGTCTCAGGGGTTTCCTCGAGCTGCGGCGCCCGTGGGGGTTTTCTCCCGAGGCACGACGAGGATCTCAGGGAGCCTCTCGTGCGGCGCCAGGGAAGTCAGGTCTCCATGCGCGTGGCGAGGGGGAGCGCGTCCTGGCTCTCGAGTCACGGGAGGGGACTAGGGCCTCGAGACGCGTTGAAGAAGGACTCTCGAGGTCTTCCTCGGGGGGCGGCGGGAAACCCTCGTGTCCCTCGCCTTCTGCCGGGGACCTTAGGGAACTTCCCAGGGTGCCTCTGAGAGGCGAGGGATCCTGTGGAGGTGGCGGGGCCCCTCGGGACTCCGCTGGGTCTGGCGCAACGGAAGAGGGCCTCACCTCGAGAGGAGGCAGGAACCTCAGGCTTCCTCTCCGTTTCGGACTCCGACCGCATGGTCCCTGCAGAGTTGGGACAGGAGAGTCAGGCCTCGTCTTGTCTGAGGAAGGGAACCCCGCTGGCCTCTCGAGTTGCTCAGGGGGTCTCAGGCCCCTCGTCGAGCTGTGTGTGGAACCCGCGGGTCTTTGCGGACGATGCACGGGGGTGGCAGTGCCCCTTCGTGTTGTGCCTTCACCCACAGGGTTGCCTTTGAAGAGGGGTCCGGGCCTCGGGTCCTTCTCAAGGGCGGACCGGGGAATCGGGGTCGTTCGCAATGTGGCCCCACCCACGTGGCTCGTCTCGAATTTCCTCGTGAGACCGGCCTCATCCTGAGGTGCGCCGGGAAGGCCGGGAACCCCTTCCAGACCACGCAGGGGAATCGCCTCTCCTGTCGCGATCAGGAGGGGAGAAGGGGCTCAGAGGAAGCGGTGCAGGGACCCTCGGTGTTCCCCTCTGGGGAACCCGGCGTGTCGGGGGACTTTTGGGGGTCGCAGGAAGGCTGTCAGGGACCGTTTCGCCCTTCAGGGCGGAACAGGGGACTTCCCTTGAGACGCCGTGGCGGGCAAGGGCCTCATCTTGCCAAGAGGTGGGAACCACCTTTTCTCGAGTTGCGGCGGCATTCTCGAGATACGACGGGGATCTCAGCCTTCCCCTTGGGTTGGCCCTGGGAAGCCCAATCTTCCCCTCGGGTTGCGAGGGAAAGCTGGGGGTTGCGCTCGAGTCACTGCAGGGCCGAAGAGACCTCACCTAGGCGTGTGTCCGGGACCTAATATTCCTCTCCAGGGAAGGCAGGGATCTCGGGGTTGCATTCCAGGCTCCCCCGGGGAGTCAGGCCTCGTCTCGAGGGGAAGCCAAGGACTCCGCTCTCCTCTCGAGTCGCGACGCGGGTCTCTTGGAGCCCCCTGAGCGGCCTCAAGGGAGTCCAGCCTCCTCTTCCGTTTGGAGAGAGGACCCGGGATTGCTCTCCAGGCCATGCAGGAAAAGAAGGCCCTCAGCTCGCGAGGACGGGGGCGTCTCAGTGGTTTCCTCGAGCTGCGGCGCCCGTGGGGGTTTTCTCCCGAGGCACGACGAGGATCTCAGGGAGCCTCTCGTGCGGCGCCAGGGAAGTCAGGTCTCCATGCGCGTGGCGAGGGGGAGCGCGTCCTGGCTCTCGAGTCACGGGAGGGTACTAGGGCCTCGAGACGCGTTGAAGAAGGACTCTCGAGGTCTTTCTCGGGGGGCGGCGGGAAACCCTCGTGTCCCTCGCCTTCTGCCGGGGACCTTAGGGAACTTCCCAGGGTGCCTCTGAGAGGCGAGGGATCCTGTGGAGGTGGCGGGGCCCCTCGGGACTCCGCTGGGTCTGGCGCAACGGAAGAGGGCCTCACCTCGAGGGGAGGCAGGAACCTCAGGCTTCCTCTCCGTTTCGGACTCCGACCGCAGGGTCCCTGCAGAGTTGGGACAGGAGAGTCAGGCCTAGTCTTGTCTGAGGAAGGGAACCCCGCTGGCCTCTCGAGTTGCTCAGGGGGTCTCAGGCCCCTCGTCGCGCTGTGTGTGGAGCCCGCGGGTCTTTGCGGACGATGCACGGGGGTGGCAGTGCCCCTTCGTGTTGTGCCTTCACCCACAGGTTTGCCTTCGAAGAGGGGTCCGGGCCTCGGGTCCTTCTCAAGGGCGGACCGGGGAATCGGGGGCGTTCGGCATGTGGCCCCACCCACGTGGCTCGTCTCGAATTTCCTCGTGAGACCGGCCTCATCCTGAGGTGCGCCGGGAAGGCCGGGAACCCCTTCCAGACCACGCAGGGGAATCGCCTCTCCTGTCGCGATCAGGAGGGGAGAAGGGGCTCAGAGGAAGCGGTGCCGGGACCCTCTGTGTTCCCCTCTGGGGAACCCGGCGTGTCGGGGGACGTTTGGGGGTCGCAGGAAGGCTCTCAGGGACCGTTTCGCCCTTCAGGGCGGAACAGGGGACTTCCCTTGAGACGCCGTGGCGGGCAAGGGCCTCCTCTTGCCAAGAGGTGGGAACCACGTGGTTTTTCTCGAGTTGCGGCGGGATTCTCGAGTTACGACGGGGATCTCAGACTTCCCCTTGGGTTGGCCCTGGGAAGCCCAATCTTCCCCTCGGGTTGCGAGGGAAAGCTGGGGGTTGCGCTCGAGTCACTGCAGGGCCGAAGAGACCTCACCTAGGCGTGTGTCCGGGACCTAATATTCCTCTCCAGGGAAGGCAGGGATCTCGGGGTTGCATTCCAGGCTCCCCCGGGGAGTCAGGCCTCGTCTCGAGGGGAAGCCAAGGACTCCGCTCTCCTCTCGAGTCGCGACGCGGGTCTCTTGGAGCCCCCTGAGCGGCCTCAAGGGAGTCCAGCCTCCTCTTCCGTTTGGAGAGAGGACCCGGGATTGCTCTCCAGGCCATGCAGGAAAAGAAGGCCCTCAGCTCGCGAGGACGGGGGCGTCTCAGGGGTTTCCTCGAGCTGCGGCGCCCGTGGGGGTTTTCTCCCGAGGCACGACGAGGATCTCAGGGAGCCTCTCGTGCGGCGCCAGGGAAGTCAGGTCTCCATGCGCGTGGCGAGGGGGAGCGCGTCCTGGCTCTCGAGTCACGGGAGGGTACTAGGGCCTCGAGACGCGTTGAAGAAGGACTCTCGAGGTCTTTCTCGGGGGGCGGCGGGAAACCCTCGTGTCCCTCGCCTTCTGCCGGGGACCTTAGGGAACTTCCCAGGGTGCCTCTGAGAGGCGAGGGATCCTGTGGAGGTGGCGGGGCCCCTCGGGACGGATGGGTCTGGCGCAACCGAAGAGGGCCTCACCTCGAGGGGAGGCAGGAACATCAGGCTTCCTCTCTGTTTTGGACTCCGACCGCAGGGTCCCTGCAGAGTTGGAACAGGAGACTCAGGCCTCGTCTTGTCTGAGGAAGGGAACCCCGCTGGCTCTCGAGTTGCTCAGGGGGTCTCAGGCCCCTCGTCGCGCTGTGTGTGGAGCCCGCGGGTCTTTGCGGACGATGCACGGGGGTGGCAGTGCCCCTTCGTGTTGTGCCTTCACCCACAGGGTTGCCTTCGAAGAGGGGAACGGGCCTCGGGTCCTTCTCAAGGGCGGACCGGGGAACCGGGGGCGTTCGGCATGTGGCCCCACCCACGTGGCTCGTCTCGAATTTCCTCGTGAGACAGGCCTCATCCTGAGGTGCGCCGGGAAGGCCGGGAACCCCTTCCAGACCACGCAGGGGAATCGCCTCTCCTGTCGCGATCAGGAGGGGAGAAGGGGCTCAGGGGAAGCGGTGCCAGGACCCTCGGTGTTCCCCTCGGGGGAACCCGGACTGTCGGGGGACTTTTGGGGGTCGCAGGAAGGCTGTCAGGGACCGTTTCGCCCTTCAGGGCGGAACAGGGGACTTCCCTTGAGACGCCGTGGCGGGCAAGGGCCTCATCTTGCCAAGAGGTGGAACCACGTGGTTTTTCTCGAGTTGCGGCGGGATTCTCGAGTGACGACGGGGATCTCAGCCTTCCCCTTGGGTTGGCCCTGGGAAGCCCAATCTTCCCCTCGGGTTGCGAGGGAAAGCTTGGGGTTGCGCTCGAGTCACTGCAGGGCCGAAGAGACCTCACCTAGGCGTGTGTCCGGGACCTAATATTCCTCTCCAGGGAAGGCAGGGATCTCGGGGTTGCACTACAGGCTCCACAGGCTCCCCCGGGGAGTCAGGCCTCGTCTCGAGGGGAAGCCAAGGACTCCACTCTCCTCTCGAGTCGCGACGCGGGTCTCTTGAAGCCCCCTGAGCGGCCTCAAGGGAGTCCAGCCTCCTCTTCCGTTTGGAGAGAGGACCCGGGATTGCTCTCCAGGCCATGCAGGAAAAGAAGGCCCTCAGCTCGCGAGGACGGGGGCGTCTCAGGGGTTTCCTCGAGCTGCGGCGCCCGTGGGGGTTTTCTCCCGAGGCACGACGAGGATCTCAGGGAGCCTCTCGTGCGGCGCCAGGGAAGTCAGGTCTCCATGCGCGTGGCGAGGGGGAGCGCGTCCTGGCTCTCGAGTCACGGGAGGGGACTAGGGCCTCGAGACGCGTTGAAGAAGGACTCTCGAGGTCTTTGTCGGGGGGCGGCGGGAAACCCTCGTGTCCCTCGCCTTCTGCCGGGGACCTTAGGTTACTTGCCAGGGTGCCTCTGAGAGACGAGGGATCCTGTGGAGGTGGCGGGGCCCCTCGGGACTCCGCTGGGTCTGGCGCAACGGAAGAGGGCCTCACCTCGAGGGGAGGCAGGAACCTCAGGCTTCCTCTCCGTTTCGGACTCCGACCGCAGGGTCCCTGCAGAGTTGGGACAGGAGAGTCAGGCCTCGTCTTGTCTGAGGAAGGGAACCCCGCTGGCCTCTCGAGTTGCTCAGGGTGTCTCAGGCCCATCGTCGAGCTCTGTGTGGAACCCACGGGTCTTTGCGGATGATGCACGGGGGTTGCAGTGCCCGTTCTTGTTGTGCCTTCACCCACAGGGTTGCCTTCGAAGAGGGGTCCGGGCCGCGGGTCCTTCTCAAGAGCGGACCGGGGAACCGGGGGCGTTCGGCATGTGGCCCCACCCACGTGGCTCGTCTCGAATTTCCTCGTGAGACCGGCCTCATCCTTAGGTGCCCCGGGAAGGCCTGGAACCCCTTCCAGACCACGCAGGGGAATCGACTCTCCTGTCGCGATCAGGAGGGGAGAAGGGGCTCAGAGGAAGCGGTTGCGGGACCTTGGTGTTCCCCTCGAGGGAACCCGGCGTGTCAGCGAACTTTTGGTGGTCGCATGAAGGCTGGCAGGATCCTTTCCGCCCTTCAGGGCGGAAGAGGGGACTTCCCTTGAGACGCCGTCGCGGGCAAGGGTCTCATCTTGCCAAGAGTTTGGAACCACGTGGTTTTTCTCGAGTTGCGGCGGGATTCTCGAGTTACAATGGGGATCTCAGCCTTCCTCTTGGGTTGGCCCTGGGAAGCCCAATCTTCCCCTCGAGTTGCAAGGGAAATCTGGGGGTTGCGCTCGAGTCACTGCAGGGCCGAAGAGACCTCACCTAGGCGTGTGTCCAGGACCTACTATTCCTCTCCAGGGAAAGCAGGCATCTCGGGGTTGCATTCCAGGCTCCCCCGGGGAGTCAGACCTCGTCTTGAGGGGAAGCCAAGGACTCCGCTCTCCTCTTGAGTCGCGACAAGGATCTGTTGGAGCCCCCTGAGCGGCCTCAACGGAGTCCAGCCTGATCTTCAGTTTGGAGAGAGGACTCGTGATTGGTCTCCAGGCCATGCAGGAATATAAGGCCCTCATCTCGCGATGACCGGGGTGTCTCATGTGTTTCCTCGAGCTGCCGCGGCAGTGTGGGTTTCCTCACGAGGTACGATGAGGATCTCAGGGAGCCTCTCGTGCAGTGCCAGGTTAGTCAGGTCTCCATGCGCGTGAAGAGGGGGCGCGTGTCATGGCTCTCGAGTCATGGTAGGGGATTCGCGACTCAACACATTTTGAAGCACTCTCGAGGTCTTTCTCGAGTCATGGCAGAAAACCCAGGGTTCCCTCGACTTGTGCCTGTGACCTCAGGGAGCTTCTCATTGTGCCTCTGAGAACTCAGGGTTACTGTGGAGTTGGTAGGGGCCTCTCGGGACTCCACTGGGTGTGGTGCAATGGAAGAGGGCCTCATCTCGAGTGGACGCAGGAACCTCAGGCTTCCTCTCCGTTTCTGACTCGGATCCCATGGTCCCTGCAGAGTAGGGACAAGAGAGTCACACCTAGTCTTCTGTTGAGGAATGGACCTTCGTTTGCCTTTCGAGTTGTTTACAGGGTGACAGGCCACTTGTCGAAATGTCTGTGGGACCTGCGGGTTTTTCTGGACGATGCACGCGGGTGTCAGTGCCCCTTCGTGTTGTGCCTTCATCCACAGGTTTTCCTTCAAAGAGGTGTGCTGGCATCGGGTTCTTTTCAAGAGTGGACCGTGAAATTGGGGTCTTTCGGCATGTGGCACCACCCACGAGGCTACGTCTCGAACTTCCTCATGAGACCGGCCTCATCCTGAGGTGCGCCCGGAAGGTCGGGAACCCCTTGCAGACAGAGAAGGGGAGTCGACCCTCCTGTCGCAATCAGGAGAGGAGAAGGGGTCAGATGAAGTGGTGCCGGGAACCTCGGTGTTCCCCTTGAGTGAGTCTGGTATGTCGCGGAACTTTTGGGGTCGCATCAAGGGTGCCAAGTACCGTTTCGCACTTCAGGATGGAACGTGGGACTTCTCTTGAGATGCTGTAGCAGACAAAGGGCCTCATCTTGCGATGACGAGGGAAGCACGTGGATTTTCTCGAGTTTCGGTGGGATTCTCGAGTTACGACGGGGAATTCAGGCTTCCTCTTGTGTTGGCCCAGGAAGTCTAATCTTCCATTCGAGTTGCCAGGGAGAGCTGTGGATTGGGCTCCATTCACTGAAGGGCAAACTAGACCTCATCTAGGCTTGTATCCAGGACTTAATGTTCCTCTCCATAGGCGACAGGGATTTGGGGTTGCATTCCATACTCACCCGGGGAGTCAGGCCTCATCTCGAGGGGAAGCAAAGGACTCCACTCTCTTCTCGAGCCGCGACAGGTATCTCTTGGAGCCCACTGAGTGGTCTTTGCTCTGTAGGAGAGCTCTAGTGTACATAAGCCTGTACATAAGTGAACACAGACATTCTGTGTGCATGTTGCTGCGTACCCAAAATAGGGCCACAAGGAGCCTCATGCTCTCCATGCAGCGCGGAAGCTGTGCAGCCACGCAGCAGCTGAAGAATCCAACCAATTGCTCTTTTCTTACCTCTGACAGAGCTCGCATTGCCGTAGCCCTTGGCAGTTTGGAAACTCTGGACCCTAACCCCTCTCAAAGTAGGCCTGGGTTCTAGTTCGAATAGAAAGTTAATAGCGGAGCTGAGGACAGGAACGCGGCAGTCATTTTTCACACGCTCCTGCAGCCTGCTACTACAGGGACACTAACGCTAGAAGCTAGGAATGTCTTTGCAAGGTGCGCAAAGGACAAGGGAGAACCTCGACCCTGACTCTAGTATTTCAGCCCCCTGAGCAGATCTGAGGTTCTCCCGCTGTAGAAGCTAACCCATTCCTTTCAAATACAGGCTTCCTAACACAGGGCCAGTTGGCTGCTTGCTCTTCCACGAAGCAGGCTTCCTTAACTTGCAAACTGCGAATTCCGCTTAACAGCCTGGAGGAAAAATCGCTTCTTGCAAGATTTTTTTCAGAGGCTGTATCCCCGGAGCTGGGGCCAAGCTAGGGGACCCATACTGGCAAGGGAAGGCAAAACCACATCCAATGTCTTTGCTCTGGAGGACAGCTTTGGTGAGCCTAAGTCTTTCAGGAATATTTCTGGCTCCAACAGAGTCAAATTCTGTGTGTGAAGCTGCACAGCCAAAATAGGGGAACAGAGAGCCTGATTCTCTCTGTGTAGCTTTGAAGCTGTCATTCAAACAACAGCTTGAGAATCCATACAATGCTCTCCCTTACTGCTAAGAGAATTCTCATTGCTGTAGTCCTTGACAGTTTGTAGAAATCCGCACCCTAACCCTTCTCCAAGTAGGCCTGGGTCCTAGCTCGGAACAACAGGCAACGGCGGAGCTGAGGCCAGTAAGGCACAAGTGAGGTCTCACAGACTCTTGCAGCCTGATCGTCCAGGAGCAGTAAGGCCTCTTTTTCCCTGCAGGAGGCTCGCTTGCCTTGCCTCCTGTGAACTGCATTTCCCAGCCTGGGCGCAAAGCTGTTCCTGGAGATTTTTTCTCAGGGGCTGTTTCCCTGGAGCTGGGTCGGACCTCGGGGGCCCAACTCACAGGGGAAGACAAAACCACATGGACAGGTCTATGCTCTGTAGGAGAGCTCTAGTGAACCTCATCTCTCAGGAACATTCTTGGCTTCTACAGAGACACCTCTGTGCATGAAGCTACACACCCAACATAGTGGCAAAGGGAGTCTGATTCTCTCCGTGGGTGCTGATGCTTTGTGGCAAAGCACCTGCTAAGAATCCATCCGCATAGGCTTCCCTCACCTTGACAGAGGTCTCATTGCTGTAGTCCTTGGCAGTTTGGAAAGAAGCAGACCCTTACCCTTCACCAAGTAGGCCCTTGTCCTTGTTTGAATGGAAAGGCAGTAGCTGAGCTGAGGCCAGTAAGGCGCCAGTCAAGTCTGACATATTCCCGATGCCTGCTCCTTCATGGAAAATAACGTTAGAATCTGGGAATGTCTTTGCAAGGCTGGCAAAGGGCAGTCAGGATCCTCGACCCTGCCTCTGGAATTTCTATCTTCTCAGCACATCCGGAGGTCTCGGTCAGGAGAAACTAACCCATTCCTTGCAAATATAGGCTTCCAAACACAGGCCGGTTGGCTGTCTCTTCTTGCCGAAGGAAGCTTGCTTATCCCACCTCCTGCGAACTCCGCTTCCCAGCCTCGGGGATAAGAGGTTCTTGGAGATATTTTCTCAGAGGCTGTTTCCACGGAGCAGGGGCTGATCCCGGAGACCCACACGCACAGGGGAAGGGAAAACCGCATGGATAAGTCTTTGCTCTCTACGAGTGCTCTAGTGAACCTCAGTCTGTGGGGAATGTTCTTGGCTCCAACGGGGACATCTCTGTGTGGGAAGCTGCATTGCCAACATAGAGACACAGAGACCTGATTCTCTCTGTGCAGCTTTGACGCTGTCGTTCAAACAACAAATTGAGAATCCACACAATGCTCTCCCTTACCACTGAGAGAGTTATCATTGCTGTAGCCCTTCGCAGTTTCTGGAAATCGGCACACAAACACTTCTCCAAGTAGGCCTGGGTTCAAGTTCATATGAACATGCAATAGCGGAGCTGAGGCCAGTAAGGCACCAGTCAGGTGTCACACACTCTGGCAGCCTGCTCCTCCAGGGACAGTAAGGCCTCTATTTCCCTTCAGGAGGCTCGCTTGCCTTACTTCCTGTGAACAGCGTTTCCCAGCCTGGGCGGAAAGCAGTTCCTGGAGATCTTTTCTCAGGGGCTGTTTCCCCGGAGTTGGGGCGGACCTCGGGGACCCAACTCACAGGGGAAGGCAAAACCAAATGGACAGGTCTATGCTCTGTAGGAGATCTCTAGTGAACTGCCGGGGTCCAGCCCCAGCTGATCCAGGGTATTCGAAGCAGAGACGGCGTAGGCGAGGGTCAGGGAACAACTGCTTAATTAAACATTAATTAAGGATATAAAGAGTAATAAAATGAGGATAGCTCAGTAGGAAAATTCAGTGGAGAAAAGAGGCTGAGTAGCTTGGTTTACGCGGGGGACCAATAAAACTTCAAGACAAGAAGCTTGCACCACTTACGTAGGCCGCAGGCGTCCTTCCATTCTCCCGAAGAAGAGGAGACCCTGAGGCCTCCCCGGTCGGATCTTAGAAGCCCAGGCAAAATTAGTAAGCTTGGTGGGTTCCGCGCTCCAGATGGAGACTCAACCAGAGTGAGAGAGAGAGAGAGACATGGGGATACCAGTATTTCGAGAAACTGATCCCAATTCTTTATTATCCATGGTCTACTTTTATACACTGAGATGTTATGCAAAAGTCACGTGGGGTCAGCAGTCCTGACTTTTATCAAAGTCAGGTGCTTCATACAAAAGTATACAGAGGTCTTAGGGGTGTTACATCATCTTCTGGCCGGGGGGCCTGCTGACAATTTACGACCCTCTCCTTGTGACAGCGGTCAGTCAACCAGGACACTTATTTCTCCAGGGGTGATTATTCTTAAAACAGACGCCACCCAAATAAAGTTACATTCCTATAGGGTGAGGGTGTAGTGGGTTTTAGTTAAGGAAAGAATTTACTTAGCCTAAGGTCTAACGTGATTTATATCAAAGGTTACTACTTATTTCTTCTATATATTCATTAATGTGTATAAGGGCAGGGGATGTGGAGACTTAGCAGTAAACATCAGCTCAACAAATGAAAAACCCTTCACCAATATGATTTCTAATCAGCCCATTATACTTATACTAATAATTTTCTAACTTTTCTAAGGAACCTGTTTTTAGAAGGTTTAAAGCATCTCGTGCCTCTCATGGTTGGGAGGCTGTGAGCAATCACATGTGGCCGGACAAGCCTGTCAGGAAGGCTAGAGAACCTTCAGAGGAGTTTGTAGGTTAAAACACTCTTGTCACACCCAGGGGTTTTTATCAACTGGAGCTCTAGGTTAACTCCTTCTCCGAAAGAGGTGGTGGGGGACAGCCCCCCGTAAAGTCAGAGGTGTAGGTGAGAGCACAAAGTAGTAAGGTAGGCAGGCTCTGGTTATGGGGGTAGATGCTCGAGGATTTCCAGGGGGACTCCTGAGGCTCGATCCCGCCTTTGCGTATGTCGAGCCTCCTTCCTCATGACCTTTGCCATGGGCGGAGTGCCTCACTCTGGCCCCCAACAGTGAACCTCCTCTCTCAGGAACATTCTTGGCTCCTATCGAGACACCTCTGTGTGTAGCTACACACGCAACGTAGGGGCAAAGGGAGCCAGATTCTTTCCGTGGGGTGCTGATGCTTTGTGGCAAAGCACCTGCTTGAAAATCCATCAGCTTACGCTTCCCTCGCCTTGACAGAGGTCTCATTGCTGTAGCCCTTGGCAGTTTGGAAAGAAGAGGACCCTTACCTCTCATAAAGTGGGCCCTTGTCCTTGTATGAAAGGAAAGGCAAGAGCTGAGCTGAGGCCAATAAGGCGCCAGTCAAGTCTGACATATTCCCGAAGCCTGCTCCTTCATGGAAAATAACGCTGTAATCTAGGAATGTCTCTGCAAGGCTGGCAAAGGGCAGTCAGGAGCCTGCACCCTGCCTCTGGAATTACCGACTTCTGAACAGATCTGGAGGTCTCCCTTAGGGGAAGCTAACCCATTCTTCCAAATAGAGGCTTCCAAACGCAGGCCGCTTGGCTGCCTCTTGCTCTCTGAAGGAGGCCTGCTTTTCCCGCCTCCTATGAATCCCACATCCCAGCCTCTGGGAAAAGCGGATCTTGAAGATCTTTTCTCAGGGGTTGTTTCCACGGAGCTGGGGCTAAGCCTGGAGACCCAAACTAACAGGGGAAGAAAAACCACATGTACAAGTCTTTGCTCTCTAGGAGAGCTCTAGTGAACTTCACTCTGTCACGAACATTCTTGATTCATATGGAGACACCCCTGTGTGCGAAGCTGCGTACCCAACATGGGGGCACAGAGAGCCTGATTCTCTCTGTGTAGCTTTAAAGATGTCGTTCAAAAAACACCTTGAAAATCCATACAATGCTCTTCCTTACCCGTGACAGAGTTCTCATTGCTGTAGCCCTTGGCAGTTTTTAGAAATCCGCACCCAAACCCTTCGCCAAGTAGTCCTGGGTCCTAGTTCGGAGGAACATGCAATGGCGGAGCTGAGGCCAGTAAGGCACCAGTCAGGTCTCACACACTCTGCAGCCTGATCGTCCAGGGACAGTAAGCCCTCTTTTTCCCTGCAGGAGGCTCACTTGACTTCCCTCCTGTGAGCTGCATTTCCCAGCCTGGGGGAAAAGAGGTCCCTGGAGATCTTTTCTCAGGGGCTCCTTCCCCGGAGCTGGGGAGGACCTCGAGGACCCAACTCACAGGGGAAGGCAAAAGCATATGGACAGGTCTATGCTCTGTAGGAGAGCTCTAGTGAACCTCATCTCTCAGGAACATTCTGGCCTCCTATAGAGACACCTCTGTATGTGAAGCTACACACCCAACATAGGGGCAAATGGAGCCTGATTCTCCCCGTGGGTTGCTGATGCTTTGTGGCAAAGCACCTGCTTGATGATCCATCCACTTAGGCTTCCCTCGCCTTGACAGAGGTCCCATTGCTGTAGCCCTTGGCAGTTTGGAAAGAAGAAGACCCTTACCCTTCATAAAGTAGGCCTTTGTCCTAGTTTGAATGGAAAGGTAATAGCTGAGCTGAGGCCAATAAGGTGCCTGCCAAGTCTGACATACTCCCGTAGCCTTCACCTTCATGGAAAATAACTCTAGAATCTGGGAATGTCTTTGCAAGGCTGGCAAAGGGCAGTCAGGAACCAGCACCCTGCCTCTGGAATTACCGACTTCTGAGCAGATCTGGAGGTCTCCTTTAGGAGAAGCTAACCCATTCTTTCCAAATAGAGGCTTCCAAACAGGCCAGTTGGCTGCCTTTTCGCGCCCGAAGGAGGCCTGCTTTTCTCGCATCCTATGAAGCCCTGTTCCCAGCCTCTGGGAAAAGCGGATCTTGAAGATATTTTCTCAGGGGTTGTTTCCATGGAGCTGGGGCCGAGACCAGAGACCCAATCGCACAGGGGAAGGAAAAGCACATGGACAAGACTTTGCTCTCCAGGAGACCTCTAAGTGAAACTTACTGTGTCAGGAACGTTCTTGACTCCTATGGAGACACCCCTGTGTGTGAAGCTGTGTACCCGACAAGGGGGCACACAGGGCCTGATTCTCTCTTTGCAGTTTTGAAGCTGTCGTTCAAACAACAGCTTGAGAATCCATACAATGCTCTCCCTCACCTCTGAGAGACTTCTCATTGCTGTAGCCTTTGGCAGTTTTTACAAATCCGCACCCAAACCCTTCTCCAAGTAGGCCTGGGTCCTGGTTTGGATGGCCATGCAATGGCGGAGCTGAGGTCAGTAAGGCACCAGTCAGGTGTCACACACTCTGGCAGCCTGCTCCTCCAGGGACAGTAAGGCCTCTTTTTCCCTGCAGGAGGCTCGCTTGCCTTGCCTCCTGTGAACTGCGTTTCCCAGCCTGGGCAAAAAGCGGTTCCTGGAGATCTTTTCTCAGGGGCTCTATCCCCAGAGCTGGGGTGGACCTCGGGGACCCATCTCACAGGGGAAGGAAAAACCACATGGACAGGTCTATGCTCTGTAGGAGACGTCAGTGTGTTTCATCTCTTAGGAACATTCTTGGCTCGTACAGAGACACCTCTGTGTGTAAAGCTACACACCGAACATAGGGGCACAGGGAGCCTGATTCTCTCCGTGGGGTGCTGATGCTTTGTGGCAAAGCACCTGTTTGAGAATCCATCTGCTTACGCTTCCCTCGCCTTGACAGAGGTCTCATTGCTGTGTCTCTTGGCAGTTGGGAAAGAAGTAGACCCTTACCCTTCACCAAGTAGGCCCTGATCCTAGTTTGAAAGGAAAGGCAATAGCTGAGCTGAGGCCAGTAAGGCACCCGTCAACTCTGACATATTCCCGATGCCTGTTCCTTCATGGAAAATAGCGCTAGAATCTAGGAATGTCTTTGCAAGGCTGGCAAAGGGCAGTCAGGAACCTCGACCCTGCCTCTGGAATATCTATCTTCTGAGCAGATCTGGAGGTCTCCTTCTGGAGAAGCTAACCCATTCCTTGCAAATAGAGGCTTCCAAACACAGGCTAGTTGGCTGCCTCTTCTTGCCTGAAGGAGGCTTGCTTTTCCTGCCTCCTATGATCCCTGGTTTCCAGCATGGGGGAAAAGCAGATCTTGGAGATCTTTGCTCAGGGGTTGTTTCCACGGAGCTGGGGTTGTGCCCAGAGACCCACACATACAGGGGAAGGCAAAACCACATGAACAAGTCTTTGCTCTCTAAGAGAGCTCTAGTGAACCTCAGTCTTTGACGAACGTTCTTGGCTCCTATGCGGACACCTCTGTGTGTGAAACTGCGTACCCAACATGGCGGCAAAGAGCCTGATTCTCTCTGTGCAGGTTTAATGCTGTCGTTCAGAAAACAGCTTGAGAATCCATACAATTCTCGCCCTTACCTCTGAGAGAGTTCTCATTGCAGTAGCCCTTGGAAGTTTGTAGAAATCTGCACCTAAACCCTTCTCCAAGTAGGCCTGAGTCCCAGTTCGGAGGAACAAGCAATGGCGGAGCTAAGACCAGTATGGCACCAGTCAGTTTTCACACACTCTGGCAGCCTGCTCCTCCAGGGACAGTAAGGCTTCTTTTTCTCTGCAGGAGGCTCACTTGCCTTACTTCCTGTGAACAGCTTTTCCCAGCCTGGGCGAAAAGCGGTTCCTGGAGATCTTTTCTCAGAGGCTGTTTTCTCGGAGCTGGGGTGGACCTCGGGCACCCAACTCACAGGGGAAGGCGAAACCACATGTACAGGTGAGCACTCTGTAGGAGAGCTCTTGTGAGCCTCATCTCTCAGGAACATTCTTGGCTCCTGTAGAGACACCACTGTGTGTGAATCTACACACCCCACATAGGGGCAAAGGGAGCCTGATTCTCTCCGTGAGGTGCTGATGCTTGGTGGCAAAGAACCTTCCTGATAATCCATCCGCTTATGCTTCCCTCGCATTTACGGAGGTCTCATTGCTGTAGCCCTCGGCAGTTTGGAAAGAAGAAGACCCTTACCCTTCATAAAGTAGGGCCTTGTCCTACTTTGAATGGAAAGGCAATAGCTGAGCTGAGGCCAATAAGGCGCCAGTCAAGTCTGACATATTCCCAAAGCCTGCTTCTTCAGGAAGATAACTGTAGAATCTAGGAATGTCTTTGCAAGGCTGGCAAAGGGCAGTCAGGACCCTGCACACTGCCTCTGGAATTACCGACTTCTGAACAGATCTGGAGGTCTCCCTTAGGGGAAGCTAACCCATTCTTCCAAATAGAGGCTTCCAAACGCAGGCCGCTTGGCTGCCTCTTGCTCTCTGAAGGAGGCCTGCTTTTCCCGCCTCCTATGAACCCCACATCCCAGCCTCTGGGAAAAGCGGATCTTGAAGATCTTTTCTCAGGGGTTGTTTCCACGGAGCTGGGGCCGAGCCTGGAGCCCCAAACGCACAGGGGAAGAAAAACCACATGGACAAGTCTTTGCTCTCTAGGAGAGCTCTAGTGAACCTCACTCTGTCAGGAACGTTCTTGTTTCCTATGGAGACACCCCTGTCTGTGAAGCTGTGTACCGAACATGGAGACACAGAGTCTGATTCTCTCTGTGCATCTTTGAAGCTGTCGTTCAAACAACAGCTTGAAAATCCATACAATGCTCTTCCTTACCCGTGACACAGTTCTCATTGCTATACCCCTTGGCAGTATTTAGAAATCCATACCCAAACCCTTCTCCTAGTAGGCCTGGGTCCTAGTTCAGAGGAACATGCAATGGCGGAGCTGAGGCCAGTAAGGCACCAGTCAGGTCTCACACACTCTTGCAGCCTGATCGTCCAGGGACACTAAGGCCTGTTGTGCCTTGCAGGAGGCTCGCTTGCGTTACCTCCTGTGAACTGCGTTTGCCAGCCTGGGGGAATAGCGGTCCCTGGAGATCTTTTCTCAGGGGCTCCTTCCCCTGAGCTGGGGCGGACCTCAGGGACCCAACTCACAGGGCAAGGCAAAACCATATGGACAGGTCTATGCTCTGTAGCAGACTTCTAGTGAACCTCATCTCTCAGGAACATTCTTGGCTCCTATAGAGACACTTCTGTGTGTGAAGCTGCGTACCTAACATAGGGGCACAGAGAGCCTGATTTTCTCAGTTCATTTTGACCCTGTCGTTCAGAAAACAGCTTGAGAATCCATAAAATGCTCTCCCTGACCGCTGAGAGAATTCTCACTGCTGTAGCCCTTGGCACTTTGTAGAAATCCGCAGCCAAACGCTTCTCCAAATAGGCCTGGGTCCTAGTTCGGAGGAACAGGCAATGGTGGAACTGAGGCCAGCAAGGCAACAGTCAGGTTTCACACACTCTGGCAGCCTGCTCCTCCAGGGACAGTAAGGCCTCTTTTTCTCTGCAGGAGATTCGCTTGCCTTACTTCCTGTGAACAGCGTTTCCCAGCCTCAGCGAAGCCGTTCCTGGAGATCTTTTCTCAGGGACAGTTTCCCCGGAGGTGTGGTGGACCTCGAGGACCCAACTCACAGGGGAAGGAAAAACCATATGGACAGGTCTATGCTCTGTAGGAGAGGTTTAGTGAACCTAATCTCTCAGGAACATTCTTGGCTCCTATAGAGACAACTCTGTGTGTGAAGCTACACTCCCAACATTGGGGAACAGGGATCTTGGTTCTCTCTGTGGGGTGCTGATGCTTTGTAGCAAAGCACCTGCTTGAGAATCCGTCCTCTTAGGCTTCCCTCACCTTGACAGAAGTCTCATTGCTGTAGCCCTTGGGAGTTTCAAAGAAGAAGACCCTTACACTTCATAAACTAGGCCCTTGTCCTAGTTTGAATGGAAAGGCAATAGCTGAGCTGAGGCCAATAAGGAGCCAGTCCCCTCTGACACATTCCCGAAGCCTGCTCCTTCATGGAATATAACTCTAGAATCTTGGAATGTCTTTGCAAGGCTGGCAAAGGGCAGTCAGGAACCAGCACCCTGCCTCTGGAATTACCGACTTCTGAGCAGATCTGGAGGTCTCCTTTAGGAGAAGCTAACCCATTCCTTCCAAATAGAGGCTTCAAAACACAGGCAGGTTGGCTGCATTTCGTGCCCGAAGGAGGCTTGCTTTTCTCTCCTCCTATGAACTCCAGTTCCCAGCCTCTGGGAAAAGCGTATCTTGAAGATATTTTCTCAGGGCTTGTTTCCACGGAGCTGGGGCCGAGCCCGGGGCCCAAAGGCACAGGGGAAGGCAAGACCACATGGACAGGTCTATGCTCTGTAGCAGACCTCTTGTGAACCTCATCTCTCAGGAGCATTCTTGGCTCCTATAGAGACACCTCTGTGTGTGAAGCTGCGTACCTAACATAGGGGCAGAGAGAGCCTGATTCTCTCTGTTCATTTTGACGCTGTCATTCAGAAAACAGCTTGAGAATCCATAAAATGCTCTCCCTTACCACTGAGAGAATTCTCACTGCTGTAGCCCTTGGCACTTTGTAGAAATCTGCACCCAAATGCTTTTCCAAGTAGGCCTGGGTGCTAGCTCGGATGAACAGGCAATGGCGGAGCTGAGGCCAGTAAGGCAACAGTCAGGTTTCACACACTCTGGCAGCCTGCTCCTCCAGGGACTGTAAGGCCTCTTTTACTCTGCAGGAGATTCGCTTGCGTTACTTCCTGTGAACAGCATTTCCCAGCCTCGGCAAAGCGGTTCCTGGAGATCTTTTCTCAGGGACAGTTTCCCCGGAGGTGTGGCGGACCTCGAGGACCCAACTCACAGGGGAAGGCAAAACCACATGGACAGGTCTATGCTCTGTAGGAGAGGTTTAGTGAACCTAATCTCTCAGGAACATTCTTGGCTCCTATAGAGACAACTCTGTGTGTGAAGCTACACTCCCAACATTGGTGCACATGGAGCTTGATTCTCTCCGTGGGGTGCTGATGCTTTGTGGCAAAGCACCTGCTTGAGAATCCATCCTCTTAGGCTTCCCTCACCTTGACAGAGGTCTCATTGCTGTAGCCCTTGGCAGTTTGCAAAGAAGAAGACCCTTACCCTTCATAAAGTAGGGCCTTGCCCTAGTTTGAATGGAAAGGCAATAGCTGAGCTGAGGTCAATAAGGAGCCAGTCCCGTCTGACACATTCCCGAAGCCTGCTTCTTCATGGAAAATAACTCTAGAATCTAGGAATATCTTTGCAAGGCTAGCAAAGGGCAGTCAGGAACCAGCACCCTGCCTCTGGAATTACCGACTTCTGAGCAGATCTGGAGGTCTCCTTTAGGAGAAGCTAACCCATTCCTTCCAAATAGAGGCTTCAAAACACAGGCAGGTGGGCTGCATTTTTGTTCCCGATGGAGGCGTGCTTTTCTCTCCTCCTACGAACCCCGGTTCCCAGACACTGGGAAAAGTGGATCTTGAAGATATTTTCTCAGGGGTTGTTTCCACGGAGCTGGGGCCGAGCCTGGAGACCCAAAGGCACAGGGGAAGGCAAGACCACATGGACAAGCCTTTGCTCTTTAGTATAGCTCTAATGAACCTCACCCTGTCAGGATCTTTCTTGATTCCTACGGAGACACACCTGTGTGTGAAGCTGCGGCTACAGAGAGCCTGATTCCCTCCGTTTACCGCTGAGTCTGCATTGCCAAGCAAGAGCTTGGGAACGCAGCCTGGGGCACTTCCCTTCCCTCGGACAGAGCTCTCCTTGCGGTAGGCCTTGGTAGTTTGCATACAATGGAGCCCTAAGCCCTCTGCAAGTTGGCCTGGCTCCTAGGTCCAAAGGGCAGGCCAGAGCGGAGCTGAGGCTGTCAGGCTCCATACACATCTCCCATACTCCTACATCCTGCTCCTACCCGGGCGTGAATGCTAGAAGCTGGGAAGGTACCTGGACCATGCAGGGGCGGGGCGAACGCGGGCGGCGTGGGGCGGGGGTCGGCTTCTGGCGGGGGTGGGGGCGGGCTTCCCAGTTGTGCTCTCAGAGGTGGACACTGAGGCTGAAAACTCGCCGGGAGCGCACCCGGGACAGGTAAACCCGGGCTGCGGGGGTCGAGATTCAGATGGCTTTGGGTGGGGGTCGGTCCCAGTTGTGCTCCCGGGGTCGCCACTGCGGCTGGGAACGCGCAGGGAGCGCGGCAGGGGCGGGGCTAACCCTGGCGGAGCGGGGCGGGGTCGGCTCACCGGGGGGATGGGGAGGGGTTCCCAGTTGCGCTCTCGGGGGTTGCAACTGCGGCTGGGAACGCCCATTTCGTCTGCTCCTGGGTCCCCAAGGATCGCCATCCCGTGGGTGCAGCGGAGGACTGCAGACCACAGGTAAGGGAACTGGGACTGCGTGGAGCAGGGAACCAAGTATTCTGCCGTCTGTTGGCACATTCTCGGAGCTCCCCAACCTGGCGGTCGCAGAAAGGCCTTGCCTTTGGGGTCAAGGCCTTTACCGCTCCACCCCTCTGCTGAAAAATCTCAGAGTCTGCGCGGTTTTTCCAAGCAGCCTAGTGTCCGCTGGAAGTCCAAGGGACAGAACACTGAACTCTGGCCGGCTGGCCCAGCCCTCTTCTGGCACTTTGTAAGCCAGCGGGCCCTTGAGCACCTGCTGGGATGGGAAAGGGAAGGGTCCATGGATTGCACCCTAGAAACTTAGTAGGGTGCATGGATTTCAAACCCTGGTGGCCGCCCAGGCAGCAAAGAAGTGGGGAGGGCACCTTGCTGCCCTTTCATGGCAGAATCTGTGGTTGTCCAGCTGCGTGGGCCTTTTCATGAGGACCCTGTGCAATAAAAGTTTGGTGTTTTGGAACTGAATAATTAGAACGTGTAAAAGCTTTAAATTATGTGGTGATGTAATTAAAAAACAAAACAAAACAAAACCAAGCTCCAAGTGTTTTGCAAATGGAGGTTTAAATATTGAAGGACTGTATTCCTTGCACTGTGGCATTCTATCAAGAAGTGTGCAGGATTTTTTTTTTTAAGAAAAGTGTTCGAAGTGAGGGAAACAGGAAACCCAGAGGTGCCCCTGTATTTTGGGGAAGGCCTTAGGAGGTCACTTGGAAATGCTGCTGGCTGTGCGGGAGGGGGGCAGATGGGCTGTGCAGGCTTGTCCTTTGCATGGATGTTCTTGTGTGTGGAAACCCAGCTCGGAGCCATCTCCTGATGTGTAAAAATTTCGCAGACAAACCTTGAGCTAAGCAATGCATTTTTTCCTAAGAAAATGTTTGTCTTAAGCGATGTAAATATCCTATGTATTTCCGCTAGACTCTGGCTTCAGGTCGGTTCCCCCAAAAGGCTCAGAAGCGATTTGAACAAAACAGCATGTTTTCCTCCTAGCTTGTTCTCCTTATCTATGTTAAGGAAATGATATATTTGCCTGCAATACTGCCTTTCTTCAAGATTCATGTCAATCAAGTTTTGGCCCGGGATGACTCACCTGCTGCCAATATTATCTCAATGCATGTCGTGGGGGAGGGGCCTGGTGCCATTCCCTGAAACAGTTCCTTTCTTTCCTTAGCTGACTGCTAGTGCCTGTAGAATATCTGGCTAAAGACCAGCAGGGGGTACTCTTACTACCCCCCCCCACCCTGCCTCGAGTCTAAGTCAGCAGCTTTCTCTATCTCTTTAATACTTTAATAACACTTGATGACACAAAAGCTCTGAGCGATCAAATCATATCAAATCTTCATTTCAGATTGAAGATGCATTCCATGGTATTGCCATCTTAAGTCTTTCCATCGTTATGGAATATCTGTCCATGTATTCAGGATAGTTTTCAGCCAGGGTGTATAATTTCCAGTGTGCCAGTCTTGTCATCCTCGTTACATCCATGGCAAAGTGTTTTATTCATGTTGATATTATTGAAAGGGAATTTTTTAAAATTCCTTTTCAGATTATTATCTGCTAATGTATACAGATAAAACTGTGTAATCATTCATTTTTATCAGTTTGGACAGCTTGATAGTTGTCTTTAATTTCTTTACTTTCTGACACTTTAAGATTATCCTGGGACACATATGTAATGCCTCACCCCTAAATTCAGACATGTGTTCAAAGAACTTCTGTCCTTTTATTTATTTATTTATTTATTCTTTAACATTGAAATCGTTTTGACTATGCTGGGTGTTTGTTGCTAGATGGAAGTAGCTAGGACCTCTGGACTGCAGTCTCTCATCTCTTGCTGACCTCTTGTTGACCTCTGCAGAATCCTGGTAGGTGGGAGCTTGTTAGTTCCTTGTTCCTTATCAGAACCTCCTGTGGTAAGTGTTTTTCTCTTCTCTGTTGCCTGGTAAGGGTGGGTGGTCATGGGCATCCCAAAGTTGGCTAGAAGTCAATTATTTAGGCAGGCTTGTGCACAGATATGGGAGAAGGCAATGGCACCCCACTCCTGGAAAATCCCAAGGATGGAGGAGCCTGGTAGGCTGCAGTCCATGGGGTGGCTAAGAGTCGGACACCACTGAGTGACTTCGTTTTCACTTTTCACTTTCATGCATAGGAGGAGGAAATGGCAACCCACTCCAGTGTTCTTGCCTAGAGAACCCCAGAGACTGCGGGGCCTGGTGGGCTGCCATCTATGGCGTGGCACAGGGTCGGCCTCAACTGAACCACTTAGCAGCTGCAGCAGCAGCAGCAGCAGTGCATAGATATCAAAGGGGATGAGAACAGTCAGGTAGGATCACATATGTCATCGTGAAACAATACTTCTCCTCTTAGCCAAAGCTAACGAAAGATTTCTGTTCTAGGTCAACCTAGAAGAGATCACTTAAGAGGTAAAGAAACTTAAACTCCATTAGCAAAGGCAGTTCAACATCTCAAGAAAACTTGTGCTAGGCACAAAACTCTTTTCTGGGGGCCTACTTTCCCTACAACCTCCTTATCCCATTCTGTACCCATTCCTTTGCTTCTCCCGTCCTGAAAATGCCACCTGTAAGACAGAACTACTTCGTTTTCCTTCTTAAAGTGTGATTGCATTCCATACATTCTTGTAATAACAAGTCATACATTTCCCTTCAGCAACCAAGAACTGACTCTTATATTGGCATTTGATAGATTGGTGAGCATACCTATCAGTGATAATAGCGCCCACCCCGCTTCCTGCAAGAACAGAACAAAACAAAACAAAACAAAAAAATTGCTTTCTTACATTTAATATGTTCGGATGGTGCCAGTCACTATTCATGCAGAGTCAAAAATCTCTTTTGTTTCTGTGTAAAAGGGAGGTCCTTTCAAGTCGTGAATGTTTCAGAAGTTTCATTTATTTGGAAGTGACCTAGCTATTCAATACACTGTCGTCACTTAGTTTAGCACCAGGATAGAAACTCAGGTAACCAAAACACCTGGAGGAACGATTGTAAATTCAGTTCAGTTCAGTTGCTCAGTCGAGTCTGACTCTTTGTGACCCCGTGGCCTGCAGGACGCCAGGCTTCCGTGTCCATCACCAACTCCAGGGGCTTGCTCAAACTCATGTCCATCGAGTCAGTGATGCCATCCAACCATCTTATCCTCTGTCATCCCCTTCTCCTCTGCCTTCAATCAAGACTATGAGAGGCAGATATTTTAGAGTATAATTATTGTTAAGAGTTTATCTAAAAGCTCATATCACATTTACATTTTTTACATTGGTTGTTGCTGTTTCCAGGTACTTTCTTGCTGACAAGCTTGTGACACATATAACAATAGAGCAATTTTTACCTCAAAAGAAACCTAGGCACTATGTACATGTTGTGCTTAATGTTGTTGACTCTTAGACATGTCTATAGTGGAGGAGCAAAACCAAAAATACTAGATATTTAATATTGACTAGTTCCCAGTTCACGGGACTCTGACATTCATTTAGGTCAATGTTTTCTTGTATTTCCAGCAGTTTGATTTGGAAGGGCTGCCTTGTCTTGAGACCATTGAAATCAGTACTCAGAACTTGAGCAATATTATCAAAAAACACAAGGCTCACACTGACATATACCTTAATCCAGACAGACAGACAAGACATCTTCCAGTTTTCCGCCTGAGATTTAAAATATTTCTTTGAGCCGTTTTCCTGGGAAGTGGGGGGGGGGGGAGTGGGGGTGGCAGCGAGGCAGGCTTGGGTAACAAGCTAATTGTTGGTCATTGCATATGCAAAGAACCAGCTTTCCGGGTTCCAAGAAAAAAGCTTCCTTGGTACCCAATTTTCTTTGGATCTATAGACTCTCATGGCCCTCCTAGGTCAGGACATCTTTCCTTTCTGTAGTCCTCGTTTGAACCCTAAATCATAGACAGCTTGGATTGTCTCTGTGGGGTGGATGTATTGTCCTCGTGTTTGACCTGGCGGCAGTAGCAAGGTCCGAGAGCCTCTCCTGGAACCGGGCGTGGGGACAGGGCTCACCGGGAGCCCCTGGTGGAAGTGGGCAATGCGCCGGGAGCGCGCCAGGGGCGGGGCGATCCCAGGCGGCGCGGGTCGGGGTTCCGGTCGGGAGGGGGTGGGGGGTGGTAACAGTTGTGCTCTCGGGGGTCCCCACTGCAGCTGGAAATGCGCTGGGAGTGCGGCAGGGGCGGGGTAAACCTGGGCTGCGCGGGTCGAGATTTAGATGGCTGTGGGTGGGGGTTCGGTCCCAGTTGTGCTCTCCGGGGTTGCCACTGCGGCTAGGAACGCCCATTTCCTATGCTAATGTGTCCCCAAGGATCCACATCTAGTGGGTGCAGCGGAGGGCTGCGGGCCACAGGTCAGAGAACTGGGACTGCTTGGAGCAGGGAACCACGTATTCCGCCCTCTGTTGGCACATTCTCGGAGCTCCCCAACCTGGCGGTTGCAGAAAGGCCTCGCCCTTGGTGTCAAGGCCTTTACCGATCCACCCCTTTGCTGAAAAATCTCAGTCTGCACGGTTTTCCCAAGCAGCCTAGTGTCCCCTGGAAGTCCAAGGGACAGAACACTGAACTCTGGCCGGCTGGCCCAGCCCTGCTTCTGGCACTTTGTAGGCCAGCGGGCCCTGGAGCACCTGCTAGGATGAGAAAGGGAAGGGTCCGCGAATTGCACCCTAGAAAGTTAGTAGGGTGCATGGATTTCAAACCCTGGTGGCCGCCCAGGCAGCAAAGAAGTGGGGAGGGCACCTTGCTGCCCTTTCATGGCAGAATCTGTGGCTGTCCTGATGCGTGGGCCTTTTCATGGGGACCTTGTGCAATAAAAGTTTGGTGTTTTGGTACTGAATAATTAGAAATTGTAAAAAGTTTAAATTATGTGGTGGTGTAATTAAAAAACAAAACAAAACAAAACCAAGCCCCAAGTGTTTGGCACAGGGAGGTTTAAGTATTGAAGGCCTGTTTTCCTTGCACTGTGGCATTCTATCAAGAAGTGTGCAGGATTTTTTTTTTTTTTAAGAAATGTGTTCGAAGAGCTTGAAACAGGAAACCCAGAGGTGCCCCTGTATTTTGGGGAAGGCCTTAGGAGGTCACTTGGAAATGCTGCTAGCTGTGGGGGAGGGGTCAGATGGGCTGTGCAGGCTTGTCCTTTGCATTCATGTTCTTGTGTGTAGAAACCCAGCTCGGAGCCATCTACTGATGTGTAAGAATTTCGCAGACAAACCTTGAGCTAAGCAATGCATTTGTTCCTGAGGAAATGTTTGTCTTAAGCGATGTAAATATCCTATGTATATCTGCTGGACTCTGGCTTCAGGTCGGTTCCCCCAATAGGCTCAGAAGAGACTTGAACAAAACAGTATGTTTTCCTCGTACCTTGTTCTCCTAATCTATGTTAAGGAAATGATATATTTGCCTGGAATACTGCTTTTCTTCAAGATTCATGTCAATCAGTTTTTGGCCCAGGATGACTCACCTGCTGCCAATGTGACCTCAAGGCATGTCGTGGGGGAGGGGCCTGGTGCCATTCCCTGAGACAGTGCCTTTCTTTCCTTAGCTGACTGCTAGTGCCTGTAGAATATCTGGCTAGAGACCAGCAGGGCGTACACCCCGCCTCAAGTCTAAGTCAGCAGCTTTCTCTATCTCATTTATACTTTAATAACAATTGATGACACAAAAGCTCTGAGCGATCAAATCATATCAAATCTTCATTTCAGATTGAAGATGCATTCCATGGTATTGCCATCTTAAGTCTTTCCATTGTTATGGAATATCTGTCCATGTATTCAGGATAGTTTTCAGCCAGGGTGTATAATTTCCAGTGTGCCAGTCTTGTCATCCTCGTTACATCCATGGCAAAGTGTTGTATTCATGTTGACATTATTGAAAGGGAATTTTTTTAAATTCCTTTTCAGATTATTATCTGCTAATATATACAGAAAAAACTGTGTAATCTTTGGTTTTTATCAGTTCGGACAGCTTGATAGTTGTCTTTAAATTCTTTCCTTTCTCATACTTTAAGATTTTCCGGGCACCGTACATGTACTGCCTCACCCCTAATCTCAGTCATGTGTTCAAAGGACTTCTGTCCTTTATTTGTTTACTTATTTTTTGCAACATTGAATTCGTTTTGACTATGCTGGGTCTCTGCTGCAAGATGGAAGTTGCTAGGACCTCTGGACTGCAGTCTTCCATCTCTTACTGACCTCTTGTTGACCTCTGCAGAATCCTGGTTGGCGGGAGCTTGTTATTTCCTTGTTCCTTACCAGGACCTCCTGTGGTAAGTGTTTTTCTCTTCTCTGTTGCCTGGTAAGGGTGGATGGTCATTGGCATCCCAAAGCTAGCTAGAAGTCAATTATTTAGGCAGGCTTGTGCATAGATATGGGAGAAGGCAATGGCACCCCACTCCAGTACTCTTGCGTGCAAAATCCCATGGATGGAGGAGCCTGGTAGGCTGCAGTCCATGGGGTGGTTAAGAGTCGGACACCACTGAGCGACTTCACGTTCACTTTTCACTTTCATGCATGGGAGGAGGAAATGGCAACCCACTCCAGTGTTCTTGCCTAGAGAACCCCAGGGACTGCGGGGCCTGGTGGGCTGCCGTCTATGGGGTCGCACAGAGTCGGACACGACTGAAACGACTTAGCAGCAGCGGCGGCGGCAGCAGCAGCAGAAGCAAGGCATCGATATCAAAAGGGCTGCAAACAGTCAGGAAGGATCACATATGTCGCCGTGAAACACTACTTCTCCACTTAGCCAAAGCTAACCAAAGATTTCTGTTCTAGGTCAACCTAGAAGAGATCACTTAAGAGGTAAAGAAACTTAAACTCCATTAGCAAAGGCAGTTCGACATCTCAAGAAAACTTGTGCTAGGCACAGAACTCTTTTCTGGGGGTCCACTTTCCCTACAACCTCCTTATCCCATTCTGTACCCATTCCTTTGCTTCTCCCATCCTGAAACGGCCGCCTGTAAGACAGAACTACTTTGTTTTCCTTCCTCAAGTGCCATTGCATTCCACATACTTTCTTGTAATAACAAGTCATACATTTCCCTTCAGCAACCAAGAACTGACTTTTATATTGGCATTGGCTATAGCCCGCCCCCCTCCCCCCACCCCCAAGAACAGAACAAAACAAAACAAAACAATTGCTTTCTTACATTTAACATGTCAGGATGGTGCCAGACACTATTCATGGAGAGTCAAAAATCTCTTTTGTTTCTGTGTAAAAGGGAGGTCCTTTCAAGTCGTGAATGTTTCAGAACTTTCATTTATTTGGAAATGACCTAGCCATTCAATACACTGTCGTCACAAGGATAGAAACTCGGGTAACCAAAACACCTGGAGAAACGTTTGTTAGTTCAGTTCAGTTCAGTTGCTCAGTCGTGTCTGACTCTTTGGGACCCCGTGGCCTGAAGGACGCTAGGCTTCCGTGTCCGTCACCAACTCCAGGGGCTTGCTCAAACTCATGTCCATCGAGTCAGTGATGCCATACAACCATCGTATCCTCTGTCATCCCCTTCTCCTCTGCCTTCAATCAAGACTATGAGAGGCAGATATTTTAGAGTATAATTATTGTAAAGAGTTTGTCTAAAAGCTCATATCACATTTACATTTTTTACTTTTGTTGTTGTCGTTTCCAGGTAGTTTCTTGCTGACAAGCTTGTGACAGATATAACAATAGAGCAATTTTTACCTCAAAAGAAACCTAGGCACTATGAACATGTTGTGCTTAATGTTGTTGACTCTTAGACATGTCTATAATGGAGGAGCAAAACCAAAAATACTAGATATTTAATATTGACTAGTTCCCAGTTCACGGGACTCTGACATTCATTTAGGTCAATGTTTTCTTGTATTTCCAGCAGTTTGATTTGGAAGGGCTGCCTTGTCTTGAGACCATTGAAATCAGAACACAGAACTTGAGCAATATTATCAAAAAACACAAGGCTCACACTGACACATACCTTAATCCAAACAGACAGACAAGACATCTTCCAGGTTTCCGCCTGAGATTTAAAATATTTCTTTGAGCCAGTCTTCTGGGGAGTGGGGGGATGGGGGTGGCAGTAAGGCAGGCTTGGGTAACAAGCTAATTGTTGGTCATTGCATATGCAAAGAACCAGCTTTCCGGGTTCCAAGGAAAAAAGTTTCCTTGGTAACCAACTTTGTCTGGTTCTATAGAATATCATGGCCCTCCTAGGTCAGGTCATCTTGCCTTTCTGTAGTCCTCGTTTGATCCCTAAATCATAGACAGCTTGGATTGTCTCTGTGGGGTGTATGTATTGTCCTCATGTTTGACCTGGCAGCAGCAGCGAGGTCCGAGAGCCTCTCCTGGAACCGGGCGTGGGGACGGGGCTCACCGAGAGCCGCTGGTGAAGGTGGGCAGCGCCCCTGGAGCGCGGCAGGGGCGGGGCGAACCCGGGCGGCACAGGGCGGGTGTCGGCTCCTGGCGGGGGTAGGGGAGGGCTTCCCAGTTGTGCTCTCAGAGATGGCCACTGCGGCTGGAAACACGCCGTGAGCGCAGCCAGGGTGGGGTAAACCTGGGCTGCACAGGTCGAGATTCCGCTCGCTGTGGGTGGGGGGTCGGTCCCTGTTGTGCTCCCGGGGGTCGCCAATGTGGCTGGGAACCCGCCGGGAGCCCAGCAGGGCCGGGGCAAAACCTGGCGGCGCGGGGCGGGGTGGGGGTCCGTTCGCAGCGGGGGTCGGCTCCTGGCGGGGGTGGGGGAGGGCTTTCCAGATGTGCTGTTGGGGGTTGCCATTGCGGCTGGGAATGCCCATTTCGTGAACTCCTGGATCCCCAAGGATCGGCATCCATCGGCCACAGCGGAGGGGTGCGGAACACAGGTAAGGGAACGGGGACTGCGTGGAGCAGGGAACCATGTATTCCGCCCTGTGTTGGCACAGTCTCAGAGCTCCCCAACCTGGCGGTCGCAGGAAGGCCTCGTCTTTGGGGTCAAGGCCTTTACCACTCCACCCCTCTGCTGAAAAACCTCATAGTCTGCGCGGTTTTCCCAAGCAGCCTAGTGTCCGCTGGAAGTCCAAGGGACAGAGCCCTGAATTCTGGCCGGCTGGCCCAGCCCTGCTTCTGGCACTTTGTAGGCCAGCGGGCCCTGGAGCACCTGCTAGGATGGGAAAGGGAAGGGTACGCGAATTGCACCCTGGTGGCCACCGAGGCAGCAAAGAAGGGGGGAGGGCACCTTACTGCCCTTTAATGGCAGACAGAATCTGTGGCTGTCCTGCTGCGTGGGCCTTTTCATGTGGACCTTGTGCAATATAAGTTTACCGGTGACATTAGGGAACTTCCCAGTGTGCTTCTGACAGATGAGGGATGCTGTGGAGTTGGAGGGGCCTCTCAGGACTACGCTGGGTTTGGCGCAATGGAAGAGGGCCTCATCTCCAGGGAAGGCAGGAACCTCAGGCTTCCTCTCCGTTTCGGACTCCGACCGCAGGGTCCCTGCAGAGTTGAGACAGGAGACTCAGGAATCGTCTTGTCTGAGGAAGGGAACTCCGCTTGCCTGTCGAGGTGTTCAGGGGGTCTCAGGCCCCTTGTTGAGCTGTGTGTGGAACCTGCGGGTGTTTCCGGAAATGCACGACGGTGACAGTGCCCCTTCGTGTTGTGCCTTCACCCACTGGGTTGCCTTCGAAGAGGTGTCCGGGCCTCGGGTTCTTTTCAAGAGCGGACAGGGAAATCGGGGTCTTTCGGCATGTGGGACCACCCACGGGGCTAGTCTCAAATTTCCTAGTGAGGCCGGCTACATCCTGAGGTATGCCGGGAAGGCCGGGGAGCCTTCCAGACAACGCAGGGGGATTGACTCTCCTGTCGCCATCAGGAGGGGAGAAGGGGCTCAGATGAAGTGGGGCCAGAACCCTCGGTGTTACCCTCGAGGGAACCCGGCGTGTCGAGGAACTTTTGGGGGTCGCATGAAGGCTGTCAGGGACCGTTTCGCCCTTCAGGGCGGAACAGGGGACTTCCCTTCATACGCCGTCGCGGGCAAGGGCGTCATCTTGCGAAGACGTGGGAACCACGTGGTTTTTCTCGAGTTGCGGCGGATTCTTGAGTTACGACGGGGATCTCAGGCTTCCTCTTGGGTTGGCCCTGCGAAGCCCAATCTTCCCCTCGAGTTGCGAGGGAAAGCTGGGGGTTGCGCTCGAGTCACTGCAGGGCCGAAGAGACCGCACCTAGGCGTGTGTCCGGGACCTAATATTCCTCTCCAGGGAAGGCAGGGATCTCGGGGTTGCATTCCAGGTTACCCCGGGGAGTCAGGGCTCGTCTCGAGGGGAAGCCAAGGACTCCGCTCTCCCCTTGAATCGCGACCCGGATCTCTTGGAGCCCCCTGAGCGGACTCAAGGGAGTCAAGCCTCCTCTTCCGTTTGGAGAGAGGACCCGGGATTGCTCTCCAGGCCATGCAGGAAAAGAAGGCCCTCAGCTCGCGAGGACGGGGGCGTCTCAGGGGTTTCCTCGAGCTGCGGCGCCCGTGGGGGTTTTCTCCCGAGGCACGACGAGGATCTCAGGGAGCCTCTCGTGCGGCGCCAGGGAAGTCAGGTCTCCATGCGCGTGGCGAGGGGGAGCACGTCATGGCTCTCAAGTCACGGGAGGGGACTAGGGCCTCGAGACGCGTTGAAGAAGGACTCTCGAGGTCTTTCTCGGGTGGCGGCAGGAAACCCTCGTTTCGCTCGCCTTCTGCCGGGGACCTTAGGGAACTTCCCAGGGTGCCTCTGAGAGGTGAGGGATCCTGTGGAGTTGTCGGGGCCTCTCGGGACTCCGCTGGGTCTGGCGCAACGGAAGAGGGCCTCACCTCGAGGGGAGGCAGGAACCTCAGGCTTCCTCTCCGTTTCGGACTCCGACCGCAGGGTCCCTGCAGAGTTGGGACAGGAGAGTCAGGCCTCGTCTTGTCTGAGGAAGGAAACCCCGCTTGCCTCTCGAGTTGTTCAGGGGGACTCAGGCCCCTCGTCGAGCTGTGTGTGGAACCCGCGGGTCTTTGCAGACGATGCACGGCGGTGTCAGTGCCCCTTCGTGTTGTGCCTTCACCCACAGGGTTGCCTTCGAAGAGGGGTCCGGGCCTCCGCTCCTTCTCAAGAGCGGACCGGGGAATCGGGGGCGTTCGGCATGTGGCACCACCCACGTGGCTCGTCTCGAATTTCCTTGTGAGACCGGCCTCATCCTGAGGTGCGCCTGGAGGGCCGGGAGCCCCTTCCGGACCACGCAGGGAAATCGACTCTCCTGTCGTGATCAGGAGGGGAGAAGGGGCTCAGATGAAGCGGTGCCGGGACTCTCGGTGTTCCCTTCGAGGGAACCCGGGGTGTCGGGGAACTTTTGGGGTTCTCACGAAGGTTGTCAGGTACCGTTTCGCACTTCAGGGCGGAACAATGGACTTCCCTTGAGACGCCGTAGTGGGCAAGGGCCTCATCTTGCGAAGACTTTGGAGCCACGTGTTTTTTCTCGAGTTGCGGCGGGATTGTCGAGTGACGACGGGGAATTCAGGCTTCCTCTTCAACTGGCCCAGGGAAGTCCAGTTTTCATTCGAATTGCGAGTTAGAACTGGGGATTGCTCTCGAGACACTGCAGGGCCAAATAGAGCTCATCTAGGCTTGTGTCCAGGACCTAATGTTCCTCTGCTGGGGCGACAGCTATCTCGGCATTGCATTCTCGACTCACCCGGGGAATCAGGTCTCGTCTCGAGGGGAAGCCAAGGACACTGCTCTCCTGTGAAGTTGCGACGGGTATATCTTGGAGCTCACTGTGTGGCCTAAAATGAGTCAAGCCTCCTGTGGAGTTTGGAGAGAGGACTCAGGATTGCTCTCCAGGCCATACAGCAAAAGAAGGCCCTCATCTCGTGAGGACTGGGGCGTCTCGTGGGTATTCTCGAGCTGCGGCTCCAGTGTGGTGTTGCTCACGAGGTATAATGGGGAGCTCAGGGAGCTTCTCCTGTGGCGCCAGGGAAGTCAGGTTTCTATGCGCGTGGCTAGGGGGAGCGCGTCATTGCTCTCGAGTCATGGTAGGGGAATCGCGCCTCAAGACGCGTTGAAGAAAGACTCTCGAAGTCTTTTACGGGTTGGGGCAGGAAACCCTTGGTTCCCTCGACTTGTGCCGGTGATCTCAGGAAGGTCTAAGGGTGCCTCTGAGAAGTCAGGGATACTATGCAGTTGGGAGGGGCCTCTCGGGACTCCACTGGGTTTGGTGCAATGGAAGAGGGCCTCATCTCGAGTGGAGGCAGGAAACTCATGTTTCCTCTCCTGACTTCTCCTGGGCCAGATCTGACTCGGAGCGCAGTTTCGCTGCAGAGTTCGAACAGGAGAGTCAGGCCTCGTCTTGTGTGGAGGAATGGAACTCCGCTTGCCTCTCCAGTTGTTCACGGGGTGACAGGTCACTTCTCGAGCTGTGTGTGGTACCTGCGGGTTTCTGCAGATGATACCCGGGGGTGTCAGTGCCCCTTCGTGTTGTGCCTTCATCAAAAGGGTTATCTTCAAAGAGGTGTCCGGGCATTGGGATCTTATCAAGAGCGGACCGGGAAATCGGGGTCTTTCGGCATGTGTCACCATCCACGAGGCTATGTCTCGAATATCCTCGTGAGACCGGCCTCATCCTGAGATGCACCGGGAAAGGCGGGAACCCCTTCAAGACAAAACAGGGGAATCGACCCTCCTGTCGCGATCAGGAGGGGAGAAGGGGCCCAGATGTAGTGGTGCTGGGAACCTCGGTGTTCACCTTGAGTCAGACTGGTGTGGCGAGGAACTTTTGAGGTCGCATCAAGGGTGCCAATACCGTTTCGCACTTCAAGACGGAACGTGGGACTTCTCTTGAGACACTGTAGGGGGCAAGGGCCTCATCTTGCGATGACGGGGGAACCACGTGGCGTTTCTCGAGTTGTGGCGGGATTCTCGAGTTTTGACAGGGAATACAGTCTTCCTCATGTGTTGGCCCAGGGAAGTCCTATCTTCCATTCGAGTTTCAAGGGAGAGCTGGGGATTGCCCTCGAGTCACTGCAGGGCAAAATAGACCTCATCCAGGCTTGTGTCCAGGACTTAATGTTCGTCCATAGGGGCGACAGGGATCTCGGGCTTGCATACCAGACTCACCCGGGGAATCAGGCCTCATCTCAAGGGGAAGCAAAGAACTCAGCTGTCCTTTTGGGTCGCAATGGGTATCTCTTGGAGCCCACTGTGTGCCATAAAGGGAGTCAAGCCTCCTGTGGTGTTTGGATAGAGGACTCGGGATTCCTCTCCAGGCCATGCAGGAAAAGAAGGCCCTCATCTCGCGATGATGGCGGCGTCTCGTGGGTTTTCTAGACTGCTGCGCTAGTGCCGGGTTTCTGACGAGGTACGAGAGGGAGCTCAGGGAGCCTCTCGTGTGGCGCCAGGGAAGTCAGGTCCCCATGAGATGGCTAGGGGGAGATCGTCATTGCTCTCGAGTCATGGTAGGGTAATCGGGCCTCAAGACGGGTTGAAGAAGGACTCTCGAGGTCTTTCTCGGGTCACTGCATAAAACCCAGGGTTCCCTTGACTTGTGCCTGCGACCTCAGGGAGCTTCTCAGAGTGCCTCTGAGAAGTCAGGGATACTGTGCAGTTTGGAGGGGCCTCTCGAGACTCCTCTGCATTTGGTGGAATGTAAGAGGGACTCATCTCGAGTTGAAGCAGGAACCTCAGTGTTCCTCTCCATTTCTGACTCAGACCGCAAGGTCCCTGCATGTTGGTACAGGAGAGTCAGGCCTCGTCTTTTCTGGAGGATGGGACTCCTCTTGCCTCTCGAGTTGTTCTCGAGGTGACAGGCCACTTGTCGAGCTGTGTATGTAACCTGCCCGTTTTTCCGGATGATGCACAGGTGTGTTAGTGCCCCTTCGTGTTGTACCTTCATACTCAAGGCTGCCTTCCAAGAGGTGTCCGAGCATCGGATTCTTATCAAGAGCGGACCGGGAAATTGGAGTCTTTCAGCAAGCGGCACCACCCACAAAGCTACGTATCGAATTTCCCCATGAGACCGGCCTCATCCTGAGTTGTGCAGGGAAGGTCGGGCCCCCTTGCAGACAAAGCAGGGGAATCGACCCACGGGTCACGATCAGGAGGGGAGAAGGGGCTTAAATGAAGTGGTGCCGGGAACCTCGGTGTTCCCCTTGAGTGAGACCGGCGTGTTGGGGGACTTTTGGGGTCGCATCAAGGGTGCCAAGTACCGTTTCGCATTTCAAGACGGAACCTGGGACATCTTTTGAAACGCTGTAGCGGGCAAGGGCCTCATCTTACGATGACGGGAGAACCACGTGGTTTTGCTCAAGATGCGGCGGGATTCTCGAGTTATGACCGGGAATTTAGGCTTCCTCTTGTTGGCCTTGAAATCCAATCTTCCATTCGGGTTGCGAGGGGGAGCTGGGGATTGCGCTAGAGTCACTGCAGGGCAAAAGAGACCTAATCTAGGCTTGTGTCCAGGATCTAATGTTGCTCTCCAGGGGCGACAGGGATCTCGGGTTTGCATTCCAGACTCATCCGGGGAGTCAGTTCTCACCTCGAGGGTAAGCAAAGAATTCTGCTCTCGTCTCGAGTCGCGATCGGTATCTCTTGGAGCCCACTGTGTGTACTAAAGGGAGTCAAGCCTCCTGTGGAGTTTGGAGAGAGGACTCGGGATTGGACTCCAGGCCATGCATGAAAAGAAGGCCCTCATCTCGAGATGACGGTGGCATCTCGTGGGTTTTCTCGAGCTGCGGCGCCAGTGTGGGGTGTCTCATGAAGTACCACGGGGATCTTAGGGAGCCTCTTGTGTGGCGCCAGGAAAATCCAGTATTCCATTCGAGTTGCGAGTTAGAACTGGGGATTGCTCTCCGGTCACTGCAGGGCAAAATAGACATCATCTACGCTTGTGTCCAGGACCTATTGTTCCACTACTGGGCCGACAGGGACCTCAGGGTTGCATTCTCGACTCACCCGGAGAGTCAGGCCTCGTCTTGAGGGGAAAAAAAGGACTCCGCTCTCCTGTCAAGTCGCGACGGGTATCTCTTGGAGCCCACTGCGTGGCGTAAAGGGAGTGAAGCCTCCTATGGAGTTTGGAGAGATGACTCGGGATTGTTTTCCTGGCCATGCAGGAAAAAAGGCCCTCATCTTGCGATGACGGGGGCGTCTCGTGGGTTTTCTCCAGCTGTGGCGCCAGTATCAGATTTCTCACGAGGTACAACGGGGAGCTCAGAGAGCCTCTCGTGTGGTGCTAGGGACGTCAGGTCTCCGTGCGTGTGGTGAAGGGGAGTGCGTGATTGCTCTCGAGCCATAGTAGGCGAATCGGGCCTCAAGACGCATTGAAGAAGGACTCTCGAGGTCTTTCTCGGGTTGCGGCAGGGAACCCTGGGTTCCCTCGACTTGTGTCGGTGACCTCAGGCAACTTCTCAGGGTGCCTCTGAGAAGTCAGGGACACTGTGGATTTGGGAGGGGCCTTCCGTTACTCAACTGGGTTTGGTGCAATTGAAGAGGGCCTCATCTCGTATGCAGGCAGGAACCTCAGGGGTCCTCTCCATTTCTGACTCGGGTCGCAGAGTACCTGCAGAGTATGGACAAGAGAGTCACGCCTCGTCTTCTGTGGAGGAATGGATCTCCGCTTTCCTTGCGAGTTGTTCATGGAGTGACAGGCCTCTTGTTGAGCTGTGTGTGGAACCTGTGGGTTTTTCCGGATGATGCAGAGGGGTGTCAGTGCCCCTTCGTGTTGTGCCTTCATCCACAGGGTTGCCTTCAAAGAGGTGTCCGGGCATCGGGTTCTTTTCAAGAGCGTACCAGAAAATTGGGGTCTTTCAGCATGTGGTACCACCCACGAGGCTACATCTCGAATTTCCTCAGGAGACCGGCCTCATCCTGAGGTTCGCCGGGAAGGTAGGGAAACCCTTGCAGACAAAGCACGGGAATCGACCTACCGGTCGCGATCAGAAGGGGAGAAGGGGCTCAGATGAAGTGGTGCCGGGAACTTCGGTGGTCCCCTCGAGTGAGACCGGTATGTCACGGCACTTTTGAGGTCGCCTCAAGGGTGCCAAGTACAGTTTCACACTTCAAGACGGAACGTGGGAATTCTCTGGAGATGCTCTAGCGGGCAAGGGCCTCATATTGCGATGACGAGCGAAACACGTGGTTTTTCTCGAGATGTGGCGGGATTCTCGAGTTACAACGGGGAATTCAGGCTTCCTCTTGTGTTGGCCCAACAAGTCCAATCTTCCATTCAACTTGTCAGAGAGAGCTGTGGGTTGCTCTCGAGTCACTTCAGGGCAAAGAGTCCTCATCTAGGCTTGGGTCCAGGACGTAGTATTGCTCTCCAGGGGCAACAGGGATATCGGGGTCGCATTCCAGTCTCACCCGGTGGGTCACGCCTCGTCTCGAGTGGAAGCAAAGGACTCCACTATCCTCTCGAGTCGCGACATGTAACTCTTGGAGCCCAATGAGTGGCCTAAAGGGAGTCAAGCGTCCTGTGTAGCTTGGACAGAAGGTTCACGCTTGATCTGCATACCATGCAGTTAAAGATGGCCCTCCTCTCGTGATGACGGGAGTGTCTCATGGGTTTTCTCGAGCTGTGGCGCCAGTGTGGGGTTTCTCACGAGATATGATGGGGAGCTCAGGGAGCCTCTCGTGCGGCGCCAGAGAAGTCAGGCCTCCATGCGTGTGGCCAGGCAGATCGCGTCATTGCTCTGGAGTCATGGGAGGGACTAGGGCCTCAAGATGCATTTAAGAAGGACTCTCGAGGTCTTTCTTGGGTTGGGGAGGGAAACACTCGTTTCCCTCGACCTCTACTGGGGACCTTAGTGAACTTCCCAGGTGCCTCTGAGAGGTGAGGGATACTGAGGAGTTAGAGGGGCCTCTCGGGACTCCACTAGGTTTGACGAAATGAAAGAGGGCCTCATCTCGATTGGAGGCAGGAACCTCAGGCTTCCTCTCCATTTCTGACTCCGACCGCAGGGTCCCTGCAGGGTTGGGACAGGAGAGTCAGGCCTCGTCTTGTCTGAGTAATGGAACTCTGCTTGCCTCTCGAGTCGTTCAGTGGGTCTCAGGCCCCTTGTCGAGCTGTGTGTGGAACCTGCGGGTGTTTCCAGAAGATGCACGGGGGTGTCATTGCCCCTTCATTTTGTGTCTTCCCCCACAGGGTGGCCTTCAAAGAGGTGTCCGGGCATCGGGTTCATTTCAAGAGCGGACCGGGAAATCGGGGTCGTTCGGCATGTGGCACCACACACGTGGCTCATCTCGAATTTCCTCGTGAGACCAGCATCATCCTGAGGTGCGCCGGGAAGGCCGGGAACACCTTCCATACAAAGCATGGGAATCGAATCTCCTGTCGCGATCAGGAGGGGAGATGGGGCTCAGATGAAGTGGGGCCGGGACTCTAGGTGTTCCACTCGAGGGAACCCGGCGTTTCAGGGAACTTTAGGGGTCGCATCAAGGGAGCCAAGTACCGTTTCCCACTTCAGGATGGAACATGGGACTTCCCTGGAGACGCTGTAGCGGGCAAGGGCCTCATCCTGTGAAGACGTTGGAACCACGTCGTTTTTCTCGAGTTGCGTCTGGATTCTCGAAAACGACGGGGATTTCAGGCTTCCTCTTGGGTTGGCCCTGGGAAGCCCAATCTTCCCCTGGAGTTGCGAGGGAAAGCTGGGGGTTCTGCTCGAGTCACTACAGGGCCAAAGAGACCTCATCGAGGCGTGTGTCCAGGACCTAATATTCCTCTCAAGGGAAGACAGGGATCTCGGGTTTGCATTCCAGACTCCCCCGGGGAGTCAGGCCTTGCCTCGAGGGGAAGCAGAGGACTCCGCTTTCCTCTCAAGTTGCGACACGGATCTCTTGGAGCCCAATGAGTGGACTCAAGGGTGTCGAGCCTCCTCTTCAGTTTGGAGAGAGGACTCGGGATTGCTCTCCAGGCCAGGCAGGAAAAGAAGGCCCTCAGCTCGTGAGGACGGGGGCGTCTCATGGGTTTCCTCAGGCTGCAGCGCCCGTGGGGGTTTTCTCACGAGGCATGACGAGGACCTCAGGGAGCCTCTCGTGCGGCGCCAGGGAACTCATGTCTCCATGCGCATGGCGAGGGGGAGCTGGTCATCACTCTCGAGTCATGGGAAGTGACTAGGGACTCAAGACGCGTTGAAGAAGGACTCTCGAGGTCTTTCTCGGGTGGCGGCGGGAATCCCTCGTTTCCCTCGACTTCTGCAGGGGACTATAGGGAACTTCCCAGGGTGTCTCTTAGAGGTGAGGGATGTTGTGGAGTTGGCGGGGCCTCTCGGGACTCTGCTGGGTTCGTCGCAATGGAAGAGGGCCTCATCTCGAGGGGAGGCAGGAACCTCAGGCTTCCTCTCCGATTCTGACTCCGACTGCACGGTCCCTGCAGTGTTGGGACAGGAGAGTCATGCCTCGTCTTGTCTGAGGAATGGAATTCTGGTTGCCTCTCGAGTTGTTCCGGGAGTCTCAGGCCCCTTGTCGAGCTGTGAGTAGACCCTGCGGGTTTTTCCGGATGATGCACGGGGGTGTCAGTGCCCCTTCGTGTTGTGCCTTCACTCACAGGGTTTCCTTCGAAGAGGTGTCTGGGCATCGGGTTCTTATCAAGAGCGGACCGGAAAATCGGGGTTGTTCGGCACGTGGCACCTCACACATGGCTAGTCTCGAATTTCCTCCTGAGACCGGCCTCATCCTGAGGTGCACCAGGAAGGCCGGGAACCCCTTCCAGACAAAGCAGGGGAATCGACTCTCCTGTCGCGATCAGGAGGGGAGAAGGGGCTCAGATGAAGTGGTGCCGGGACCCTCGGTGTTCCCCTCGAGGGAACCCAGCGTGTCGGCGAACTTTTGCGGTCGCATCAAGGGTGTCAATTACCGTTTCGCACTTAAGGACGGAACATGGGACTTCCCTGGAGACTCCGGGAACTTCCGTGTTCCCCTGGAGTGAGACCGGTATGTTGGGGAACTTTTGGGTCGCATCAAGGGTGCCAAGTAGCATTTCGAACTTTAATATGGAACGTGGGACTTCTCTTGAGACTCTAGCTGGCAAGGGCCTCATATTGCGATGAAGGGGGAACCACATGGTTTTTAAGACTTGAGGCTGAATTCTCGAATTACGATGGGAAATTCAGACTTCCTCTTGTGTTGACCTTGGGAAGACCAATCTTCCATTCAAATTGTGAGGGAGAGATGGAGGTTGCTCTCGAGTCACTGTAGGGCAAAATAGACCTCATCTAGGCTTGTGTCTAGGACATAATGTTCCACTCCAGGGGCGACAGGGATCTCGGGGTTGCATTCCAAACTCACCCGGGGAGTCAGGCCTCGTCTCCAGGGAAGCAAAGGACTCCGCTCTCCTCTCGAGTCGCACCGGGTATTTCTTGGACCCAACTGAGTGGCCTAAAGGGAGTCAATCCTCCTGTGAAGTTTGGAGAGAGGACCAGGGATTGCTCTCCAGGTCAGGCAGGAAAAGAAGGCCCGCATCTCTCCTTGATGGGGGCATCTTGTGGTTTTTCTCGAACTGCGGCGCCACTGTGGGTTTTCTCACGAGGTACGATGGGGTACTCAGGGAGCCTCTTGTGTGGTACTAGGGAAGTCAATTTTCGTGCTTGTGGCGAGGGGAGCGCGTCCTTGCTCTGGAGACATGGTAGGGGAATCGGGCATCAAGAGACGTTGAAAAAGGACTCTCCAAGTCTTTCTCGGGTTACTTCAGGAAACTCTGGGTTCCCTCGACTTGTGCCAGTGACCTCAGGTAGCTTCTCACGGAGCCTCTGAGAATAAGGGATACTGTGGTGTTGGGAGGGGCCTCTCGGGACACCACTGAGTTTGGTTCAATGGAAGAGGGCCTCTTCTCTAGTTGAGGCAGGAACCTCAGGGTTCCTCTCCATTTCTGACTCCGATCGCAGGGTCCCTGAAGAGTTGGGCCAGGAGAGTAAGGCCTCGTCTTGTGTGAAGGAATGCAACTTCACTTGCCTCTCGAGTTGTTCACGGGGTGACAGTCCACATTTGGAGCTGTGAGTGGAATCGGCGGGTTTTTCTAGACGATGCATGGGGATGTCAGTGTCCCTTCGTGTTGTGCCTTCATCCACAGGGTTGCCTTCGAAGAGATGTCCGGGCGTCAGGTTCTTATCTAGAGTGGACCGGGAATTCGGGATCTTTCAGCATATGGCACCAACCATGAGGCTACTTTTCGAATTTCCTCATGAGACCGGCCTCATCCGGAGGTTCACGGGGAACGTCGGGAACCCCTTGCAGACAAAGCATGGGAATCGACCCTCCTGTCGCGATCAGGAGAGGAGAAAGGCCTCAGATGAAGTCGTGCCGGGAACTTCAGTGTCCCCTCTAGTGAGATCGGTATATAGGGGAACTTTTGGGGTCGCATCAAGGGTGCCAAGTACTGTTTTGCACTTCAAGACGGAATGTGAGACTTCTCTTGAGATGCTGTAGGGGGCAAGGGCCTCATCTTGCAATACGGGGAACCACATGATTTTTCTCGATTTGCGGCGGGTTTCTCGCATTACGACTGGAAATTCAGGCTTCCTCTTGTGTTGGCCCAGAAAGGCCAATCTTCTGTTCGAGTTGCAAGGGAAAGCTAGGGGTTGCGCTTGAGTCACTGCAAGGCCAAAGAGACCTCCTCTAGGCTTTTGTCCAGGACCTAAGGTTCCTCTCCAGGGGCGACAGGGATCCAGGGTTGCATTCCAGACTCACCCTCGTAGTCAGGCCTCATCTCGAGGGGAATCAAAGGACACCGCTCTCCTCCTGAGTATCGACGAGTATCTCTTGGAGCCCACTGAGTGACCTAAAGGGAGTCAAGCCTCCTTTGGAGTTTGGAGAGAGGATTCGGGATTGCTCTTCAGGTCATGCAGGAAAGAAGGCCCTCATTTCACCATGACAGGGGCGTCTCGTGGTTTTTCTCGAGCTGCGGCGCCAGTGTGGGGTTTCTCACGAGGTACGATGGGGAGCTCAGGGAGCCTCTCATGTGGTGCCGGGGAAGTCAGATCTTCATGCGCGTGGCGAGGGGGAGCGCGTCATTTTTCTCCAGTCATGGTAGGGGAATCGGGCATCAAGACGCGTGAAGAAGGACTCTCGAGGTTTTTCTCAGGTTATGGCAGGAAACCCTGGGTTCCCTCGACTTATGCCCGTGACCTCAGGGAGCTTCTCAGGGTGCCTCTGAGAAGTCAGGGATACTGTGCAGTTGGGAGGGGCCGCTCCGAACTCCACTGGGTTTGGTGCAGTAGAAGAGGGCCTTATCTCGAGTTGAGGCAGGAACCTCAGTGTTCCTCTCCATTTCTGAATCGGATCTCAGTGTCCATGCAGAGTTGGGACAGGAGAGTCAGGCCTCGTCTTGTGTGGAGGAATTGAACTCCTCTTGCCTCTCGAGTTGTTCATGGGGTGACAGGCCACTTGTCGATCTGTATGTGGAACTTGCGGGCTTTTCCAACGATGCAGGAGGGTGTCAGACCCCTTCGTTTTGTGCCTTCGTCCACAGGATTGCCTTCGAAGAGGTGTCCTAGCATTGGGTTCTTATCAAGAGCAGACACGGAAATCGGGGTCTTTCGGCGTGTGGCACCAACCACAAGGCTACGTCTTGAATTTCCTCGTGAGACCGGCCTCATCCTGAGGTGCGCCGGGAAGGTCCGGAACCCCTTCCAGACAAAGCAGGGTAATCGACCCTCCCGTCGTGATCAGGAGGGGATAAGGGGCTCAGAACAAGCGGTGCACCGAACCTTGGTGTTCCCCTCGAGTGAGACCAGGGTGTCGGGGAACTTTTGTGGTAACATCAAGGTTGCCAATTATCGTTTTAAACTTCAAGATGGAACGTGGGGCTTCTCCTGAGACGCTGTAGCTGGCAAGGGCCTCATCTTGCGATGACGGGGGAACCACGTGGTTTTTCTCGAGTTGCGGCGGGATTTTCGAATTACGACGGGGAATTCAGGCTTCCTCTTGTGTTGTCCCAGGGAAGTCCATTCTTCCATTCGAGGTGCGAGGGAGAGCAGGGGATTGCTCTCGAGTCACTTCAGGGCAAATGAGACCTCATCTATGCTTGTGTCTAGGACCTAATGTTCCTCTCCAGGGGCGACAGGGATCTCGGGGTTGCATTCCAGACTCACCTGAGGAGTTAGGCCTGGTATATAGGGGAAGCAAAGAATTCCGCTCTCCTCTTGAGTCCCAACGGGTATCTCTTGAGCCCACAGAGTGGCCTAAAGGGAGTCAGGCCTCCTGTGGAGTTTGAAGAGAGGCCTCGAGATGCTCTCCAGGCCATGCAGGAAAAGAAGGCCTTCATCTCGCGATGACGGAGGCGTCTCGTGGGTTTTCTCGAGCTGGGGAGCCAGTGTGGGATTTCTCACGAGGTATGACGGGGAGCTCAGGGAGCCTCTCGTGTGGCGCCAGGGAAGTCAAGTCTCCATGCGAGTGGCGAGGGGGAACGCGTCATTGCTCTTGAGTCATGGTAGGGGAATCGGGATTCAAGACGCGTTGAAGGAGGATTTTCGAGGTCTTTCTCGGGTTGCGTCAGGAAACCCTGTGTTCCCTCGACTTGTGCCGGTGACCTCAGGGAGCTTCTAAGGGTGCCTCTGAGAAGTCGGGATACTGTGGATTTGGGAGGGGCCTCTCGGGCCTCCACTATTTTTGGTGTAATGGAAGAGGGCCTCATCTCGAGTGGAGTCAGGAACCTCAGGGTTATTCTCCATTTCGGACTCCGATCGCAGGGTCACTTCAGAGTTGGGAGAGGTGAGTCAGGCCTCGTCTTGTGTGCAGGAATGGACCTCCGCTTGCCTCTCGAGTTGCTCACAGGGTGACAGGCACTTGTTGAGCTGTAAGAGTAACCTGCGGTCTTTTCTGGACGATGCACGGGGTTGTCAGTGCCCCTTCGTGTTGTGCCTTCATCCACACTATCTTCTTATAGGTGTCTGGGCATCGCGTTCTTATCAAGAGCGGATCGGGAAATCGCGGTCTTTCGGCATGTGGCACCACCATCGAGGCTACATCTCGAATTTCCTCATGAGACAGCCTCATCTGAGGTGCGCGGAGAAGGTCGGGAACCCCTTGCAGACAAAGCAGGGGAATCGACCCTCCTTTCGCGATTAGGAGGGGAGAAGGGGCTCAGATGAAGTGGTGCCAGGAACCTCGGTGTTCCCCTCGAGTGCGACCCATATGTCGGGGAACTTTTGGGGTAGCATTAAGGGTGCCAAATATCATTTCGCACTTCAAGACAGAACGTGGGACTACTCTTGAGACGCTGGAGCAGGCAAGGGCCTCATCTTGCAATGACGGGGGAATCACGTGGTTTTTCTCGAGTTGAGGCGGAATTCTCGAATTACTACTGGGAATTCAGGCTTCCTCTTGTGTTGGCCCAGGGAGGTCCATCTTCCATTCAGGTTGCGAGGGAAAGCTGGGGAGTGCTCTCGAGTTACTGCAGGGCAAAAGCGACCTCAGCTAGCCTTGTGTTCAGGACCCAATGATCCTCTCCAAGGGCGACAGGGATCTCGGGTTTGCATTACAGACTCACCCGGGGAGTTAGGCCTCGTCTCGAGGGGAAGCAAAGGACTCGGCTCTCCTCTCGAGTTGCGACGCATATCTCTTGGAGCCCACTGAGTGGTCTAAAGGGAGTCAACCCTCCTCTTCAGTTTGGAGAGAGGACTCGGGATTGCTCTCCAGGCCATGCAAGAAAAGAAGGCCCACATCTTGAGATGACGGGGGCGTCTCGTGGGTTTTCTCGAGCTGTGGCGCCAGTGTGGGGTTTCTCACGAGGTACGACGGGGAGTTCAGGTAGCCTCTCGTGTGGCAACAGGGAAGTCAGGTCTCCATGGGCGGGGCAAGGGGGAGCGCGTCATTGCTCTCAAGTCAGGGTAGGGGAATCGGGCCTCATGACGGGTTGAAAAAGGACTCTCGATGTCTTTCTAGGGTTGCGGCAGGAAACCCTGGGTTCCCTTGACTTGTGCCGGTGACCTCAGGGAGCTTCTCAGGGTGCCTCTGAGAAATCAGGGATACTATGGATTTGGGAGAGGCCTCTCGGGACTCCTCTGGGTTTGGTGCAATGGAAGAGATCCTCATCTCGAGTTGAGGCAGGAACCTCAGGGTTCTGCTCCTGACTTCCTGGAGCCGGATCTGACTCAGATTGCAGGGTCCCTGCTGAGTTTGCTCAGGAGTGTCAGGTCTCGTGTTCTGCGGAGAAATGGAACTCCGCTTACATCTCAAGTTGTTCAATGATGACACCACTTTTCGTGATGTGTGTGGAACCTGCGGGTTTTTCGGAGATGCACGGGGGTGTCAGTGCTCCTTCCTGTTGTGCCTTCATCCACAGGGTTGCCTTCGAAGAGGTGTCCGGGCATCGGGTTCTCCTCAAGTGCGGACCGGGAAATCGGGGTCTTTCAGCATGTTGCACCACCCACGAGGCTACATCTCGAATTTCCTCGTGAGATCGGCCTCATCCTGAGGCGCGCAGGAAAGTCCGGGAACCCTTTCCAGACAAAGCAGGGGAATCGACCCTCCTTTCGGGATCAGGAGGAGAGAAAGGGCTCAGATGAAGTAGTGCCGGGAACCTCGGTGCTCCCCTTGAGTGAAACTGGTAAGTCGGGTAACTTTTCGGGTTGCATCAAGGGTGCCAAGTACCGTTTCACACTTCAAGACGGAACCTGGGTCTTCTCTTGAGACGCTGTAGTGGGCAAGGGCCTCATCTAGCGCTGACGGGGGACCCACGTGTTTTTTCTCGAGTTGCGGCAGGATTCTTGAGTTACAACGGGGAATACAGGTTTCCTCTTGTGTTGGCCCAGGGAAGTCCAATCTTCCATTCGAGTTGCGAGGGAGAGCTGGGGATTGCACTTGAGTCAATGCAGGACAAAAAAGACCTCATTTAGGCTTGTGTCCAGGACCGAGTTTTCCTCTACAGTGGCGACACGGATCTCGGGATCCCATTCCAGACTCATCCAAGTAGTCAGGCCTCAGCTCGAGGGGAAGCAACGGACTCCGCTCTCCTCTAGAGTAGCGACGTGTATCTCTTGGAGGCTACTGAGTGGCCTAAAGGGAGACAGGCCTCCAGTGGAGTTTGGAGAGTGGACTCGGGATTGCTCTCTAGGTCATGTAGGAAAAGAAGGCCCTCATCTTACGATGACGGGGGCGTCTCATGTGTTTTCTCGAGCGGAGGTGCCAGTGTGGGGTTTTCATGAGGTAGGACGGGGAGCGCAGGGAGCCTCTCGTGTGGCGCCAGGGAAGTTAGGTTTCAATGGGCGTGGCGAGGGAAATGCGTCATTGCTCTCCAGTCATGGTAGGGTATCGGGCCTCAAGACGCGGTAAAGAAGGACTCTCGAGGTCTTTCTCAGAATGCAGCAGGAAACCCTGGGTTCACTCGACTTGTGCCAGTGACCGCAGAAAGCTTCTGAGGGTGCCTCTGAGAAGTCAGGGATACTGTGGAGTTGGGAGGGGCCTCTCGGGACTCCACTGGGTATGGAGCAATGGAAGAGGGCCTCATTTCGAGTTGATGCAGGAACGTCAGGTTTCATCTACATTTCTGACTTCGATCGCACGGTCCCTGCAGAGTTGGGAAAGGAGAGCCAGGCCTTCTCTTGTTTGGAGGAACGGAACTCTGCATGCCGCTCTAGTTCTTCAAGGGATGACAGGACACTTGTCGATCTGTGTTTAGAATCTGCGTGTTTTTCCGTACTATGCATGGGGATGTCAGTACTCCTTCGTGTTGTGCATTCATCCACAGGTTTGCTTTCGAAGAGGTGCCCGGGCATCGTGTTCTTATTAAGAGCGGACCGGGGAATCGGGGGCGTTCGGCATGTGGCACCACCCACGTGGCTCGTCTCGAATTTCCTCGTGAGACCGGCCTCATCCTGAGGTGCGCCGGGAAGGCCGGGAACCCCTTCCGGACCACGCAGGGGAATCGACTCTTCTGTCGCGATCAGGAGGGGAGAAGGGGCTAAGATGAAGTGGTGCCGGGACCCTCGGTGTTCCCCTCGAGGGAACCCGGCGTGCCGGGGAACTTTTGAGGGTCGCAGGAAGGCTGTCAGGGACCGTTTTGCCCTTCAGGGCGGAACAGGGGACTTCCCTTGAGACGCCGTGGCGGGCAAGGGCCTCATCTTGCCAAGAGGTGGGAACCACGTGGTTTTTCTCGAGTTGCGGCGGGATTCTCGAGTTACGACGGGGATCTCAGCCTTCCTCTTGGGTTGGCCTTGGGAAGCCCAATCTTCCCCTCGAATTGCGAGGGATGGCTGGGGGTTGCGCTCGGGTCACTGCAGGGCCGAAGAGACCTCACCTAGGCGTGTGTCCGGGACCTAATATTCCTCTCCAGGGAAGGCAGGGATCTCGGGGTTGCATTCCAGGCTCCCCCGGGGAGTCAGGCCTCGTCTCGAGGGGAAGCCAAGGACTCCGCTCTCCTCTCGAGACGCGACGCGGGTCTCTTGGAACCCTCTGAGCGGCCTCAAGGGAGTCCAGCCTCCTCTTCCGTTTGGAGAGAGGACCCGGGATTGCTCTCCAGGCCATGCAGGAAAAGAAGGCCCTCAGCTCGCGAGGACGGGGGCCTCTCAGGGCTTTCCTCGAGCTGCGGCGCCCGTGGGGGTTTTCTCCCGAGGCACGATGAGAATCTCAGGGAGCCTCTCGTGCGGCGCCAGGGAAGTCAGCTCTCCATGCACGTGGCGAGGGCGAGCGCGTCATGGCTCTCGAGTCGCGGGAGGGGACTAGGGCCTCGAGACGCGTTGAAGAAGGACTCTCGAAGTCTTTGTCGGAGGGCGGCGGGAAACCCTCGTTTCCCTCGCCTTCTGCCGGGAACCTTAGGGAACTTCCCAGGGTGCCTCTGAGAGGCGAGGGATCCTGTGGAGTTGGCGGTTACCCTCGGGACTCCGCTGGATCTGGCGCAATGGAAGAGGGCCTCAGCTCGAGGGGAGGCGGGAACCTCAGGCTTCCTCTCCGTTTTGGACTCCGACCGCAGGGTCCCTGCAGAGTTGGGACAGGAGAGTCAGGCCTCGTCTTGTCTGAAGAAGGGAACCCCGCTGGCCTCTCGAGTTGCTCAGGGGGTCTCAGGCCCCTCGTCGAGCTGTGTGTGGAACCCGCGGGTCTTTGCGGACGGTGCACGGGGTTGGCAGTACCCCTTCCTGTTGTGCCTTCACCCACAGGGTTGCCTTCGAAGAGGGGTCCGGGCCTCGGTTCCTTCTCAAGAGCGGACCGGGGAATCGGGGGCGTTGGGCATGTGGCACCACCCACGTGGCTCGTCTCCAATTTCCTCGTGAGGCCGGCCTCATCCTTAGGTGCGCCGGGAAGGCCGGGAACCCCTTCCAGACCACGCAGGGGAATCGACTCTCCTGTCGCGATCAGGAGGGGAGAAGGGGCTCAGAGGAAGCGGTGCCGGGACCCTCGGTGTTCCCCTCGAGGGAACCCGGCGTGTCGGGGAACTTTTGGAGGTCGCATGAAGGCGGACAGGATCCTTTCCGCCCTTCAGGGCGGAAGAGGGGACTTCCCTTGAGACGCCGTCGCGGGCAAGGGTCTCATCTTGCCAAGAGTTGGGAACCACGTGGTTTTTCTCGAGTTGCAGCGGGATTCTCGAGTTACAATGGGGATCTCAGCCTTTCTCTTGGGTTGGCCCTGGGAAGCCCAATCTTCCCCTCGAGTTGCAAGGGAAATCTGGGGGTTGCGCTCGAGTCACTGCAGGGCCGAAGAGACCTCACCTAGGCCTGTGTCCAGGACCTACTATTCCTCTCCAGGGAAAGCAGGCATCTCGGGGTTGCATTCCAGGCTCCCCCGGGGAGTCAGACCTCATCTCGAGGGGAAGCCAAGGACTCCGCTCTCCTCTTGAGTCGCGACAAGGATCTGTTGGAGCCCCCTGAGCGGCCTCAACGGAGTCCAGCCTGCTCTTCAGTTTGGAGAGAGGACTCGTGATTGGTGTCCAGGCCATGCAGGAATATAAGGCCCTCATCTCGCGATGACCGGAGTGTCTCATGTGTTTCCTCGAGCTGCCGCGGCAGTGTGGGTTTCCTCACGAGGTACGATGAGGATCTCAGGGAGCCTCTCGTGCAGTGCCAGGTTAGTCAGGTCTCCATGCGCGTGAAGAGGGGGTGCGTGTCATGGCTCTCGAGTCATGGTAGGGGAATCGCGACTCAACACATTTTGAAGCACTCTCGAGGTCTTTCTCGAGTCATGGCAGAAAACCCAGGGTTCCCTCGACTTGTGCCTGTGACCTTCCGGGAGCTTCTCATTGTGCCTCTGAGAACTCAGGGATACTGTGGAGTTGGTAGGGGCCTCTCGGGACTCCACTGGGTGTGGTGCAATGGAAGAGGGCCTCATCTCGAGTGGACGCAGGAACCTCAGGCTTCCTCTCCGTTTCTGACTCGGATCCCATGGTCCCTGCAGAGTAGGGACAAGAGAGTCACACCTAGTCTTCTGTTGAGGAATGGACCTTCGTTTGCCTTTCGAGTTGTTTACAGGGTGACAGGCCACTTGTCGAAATGTCTGTGGGACCTGCGGGTTTTTCTGGACGATGCACGCGGGTGTCAGTGCCCCTTCGTGTTGTGCCTTCATCCACAGGTTTTCCTTCAAAGAGGTGTGCTGGCATCGGGTTCTTTTCAAGAGTGGACCGTGAAATTGGGGTCTTTCGGCATGTGGCACCACCCACGAGGCTACGTCTCGAACTTCCTCATGAGACCGGCCTCATCCTGAGGTGCGCCCGGAAGGTCGGGAACCCCTTGCAGACAGAGAAGGGGAGTCGACCCTCCTGTCGCAATCAGGAGAGGAGAAGGGGTCAGATGAAGTGGTGCCGGGAACCTCGGTGTTCCCCTTGAGTGAGTCTGGTATGTCGCGGAACTTTTGGGGTCGCATCAAGGGTGCCAAGTACCGTTTCGCACTTCAGGATGGAACGTGGGACTTCTCTTGAGATGCTGTAGCAGACAAAGGGCCTCATCTTGCGATGACGAGGGAAGCACGTGGATTTTCTCGAGTTTCGGTGGGATTCTCGAGTTACGACGGGGAATTCAGGCTTCCTCTTGTGTTGGCCCAGGAAGTCTAATCTTCCATTCGAGTTGCCAGGGAGAGCTGTGGATTGGGCTCCATTCACTGAAGGGCAAACTAGACCTCATCTAGGCTTGTATCCAGGACTTAATGTTCCTCTCCATAGGCGACAGGGATTTGGGGTTGCATTCCATACTCACCCGGGGAGTCAGGCCTCATCTCGAGGGGAAGCAAAGGACTCCACTCTCTTCTCGAGCCGCGACAGGTATCTCTTGGAGCCCACTGAGTGGTCTTTGCTCTGTAGGAGAGCTCTAGTGTACATAAGCCTGTACATAAGTGAACACAGACATTCTGTGTGCATGTTGCTGCATACCCAAAATAGGGCCACAAGGAGCCTCATGCTCTCCATGCAGCGCGGAAGCTGTGCAGCCACGCAGCAGCTGAAGAATCCAACCAATTGCCCTTTTCTTACCTCTGACAGAGCTCGCATTGCCGTAGCCCTTGGCAGTTTGGAAACACTGGACCCTAACCCCTCCCAAAGTAGGCCTGGGTTCTAGTTCGAATAGAAAGTCAATAGCGGAGCTGAGGACAGGAACGCGGCAGTCATTTATCACACGCTCCTGCAGCCTGCTACTACAGGGACACTAACGCTAGAAGCTAGGAATGTCTTTGCAAGGTGCGCAAAGGACAAGGGAGAACCTCGACCCTGACTCTAGTATTTCAGCCCCCTGAGCAGATCTGAGGTTCTCCCGCTGTAGAAGCTAACCTATTCCTTTCAAATACAGGCTTCCTAACACAGGGCCAGTTGGCTGCTTGCTCTTCCACGAAGCAGGCTTCCTTAACTTGCAAACTGCGAATTCCGCTTAACAGCCTGGAGGAAAAATCGCTTCTTGCAAGATTTTTTTCAGAGGCTGTATCCCCGGAGCTGGGGCCAAGCTAGGGGACCCATACTGGCAAGGGAAGGCAAAACCACATCCAATGTCTTTGCTCTGGAGGACAGCTTTGGTGAGCCTAAGTCTTTCAGGAATATTTCTGGCTCCAACAGAGTCAAATTCTGTGTGTGAAGCTGCACAGCCAAAATAGGGGAACAGAGAGCCTGATTCTCTCTGTGTAGCTTTGAAGCTGTCATTCAAACAACAGCTTGAGAATCCATACAATGCTCTCCCTTACTGCTAAGAGAATTCTCATTGCTGTAGTCCTTGACAGTTTGTAGAAATCCGCACCCTAACCCTTCTCCAAGTAGGCCTGGGTCCTAGCTCGGAACAACAGGCAACGGCGGAGCTGAGGCCAGTAAGGCACAAGTGAGGTCTCACACACTCTTGCAGCCTGATCGTCCAGGAGCAGTAAGGCCTCTTTTTCCCTGCAGGAGGCTCGCTTGCCTTGCCTCCTGTGAACTGCATTTCCCAGCCTGGGCGCAAAGCTGTTCCTGGAGATTTTTTCTCAGGGGCTGTTTCCCTGGAGCTGGGTCGGACCTCGGGGGCCCAACTCACAGGGGAAGACAAAACCACATGGACAGGTCTATGCTCTGTAGGAGAGCTCTAGTGAACCTCATCTCTCAGGAACATTCTTGGCTTCTACAGAGACACCTCTGTGCATGAAGCTACACACCCAACATAGTGGCAAAGGGAGTCTGATTCTCTCCGTGGGTGCTGATGCTTTGTGGCAAAGCACCTGCTAAGAATCCATCCGCATAGGCTTCCCTCACCTTGACAGAGGTCTCATTGCTGTAGTCCTTGGCAGTTTGGAAAGAAGCTGACCCTTACCCTTCACCAAGTAGGCCCTTGGCCTTGTTTGAATGGAAAGGCAGTAGCTGAGCTGAGGCCAGTAAGGCGCCAGTCAAGTCTGACATATTCCCGATGCCTGCTCCTTCATGGAAAATAACGTTAGAATCTGGGAATGTCTTTGCAAGGCTGGCAAAGGGCAGTCAGGAACCTCGACCCTGCCTCTGGAATTTCTATCTTCTCAGCACATCCGGAGGTCTCCGTCAGGAGAAACTAACCCATTCCTTGCAAATATAGGCTTCCAAACACAGGCCGGTTGGCTGTCTCTTCTTGCCGAAGGAAGCTTGCTTATCCCACCTCCTGCGAACTCCGCTTCCCAGCCTGGGGGATAAGAGGTTCTTGGAGATCTTTTCTCAGAGGCTGTTTCCACGGAGCAGGGGCCGATCCCGGAGACCCACACGCACAGGGGAAGGGAAAACCGCATGGATAAGTCTTTGCTCTCTAGGAGTGCTCTAGTGAACCTCACTCTATGGGGAATGTTCTTGGCTCCAACGGGGACATCTCTGTGTGGGAAGCTGCATAGCCAACATAGAGACACAGAGACCTGATTCTCTCTGTGCAGCTTTGACGCTGTCGTTCAAACAACAAATTGAGAATCCACACAATGCTCTCCCTTACCACTGAGAGAGTTATCATTGCTGTAGCCCTTCGCAGTTTCTGGAAATCGGCACACAAACACTTCTCCAAGTAGGCCTGGGTTCAAGTTCAGATGAACATGCAATAGCGGAGCTGAGGCCAGTAAGGCACCAGTCAGGTGTCACACACTCTGGCAGCCTGCTCCTCCAGGGACAGTAAGGCCTCTATTTCCCTTCAGGAGGCTCGCTTGCCTTACTTCCTGTGAACAGCGTTTCCCAGCCTGGGCGGAAAGCAGTTCCTGGAGATCTTTTCTCAGGGGCTGTTTCCCCGGAGTTGGGGCGGACCTCGGGGACCCAACTCACAGGGGAAGGCAAAACCAAATGGACAGGTCTATGCTCTGTAGGAGATCTCTAGTGAACTGCCGGGGTCCAGCCCCAGCTGATCCAGGGTATTCGAAGCAGAGACGGCGTAGGCGAGGGTCAGGGAACAACTGCTTAATTAAACGTTAATTAAGGATATAAAGAGTAATAAAATGAGGATAGCTCAGTAGGAAAATTCAGTGGAGAAAAGAGGCTGAGTAGCTTGGTTTACGCGGGGGACCAATAAAACTTCAAGACAAGAAGCTTGCACCACTTACGTAGGCCGCAGGCGTCCTTCCGTTCTCCCGAAGGAGAGGAGACACTGAGGCCTCCCCGGTCGGATCTTAGAAGCCCAGGCAAAATTAGTAAGCTTGGTGGGTTCCGCGCTCCAGATGGAGACTCAACCAGAGTGAGAGAGAGAGAGAGAGACATGGGGAGACCAGTATTTCGAGAAACTGATCCCAATTCTTTATTTTCCATGGTGTACTTTTATACACTGAGATGTTATGCAAAAGTCACGTGGGGTCAGCAGTCCTGACTTTTATCAAAGTCAGGTGCTTCATACAAAAGTATACAGAGGTCTTAGGGGTGTTACATCATCTTCTGGCCGGGGGGCCTGCTGACAATTTACGACCCTCTCCTTGTGACAGCGGTCAGTCAACCAGGACACTTATTTCTCCAGGGGTGATTATTCTTAAAACAGACGCCACCCAAATAAAGTTACATTCCTATAGGGTGAGGGTGTAGTGGGTTTTCGTTAAGGAAAGAATTTACTTAGCCTAAGGTCTAACGTGATTTATATCAAAGGTTACTACTTATTTCTTCTATATATTCATTAATGTGTATAAGGGCAGGGGATGTGGAGACTTAGCAGTAAACATCAGCTCAACAAATGAAAAACCCTTCACCAATATGATTTCTAATCAGCCCATTATACTTATACTAATAATTTTCTAACTTTTCTAAGGAACCTGTTTTTAGAAGGTTTAAAGCATCTCGTGCCTCTCATGGTTGGGAGGCTGTGAGCAATCACATGTGGCCGGACAAGCCTGTCAGGCAGGCTAGAGAACCTTCAGAGGAGTTTGTAGGTTAAAACACTCTTGTCACACCCAGGGGTTTTTATCAACTGGAGCTCTAGGTTAACTCCTTCTCCGAAAGAGGTGGTGGGGGACAGCCCCCCGTAAAGTCAGAGGTGTAGGTGAGAGCACAAAGTAGTAAGGTAGGCAGGCTCTGGTGATGGGGGTAGATGCTCGAGGATTTCCAGGGGGACTCCTGAGGCTCGATCCCGCCTTTGCGTATGTCGAGCCTCCTTCCTCATGACCTTTGCCATGGGCGGAGTGCCTCACTCTGGCCCCCAACAGTGAACCTCCTCTCTCAGGAACATTTTTGGCTCCTATCGAGACACCTCTGTGTGTGTAGCTACACACGCAACGTAGGGGCAAAGGGAGCCAGATTCTTTCCATGGGGTGCTGATGCTTTGTGGCAAAGCACCTGCTTGAGAATCTATCAGCTTACGCTTCCCTCGCCTTGACAGAGGTCTCATTGCTGTAGCCCTTGGCAGTTTGGAAAGAAGAGGACCCTTACCTTTCATAAAGTGGGCCCTTGTCCTAGTTTGAAAGGAAAGGCAAGAGCTGAGCTGAGGCCAATAAGGCGCCAGTCAAGTCTGACATATTCCCGAAGCCTGCTCCTTCATGGAAAATAACGCTGTAATCTAGGAATGTCTCTGCAAGGCTGGCAAAGGGCAGTCAGGAGCCTGCACCCTGCCTCTGGAATTACCGATTTCTAAGCAGATCTGGAGGTCTCCTTTAGGAGAATCTAACTCATTCCTTCCATATTGAGACTTCCAAAAACAGGCCGGTCGGCTGCCTCTTCGTGCCCGAAGGAGGCTTGCTTTTCCTGCCTCCTATGAACCCAGCTTCCCAGGCTCTGGGAAAAGCGGATATTGAAGATCTTTTCTCAGGGGTTTTTTCCATGGAGCTGGGGCCGAGACCAGAGACCCAATTGCACAGGGGAAGGAAAACCACATGGACAAGTCTTTGTTCTCCAGGAGACCTCTAAGTGAAACTTACTCTGTCAGGAACGTTCTTGACTCCTATGGAGACACCCCTGTGTGTGAAGCTGCGTACCCAACAAGGGGGCACAGAGAGACTGATTCTCTCTTTGCAGCTTTGAAGCTGTCATTCAAACAACAGCTTGAGAATCCATACAATGCTCTCCCTTACCTCTGAGAGAGTTCTCATTGCTGTAGCCCTTGGCAGTTTTTAGAAATCCGCACCCAAACCCTTCTCTAAGTAGGCCTGGGTCCTGGTTTGGATGGCCATGCAATGGCGGAGCTGAGGTCAGTAAGGCACCAGTCAGGTGTCACACATTCTGGTAGCCTGCTCCTCCAGGGACAGTAAGGCCTCTTTTTCCCTGCAGGAGTCTCGCTTGCCTTGCCTCCTGTGAACTGCGTTTCCCAGCCTGGGCGAAAAGCGGTTCCTGGAGATCTTTTCTAAGGAGTTGTTTCCCCGGAGCTGGGGTGGACCTCGGGGACCAAACTCACAGGGGAAGGCAAAACTACACGGACAAGTCTATGCTCTGTAGGAGACCTTAGTGAATCTCAAGTCTTAGGAACATTCTTGGCTCGTACAGAGACACCTCTGTGTGTAAAGCTACACACCGAACATAGGGGCACAGGGAGCCTGATTCTCTCCGTGGGGTGCTGATGCTTTGTGGCAAAGCACCTGTTTGAGAATCCATCCGCTTACGCTTCCCTCGCCTTGACAGAGGTCTCATTGCTGTGTCTCTTGGCAGTTTGGAAAGAAGCAGACCCTTACCCTTCACCAAGTAGGCCCTGATCCTAGTTTGAAAGGAAAGGCAATAGCTGAGCTGAGGCCAGTGAGGCACCCGTCAACTGTGACATATTCCCGATGCCTGCTCCTTCATGGAAAATAGCGCTAGAATCTAGGAATGTCTTTGCAAGGCTGGCAAAGGGCAGTCAGGAACCTCGACCCTGCCTCTGGAATATCTATCTTCTGAGCAGATCTGGAGGTCTCCTTCTGGAGAAGCTAACCCATTCCTTGCAAATATAGGCTTCCAAACACAGGCTAGTTGGCTGCCTCTTCTTGCCCGAAGGAGGCTTGCTTTTCCTGCCTCCTATGATCCCTGGTTCCCAGCATGGGGGAAAAGCAGATCTTGGAGATCTTTGCTCAGGGGTTGTTTCCACGGAGCTGAGGTTATGCCCGGAGACCCACACATACAGAGGAAAGCAAAACTACATGAACAAGTCTTTGCTCTCTAAGAGAGCTCTAGTGAACCTCAGTCTTTGACGAACGTTCTTGGTTCCTACAGGGACAACTTATGGGGTCAGAGAGCCTGATTCCCTCTGTGAAGGTTTAACGCTGTCGTTCAGAAAACAGCTTGAGAATCCATACAATTCTCTCCCTTATCTCTGAGAGAGTTCTCATTGCTGTAGCCCTTGGCAGTTTTTTAGAAATCCGCACCCAAACCCTTCTCCTAGTAGGCCTGGGTCCTAGTTCAGAGGAACATGCAATGGCGGAGCTGAGGCCAGTAAGGCACCAGTCAGGTCTCACACACTCTTGCAGCCTGCTCCTCCAGGGGCAGTAAGGCCTCTTTTTCTCTGCAGGAGGCTCGCTTGCCTTGCCTTCTGTGAACTGCATTTCCCAGTCTGGACGAAAAGCAGTTCCTGGAGGTGTTTTCTCAGGGGTTTCTTCCTCGGAGCTGGGGCGAACATCGGGAACCCAACTCACAGGGGAAGGCAAAACCATATGGACAGGTCTATGCTCTGTAGCAGAGCTCTAGTGAACCTCATCTCCCAGGAACATTCTGGGCTCCTATAGAAACACCTCTGTGTTTGAAGCTACACACCCAACATAGGGGCAAATGCAGCCTTATTCTCTCCGTGGGGTACAGATGCTTTGTGGCAAAGCACCTGTTTGAGAATCCATCCGCTTCCACTTCCCTCTCTTTGACAGAGGTCTCTTTGCTGTAGCCTTTGGCAGTTTGGAAAGAAGCAGACCCTTACCCTTCACCAAGTAGGCCCTTGTCCTAGTTTGAACGGAAAGGCGATAGCTGAGCTGAGGCCAGTAAGGCGCCAGTCAAGTCTGACATATTCCTGAAGCCTGCTCCTTCATGGAAAATAACGCTAGAATCTAGAAATGTCTTTGCAAGGCTGGTAAAGGACAGTCAGGAACCTCGACCCTGCCTCTGGAATTTCCATCTTCTGAGCAGATCTGGAGGTCTTCTTTTGGAGAAGCTAACCATTCCTTCCAAATAGAGGCTTCTAAACACAGGCTAGTTGGCTGCATCTACTTGCCCGAAGGAGGCTTGCTTGTTCCGCTTCCTGTGAACTCCGCTTCCCGCCTGGGGGAAAAGTGGTTCTTGGAGATCTTTTTTCAGGGGCTATTTCAACGGAGTTGGAGCCGAGCCCGGAGACCCACACGCACAGAGGAAGGCAAAACCACATGGACAAGTCTTTGCTCTGTAGGAGAACTCTAGTTAACCTCAGTATGTGAGGAAAGTCTTGGATTCCACGGGGATACCTCTGTGTGTGGAGCTGCGTACCCAACAAGGGGGAACACAGGGCCTGATTCTCTCTTTGCAGCTTTGAAGCTGTCATTCAAACAACAGCTTAAGAATCCATACAATGCTCTCCCTTACCTCTGAGAGACTTCTCATTGCTGTAACCCTTGGCAGTTTTTACAAATCCGCACCCAAACCCTTCTCCAAGTAGGCCTGGGTCCTGGTTTGGATGGCCATGCAGTGGCGGAGCTGAGGTCAGTAAGGCACCAGTCAGGTGTCACACACTCTGGCAGCGTGCTCCTTCAGGGACAGTAAGGCCTATTTTTCCCTGTGGGAGGCTCGCTTGCCTGGCCTCCTGTGAACTGCGTTTCCCAGCCTGGGCAAACAGCGGTTCCTGGAGATCTTTTCTCAGGGGCTCTATCCCCAGAGCTAGGGTGGACCTCGGGGAACCATCTCACAGGGGAAGGAAAAACCACATGGACAGGTCTATGCTCTGTAGGAGACGTTAGTGTGTCTCATCTCTTAGGAACATTCTTGGCTCGTACAGAGACACCTCTGTGTGTAAAGCTACACACCGAACATAGGGGCACAGGGAGCCTGATTCTCTCCATGGGGTGCTGATGCTTTGTGGCAAAGCACCTGTTTGAGAATCCATCCGCTTACGCTTCCCTCGCCTTGACAGAGGTCTCATTGCTGTGTCTCTTGGCAGTTTGGAAAGAAGCAGACCCTTACCCTTCACCAAGTAGGCCCTGATCCTAGTTTGAAAGGAAAGGCAATAGCTGAGCTGAGGCCAGTGAGGCACCCGTCAACTGTGACATATTCCCGATGCCTGCTCCTTCATGGAAAATAGCGCTAGAATCTAGGAATGTCTTTGCAAGGCTGGCAAAGGGCAGTCAGGAACCTCGACCCTGCCTCTGGAATATCTATCTTCTGAGCAGATCTGGAGGTCTCCTTCTGGAGAAGCTAACCCATTCCTTGCAAATAGAGGCTTCCAAACACAGGCCGGTTGGCTGCCTCTTCTTGCCTGAAGGAGGCTTGCTTTTCCTGCCTCCTATGATCCCTGGTTTCCAGCATGGGGGAAAAGCAGATCTTGGAGATCTTTGCTCAGGGGTTGTTTCCACGGAGCTGGGGTTATGCCCAGAGACCCACACATACAGGGGAAGGCAAAACCACATGAACAAATCTTTGCTCTCTAAGAGAGCTCTAGTGAACCTCAGTCTTTGACGAACGTTCTTGGCTCCTATGCGGACACCTCTGTGTGTGAAACTGCGTACCCAACATGGCGGCAGAGAGCCTGATTCTCTCTGTGCAGGTTTAATGCTGTCGTTCAGAAAACAGCTTGAGAATCCATACAATTCTCGCCCTTACCTCTGAAAGAGTTCTCATTGCAGTAGCCCTTGGCAGTTTGTAGAAATCTGCACCTAAACCCTTCTCCAAGTAGGCCTGAGTCCCAGTTCGGAGGAACAAGCAATGGCGGAGCTAAGACCAGTATGGCACCAGTCAGTTTTCACACACTCTGGCAGCCTGCTCCTCCAGGGACAGTAAGGCTTCTTTTTCTCTGCAGGAGGCTCACTTGCCTTACTTCCTGTGAACAGCTTTTCCCAGCCTGGGCGAAAAGCGGTTCCTGGAGATCTTTTCTCAGAGGCTGTTTTCTCGGAGCTGGGGCGGACCTCGGGGACCCAACTCACAGGGGAAGGTGAAACCACATGTACAGGTGAGCACTCTGTAGGATAGCTCTTGTGAGCCTCATCTCTCAGGAACATTCTTGGCTCCTGTAGAGACACCACTGTGTGTGAATCTACACACCCCACATAGGGGCAAAGGGAGCCTGATTCTCTCCGTGGGGTGCTGATGCTTGGTGGCAAAGAACCTTCCTGATAATCCATCCGCTTATGCTTCCCTCGCATTTACGGAGGTCTCATTGCTGTAGCCCTCGGCAGTTTGGAAAGAAGAAGACCCTTACCCTTCATAAAGTAGGCCTTTGTCCTACTTTGAATGGAAAGGCAATAGCTGAGCTGAGGCCAATAAGGCGCCAGTCAAGTCCGACATATTCCCAAAGCCTGCTTCTTCAGGAAGATAACTGTAGAATCTAGGAATGTCTTTGCAAGGTTGGCAAAGGGCAGTCAGGACCCTGCACACTGCCTCTGGAATTACCGACTTCTGAACAGATCTGGAGGTCTCCCTTAGGGGAAGCTAACCCATTCTTCCAAGTAGAGGCTTCAAAACGCAGGCCGCTTGGCTGCCTCTTGCTCTCTGAAGGAGGCCTGCTTTTCCCGCCTCCTATGAACCCCACATCCCAGCCTCTGGGAAAAGCGGATCTTGAAGATCTTTTCTCAGGGGTTGTTTCCACGGAGCTGGGGCCGAGCCTGGAGCCCCAAACGCACAGGGGAAGAAAAACCACATGGACAAGTCTTTGCTCTCTAGGAGAGCTCTAGTGAACCTCACTCTGTCAGGAACATTCTTGTTTCCTATGGAGACAGCCCTGTCTGTGAAGCTGTGTACCGAACATGGAGACACAGAGTCTGATTCTCTCTGTGCAGCTTTGAAGCTGTCGTTCAAACAACAGCTTGAAAATCCATACAATGCTCTTCCTTACCCGTGACACAGTTCTCATTGCTATACCCCTTGGCAGTATTTAGAAATCCATACCCAAACCCTTCTCCTAGTAGGCCTGGGTCCTAGATCGGAGGAACATGCAATGGCGGAGCTGAGGCCAGTAAGGCACCAGTCAGGTCTCACACACTCTGGCAGCCTGATCGTCCAGGGACACTAAGACCTGTTGTGCCTTGCAGGAGGCTCGCTTGCGTTACCTCCTGTGAACTGCGTTTGCCAGCCTGGGGGAATAGTGGTCCCTGGAGATCTTTTCTCAGGGGCTCCTTCCCCTGAACTGGGGCGGACCTCGGGGACCCAACTCACAGGGCAAGGCAAAACCATATGGACAGGTCTATGCTCTGTAGCAGACTTCTAGTGAACCTCATCTCTCAGGAACATTCTTGGCTCCTATAGAGACACTTCTGTGTGTGAAGCTGCGTACATAACATAGGGGCACAGAGAGCCTGATTCTCTCAGTTCATTTTGACGCAGTCGTTCAGAAAACAGCTTGAGAATCCATAAAATGCTCTCCATTACCGCTGAGAGAATTCTCGCTGCTGTAGCCCTTGGCACTTTGTAGAAATCCGCAGCCAAACGCTTCTCCAAATAGGCCTGGGTCCTAGTTCGGAGGAACAGGCAATGGTGGAACTGAGGCCAGTAAGGCAACAGTCAGGTTTCACACACTCTGGCAGCCTGCTCCTCCAGGGACAGTAAGGCCTCTTTTTCTCTGCAGGAGATTCGCTTGCCTTACTTCCTGTGAACAGCGTTTCCCAGCCTCAGCGAAGCGGTTCCTGGAGATCTTTTCTCAGGGACAGTTTCCCCGGAGGTGTGGTGGACCTCGGGGACCCAACTCACAGGGGAAGGAAAAACCACATGGACAGGTCTATACTCTGTAGGAGAGGTTTAGTGAACCTAATCTCTCAGGAACATTCTTGGCTCCTATAGAGACAACTCTGTGTGTGAAGCTACACTCCCAACATTGGGGAACAGGGATCTTGGTTCTCTCCGTGGGGTGCTGATGCTTTGTAGCAAAGCACCTGCTTGAGAATCCGTCCTCTTAGGCTTCCCTCACCTTGACAGAGGTCTCATTGCTGTAGCCCTTGGCAGTTTCAAAGAAGAAGACACTTACACTTCATAAAGTAGGCCCTTGTCCTAGTTTGAATGGAAAGGCAATAGCTGAGCTGAGGCCAATAAGGAGCCAGTCCCCTCTGGCACATTCCCGAACCCTGCTCCTTCATGGAATATAACTCTAGAATCTTGGAATGTCTTTGCAAGGCTGGCAAAGGGCAGTCAGGAACCAGCACCCTGCCTCTGGAATTACCGACTTCTGAGCAGATCTGGAGGTCTCCTTTAGGAGAAGCTAACCCATTCCTTCCAAATAGAGGCTTCAAAACACAGGCAGGTTGGCAGCCTTTCGTGCCCGAAGGAGGCTTGCTTTTCTCTCCTCCTATGAACCCCAGTTCCCAGCCTCTGGGAAAAGCGGGTCTTGAAGATATTTTCTCAGGGGTTCTTTCCACGGAGCTGGGGCCGAGCCCGGGGCCCAAAGGCACAGGGGAAGGCAAGACCACATGGACAGGTCTATGCTCTGTAGCAGACTTCTAGTGAACCTCATCTCTCAGTAGCATTCTTGGCTCCTATAGAGACACCTCTGTGTGTGAAGCTGCGTACCTAACATAGGGGCACAGAGAGCCTGATTCTCTCTGTTCATTTTGACGCTGTCGTTCAGAAAACAGCTTGAGAATCCATAAAATGCTCTCCCTTACCACCGAGAGAATTCTCACTGCTGTAGCCCTTGGCACTTTGTAGAAATCTGCACCCAAACGCTTTTCCAAGTAGGCCTGGGTGCTAGCTTGGATGAACAGGCAATGGCGGAGCTGAGGCCAGTAAGGCAACAGTCAGGTTTCACACACTCTGGCAGCCTGCTCCTCCAGGGACTGTAAGGCCTCTTTTACTCTGCAGGAGATTCGCTTGCCTTACTTCCTGTGAACAGCATTTCCCAGCCTCGGCGAAGCGGTTCCTGGAGATCTTTTCTCAGGGACAGTTTCCCCGGAGGTGTGGCGGACCTCGAGGACCCAACTCACAGGGGAAGGCAAAACCACATTGATAGGTCTATGCTCTGTAGGAGAGGTTTAGTGAACCTAATCTCTCAGGAACATTCTTGGCTCCTATAGAGACAACTCTGTGTGTGAAGCTACACTCCCAACATTGGTGCACAGGGAGCTTGATTCTCTTCGTGGCATGCTGATGCTTTGTGGCAAAGCACCTGCTTGAGAATCCATCCTCTTAGGCTTCCCTCACCTTGACAGAGGTCTCATTGCTGTAGCCCTTGGCAGTTTGCAAAGAAGAAGACCCTTACCCTTCATAAAGTAGGGCCTTGCCCTAGTTTGAATGGAAAGGCAATAGCTGAGCTGAGGTCAATAAGGAGCCAGTCCCGTCTGACACATTCCCGAAGCCTGCTCCTTCATGGAAAATAACTCTAGAATCTAGGAATATCTTTGCAAGGCTAGCAAAGGGCAGTCAGGAACCAGTACCCTGCCTCTGGAATTACCGACTTCTGAGCAGATCTGGAGGTCTCCTTTAGGAGAAGCTAACCCATTCCTTCCAAATACAGGCTTCAAAACACAGGCAGGTGGACTGCCTTTTCGTTCCCGATGGAGGCGTGCTTTTCTCTCCTCCTACGAACCCCGGTTCCCAGACACTGGGAAAAGTGGATCTTGAAGATATTTTCTCAGGGGTTGTTTCCACGGAGCTGGGGCCGAGCCTGGAGACCCAAAGGCACAGGGGAAGGCAAGACCACATGGACAAGCCTTTGCTCTTTAGTATAGCTCTAATGAACCTCACTCTGTCAGGATCTTTCTTGATTCCTACGGAGACACACCTGTGTGTGAAGCTGCGGCCACAGAGAGCCTGATTACCCCTGTGCAGCGCTGAGTCTGGGCGGCTAAACAACAGCTTGGGAATGCAGCCTGGGGCGCTTCCCTTCCCTCTGACAGAGCTCTCCTTCGGTCCCTAAGCCCTCTGCAAGGAGGCATGGATCATAGGTGCAAAGGGAAAGGAAGAGCGGAGCTGAGGCCAGTAAGGCGCCCGCCAGTCACGTCTCCCCCACTTTCGCAGTCTGTTCCTTCCCCTGCGCGAAAGCTAGAAGCTGGGAAGGGCTTGGCGAGGCTCGCCCAGGCAGAGCAGCCTCTAGGCCGGGGCTCTGCGATATCGCGCCTGGGTGCAGATCTGGAGCTCCGCCGGAGTGGAAGATCATTCGGTCCTTCCCAATACAGGCTTGCAAGCACCCGACGGCGGCCTGACTCTATTCTCCCGCGTGCTGGGAGTGGGCTTCCAATCCAGAGCACAGAGCACTGCCTGGAGCTCTCTGCTCAGGGGCTGGTTCCCCTACGCTGGGGCTGTGCTAGGGAGCCCAAACGCACATGTCAAGGCCCCAAAACACATCCACACGTCTCTGCTCTGCAACAGAGCTCTGGGGAAGCCCAGTCTGGCAGGCGCTTTCTGGGCACAAAGGGAGGAACACTCTGGCTGTGGAGCTTCCTCCCCAAGACAGGGGCACTAGGACCCTGATTCCCTCCGTTTACCGCTGAGTCTGCATTGCCAAGCAACAGCTTGGGAACGCAGCCTGGGGCGCTTCCCTTCCCTCGGACAGAGCTCTCCTTGCGGTAGGCCTTGGTAGTTTGCATACAATGGGGCCCTAAGCCCTCTGCAAGTTGGCCTGGCTCCTAGGTCCAAAGGGCAGGCCAGAGCGGAGCTGAGGCTGTCAGGCTCCAGACACATCTCCCATAATCCTACATCCTGCTCCTACCCGGGCGTGAACGCTAGAAGCTGGGAAGGTACCTGGACCGTGCAGGGGCGGGGCAAACGCGGGCGGCGTGGGGCGGGAGTCGGCTTCTGGCGGGGGTGGGGGCGGGCTTCCCAGTTGTGCTCTCGGAGGTGGACACTGAGGCTGAAAACGCGCCGGGAGCGCGGCAGGGGCGGGGCTAACCCTGGCGGCGCGGGGCGGGGGTCGGCTCATGGGGGGGATGGGGAGGGGTTCCAGTTGCGCTCTCGGGGGTTGCAACTGCGGCTGGGAACTCCCATTTCGTCCGCTCCTGGGTCCCCAAGGATCGCCATCCCATGGGTGCAGTGGAGGGCTGCGGACCACAGGTAAGGGAACTGGGACTGCGTGGAGCAGGGAACCAAGTATTCCGCCGTCTGTTGGCACATTCTCGGAGCTCCCCAAACTGGCAGTCGCAGAAAGGCCTTGCCTTTGGGGTCAAGGCCTTTACCGCTCCACCCCTCTGCTGAAAAATCTCAGAGTCTGCGCGGTTCTTCCAAGCAGCCTAGTGTCCACTGGAAGTCCAAGGGACAGAACACTGAATTCTTGCCGGCTGGCCCAGCCCTGCTTCTGGCACTTTGTAAGCCAGCGGGCCCTTGAGCACCTGCTGGGATGGGAAAGGGAAGGGTCCACGAATTGCACCCTAGAAACTTAGTAGGGTGCATGGATTTCAAACCCTGGTGGCCGCCCAGGCAGCAAAGAAGTGGGGAGGGCACCTTGCTGACCTTTCATGGCAGAATCTGTGGCTGTCCTGATGCGTGGGCCTTTTCATGGGGACCTTGTGCAATAAAAGTTTGGTGTTTTGGTACTGAATAATTAGAAATTGTAAAAAGTTTAAATTATGTGGTGGTGTAATTAAAAAACAAAACAAAAAAAAACCAAGCCCCAAGTGTTTGGCACAGGGAGGTTTAAGTATTGAAGGCCTGTTTTCCTTGCACTGTGGCATTCTATCAAGAAGTGTGCAGGATTTTTTTTTTTTTAAGAAAAGTGTTCGAAGAGCTTGAAACAGGAAACCCAGAGGTGCCCCTGTATTTTGGGGAAGGCCTTAGGAGGTCACTTGGAAATGCTGCTGGCTGTGGGGAAGGGGGGCAGATGGGCTGTGCAGGCTTGTCCTTTGCATTCATGTTCTTGTGTGTAGAAACCCAGCTCGGAGCCATCTCCTGATGTGTAAGAATTTCGCAGACAAACCTTGAGCTAAGCAATGCATTTGTTCCTGAGGAAATGTTTGTCTTAAGCGATGTAAATATCCTATGTATATCCGCTGGACTCTGGCTTCAGGCCGGTTCCCCCAATAGGCTCAGAAGCGACTTGAACAAAACTGTATGTTTTCCTCGTACCTTGTTCTCCTAATCTATGTTAAGGAAATGATATATTTGCCTGGAATACTGCCTTTCTTCAAGATTCATGTCAATCAGTTTTTGGCCCAGGATGACTCACCTGCTGCCAATGTGACCTCAAGGCATGTCGTGGGGGAGGGGCCTGGTGCCATTCCCTGAGACAGTGCCTTTCCTTCCTTAGCTGACTGCTAGTGCCTGTAGAATATCTGGCTAGAGACCAGCAGGGCGTACACCCCGCCTCAAGTCTAAGTCAGCAGCTTTCTCTATCTCATTTATACTTTAATAACAATTGATGACACAAAAGCTCTGAGCGATCAAATCATATCAAATCTTCATTTCAGATTGAAGATGCATTCCATGGTATTGCCATCTTAAGTCTTTCCATCGTTATGGAATATCTGTCCATGTATTCAGGATAGTTTTCAGCCAGGGTGTATAATTTCCAGTGTACCAGTCTTGTCATCCTCGTTACATCCATGGCAAAGTGTTGTATTCATGTTGACATTATTGAAAGGGAATTTTTTTTAATTCCTTTTCAGATTATTATCTGCTAATATATACAGAAAAAACCGTGTAATCTTTCGTTTTTATCAGTTTGGACAGCTTGATAGTTGTCTTTAATTTCTTTCCTTTCTCATACTTTAAGATTTTCCGGGCACCATACATGTACTGCCTCACCCCTAATCTCAGTCATGTGTTCAAAGAACTTCTGTCCTTTATTTGTTTACTTATTTTTTGCAACATTGAATTCGTTTTGACTATGCTGGGTCTCTGCTGCAAGATGGAAGTTGCTAGGACCTCTGGACTGCAGTCTTCCATCTCTTACTGACCTCTTGTTGACCTCTGCAGAATCCTGGTTGGCGGGAGCTTGTTAGTTCCTCGTTCCTTACCAGGACCTCCTGTGGTAAGTGTTTTTCTCTTCTCTGTTGCCTTGTAAGGGTGGATGGTCATTGGCATCCCAAAGCTAGCTGGAAGTCAATGATTTAGGCAGGCTTGTGCATAGATATGGGAGAAGGCAATGGCACCCCACTCCAGTACTCTTGCGTGGAAAATCCCATGGATGGAGGAGCCTGGTAGGCTGCAGTCCACGGGGTCGCTAAGAGTCGGACACCACTGAGCGACTTCACGTTCACTTTTCACTTTCATGCATGGGAGGAGGAAATGGCAACCCACTCCAGTGTTCTTGCCTAGAGAACCCCAGGGACTGCGGGGCCTCGTGGGCTGCCGTCTATGGGGTCGCACAGAGTCGGACACGACTGAAACGACTTAGCAGCAGCGGCGGCGGCAGCAGCAGCAGAAGCAGTGCATCGATATCAAAAGGGCTGCAAACAGTCAGGAAGGATCACATATGTCACCGTGAAACACTACTTCTCCACTTAGCCAAAGCTAACAAAAGATTTCTGTTCTAGGTCAACCTAGAAGAGATCACTTAAGAGGTAAAGAAACTTAAACTCCATTAGCAAAGGCAGTTCGACATCTCAAGAAAACTTGTGCTAGGCACAGAACTCTTTTCTGTGGGTCCGCTTTCCCTACAACCTCCTTATCCCGTTCTGTACCCATTCCTTTGCTTCTCCCATCCTGAAAAGGCCACCTGTAAGACAGAACTACTTTGTTTTCCTTCCTCAAGTGCCATTGCATTCCACATACTTTCTTGTAATAACAAGTCATACATTTCCCTTCAGCAACCAAGAACTGACTTTTATATTGGCATTCGCTATAGCCCGCCCCCCTCCCCCCACCCCCAAGAACAGAACAAAACAAAACAAAACAATTGCTTTCTTACATTTAACATGTCAGGATGGTGCCAGACACTATTCATGGAGAGTCAAAAATCTCTTTTGTTTCTGTGTAAAAGGGAGGTCCTTTCAAGTCGTGAATGTTTCAGAACTTTCATTTATTTGGAAATGACCTAGCTATTCAATACACTGTCGTCACAAGGATAGAAACTCGGGTAACCAAAACACCTGGAGAAACGTTTGTTAGTTCAGTTCAGTTCAGTTGCTCAGTCGTGTCTGACTCTTTGGGACCCCGTGGCCTGAAGGACGCTAGGCTTCCGTGTCCGTCACCAACTCCAGGGGCTTGCTCAAACTCATGTCCATCGAGTCAGTGATGCCATACAACCATCGTATCCTCTGTCATCCCCTTCTCCTCTGCCTTCAATCAAGACTATGAGAGGCAGATATTTTAGAGTATAATTATTGTAAAGAGTTTGTCTAAAAGCTCATATCACATTTACATTTTTTACTTTTGTTGTTGTCGTTTCCAGGTAGTTTCTTGCTGACAAGCTTGTGACAGATATAACAATAGAGCAATTTTTACCTCAAAAGAAACCTAGGCACTATGAACATGTTGTGCTTAATATTGTTGACTCTTAGACATGTCTATAATGGAGGAGCAAAACCAAAAATACTAGATATTTAATATTGACTAGTTCCCAGTTCACGGGACTCTGACATTCATTTAGGTCAATGTTTTCTTGTATTTCCAGCAGTTTGATTTGGAAGGGCTGCCTTGTCTTGAGACCATTGAAATCAGAACACAGAACTTGAGCAATATTATCAAAAAACACAAGGCTCACACTGACACATACCTTAATCCAAACAGACAGACAAGACATCTTCCAGGTTTCCGCCTGAGATTTAAAATATTTCTTTGAGCCAGTCTTCTGGGGAGTGGGGGGATGGGGGTGGCAGTAAGGCAGGCTTGGGTAACAAGCTAATTGTTGGTCATTGCATATGCAAAGAACCAGCTTTCCGGGTTCCAAGGAAAAAAGTTTCCTTGGTAACCAACTTTGTCTGGTTCTATAGAATATCATGGCCCTCCTAGGTCAGGTCATCTTGCCTTTCTGTAGTCCTCGTTTGATCCCTAAATCATAGACAGCTTGGATTGTCTCTGTGGGGTGTATGTATTGTCCTCATGTTTGACCTGGCAGCAGCAGCGAGGTCCGAGAGCCTCTCCTGGAACCGGGCGTGGGGACGGGGCTCACCGAGAGCCGCTGGTGAAGGTGGGCAGCGCTCCTGGAGCGCGGCAGGGGCGGGGCGAACCCGGGCGGCACAGGGCGGGTGTCGGCTCCTGGCGGGGGTAGGGGAGGGCTTCCCAGTTGTGCTCTCGGAGATGGCCACTGTGGCTGGAAACACGCCGGGAGCGCAGCCAGGGTGGGGTAAACCTGGGCTGCACAGGTCGAGATTCCACTCGCTGTGGGTGGGGGGTCGGTTCCTGTTGTGCTCCCGGGGGTCGCCAATGTGGCTGGGAACCCGCCGGGAGCCCAGCAGGGCCAGGGCAAAACCTGGCGGCGCGGGGCGGGGTGGGGGTCCGTTCGCAGCGGGGGTCGGCTCCTGGCGGGGGTGGGGGAGGGCTTTCCAGATGTGCTGTTGGGGGTCGCCATTGCGGCTGGGAATGCCCATTTCGTGAACTCCTGGATCCCCAAGGATCGGCATCCATCGGCCACAGCGGAGGGGTGCGGAACACAGGTAAGGGAACGGGGACTGCGTGGAGCAGGGAACCATGTATTCCGCCCTGTGTTGGCACAGTCTCAGAGCTCCCCAACCTGGCGGTCGCAGGAAGGCCTCGTCTTTGGGGTCAAGGCCTTTACCACTCCACCCCTCTGCTGAAAAACCTCATAGTCTGCGCGGTTTTCCCAAGCAGCCTAGTGTCCGCTGGAAGTCCAAGGGACAGAACCCTGAATTCTGGCCGGCTGGCCCAGCCCTGCTTCTGGCACTTTGTAGGCCAGCGGGCCCTGGAGCACCTGCTAGGATGGGAAAGGGAAGGGTACGCGAATTGCACCCTGGTGGCCACCGAGGCAGCAAAGAAGGGGGGAGGGCACCTTACTGCCCTTTAATGGCAGACAGAATCTGTGGCTGTCCTGCTGCGTGGGCCTTTTCATGTGGACCTTGTGCAATAAAAGTTTACCGGTGACCTTAGGGAACTTCCCAGTGTGCTTCTGACAGATGAGGGATGCTGTGGAGTTGGAGGGGCCTCTCAGGACTACGCTGGGTTTGGCGCAATGGAAGAGGGCCTCATCTCCAGGGAAGGCAGGAACCTCAGGCTTCCTCTCCGTTTCGGACTCCGACCGCAGGGTCCCTGCAGAGTTGGGACAGGAGAGTCAGGAATCGTCTTGTCTGAGGAAGGGAACTCCGCTTGCCTGTCGAGGTGTTCAGGGTGTCTCAGGCCCCTTGTTCAGCTGTGTGTGGAACCTGCGGGTGTTTCCGGAAATGCACGACGGTGACAGTGCCCCTTCGTGTTGTGCCTTCACCCACTGGGTTGCCTTCGAAGAGGTGTCCGGGCCTCGGGTTCTTTTCAAGAGCGGACAGGGAAATCGGGGTCTTTCGGCATGTGGGACCACCCACGGGGCTAGTCTCAAATTTCCTAGTGAGGCCGGCTACATCCTGAGGCATGCCGGGAAGGCCGGGGAGCCTTCCAGACAACGCAGGGGGATCGACTCTCCTGTCGCCATCAGGAGGGGAGAAGGGGCTCAGATGAAGTGGGGCCAGAACCCTCGGTGTTACCCTCGAGGGAACCCGGCGTGTCGAGGAACTTTTGGGGGTCGCATGAAGGCTGTCAGGGACCGTTTCGCCCTTCAGGGCGGAACAGGGGACTTCCCTGCATACGCCGTCGCGGGCAAGGGCGTCATCTTGCGAAGACGTGGGAACCACGTGGTTTTTCTCGAGTTGCGGCGGATTCTTGAGTTACGACGGGGATCTCAGGCTTCCTCTTGGGTTGGCCCTGCGAAGCCCAATCTTCCCCTCGAGTTGCGAGGGAAAGCTGGGGGTTGCGCTCGAGTCACTGCAGGGCCCAAGACACCTCATCTAGGCGTGTGTCCGGGACCTAATATTCCTCTCCAGGGAAGGCAGGGATCTCGGGGTAGCATTCCAGGTTACCCCAGGGAGTCAGGGCTCGTCTCGAGGGGAAGCCAAGGACTCCGCTCTCCCCTTGAGTCGCGACCCGGATCTCTTGGAGCCCCCTGAGCGGCCTCAAGGGAGTCAAGCCTCCTCTTCCGTTTGGAGAGAGGACCCGGGATTGCTCTCCAGGCCATGCAGGAACAGAAGGCCCTCAGCTCGCGAGGACGGGGGCGTCTCAGGGGTTTCCTCGAGCTGCGGCGCCCGTGGGGGTTTTCTCCCGAGGCACGACGAGGATCTCAGGGAGCCTCCCGTGCGGCGCCAGGGAAGTCAGATCTCCATGCGCATGGCGAGGGGGAGCGCGTCCTGGCTCTCGAGTCACGGGAGGGGACTAGGGCCTGGAGACGCGTTGAAGAAGGACTCTCGAGGTCTTTCTCGGGGGGCGGCGGGAAACCCTGGGTTCCATCGACTTGTGCCAGTGACCTCAGGAAGCTTCTCAGCGTGCCTCTGAGAAGTCAGGGTCACTGTGGAGTTGGGAGGGGCCTCTCGGAACTCCACTGGGTTTGGTGCAATGGAAGAGGGCCTCATGACAAGTTGAGGCAGGAACCACAGGGTTCCTCTCCTGGCTTCGAATGCGCCGGATCTGACTCGGATCGCAGAGTCCCTGCAGAGTTGGGACAGGAGAGTCAGGCCTCGTCTTGTGTGGAGGAATGGAACTCCGCTTGACTCTCGCGTTGTTCATGGGGTGACAGGCCACTTGTCGATTTGTATGTGGAACTTGCGGGTTTTTCTAGACGATGCACTGGGGTGTCACTGCCCCTTCGTGTTGTGCCTTGTTCCACAGGATTGCCTTCGAGTTGGGTTCTGCCATCGGGTTCTTATCAAGAGCGGACCAGGGAATCGGGGTCTTTTGGCATGCCGCACCACCCACGAGGCTATGTCTCGAATTTCGTCGTGAGACTGGCCTCATCTTGATGTGCACCAGGAAGGTCGGGAACGCCTTCCAGACAAAGCAGGGGAATCGAACCTCCTGTCGCGATCAAGAGGGGAGAAGAGTCTCAGATGAAGTGGTGCCGGGAACCTCGGTGTTCTCCTCAAGTGAGACTGGTATGTCGGGGAACTTTTGGGGTCGCATCAAGGGTTCCAAGTAACTTTTCGCTCTTCAATACGGAACGTGGGACTTCTCTTGAGACGCTGTAGCGGGCAAGGGCCTCATCTTTCGATGACGGGGGAACCACGTGGTTTTTCTTGAGTTGGGGCGGGATTCTCGAGTTACAACCGGGAATTCAGGCTTCCTCTTCAACTGGCCCAGGGAAGTCCAGTTTTCATTCGAATTGTGAGTTAGAATGGGGATTGCTCTCGAGACACTGCAGGGCCAAATAGACCTCATCTAGGCTTGTGTCCAGGACCTAATGTTCCTCTGCTGGGGCGAAATCGATCTCAGCATTGCATTCTCGACTCACCCGGGGAGTCAGGCCTCGTCTCGAGGGGAAGCCAAGGACACCGCTCTCCTGTCAAGTCGTGACGGGTATATCTTGGAGCTCACTGTGTGGCCTAAAATGAGTCAAGCCTCCTGTGGAGTTTGGAGAGAGGACTCAGGATTGCTCTCCAGGCCATACAGCAAAAGAAGGCCCTCATCTCGTGAGGACTGGGGCGTCTCGTGGGTATTCTCGAGCTGCGGCTCCAGTGTGGTGTTGCTCACGAGGTATAATGGGGAGCTCAGGGAGCCTCTCCTGTGGCGCCAGGGAAGTCAGGTTTCTATGCGCGTGGCTAGGGGGAGCGCGTCATTGCTCTCGAGTCATGGTAGGGGAATCGCACCTCAAGACGCATTGAAGAAGGACTCTCGAGGTCTTTTACGGGTTGGGGCAGGAAACCCTTGGTTCCCTCGACTTGTGCCGGTGATCTCAGGAAGGTCTAAGGGTGCCTCTGAGAAGTCAGGGATACTGTGCAGTTGGGAGGGGTCTCTCGGGACTCCACTGGGTTCGGTGCAATGGAAGAGGGCCTCATCTCGAGTGGAGGCAGGAAACTCATGTTTCCTCTCCTGACTTCTCCTGGGCCAGATCTGACTCGGATCGCAGTTTCGCTGCAGAGTTCGAACAGGAGAGTCAGGCCTCGTCTTGTGTGGAGGAATGGAACTCTGCTTGCCTCTCCAGTTGTTCACGGGGTGACAGGTCACTTCTCGAGCTGTGTGTGGTACCTGCGGGTTTCTCCGGACGATACCCGGGGGTGTCAGTGCCCCTAAGTGTTGTGCCTTCATCAAAAGGGTTATCTTCAAAGAGGTGTCCGGGCATCAGGATCTTATCAAGAGCGGACCGGAAAATCGGGGTCTTTCGGCATGTGTCACCATCCACGTGGCTATGTCTCGAATATCCTCGTGAGACCGGCCTCATCCTGAGATGCACCGGGAAAGGTGGGAACCCCTTCAAGACAAAACAGGGGAATCGACCCTCCTGTCGCGATCAGGAGGGGAGAAGGGGCCCAGATGTAGTGGTGCCGGGAACCTCGGTGTTCTCCTCGAGTCAGACTGGTGTGTCGAGGAACATTTGAGGGCGCATCAAGGGTGCCAATACCGTTTCGCACTTCAAGACGGAACGTGGGACTTCTCTTGAGACGCTGTAGGGGGCAAGGGCCTCATCTTGGGATGACGGGGGAACCACGTGGCGTTTCTCGAGTTGTGGAGGGATTCTCGAGTTTCGACGGGGAATACAGTCTTCCTCATGTGTTGGGCCAGGGAAGTCCTATCTTCCATTCGAGTTTAAAGGGAGAGCTGGGGATTGCTCTCGAGTCACTGCAGGGCAAAATAGACCTCATCTAGGCTTGTGTCCAGGACTTAATGCTCGTCCCTAGGGGAGACAGGGATCTTGGGGTTGCATACCAGACTCACCCGGGGAATCAGGCCTCGTCTCGAGGGGAAGCAAAGAACTCCGCTGTCCTTTTGAGTCGCGATGGGTATCTCTTGGAGCCCACTGTGTGCCCTAAAGGGAGTCAAGCCTCCTGTGGTGTTTGGATAGAGGACTCGGGATTCCTCTCCAGGCCATGCAGGAAAAGAAGGCCCTCATCTCGCGATGATGGCGGCGTCTCGTGGGTTTTCTAGACTGCTGCGCTAGTGCCGGGTTTCTGACGAGGTACGAGAGGGAGCTCAGGGAGCCTCTCGTGTGGCGCCAGGGAAGTCAGGTCCCCATGAGATGGCTAGGGGGAGCTCGTCATTGCTCTCGAGTCATAGTAGGGTAATCGGGCCTCAAGACGGGTTGAAGAAGGACTCTCGAGGTCTTTCTCGGATCACTGCATAAAACCCAGGGTTCCCTTGACTTGTGCCTGCGACCTCAGGGAGCTTCTCAGAGTGCCTCTGAGAAGTCAGGGATACTGTGCAGTTTGGAGGGGCCTCTTGAGACTCCTCTGCATTTGGTGGAATGTAAGAGGGACTCATCTCGAGTTGAAGCAGGAATCTCAGTGTTCCTCTCCATTTCTGACTCAGATCGCAAGGTCCCTGCATGTTGGTACAGGAGAGTCAGGCCTCGTCTTTTCTGGAGGATGGGACTCCTCTTGCCTCTCGAGTTGTTCTTGAGGTGACAGGCCACTTGTCGAGCTGTGTATGTAACCTGCCCTTTTTTCCGGATGATGCACAGGTGTGTTAGTGCCCCTTCGTGTTGTACCTTCATACTCAAGGCTGCCTTCCAAGAGGTGTCCGAGCATCGGATTCTTATCAAGAGCGGACCGGGAAATTGGAGTCTTTCAGCAAGTGGCACCACCCACAAAGCTACGTATCGAATTTCCCCATGAGACCGGCCTCATCCTGAGTTGTGCAGGGAAGGTCGGGCCCCCTTGCAGACAAAGCAGGGGAATCGACCCACCGGTCACGATCAGGAGGGGAGAAGGGGCTTAAATGAAGTGGTGCCGGGAACCTCGGTGTTCCCCTTGAGTGAGACCGGCGTGTTGGGGGACTTTTGGGGTCGCATCAAGGGTGCCAAGTACCGTTTCGCATTTCAAGATGGAACCTGGGACATCTTTTGAAACGCTGTAGCGGGCAAGGGCCTCATCTTGCGATGACGGGAGAACCACGTGGTTTTGCTCGAGTTGCGCCAGGATTCTGGAGTTATGACCGGGAATTTAGGCTTCCTCTTGTTGGCCTTGAAATCCAATCTTCCATTTGGGTTGCGAGGGGGAGCTGGGGATTGCGCTAGAGTCACTGCAGGGCAAAAGAGACCTAATCTAGGCTTGTGTCCAGGATCTAACGTTGCTCTCCAGGGGCGACAGGGATCTCGGGTTTGCATTCCAGACTCATCCGGGGAGTCAGTTCTCACCTCGAGGGTAAGTAAAGAATTCCGCTCTCATCTCGAGTCGCGATGGGTATCTCTTGGAGCCCACTGTGTGTACTAAAGGGAGTCAAGCCTCCTGTGGAGTTTGGAGAGAGGACTCGGGATTGGACTCCAGGCCATGCAGGAAAAGAAGGCCCTCATCTCGAGATGACGGTGCCGTCTCGTGGGTTTTCTCGAGCTGCGGCGCCAGTGTGGGGTGTCTCATGAAGTACCACGGGGATCTCAGGGAGCCTCTTGTATGGCGCCAGGAAAATCCAGTATTCCATTCGAGTTGCAAGTTAGAACTGGGGATTGCTCTCCAGTCACTGCAGGGCAAAATAGACCTCATCTACGCTTGTGTCCAGGACCTAGTGTTCCACTACTGGGCCAACAGGGATCTCAGGGTTGCATTCTCGACTCACCCGGAGAGTCAGGCCTCGTCTTGAGGGGAAAAAAAGGACTCCGCTCTCCTGTCGAGTCGCGACGGGTATCTCTTGGAGCCCACTGCGTGGCGTAAAGGGAGTGAAGCCTCCTATGGAGTTTGGAGATGACTCGGGATTGTTTTCCTGGCCATGCAGGAAAAAAGGCCCTCATCTCGCGATGATGGGGGCATCTCGTGGGTTTTCTCCAGCTGCGGCGCCAGTATCAGATTTCTAATGAGGTACAACGGGGAGCTCAGAGAGCCTCTCGTGTGATGCTAGGGACATCAGGTCTCCGTGCGTGTGGTGAAGGGGAGTGCGTGATTGCTCTCGAGTCATAGTAGGCGAATCGGGCCTCAAGACACATTGAGGAAGGACTCTTGAGGTCTTTCTCGGGTTGCGGCAGGGAACCCTGGGTTCCCTTGATTTGTGTCGGTGACCTCAGGCAACTTCTAAGGGTGCCTCTGAGAAGTCAGGGACACTGTGGATTTGGGAGGGGCCCTTCGTTACTCAACTGGGTTTGGTGCAATCGAAGAGGGCCTCATCTCGAATGGAGGCAGGAACGTCAGGGTTCCTCTCCATTTCTGACTCGGGTCGCAGTGTACCTGCAGAGTATGGAGAAGAGAGTCACGCCTCGTCTTCTGTGGAGGAATGGATTTCCCCTTGCCTTTCGAGTTGTTCACGGAGTGATAGGCCACTTGTTGAGCTGAGTGTGGAACCTGCGGGTTTTTCCGGACGATGCACGGGGGTGTCAGTGCCCCTTCGTGTTGTGCCTTCATCCACAGGGTTGCCTTCAAAGAGGTTTCCGGGCATCGGGTTCTTTTCAAGAGGGTACCGGAAAATTGGGGTCTTTCAGCATGTGGTACCACCCACGAGGCTACGTCTCGAATTTCCTCGGGAGACCGGCCTCATCCTGAGGTGCGCCGGGAAGGTCGGGAACCCCTTGCAGACAAAGCAGGGGAATCGACCCACCGCTCGCGATCAGAAGGGGAGAAGGGGCTCAGATGAAGTGGTGCCGGGAACCTCGGTGGTCCCCTCGAGTGAGACCGGTATGTCACGGCACTTTTGAGGTCGCCTCAAGGGTGCCAAGTACAGTTTCGCACTTCAAGATGGAACGTGGGAATTCTCTGGAGATGCTGTAGCGGGCAAGGGCCTCATATTGCGATGACGAGGGAAACACGTGGTTTTTCTCAAGTTGAGGCGGGATTCTCGAGTTACAACGGGGAATTCAGGCTTCCTCTTGTGTTGGCCCAGGAAGTCCAATCTTCCATTCAACTTGTCAGAGAGAGCTGGGGGTTGCTCTCGAGTCACTTCAGGGCAAAGAGTCCTCATCTAGGCTTGGGTCCAGGAAGTAATGTTCCTCTCCAGGGGCGACAGGGATATCGGGGTCGCATTCCAGTCTCACCCGTTGGGTCACACCTCGTCTCGAGTGGAAGCAAAGGACTCCACTATCCTCTCGAGTCGGGACGCGTAACTCTTGGAGCCCAATGAGTGGCCTAAAGGGAGTCAAGCGTCCTGTGTAGCTTGGACAGAAGGTTCACGCTTGATCTGCATACCATGCAGTTAAAGATGGCCCTCCTCTCGTGATGACGGGGGCGTCTCATGGGTTTTCTTGAGCTGCGGCGCCAGGGTGGGGTTTCTCACGAGATATGATGGGGAGTTCAGGGAGCCTCTTGTGCGGCGCCAGAGAAGCCTGACTCCATGCGTGTGGCCAGGCAGATCGCGTCATTGCTCTCGAGTCATGGGAGGGACTAGGGCCTCAAGAGGCATTTAAGAAGGACTCTCAAGGTCTTTCTTGGGTTGGGGAGGGAAACACTCGTTTCCATCGACCTCTACAGGGGACCTTAGGGAACTTCCCAGGTGCCTCTGAGAGGTGAGGGATACTGAGGAGTTAGAGGGGCCTCTCGGGACTCCACTAGGTTTGACGAAATGAAAGAGGGCCTCATCTCGATTGGAAGCAGGAACCTCAGGCTTCCTCTCCATTTCTGACTCCGACCGCAGGGTCCCTGCAGAGTTGGGACAGGAGAGTCAGGCCTCGTCTTGTCTGAGTAACGGAACTCTGCTTGCCTCTTGAGTCGTTCAGGGGGTCTCAGGGCCCTTGACAAGCTGTGTGTGGAACCTGCGGGTGTTTCCAGAAGATGCATGGGGGTGTCAGTGCCCCTTCGTTTGGTGCCTTCCCCCACAGGGTTTCCTTCAAAGAGGTGTCCGGGCATCGGGTTCATTTCAAGAGCGGACCGGGAAATCGGGGTCATTCGGCATGTGGCACCACCCACGTGGCTCAGCTCGAATTTCCTCGTGAGACCAGCATCATCCTGAGGTGCGCCGGGAAGGCCGGGAACACCTTCCACACAAAGTAGGGGAATCGATTCTCCTGTCGCGATCAGGAGGGGAGATGGGGCTCAGATGAAGTGGGGCCGGGACCCTCGGTGTTCCACTCGAGGGAACCCGGCGTTTCAGGGAACTTTAGGGGTCGCATCAAGGGAGCCAAGTACCGTTTCCCACTTCAGGACGGAACATGGGACTTCCCTGGAGACGCTGTAGCGGGCAAGGGCCTCATCCTGTGAAGACGTTGGAACCAAGTCGTTTTTCTCGAGTTGCATTGGGATTCTCAAAAACGACAGGAATTTCAGGCTTCCTCTTGGGTTGGCCCTGGGAAGCCCAATCTTCAATTCGAGTTGCGATGGAAAGCTGGGGGTTCTGCTCGAGTCACTACAGGGCCAAAGAGACCTCATCGAGGCGTGTGTCCAGGACCTAATATTCCTCTCAAGGGAAGACAGGGATCACGGGTTTCCATTCCAGACTCCCCCGGGGGGTCAGGACTCACCTGGAGGGGAAGCAAAGACTCCGCTTTCCTCTCAAGTCGCGACTCGGATCTCTTGGAGCCCACTGATTGGACTCAAGGGTGTCGAGCCTCCTCTTCAGTTTGGAGAGAGGACTCGGGATTGCTCTCCAGGCCAGGCAAGAAAAGAAGGCCCTCATCTCGCGATGACGGGGGCGTCTCATGGGTTTCCTCAGGCTGCTGCACCCATGGGGGTTTTCTCACGAGGCACGATGAGGACCTCAGGGAGCCTCTCGTGCGGCGCCAGGCAAGTCAGGTCTCCATGCGCATGGCGAGGGGGAGCTGGTCATCACTCTCGAGTCATGGGAAACGGCTAGGTCCTCAAGAGGCGTTGAAGAAGGACTCTCGAGGTCTTTCTCGGGTTGCGGCGGGAAACCCTCGTTTCCCTCGACTTCTGCAGGGGACCTTAGGGAACTTCCCACGGTGCCTCTGAGAGGTGAGGGATGCTGTGTAGTTGGCAGGGCCTCTCGGGACTCTGCTGGGTTCGGCGCAATGGAAGAGGGCCTCATCTCGAGGGGAGGCAGGAACCTCAGGCTTCCTCTCGGATTCGGACTCCGACTGCACGGTCCCTGCAGTGTTGGGACAGGAGAGTCATGCCTCGTCTTGTCTGAGGAATGGAATTCTGGTTGCCTTTCGAGTTGTTCCGGGAGTCTCAGGCCCCTTGTCGAGCTGTGTGTAGACCCTGCGGGTTTTTCCGGATGATGCACGGGGGTGTCAGTGCCCCTTCGTGTTGTGCCTTCACCCACAGGGTTGCCTTCGAAGAGGTGTCCGGGCATCGGGTTCTTATCCAGAGCGGACCGGAAAATCGGAGTCGTTCGGCACGTGGCACCTCACATGTGGCTACTCTCGAATTTCCTCCTGAGACCGGCCTCATCCTGAGGTGCGCCAGGAAGGCCGGGAACCCCTTCCAGACAAAGCAGGGGAATTGACTCTCCTGTCGCGATCAGGAGGGGAGAAGGGGCTCAGATGAAGTGGTGCCGGGACCCTCGGTTTTCCCCTCGAGGGAACCCAGCGTATCGGGGAACTTTTGCGGTCGCATCAAGGGTGTCAAGTACCGTGTCGCCCTTCAGGGCGGAACATGGGACTTCCCTGGAGACACCGGGAACTTCGGTGTTCCCCTGGAGTGAGACCGGTATGTTGGGGAACTTTGGGGTCACATCAAGTGTGCCAAGTAGCATTTCGAACTTTAAGATGGAACGTGGGACTTCTCTTGAGACTCTAGCTGGCAAGGGCCTCATATTGCGATGAAGGGGGAACCACATGGTTTTTAAGACTTGAGGCTGAATTCTCGAATTACGATGGGAAATTCAGACTTCCTCTTGTGTTGACTGTGGGAAGACCAATCTTCCATTCAAATTGTGAGGGAGAGATGGAGGTTGCTCGAGTCACTGTAGGGCAAAATAGACCTCATCTAGGCTTGTGTCTAGGACATAATGTTCCACTCCAGGGGTGACATGGATCTCGGGGTTGCATTCCAAACTCACCCGGGGAGTCAGGCCTCGTCTCCAGGGAAGCAAAGGACTCCGCTCTCCTCTCGAGTCGCACCGGGTATTTCTTGGACCCAACTGAGTGGCCTAAAGGGAGTCAATACTCCAGTGAAGTTTGGAGAGAGGACCAGGAATTGCTCTCCAGGTCAGGCAGGAAAAGAAGGCCCCCATCTCTCCTTGACGGGGGCATCTTGTGGTTTTTCTCGAACTGCGGCGCCAGTGTGGGTTTTCTCACGAGGTACGATGGGGTACTCAGGGAGCCTCTTGTGTGGTACTAGGGAAGTCAGTTTTCCTGCTTGTGGCGAGGGGAGCGCGTCCTTGCTCTGGAGTCATGGTAGGGGAATCGGGCATCAAGAGACGTTGAAAAAGGACTCTCCAAGTCTTTCTCGGGTTACTTCAGGAAACTCTGGGTTCCCTCGACTTGTGCCAGTGACCTCAGGTAGCTTCTCACGGAGCCTCTGAGAATTCAGGGATACTGTGGTGTTGGGAGGGGCCTCTCGGGACACCACTGAGTTTGGTTCAATGGAAGAGGGCCTCTTCTCTAGTTGAGGCAGGAACCTCAGGGTTCCTCTCCATTTCTGAATCCAATTGCAGGGTCCCTGAAGAGTTGGGACAGGAGAGTAAGGCCTCGTCTTGTGTGAAGGAATGCAACTTCACTTGCCTCTCGAGTTGTTCACGAGGTGACAGTCCACATTTGGAGCTGTGAGTGGAATCTGCGGGTTTTTCCAGACGATGCATGGGGATGTCAGTGTCCCTTCGTGTTGTGCCTTCATCCACAGGGTTGCCTTCAAAGAGATGTCCAGGCGTCAGGTTCTTATCTAGAGTGGACCGGGAATTCGGGATCTTTCAGCATATGGCACCAACCATGAGGCTACTTTTCGAATTTCCTCATGAGACCGGCCTCATCCAGAGGTTCGCGGGGAACGTCGGGAACCCCTTGCAGACAAAACATGGGAATCGACCCTTCTGTCGTGATCAGGAGGGGTGAAGGGGCTCACAGGAAGTGGTGCCGTAACTTTGGTGTTTCCCTCGAGTGAGACCGGTATGTCAGGGAACTTTGGGGGTCGCATCAAGGGTGCCAAGTACCGTTTTGTACTTCAGGGTGGAACGTGGGACTTCTCTTGATATGCTGTAGCGGCCAAGGGCCTCATCTTGCGATGACGGGAGAGCCACGTGGTTTTTCTCGAGTTGCGGCGGGATTCTCGAGTTACGACGGGGATTTCAGGCTTCCTCTTGTGTTGGGCCAGGGAAGTCCAATCATCCATTCGAGTTGCGAGGGAGAGCTGAGGGTTGCGCTCGAGTCACTGCAGGGCAAAGGAGACCTCATCTAGGCTTGTGTCCAGGACCTAATGTTCCTCTCCAAGGGCCACAGGGATCTCAGGTTTGCATTCCAGACTCACCCAGGGAGTCAGGCCTCATGTCGAAGGGAAGCAAAGGACTCCGCTCTCCTTTTGAGTCGCGACGGGCACCTCTTGGAGCCCACTTTGTGGCCTAAAGGCAGTCAAGCCTCCTGTGAAGTTTGGAGAGAGGACTTGGGACTGCTCTCCAGGCCATGCAGGAAAAGATGGCCCTCATCTCGCGATGACGGAGGGATCTTGTGGGTTTTCTCGAGCTGCGGCGCCAGTGTGGGGTTTCTCACGAGGTATGACGGGGAGCTCAGGGAGCCTCTCATGTGGCCCCAGGGAAGTCAGGTGTCCATGCGCATGGCGAGGGGCAGCGTGTCATTGCTCTCGAGCTATGGTAGGGGAATCTGACCTCAAGACACATTGAAGAAGGACTCTCGAGGTCTTTCTTCGGTTGTGGCAGGAAACCCTTATTTCCCTCGACTTTTGCCGGTGGCCTCAAGGAGCTTCTCAGAATGCCTATGAGAAGTCAGGGATACTGTGGAGATGGGAGGGGACTCTTGGGACTCCACTGGGTTTGTTTTAATGGAAGAGGGCCTCATCTCGGGTTGAGGCAGGAACCTCAGGTTTCCTCTCCATTTCTGACTCAGATCGAAGCGTGCCTGCAGAGTTGGGATTGGATACTCAGGCCTCGTCTTGTCTGAGGAAGGGGAATCCGCTTTCCTCTCTCATTGTTTAAGGGGTGACAGGCCAGTTGTGGAGCTGTATGTGGATCCTGCGGGGTTTTCCGGACGATGAACAGGGTTGCCAGTGCCCCCTCGTGTAGTGCCTTCATCCACAGGGTTGCCTTAGAAGAGGTGTCCGGGCATCGGGTTCTTATCAAGAGCAAGACCGAGAAATCGGGGTCTTTTGGCACGTGGCACCAACACGAGGCTACGTCTCGAATTTCTTCGTGAGACTGGCCTCATCCTGAGGTGCGCCATGAAGGTCGGGAACCCCTTCTAGACAAAGCAGGGGGATCGACCTTCCTGCCGTGATCAGGAGCGGAGAAGGGGCTCAAATGAAGTGGTGCCAGGAACTTCGGTGTTCCCTTGGAGTGAGACCGGTATATTGGGGAACTTTTGGGGTCGCATCAAGGGTGCCAAGTAGCATCTCGAACTTTATGACGAAACATGGGACTTCTCTTGAGACTCTGTAGCGGGCAAAGGCCTCATATTGCGATGAATGGGGAACCACGTGGTTTTTAAGAGTTGCGGCGGGATTCTCGAGTTACAACGGGAAATTCAGACTTCCTCTTGTGTTGGCCCAATGAAGACCAATCTTCCATTCGAATTGCGAGGGAGAGATGGGTGTTGCTCTCGAGTCACTGTAGGGCAAAATAGACCTCATCTAGGCTTTTGTCCAGGACATAATGTTCCTCTCCAGGGACAACAGGGATCTCGGGGTTGCATTCCAGACTCACCCGAGGTAAGGCCTCGTCTCGAGGGGAAACAAAGTACTCTGCTTTCCTCTCAAGTCGCGACAGGTATCTCTTGGAGCCCATTGAGTGGCCTAAAGGGAGTAAAGCCTCCTGTGAAGTTTGGAGAAAAGACCAGGGATTGCTCTCCAGGTCAGGCAGGAAAAGAAGTCCCCAATCTCGCGATGACGGTGGGTTTTCCCGAGCTGCGGCGCCAGTGTGGGGTTTCTCACGAGGTATGACGGGGAGCTCAGGGAGCCTCTCATGTGGCGCCAGGGAAGTCAGGTGTCCATGCGCATGGCGAGGGGGAGCGTGTCATTGCTCTCGAGTCATGGTAGGGGAATCCGTCCTCAAGACGCGTTGAAGAAGGACTCTTGAGGTCTTTCTCGGGTTGCGGCAGGATACCCTGTGTTCCCTCGACTTGTGCCGGTGACCTCAGGGAGTTGCTCAGGGTGCCTCTGAGAAGACACTGATACTGTGGAGTTGGGAGGGGCCTCTCGGGACTCCACTGGGTGTGGTATAATACAAGAGGGCCTCATCTCGTGTTGAGGAAGGAACCTCAGGGTTCCTCTCCATTTCAGACTCCGATCTCAGGATTCCTGCAGAGTTGGGACAGGAGAGTCAGGCCTCGTATTCTGTGGAGAAATGAAACTTAGCTTGCCTCTCGAGTTGTTCACGAGGTAACAGGTCACTTGTCGAGCTGTATGTGGAACCTGCAGAATTTTCCAAAAGATGCACGGGTGTTCAGGGTCCCTCCTTGTTGTGCCTTCATCCTACGGGATGCATTCCAAGACGTGTACGGGCATCGGGTTCTTATTAATAGCTGACCGGGAAATGGGGTCTTTCCGCATGTGGCACCACCCACGAGGCTACATCTCCAATTTCCTCGTGAGACAGGCCTCATCCTGATGTGCGCTGGGAAGATCGGTAACCCCTTCCACACAAAGCAGGAGAAAAGACACTCCTGTTGCAATCAGGAGGGGAGAAGGGGCTCAAATGATGTGGTGCGGGGAACATGGGTGTTACCCTCGAGTGAGGCCTGTATGTTGGGGAACTTTGGGGGTGCCATCATGGGTGCCAAGTACCGTTTTGCACTTCAGTAGGAACGTGGGACTTCTTTTGAGACGCTGTGGCGGGCAAGGGCCTCATGCTGCGAAGACGATGGAACCACGTGGTTTTTCTCGAGTTGCGGCGGGATTCTCGAGTTACGACGTGGATTTCAGGCTTCCTCTTGTGTTGGCCCTGGAAGCCCAAACTTCCCTTCGAGTTGCGAGGGAAAGCTGGATGTTGTGCTCGAACCACTGCAAGGCCAAAGAGACCTCATCTAGGCGTGTGTCCAGGACCTAATAGTCCTCTCAAGGGAAGACAAGGATCTCGGGATTGCACTCCAGACTCCCCCGGGGAGTCAGGCCTCGCCTCGAGGGGAAGCAAAGGACTGCGCTCTCCTCTAGAGCCCCGACGCGGATCTCTTGGAGCCCACTGAGTCGCCTCAATGGAATCCATCCTACTCTTCAGTTTGGAGAGAGGACTCGGGATTGCTCTCCAGGCCAGGCAGGAAAAGAAGGCCCTCAGCTCGCGAGGACGGGGGCGTCTAGGGGGTTTCCTCGAGCTGCGGCGCCCATGGGGGTTTTCTCCCGAGGCACGACGAGGATCTCAGGGAGCCTCTCGTGCGGCGCCAGGGAAGCCAGGTCTGCATGCGCGAGGCGAGGGGGAGCGCATCATTGCTCTCTAGTCCAGAGAGGGCACAAGGGCCTCAAGACACTTTGAAGAAGGACTATCAAGGTCTTTCTCGAGTGGCGGCGGGAAACCCTTATTTCCCACGACTTCTGCCGGGGACCTGAGGGAACTTCCCAGGGTGCCTCTGAGAGGTGAGGGATCCTGTGGAGTTAGCGGGGTCTCTCGGGACTCCGCTGGGGTTGGCGCAATTGAAGAGGGCCTCGTCTCGAGGGGAGGCAGGAACATCAGGCTTCCTCTCTGTTTCTGACTCAGACCCTCCGATCTCAGGGTCCCTGCAGAGTTGGGAGCGGAGAGTCAGGCCTCGTCTTGTCTGAGGAAGGGAACCCCGCTTGCCTCACGAGTTGTTCAGGGGGTCTCAGGCCCCTCGTCGAGCTGAGTGTGGAACCCGCGGGACTTTGCGGACGATGCACGGGGGTGGCAGTGCCCCTTCGTGTTGTGCCTTCACCCACAGGGTTGCCTTCGAAGAGGGGTCCGGGCCTCGGGTCCTTCTCAAGAGCGGACCGGGGAATCGGGGGCGTTCGGCATGTGGCGCCACTCACGTGGCTCGGTTCGAATTTCCTCGTGAGACCGGCCTCCTCCTGAGGTGCACGGGGAAGGCCGGGAACCCCTTCAAGACCACGCAGGGCAATCGACTCTCCTGTCGCGATAAGGAGGGGAGAAGGCGTTCAGAGGAAGCGGTGGCGGGACCCTCGGTGTTCCCCTCGAGGGAACCCGGCGTGTCGGGGAACTTTTGGGGGTCGCAGGAAGGCTGTCAGGGACCGTTTCGCCCTTCAGGGTGGAACAGGGGACTTCCCTTGAGACGCCATCACGGGCAAGGGCCTCATCTTGCCAAGAGGTGGGAACCACGTGGTTTTTCTCGAGTTGCGGCGGGATTCTCGAGTTACGACGGGGATCTCAGGCTTCCTCTTGGGTTGGCCCTGGGAAGCCCAATCTTCCCCTCGAGTTGCGAGGGAAAGCTGGGGGATGCGCTCGAGTCACTGCAGGGCCGAAGAGACCTCACCTAGGCGTGTGTCCGGGACCTAATATTCCTCTCCAGGGAAGGCAGGGATCTCGGGGTTGCATTCCAGGCTCCCCCGGGGAGTCAGGCCTCGTCTCGAGGGGAAGCCAAGGACTCCGCTCTCCTCTCGAGTCGCGACGCGGGTCTCTTGGAGCCCCCTGAGCGGCCTCAAGGGAGTCCAGCCTCCTCTTCCATTTGGAGAGAGGACCCGAGATTGCTCTCCAGGCCATGCAGGAAAAGAAGGCCCTCAGCTCGCGAGGACGGGGGCGTCTCCGGGGTTTCCTCGAGCTGCGGCGCCCGTGGGGGTTTTCTCCCGAGGCACGACGAGGATCTCAGGGAGCCTCTCGTGCGGCGCCAGGGAAGTCAGGTCTCCATGCGCGTGGCGAGGGGGAGCGCGTCCTGGCTCTTGAGTCACGGGAGGGGACTAGGGCCTCGAGACGCGTTGAAAAAGGACTCTCGAGGTCTTTCTCGGGGGGCGGCGGGAAACCCTCGTGTCCCTCGCCTTCTGCCGGGGACCTTAGGGAACTTGCCAGGGTGCCTCTGAGAGGCGAGGGATCCTGTGGAGGTGGCGGGGCCCCTCGGGACTCCGCTGGGTCTGGCGCAACGGAAGAGGGCCTCACCTCGAGGGGAGGCAGGAACGTCAGGCTTCCTCTCCGTTTAGGACTCTGACCGCAGGGTCCCTGCAGAGTTGGGACAGGAGAGTCAGGCCTCGTCTTGTCTGAGGAAGGGAACCCCGCTGGCCTCTTGAGTTGCTCAGGGGGTCTCAGGCCCCTCGTCGAGCTGTGTGTGGAACCCGCGGGTCTTTGCGGACGATGCACGGGGGTGGCAGTGCCCCTTCGTGTTGTGCCTTCACCCACAGGGTTGCCTTCGAAGAGGGGTCCGGGCCTCGGGTCCTTCTCAAGAGCGGACCGGGGAATCGGGGGCGTTCGGCATGTGGTCCCACCCACGTGGCTCGTCTCGAATTTCCTCGTGAGACCGGCCTCATCCTGAGATGCGCCGGGAAGGCCGGGAACCCCTTCCAGACCACGCAGGGGAATCGCATCTCCTGTCGCGATCAGGAGGGGAGAAGGGGCTCAGAGGAAGCGGTGCCGGGACCCTCGGTGTTCCACTCGGGGGACCCCGGCGTGTCGGGGGACTTTTGGGGGTCGCAGGAAGGCTGTCAGGGACCGTTTCGCCCTTCAGGGCGGAACAGGGGTCTTCCCTTGAGACGCCGTCGCGGGCAAAGGCTCATCTTGCCAAGAGATGGGAACCACGTGGTTTTTCTCGAGTTGCGGCGGCACACTCGAGTTTCGACGGGGATCTCAGCCTTCCCCTTGTGTTGGCCCTGGGAAGCCCAATCTTCCCCTCGGGTTGCGAGGGAAAGCTGGGGGTTGCGCTCGAGTCACTGCAGGGCCGAAGAGACCTCACCAAGGCGTGTGTCCGGGACCTAATATTCCTCTCCAGGGAAGGCAGGGATCTCGGGGTTGCATTCCAGGCTCCCCCGGGGAGTCAGGCCTCGTTTCGAGGGGAAGCCAAGGTCTCCGCTCTCCACTCGAGTCGCGACGCGGGTCTCTTGGAGCCCCCTGAGCGGCCTCAAGGGAGTCCAGCCTCCTCTTCCGTTTGGAGAGAGGACCCGGGATTGCTCTCCAGGCCATGCAGGAAAAGAAGGCCCTCAGCTCGCGAGGACGGGGGCGTCTCAGGGGTTTACTCGAGCTGCGGCGCCCGTGGGGGTTTTCTCCCGAGGCACGACGAGGATCTCAGGGAGCCTCTCGTGCGGCGCCAGGGAAGTCAGGTCTCCATGCGCGTGGCGAGGGGGAGCGCGTCCTGGCTCTCGAGTCACGGGAGGGGACTAGGGCCTCGAGACGCGTTGAAGAAGGACTCTCGAGGTCTTTCTCGGGGGGTGGCGGGAAACCCTCGTTTCCCTCGCCTTCTGCCGGGGACCTTAGGGAACTTGCCAGGGTGCCTCTGAGAGGCGAGGGATCCTGTGGAGGTGGCGGGGCCCCTCGGGACTCCGCTGGGTCTGGCGCAACGGAAGAGGGCCTCACCTCGAGGGGAGGCAGGAACCTCAGGCTTCCTCTCCGTTTCGGACTCCGACTGCAGGGTCCCTGCACAGTTGGGACAGGAGAGTCAGGCCTCGTCTTGTCTGAGGAAGGGAACCCCGCTTGCCTCTCGAGTTGTTCAGGGGGACACAGGCACCTCGTCCAGCTGTGTGTGGAACCCGCGGGTCTTTCCGGACGATGCACAGGGATGTCAATGCCGCTTAGGTCTGTGCCTTCACCCACAGGGTTGCCTTCGAAGAGGGGTACGTCATCGGGTTCTTCTCAAGAGCGGACCGGGGAATCGGGGTCGTTCGGCGTGTGGCACCACCCACGTGGCTCATTTCAAATGTCCTCGTGAGACCGGCCTCCTCCTGAGGTGCGCCAGGAACGCCGGGAACCCCTTCCAGACTACGCAGGGGAATCGACTCTCCTGTCGCGCTCAGGAGGGGAGAAGGGGCTCAGATGAAGCGGTGCCGAGACCCTCGGTGTTCCCCTCGAGGGAACCAGGAGTGTCGGGGAACTTTTGGTGTCACATGAAGGCTGTCAGGTCCCGTTTCGCACTTCAGGGCGGAACAGGGGACTTCCCTTCAGACGCCTTAACGGGCAAGGGCATCATCTTGCGAATAGGTGGGAACCACGTGGTTTTTCTCGAGTTGCGGCGGGATTCTCGTGTTACGACGGGGGATTACAGGCTTCCTCTTGTGTCGGCCCTGGGTAGCCCAATCTTCTATTCTAGTGGCGAGCGAAAGCTGGGGGTTGTGCTGTAGTCACTGCAGGGCCAAAGAGACCTCATCTAGGCCTGTGTCCAGGACCTAATGCTCCTCTCCAGGGAAGACAAGGATCTCGGAGTTGCATCCCATGCTCCCCTGGGGAGTCAGGCCTCGCCTCGAGGGGAAGCAAAGGACTCCGCTCTCCTCCCGAGTCGCGACGCGGATATCTTGGTGCCCCCTCAGTGGCCTCAAGGGAGTCCAGCCTCCTCTTCACTTTTGAGAGAGGACTCGTGATTACTCTCCAGGCCAGGCAGGAAAAGAAGGCCCTCACCTCGCGAGGAGGGGGGCATCTCAGGGGTTTCCTCGAGCTGCGGCACCCGTGGGGGTTTTCTCCCGAGGCACGACGAGGATCTCAGGGAGCCTCTCGTGCGGTTCCAGGGAAGTCATGTCTCCATGCATGTGGCGAGAAGGAGCGCATCATTGTTCTCGAGTCATGAGAGGGGACTAGGGCCTCAAGACGCGTTGAAGAAGGACTCTCGATGTCTTTCTCGGGTTGCAGCGGGAAACCCTCGTTTCCCCCGAATACTGCCGGGGACCTGAGGAAACTTCCCAGGGTGCCTCTGAGAGGTGAGGGACGCTGTGGATTTGGCGGGGCCTCTCGGGACTCCACTGGGTTTGTCGCAATGGAAGAGGGCCTCATCTCGAGTGGAGGCAGGAACCTCAGGTTTCCTCTCCAATTCTGACTCTGATCGTAGTGTCCCTGCAGATTTGGGACAGGAGAGTCAGGCTATGTCTTTTCTGAGGAATGGAACTCCGCTTGCCTCTCGAGTTGTTCATGGGGTTTCAGGCCCCTTGTCAAACTGTGTGTGGAACCTGCAGGTTTTTCCAGACGATGCATGGGGGTGTCAGTGACCCTTCGTTTTGTGTCTTCATCCACAGGGTTGCCTTCGAAGAGGTGTCCGGGCATCGTGTTCTTATGAAGAGCGGACTGGGAAATCGGGGTCGTTCAGCATTTGGCACCACCCACGTGGCTAGTCTCGAATTTCCTCATGAAACCGGCCTCATCCTGAGGTGTGCCGCGAAGGTCATGAAACCCTTCCAGACAAAGCAGAGGAATCGACCCTCCTGTGGCGATCAGGAGGGGAGAAGTGGCTCAGATGAAGTGCTGCTGGGAACCTCGGTGTTTCCCTCAAGTGAGACAGGTATGTCGGGTAACTTTTGGGGTCGCATAACGCGTTCCAAGTACCGTTTCGCTCTTCAAATTGGAACGTGGGACTTCTCTTGGGGTGCTCCAGCGGGCAAGGGCCTCATCTTGGAATGACTGGGGAACCACTTGGTTTTTCTCTAGTTGCGGTGGGATATTTGAGTTACCACAGGGAATTCATGCTTCCTCTTGTGTTGGCCCACAAAAGTCTTATCTTCCATTCGAGATTCGAGGAAGAGCTGGAGGTGCGCTCTAGTCACTGAAGGCAAAAGAGACCCCACCAAGGCTTGTGTGCAGGACCTAATGTTCATGTCAAGGGGCGACAGGAATCTCGGGGTTGCATTCCAGACTCACCCTGGAGTCAGGCCTCGTCTCGAGGGGAAGCAAAGGACTCTGCTCTCCTCTCGAGTCGGACGGGTATGTCTTGGAGCCCACTGAGTGGCTTAAAGGGAGTCAAACCTCCTCTGGTGTTTGGAGGGAGGACACGGGATTGCTCTCCAGGCAATGCAGGAAATGAAGGCCCTCATCTCGCGATGACTGGGGCGTCTCGTAGGTTTTCTCGAGCTGTGGCGCTAGTGTGGGGTTTCTCACGAAGTACTACTGGGAGCTCAGTGAGCCTCTCATGTGGTGCCAGGGCAGTCAGGTCTCTATGCACGTGGTGAGAGGGAGCCCGTCATTGTTCTCGAGTCATGGTAGGGGAATTGGGCCTGAAGACGTGTTAAAGAAGGACTCTCGAGGTCTTTCTTGGGTTGCAGCAGGAAACCCTGGGTTCCATCGACTTGTGCCAGTGACCTCAGGAAGCTTCTCAGCATGCCTCTGAGAAGTCAGGGTCACTGTGGAGTTGGGAGGGGCCTCTCGGAACTCCACTGGGTTTGGTGCAATGGAAGAGGGCCTCGTGACAAGTTGAGGCAGGAACCACAGGGTTCCTCTCCTGGCTTCGAATGCGCCGGATCTGACTCGGATCGCAGAGTCCCTGCAGAGTTGGGACAGGAGAGTCAGGCCTCGTCTTGTGTGGAGGAATGGAACTCCGCTTGACTATCGCGTTGTTCATGGGGTGACAGGCCACTTGTCGATTTGTATGTGGAACTTGCGGGTTTTTCTGGACGATGCACTGGGGTGTCACTGCCCCTTCGTGTTGTGCCTTGTTCCACAGGATTGCCTTCGAGTTGGGTTCTGCCATCGGGTTCTTATCAAGAGCGGACCAGGGAATCGGGGTCTTTTGGCATGCCGCACCACCCTCGAGGCTATGTCTCGAATTTCGTCGTGAGACTGGCCTCATCTTGATGTGCACCAGGAAGGTCGGGAACGCCTTCCAGACAAAGCAGGGGAATCGAACCTCCTGTCACGATCAAGAGGGGAGAAGAGTCTCAGATGAAGTGGTGCCGGGAACCTCGGTGTTCTCCTCAAGTGAGACTGGCATGTCGGGGAACTTTTGGGGTCGCATCAAGGGTTCCAAGTAACTTTTCGCTCTTCAATACGGAACGTGGGACTTCTCTTGAGACGCTGTAGCGGGCAAGGGCCTCATCTTTCGATGACGGGGGAACCACATGGTTTTTCTTGAGTTGGGGCGGGGTTCTCGAGTTACAACCGGGAATTCAGGCTTCCTCTTCAACTGGCCCAGGGAAGTCCAGTTTTCATTCGAATTGCGAGTTAGAACTGGGGATTCCTCTCGAGACACTGCAGGGCCAAATAGACCTCATCTAGGCTTGTGTCCAGGACCTAATGTTCCTCTGCTGGGGCGAAAGCGATCTCAACATTGCATTCTCGACTCACCGGGGGAGTCAGGCCTCGTCTCGAGGGGAAGCCAAGGACACCGCTCTCCTGTCAAGTCGCGACGGGTATATCTTGGAGCTCACTGTGTGGCCTAAAATGAGTCAAGCCTCCTGTGGAGTTTGGAGAGAGGACTCAGGATTGCTCTCCAGGCCATACAGCAAAAGAAGGCCCTCATCTCGTGAGGACTGGGGTGTCTCGTGGGTATTCTCGAGCTGCGGCCCCAGTGTGGTGTTGATCACGAGGTATAATGGGGAGCTCAGGGAGCCTCTCCTGTGGCGCCAGGGAAGTCAGGTTTCTATGCGCGTGGCTAGGGGGAGCGCGTCATTGCTCTCGAGTCATGGTAGGGGAATCGCACCTCAAGACGCGTTGAAGAAGGACTCTCGAGGTCTTTTACGGGTTGGGGCAGGAAACCCTTGGTTCCCTCGACTTGTGCCGGTGATCTCAGGAAGGTCTAAGGGTGCCTCTGAGAAGTCAGGAACACTGTGGATTTGGGAGGGGCCTTTCGTTACTCAACTGGGTTTGGTGCAATCGAAGAGGGCCTCATCTCGAATGGAGGCAGGAACCTCAGGGGTCCTCTCCATATCTGACTCGGGTCGCAGGGTACCTGCAGAGTATGGACAAGAGAGTCACGCCACGTCTTCTGTTGAAGAATGGATTTCCCCTTGCCTTTCGAGTTGTTCACGGAGTGACAGGCCACTTGTTGAGCTGAGTGTGGAACCTGCGGGTTTTTCCGGACGATGCACGGGGGTGTCAGTGCCCCTTCGTGTTGTGCCTTCATCCACAGGGTTGCCTTCAAAAAGGTTTCCGGGCATCGGGTTCTTTTCAAGAGGGTACCGGAAAATTGGGGTCTTTCAGCATGTGGTACCACCCACGAGGCTACGTCTCGAATTTCCTCGGGAGACCGGCCTCATCCTGAGGTGCGCCGGGAAGGTCGGGAACCCCTTGCAGACAAAGCAGGGGAATCGACCCACCGCTCGCGATCAGAAGGGGAGAAGGGGCTCAGATGAAGTGGTGCCGGGAACCTCGGTGGTCCCCTCGAGTGAGACCGGTATGTCACGGCACTTTTGAGGTCGCATCAAGGGTGCCAAGTACAGTTTCGCACTTCAAGATGGAACGTGGGAATTCTCTGGAGATGCTGTAGCGGGCAAGGGCCTCATATTGCGATGACGAGGGAAACACGTGGTTTTTCTCAAGTTGAGGCGGGATTCTCGAGTTACAACGGGGAATTCAGGCTTCCTCTTGTGTTGGCCCAGGAAGTCCAATCTTCCATTCAACTTGTCAGAGAGAGCTGGGGGTTGCTCTCGAGTCACTTCAGGGCAAAGAGTCCTCATCTAGGCTTGGGTCCAGGACGTAATGTTCCTCTCCAGGGGCGACAGGGATATCGGGGTCGCATTCCAGTCTCACCCGTTGGGTCACACCTCGTCTCAAGTGGAAGCAAAGGACTCCACTATCCTCTCGAGTTGGGACGCGTAACTCTTGGAGCCCAATGAGTGGCCTAAAGGGAGTCAAGCGTCCTGTGTAGCTTGGACAGAAGGTTCACGCTTGATCTGCATACCATGCAGTTAAAGATGGCCCTCCTCTCGTGATGACGGGGGCGTCTCATGGGTTTTCTCGAGCTGCGGCGCCAGGGTGGGGTTTCTCACGAGATATGATGGGGAGTTCAGGGAGCCTCTTGTGCGGCGCCAGAGAAGCCTGACTCCATGCGTGTGGCCAGGCAGATCGCGTCATTGCTCTCGAGTCATGGGAGGGACTAGGGCCTCAAGAGGCATTTAAGAAGGACTCTCAAGGTCTTTCTTGGGTTGGGGCGGGAAACACTCGTTTCCATCGACCTCTACAGGGGACCTTAGGGAACTTCCCAGGTGCCTCTGAGAGGTGAGCGATACTGAGGAGTTAGAGGGGCCTCTCGGGACTCCACTAGGTTTGACGAAATGAAAGAGGGCCTCATCTCGATTGGAGGCAGGAACCTCAGGCTTCCTCTCCATTTCTGACTCCGACCGCAGGGTCCCTGCAGAGTTGGGACAGGAGAGTCAGGCCTCGTCTTGTCTGAGTAACGGAACTCTGCTTGCCTCTTGAGTCGTTCAGGGGGTCTCAGGGCCCTTGACAAGCTGTGTGTGGA